>NC_042625.1:98570396-99170396 GCF_901001135.1 Rhinatrema bivittatum
CCTTCCTGGCTGCAGCTCTTTGCACACAGCAAAACTAGTCCATCAGCTAGAAGAAGTTTTCCTGTGACTTTCATCGCTTAGGTTTATCAAAATGCAAGAGAATAGGTGACATTAATCCTCCTTGTGCCTTTTTCCTGCTCCTAGTTCCTTTGAAACGTTTTCTCCATGCCCCATTGGAAAGCAATCTGGGCCTTGCCAGGGCATGCAGAAATAGGAAAGTTTTAAAAAGGTGCTTTATTTTGTTCTGTGTTTTTCCTTTTTCTACTTGTGCGGTGCTGCTGGGTTATGTCCCCCCCACAGACAGGATTGTGTTAGCTGAATAGGGTAGTGTTCAGCCCTTCCACCTCTCTGTTTCTGCCCCTTTAGCTCCCTGTTGTCGCAATCTGAAGTGCGTATCAAAGCTTAGGATGGATCCTCTGCCCTTAAAGCCACAGCTAAGAGAGGCAAGCGGGCACATGCTCAGGATCTCCATCAAGAAAAAGAACGTGTTAAAGACAAGCTTCATAGTCTTACAGAGGCTGGGAAAGACTTTTCCCTTTTGCATTGATTGTGTAAATCACAATGCAATAATAATGTTTTCCATTTCCTACAGAAGAGATCAGAGAAATGCTGGTTATTTCTCTAGAGGGCAGGAAACTGCTGCAGCTGCTGAGCTGAATGCAGGCCCATCACTACTGTTCTAATAAACGGGAGAAGTTGACAAAGTTGATTCACATTGAGACAAAAAGCTTCAAATGCTGTGAGGGACTACATTTGTATTGAATTTTTTAGTACAAAGAGATGGTCCTTGTGTCACCCGTGTTAAATCTGCAGCAGGAAATAAAGGCCATGTAGCAGAGCAATCCCCTACCTTACAGAGAGAGATGGGGGTCTTCTGATTTGTACCAGAGCAATCCCCTACCTTACAGAGAGAGAGAGAGAGAGAGAAGACAGGGTCTTCTGATTTGTACCAGAGCAATCCCCTACCTTACAGAGAGAGAGAGGGGGTCTTCTGATTTGTACCAGAGCAATCCCCTACCTTACAGAGAGAGAGAGAGACGGGGTCTTCATTTGTACCAGAGCAATCCCCTACCTTACAGAGAGAGAGAGAGAGACGGGGGTCTTCTGATTGTACCAGAGCAATCCCCTACCTTACAGAGAGAGAGAGAGACGGGGGTCTTCTGATTTGTACCAGAGCAATCCCCTACCTTACAGAGAGAGAGACGGGGGTCTTCTGATTTGTACCAGAGCAATCCCCTACCTTACAGAGAGAGAGAGACGGGGGTCTTCTGATTGTACCAGAGCAATCCCTACCTTACAGAGAGAGACGGGGGTCTTCTGATTTGTACCAGAGCAATCCCCTACCTTACAGAGAGAGAGAGACGGGGGTCTTCTGATTACAGCAGCCGTCAGATTCTTCTTCTGTGGCAGCTTAAATCTCTCTCTTGTTGTTTCTGGGAGGAAAGGCAGAGCTGTGAATGAAGCTGGGCTCTCGCTGCAGCAGGGGTATCACCAGGCTTCTCACGCCACCCCACCCTTTTGTGACAGTCTGCAAGGAGACAAACCCAAAAGGGAAGGAGTGCCGGGGGTACCCATTTATCCACCAACTGCCCCTCATTAGGGCATTTATATTTGCCCTAAGTAGTTCTTCATGAGAATTATTCCTCCGGTGAGATGTGCGATGGGCTCGTTGTTCTCACTGCACATAATAAAACCTGCTTCTGACATGAGGCCGTCCCCAGGGGGCTATTTTTGCCACCTTGGGCGTATGACATGTTTGCCCTACCCCATGTCTTCTAAATTAAATCCTCCCTCAGGTGTGTGTTCAGAGAACGATGGTGTCCCACCGCCTGTACCAGCGTACCTGAGGCTTCCCTAGGATAATAGAAGGACGTAGTTTCCCCACTCATCGAGATCAGTACATGGAGTAAATGAGCCGGTTCCTGGGACTTGCAGTATGGGGACCCGGCTGAGCAACTGTATGCATCCCTGAGCACTGGGTCCTTACCTATTGGGAAGTGGGCTGCGACTCCTCAGTGGGGATATGACATGCATAAAACCACAAATCCCAGAGCACTGTGTTACGGAAGAGAATGGAGGCCTGCCCTGGCTCATAGGATGGGTTCCCCTGCTGTGCGTCAGTGCAAGGGGGGAGGACCAGCCCGAACTGCCTCCATCCCAGCCCCCCTCACGCTACCAATCAGGAGAGAGAACTCTTTCAAGCCGTGATCTATTTTCATTATTGTGACCATAAGCATTATGTTAGAAAAATGTGTAAAAGAAAAAAAAAGTATTCTTTTGTACAGAGATATATTTTTATGAAGAAACATTTGTACAGGAACAAATGTAAATGCTTTTTTTCCCATTATTGTAGTTCATGGTAGTGAGCGCAGGCTTTTTTTTTGTAAATGTAATAAAATGTGTAAATATGCTGTAAATATGTAATTATACCTAGATGGCTTGTCCACAATATATAATTTAATTTATGGCTCTCTATATGAGGTTCTTCGGTGTCTCCACACTTTTTCTTTCCTGAATTTCAAAGCTATTTTAAATTTTTTGAATTCAAATAAAAATACACATTTTTGCAGTGATTTTCTCATGCCTGCTTTGTAACGTAGAAAATGATGGTAGATAGAGACCAAAATGGCCCATCCAGGCTGCCCAGCAAGGTGTTTAGCGTTGTGACTGACCCTGGACCAGAAACATTCATTTCTCCCCTCCAGCCACTAGGGACCCTCTGTGTTTAGAGATTCAGCCATCTCTTCTAGGAGGGCTTTCTGTGAAAAAGTAGTTCCCGACACTGTTCCTGAATCAGCCCCCTAGGTGCATCCTACAGCTTCCTCTCCGTTGGGAAAGGTGCAATGCCTGTGCATTATTCTTTTGTCAGGTATTTAAAAGTCTGTCTCATCCCCCGCTCTCTCCTCAGGTTTATCTCTCCATCTCCTATGGTTTTTAGTGCAGACCCCACACCATTTTGGTTGCCTTTTTCTGGAGCATTTCTAACATCATTTTTGAGATATGGAGTCAGAAGAGAACACGGTACTCACCTCTTTCTTTCCTGTGGGTTATGCCTTCCTCTATGCAGCCCAGCATTCCTCTAGCCTTCATCTCCACATTGTCCCCTTATTTTGCTCCCTTGCGATCACTGGACACCATCACCCGGAGGCCTCTCTCCCAGTCCATGCACGTACATGGAGCTCCGCTGGACTGCGGCATCCCAGATGCATGACTGTGCTCTTCCTGGTACTGAATCCCAGCTGCGAAACCTTCAACTGCTGTTCATTCTCTCCTCTCCTGCACTGGAGGGTCCACTCTGTTACAGATCTTAGCATCATCCGCAAAAAGGAAATCTTTTCCTTCTAAACCATTCACACAGATACTGAAGAGAACCGTCCCTGAGACACTGCATGAATCCTCCTTACCTTACTGCAGGGTGAGTTCTGTTTGCCATGGTGGCCACCAGCCACGGCCCTGCAGCGATTGCTCACACCAAACAAATGGGGTTCTGATGCGCTGGGCTGCCGGCAGCCACAGCCCAATGCCCCTCAAATCCCTTCTTCACAGGGCTGGATTTCAGACTGTCCAAACGCATCCTCTCTCATGAGTATGCAGGGTTTGGTATGAAAACCAGGAACGGATCCACTGGTGTCCAACCATCCACTAGTCTCCCAGTTCATGAAGGGCATTCTATGGCTGCGATCATCGGTACAGAAGCCACCTGTTCTGTGGGACCTTAATCTAGTACTGAAACAGCTTTCGCTTCCCCCCTTCAAACATCTGGAAAGTACTCATATGAGAGATCTCTCATAGAAGGTTTGTTTTTGGTCGCCCTGAATTCCGCAGGCTCTGGTTCACTATTCGCCATACTTCAATTTCATTACGACAAAGTGATTTTACGGACACAGCCCTCATTCTTACCCAAGGTGGTATCAGCTTTCCATATTAATCAAACCATCACTCTGCTGCCCTTCATTCCGAAGCCATACAAAGATGAAGGTGAGCAACGGCTCCACATGCTGGACTGCAAGTGAGTCTTGCTCTACTATAAGGGGCGGATTTTAAAAGCCCTGCTCGCGTAAATCCGCCCGGATTTACGCGAGCAGGGCCTTGCGCGCCGGCGTGCCTATTTTCCATAGGCCTGTCGGCGCGCGCAGAGCCCCGGGATTCGCGTAAGTCCCGGGGTTTTTTGGCGGGGGCGTGGCTGATCGACGCCGCGTTTTGGGGGTGGGACGCGGCGTTTCGGGGGTGGGCCCGGGGGCGTGGCCGCGCCCTCCGGAACCGCCCCTGGGTTGTGTCTCGGCGCGCCAGCGGCCCGCTGCCGCGCGTGGATTTACTTCTCCCTCCGGGAGGCGTAAATCCATGAACACAGGTAGGGGGGGGGGGTTTAGATAGGGCCGGGGGGTGGGTTAGGTAGAGGAAGGGAGGGGAAGGTGAGGGGAGGGCGAAAGAGAGTTCCCTCCGAGGCCGCTCCGATTTCGAAGCGGCCTCGGAGGGAATGGAGGCAGGCTGCGCGGCTCAGCGTGCGCCGGCTGCCCAAAATCGGCAGCCTTGCGCGCGCCGATCCTGGATTTTAGAAGATACTAAAATCCAGCGTACTTTTGTTTGCGACTGGTGCGCCATCGCATTTTTTAAAAATCTACACCTAAGCGTAGAATGCACTTCGAATCTAGAGCCTCACAGCTATTTGTTTCCTTTAACCCGAATGCCCCGAGAATACTAGTCTCCAAAAGGACTCACAATCAAAGACCCTGACCAGTTTGCCAAAGGCCCATCAAGTGAGAGTGATGGCAGCGTCAGTAGCTCACCTGCAAGAAGTTCCTGTAATGGACATCTGTAAAGCTGCTACGTGGTCCTCGCTGCATACTTTCACTTTCCATTACTGTCTCGATCAGCAAGCCGCTGCAGATGCGGTGATGGGCAGGGACCACGGAAAGAGACTGTCCGCTATCCCGAATCAGGTTGGGCGCAACAGGTCTTTTACAGCCTCGGGAACTGCACTCACAACCTTCAGCTGGAGACTCCCAGACAGCATGGCTAATTCAGCTTGCTTATCTGCGGGGGAAAAAGCAAGTTTGCTTACCATAAATGGTGTTTTCCATAGATAGCAAGATGAATTAGCCATGCTGACCCGCCCACTTCCCAGACAGTCTCCACTTCACACTTTGCAGACACGCTTTGGAATAGACTGAAGAGAAAATGGAGCCGTGCGGCCATACACAAAGCAGAGCTCTGACATCTTTAAAAAGCTCCGCCTGGGTGGGGTTAAGAGAGCTTTCCAAGATGGCAACCTGAATGGTTGTGGCATGAGGAGCTCCTGATTCTTTTTCTTATTACTCGTTTTTGGCATGCTTCACACTAAATAGAAAGCCCAGGTGAGGAGTGGAGAGAGTTCCTCCACTCCTCTGGAATCATCTCAGCCCAAGATTGGGAGCTTTTTCGCCGCTGTTCCCCCACCAACGCCGGGAGATTGGGTCGCTGGGGAGCAAGCTTTGGAGCGTGAACTGGTCTCCCCGACTGAGACATCGTTAAGCTCCGGATCACCTACAAGGCCAGTGCCTCCAGGCCGCGACGAGGAATTGAGGCTGCAGAGTGTCGTGAGCCCAACGGAGGTAATCCAAAGAGGGGCCAGAATACCCGAGTGAGCTGGAATTGTGGAAGGACTCACCATGAAGGAGCAAGAAGACAAAGTAGAGCCCGGAGGAGCAGTGGGAGAAAATGGGCTAGACTCTGTTGCAAGGATAAGAACCGCGGGTCTTGGAAATGGCAACGGCCTAGCAGTGGGCGTGGGCAAAGAAGTGAGCCAGGAACTCTCATTGCAAAAGAAACTGTTACCTGATTCGGAGATAACACTTCATTCTATTTGGAAAGCTCTCCAATCGCTAGAGAAAGCGATACTGGGTTTGATTAAGGAGGTTATTGAAGTAAAACAACAAGTTAAGAATAATGCTACTGAGATAATTATACAAAATAATAAAATGGAAAAACGAGTAACAGAAGTGGAGAAAATTCACTCAGCAACGGTCTTAAATGACATTGAAGTAAATAAAAGGCTTGAAAAGGTTGAGAATAACTTAAGAGCACACAACTTAAGATTTCTAAATTTCCCTGTATTGAGAAATATTTCCCCTATTGATCTATTTAAGTTGTATGTTACTCAAATTCTAAAGGTTCCGGAAGAACTTAAGCCAGTTGTCTCAAAGGCCTATTATTAATACTCCACTGAAAATAATCGTTAAACTACAGTAGAACAAGACATCCCAGATTTAACAACTTTGCTGAATTCATCACAAGACCTGATAGTATCTTATCGTAGACCCCTCCTGGTTACATCTACATTCTTGATGGATAAGAATAATATTTTCAAACAATATTTCAGGAACAACCAAGTTTTATTTTTGGACAAAATGTCTGGTGCTATCAAGACTTGGTGAAGCAGACACAACTGAGAAGAAAAAATGTTCTTGATTTAAGGGGAGAAGCAGTGCAGAAAGGTGCTACCTTCAAACTGCAATTTCCATGCAAGTGTTGCCTGTTGTATCAGGGACAGCTCTATGTGTTTTTTGATCCAATACAAATGAAAGCGTTTCTGGACACTCACTCTAGCCCCACATAGGCCTGCTGTTTGATGTATTAATATAGTGGGGGGAACGACTGTTCAGGCTGACTTTTTTTTTCTACTTGTTATTGCTCTAATTATAAGCTCTCCCATTATTTCTTCTATTTGACTATAATACAGAAGTCCAATTATAAGTAATTATTTTCCCATATAGATTTATTACTATTCCTGTATTGTAGGAAATTTTATTAACAAGTGGATGCTTGTAAATTGTATAAATGCATAAATAAAAAGTTAAAAAAAAAAAAAAAGCTCCGCCTAGCCATCCTGGAGGGACGTCCAGACAGCATGGTTAATTCATCCCACTATCTACAGAAAACACCATTTACGGTAAGCAAACTTGCTTTTTTGTTCTCCCCACATACACTTTTTGACAGTGACATACCATCCTCAAAGGATGATATACAATTCATAGATACTGTCAAATTCAGGCAGTGGCCTGATTGAGGATCCTGCCAATTTGTCATCAAAAGAACAATTGCAGCAGGAATTATGTCTCGTCAGTGAATTAGATGGCATGTCCTTGTTCAGGAGAGACATAAGAATGTACAACAAAATCTTTGATATCTTTCTCCTTAGTACAGGCCACCATAGGAGGTTGTGAGAAACCAGGATGCAGCTTCAAAATGACCCATTATTTCAACTTGTTGAAATAATGGGTCCCATATAGTCAACAAGACTAACTTGTTGACTATATGGGAGAATCCAAGCACACAGACCATTCTAATATTAGATAGCTGTTCCTGATTGCATAATAACCACTCACGTTCAGCATTATAAGCTCTCTTATATGCCACCCTAATTGCCGCAAACGGTTAGCCTCTGGCAATAAGGCAAGTACTCAAATCACGAGCTCAAGTGAAAAACTCTTCCTTACAAGAGCAAGTACGGTGCATGCATAAAACCTGGCCTATTGGCAGCTGGAATTGAAACCTCTAAGGATGGAAACTTGTAAAGGTCAGCAATGTGTTCCTCTCATCGGCTTACGATACAGTGATGCGTCTAAATGATTATGATCCCTGTAGACCAAAATGTCCAAAAAATAAATCTTGTGTTCATCAAATGTTAATATAAATTGTAAATTAGAATCAAAAGCATTGAGCCAATCCACAAATGACTATAGTTGTCCTACTGAAGATGTCCAAAGAAAGGAAATCTCACCTATAAATCTGGACCAAGACTTACTGTGTCCAAAAAGTTGGAGAACAATACAAAGCCTATTTTTCAAATTGTGCCACATACAAGTTAGCCACACTAGAGGCCACTGTGGCCCCCATTGCAGTACCATGATGTTGTAAATAACATTCTTGTGAGAAGCAGAAATAAGTTGACACATTGCAATTTCGGCCATTCTCAAAGTAAATCCCAAAGGAATGCATTGTGGTCTTGCTCTTTGTGACAGCACCCGTTCTATTGTTGTTGGTGAACATTAGTGTACAAGGAGCACATACTGAAAGACACCATAATAAATCCTGAACTCAGCATTTTGACAGATTGTAGGATGTTTAACATATGTTAGAGTCTTTAATATATGAAAAAACAGAGAAAGTATCTGTGGACATTCCTAGATGAAGCCAAAGGAGTTTTACACTGGTAGTGCCTATTATGATGGCTGATCGATAAATCTGAGTATTTACGCTGTGGAGGGTTTCTAGCAGGGTAAGGACTTTCTGATCCATTTGACCGCATTGCTTTAATTTGCTTTGTCTTAATGATTTATGAGTTTTTATCTTTTTATTGTTTTCTAACATTTTTATCCTATGTCATGTCAAAATTTTGTTTTTGGTTTTATGACTTCCTTTGGTTTATATCCAAGGGTACGTCTGAAAATTGTAAATCACTTAGAGCTTAGGCAGTTAGTGATCAAGGAATGCAAATAATATATAAATTAAATACTGTGGATCCCCAGCCAAGGAGAACTCCGAAATTGTTTAGCTGCCAAGTGAATTACCTAAACATGCGTTTCTAGTAGCATTGTGGATTAAATCTGTTTCAAATAAACTGTAACATTACAGACCCAACAGACAAACAAATCAGGCTTTCCTCTTTGTAAACTCCACCTGGCTAGGTAATTTTCAGAGCACTAATAATCCCTGCAGGCCAGAGGTAAGGGATTCTGGATTTGCCTGAGGCTCATGGCTTCTGCCTATCAGTGATAATTGCTTAAATGTTCCTACTTTCTTAAGATTTATTATTCAAATAATCTACTAATTATGCAGTTTGCACAATTACAGAGTCTTCAATACATGAGTTCACACCTGGAAAAAAAAAAGTAGGAGGAAGGATTTGGGAACAAATTATCATAATTGCCCCTTCTAGCACTGCGGTTAAAAAAACAGCTGTAATAATATTAAGATGCCAAGCTGTTATTTTCTAAGCAGGCGATGCCTGGTAGAGGAGCAAGGATAAAGGATCTCTGCACCAGCTACTGGGGTGCGTTTAGCCTCCACGGACTCCCAGTCTCCTCCTGGATCTCTGCATGTGTGCACATGTGAGGAGCACACTCACAGCTGAGCTGTCCCACTTTGCTCTGTATCAGGTTTTATCCCTTCAAACTAATGTCACTATTAGGTAAAACTAACTTTTATTGGGAGTAGGAGAGGACATGGGGATTCCTATGCTGGAGATTATTAATTAAAAATACTGTAAATTAGATTTACAAGAGTTCAGGGAAAGTCAAAATAACCCATGTAGGGAGACCGTTTGAAAACAGGTTCACAGCAAGAAGCTGAAATACATGGGGAATTGATAGATTTGCTTTAAGAACATAAGAACATGCCATACTGGGTCAGACCAAGGGTCCATCAAGCCCAGCATCCTGTTTCCAACAGTGGCCAATCCAGGCTACAAGTACCTGGCAGGATCCCAAAAACTAAGTCTATTCCATGTTACTGTTGCTAGTAATAGCAGTGGTTATTATCTAAGTCAACTTAATTAATAGCAGGTAATGGACTTCTCCTCCAAGAACTTATCCAATCCTTTTCTAAACACAGCTATACTAACTGCACTAACCACATTCTCTGGCAACAAATTCCAGAATTTAATTGTGCGCCGAGTAAAAAAGAACTTTCTCCAATTAGTTTTAAATGTGCCACATGCTAACTTCATGGAGTGCCCCCTAGTCCTTCTATTATTCGAAAGAGTAAAAAACTGATTCACATCTACCCGTTCTAGACCTCTCATGATTTTAAAGACCTCTCATATCCCCTCTCAGTCGTCTCTTCTCCAAGCTGAACAGCCCTAACCTCTTTAGTCTTTCCTCATAGGGGAGCTGTTCCATCCCCTTTATCATTTTGGTTGCCCTTCTCTGTACCATCTCCATCACAACTATATCTTTTTTGAGATGCGGCAACCAGAATTGTACACAGTATTCAAGTTGCAGTCTCACCATGGAGCGATATAGAGGCATTATGACATTTTCTGTTTTATTCACCATTCCCTTTCTAATAATTCTCAACATTCTGTTTGCTTTTTTGACTGCTGCAGCACACTGAGCCGACGAATTCAATGTGTTATCCACTATGACGCCTAGATCTCTTTCTTGGGTAGAAGCTCCTAATATGGAACCTGACATTGCGTAACTATAGCATTGTGTAACTATAGCTTTAAAAGCACCGTCCCTTCCTACTCTCTCTGTTCTCTCATCTCTCTCTCTCTCTCCTCCCTCCAATTTCAGATCATGGACAGACCGCTCCAGTCTCTTGGGGGTCACCTCGCACACTGCACTAGCAAACCAAGATTTTTTCCATAATTATTGGATGCTAAAAAGGGAAGGGGAATTCTTTTCTGCCCTTCTCTGGTTCTGCTGCATCCAAGCAATAGACAGAAGACAAGTGTGGACGTATGGCCCAATTTTAATCGGGCAACGAATGTATAAAACGGGGGTTTCGGGTATGGCCGGGCCTTGCACGCCCTGTGAGCATTTTAGAATGGGTTGGCCAAGCGCATAACCTCCATTACGCGCCAAAGTGCCGGGCCCTGCAAAAGGGGCGGGCTGGAGTTTGTGGTCTGGTTGGCACCATTAGCCCCTGTCCGACATGCAGAGATTACTTATTTATTTATTTATTTATTTTATTTAAGACATTTCTATACCGTCTTTACCAATATAAAATTGACCAAAACGGTTTACAATGGTATTAAAATAAAACTAAAATATAAACTAAACTAAGAAAAATAAAAATAAATAAATTTAAATAAAATAAAATAAATAACAATAGGAGAAAAAACAACTTATATGATAAGACCCTAAACTTTCTTTTAGCAACTTACTATGCCATAAACTATACTCCCTATACTTGAAACTACTAAAAACAAGAGACAGCCAGAAGGCACGAAGAAGCCGAAAAACCTCTGCTCCCGGGAAGCAGTAAGTATTAAAATTAAAAAATTAGGGAGAGGTAGGGTTAGGTTAGAAGTCGGGGAGGAGAGGGGAAGTGGTAGAAAGGTTAGGGATAGGCAAGTTCCCTCCCAGCCTGCTCCTTAATTGCAGCGGACTGGGAAGAAACTGAGGGAGGCCCGATTGCGTCGCCGCATGCATTTTGCTAAACGTTCCGCCGCCCCCCCCCCCCCCCCCGCACTGTTACTGAGGTTACTATAATCCTTTCCAAGAGAGAGATTTGACTATGCACTGCTCTGATGATTACTTAACAATATATTAAGTTATTAATAATAATGAGGACTCTGGATTTGTTTTATGTCATGGACATGGCTAAATCTTGTATTTTAAATCTATGTTTCTGGCAACTGGCAGTGTGGAACGAGGTCTTGTAAAACCTTAGGAATGGGTAGGTTCAGCCTTTGCTTGCTCAGGCACTTGGATAAAGTTTAAGATGCCTGGGAAGTGTTCTGTTGTCTGTGCTTCCTCCTCTGCCAATATTTTATAGGAAGGCAGGGTAGGACGTCTTCCAGTGGGGTAGAACCTCTACTAGTTGGCGCCAGTGAAGGGTTGGAGGAGAGCCTGCGGATTCCTCTAAAGACTGGAACGAGTGAGACTCCAAAGATGAAATGAGAACGGGAGGCTTCCTCAGTAAATGTTTGTCTTTCAAAGATAGAGAAGTGAGGTTTTCTCTCTTCTTGTGACTAATAAGGTGGAATAGATGAAACAGAGTGAGCTCCAAGGGAAGACTCCTTTCTGCCAGGAAGAGCTGGTTAAAGAGTTACAGAGGCAGTGTCTAACGCTGGCAGGAGGAAGAGTCCTTGCAGCCTGGCGTTCAGAGATTCTAACCTCTTGGTTTTAGGAACTGGTCACTCTGATCTTTCTTCCTGTGTGACGGCAGGACAACTGTACTTTATCTTAAGGGACACTTTGTTTTTCATTTTTATTTTATTTTCCTGTGAATTTATACTTTTATTACAACAAGAATAAACTTTTATTAATCGGGAACCATGCAGAGTAATTTTTCCACAGATTTCTCCCATTTTTGCTTTTGCTGTAAGTAACCTTGATAAACTCCAGAAAAAAATAAAAACTGAAAATGAAGGTCCCTATTTATCTTGTGCTCGCTGATACATCCTTACGGGATCTGCGCAATTGCACATATCATGTGAGGAGGCCGCAGACAACGGACACAGGTTTTATGCAGCTTGAAGCTGGCCAGCCTGTGCCCTTATTTGGTACTAAACTTAAATGGTTTCTTACAGGACCCCAAGGACTTCCAACAGGGGGGAGGAACAAAAAAGAAATTTAGAAGAGAAAATATTTTTATTTATTTATTTATTTATTTAGGTGTTTTATATACCGTCGTTCCAAAAGAAAGATCACAATGGTTTACAAGTCAGCTTTAAAATTCTTTGGTCGACATTCACAAACTTTGTCAGCTTTCATATTCTATATCAACACAACAGCAAATGCCATGTTCTCGTCATATCCATACATATTCTAGGTCAACACAACAGCAAATGCATGTTCTCGTTCATATCCATACATATTCTATATGAACACAACAGCAAATACATGTTCTCGGTTCAAATCCATACATATTCTATAATCAACACAACAGCAAATGCATGTTCTCGTTCATATCCATACATATTCTACGTCAACACAACAGCAAATGCATGTTCTCGTTCAAATCCATACATATTCTATAATCAACACAACAGCAAATGCATGTGTCTCGTTCATATCCATACATATTCTACGTCAACACAACAGCAAATGCATGTTCTCGTTCATATCCATACATATTCTACGTCAACACAACAGCAAATGCATGTTCTCGTTCAGATCCATACATATTCTACGTCAACACAACAGCAATGCATGTTCTCGTTCATATCCATACATATTCTAAATCAACTCAACAGCAAATGCATGTTCTCGTTTATATCCATACATATTCTTTTAGGAAATTTGATTTAAAAAAAAATGGAAAATACACGAATATATGAGAAGTTTTCAAGGAATAAATCCCAAAACCCAGCAGCAGCCAGAGCGCGCGCAAACTTGTCCTTACAACTTTGGCAGAAGAAAAAAAGCCTTGATGAAATCTGCGCACTGCCACTGCATAGCAATAGGTACAGATACTTGGAAAGACTGGTAGGTCTTTCTGAGGTCTGAGAGCGCTCAGTGTCAGCATCATATGAGAACGTCACCCGCTTATGTGCCTGAATGTGTAACCGAGCTCTGCTTTCATGTATAAACAGCCCCCTGTGCCATGTTGTGCTGAAGAGCTGCTTGGTCCTACAGGGGTTTTATTTTATTAAAAGAGGAGGAACGAGCAGTGAGTAGTGCAAGATGACCCCCGGTGAGGTCGAGCTCCTGATAAACTCAGACCAGCCTGCCTTAAGCTACCCGAAATCTAATGGTTCCCTCTCTGTGTAGATAACCCGTCTCCCTGGAATTTAGCCTGCTTTCTAAAGGAAGAGAAGGCTTACGAGATCGTGCTGAGTGGACCTCTTGTAGTTTTCCAAAATGTTCATTGAAAAGCATCCTACACACACACCCCAACCCTCATTGCCCTGCAACGCCCCTTTGTGTCCACTAGGAGCCAAATAGTCTGCTTTGCTCCACGAACTGGACCACCTCCATACAGCTATGTTAATTTCTTGTCATCCACAGATTGCTTTCAACTAATTTTCAGATTAGCCTTTTCTAGTTGAAATATATAACACTGAAGTGTGTCACCTCGACCCAAGGCGCCAACTAGCCGTTTTCTCTGAACCTTTGGATGGCCCTCTGTAAAGAGTCACCATCCATCACTCAGCTCGACAGGGATTGTGTGCCACCCAGCTCCCCAAAGATGACTTGGTGGACAACCGCAACAGCACAAATAAATGGCTGAGCATCAGCATTCAGCCTTTGCTGCAGAGATAAATCTGTCATTCTAGTTCTCAATTTTTTTCTTTGTAATTCTTTTAGGAAATATTTTGGCTTGCAGGCACTCTCCCGCAGTTTTTAATTTAGCAGAAACAATAAGTATTTATGGAGCTAATTAACACTAATTTATATCAGCCCTAGTAATGAGCTTTAACCTCTGGAGGTGCAACAGCAGCACACTCAGTAATAGCACTCCCTCTCGCCTAGTTTCTATAGACATTTCCACCATTACTGCTGCGTCTCTCTCACTAATTGTTTTCATTAGACAAACTGTCTTCTATTCCCTGCTTACTTTAAGTGCCTTTCAAAATCATAGCAGAGTCTTTTATATCTCCTTTTGATTCTGCATTCCCTCCCTACCTATTCACTTGCCAATTTTCACAAGCGAGCCCATTCATTGGTGCCACTGCAACACACGCAGACGTCCCCTTCAGCAACGAGAGGGGTGGGGGAGCACCAAAGGAAGCGAAAGCACAAACCCCTCCTACCTGCGAACAAGCACCCGCCTTTCCCCCAAATCCATCTGAAGAAAAGCTACGTCCAAGCATCTTAGCAGATGCCAGTATTAGCCAAGGTCAGCAGTGCTTACAAAAGAATTAGACATCTGTCCTCACGTCAGTGTCTTTGGATACTAATGGAGCAATCTTCTACCATAGTTAAAGCAACTTCTGACAGGATTTAGTTACATATGAAGGAAGCACTTCATATCCTGCCTTTATTCTCCTTACAGACTGCCCCAAAACCGATAGACCAATTTAAATACATTTCATTTACAATGAACAACTGATTCACAGCAAATTAAATCTTTCTAGTCTTTCTATTATCCTAAAGCTGGGTATTTTTCTCACGTGATATGACTATTTAACAATATACATACTATACTGGTGACCTCCGTCCACTTGCATCTCCCCTAAGCCTGGCTTACACTTCCCCTCTCATGAAGCAGGTCTCACGGACTGCTCCAGTCACTCATCACCCAGAAAATAAAGTGATGCCTGCCACCTTGGGAGTATTCTCCTTTTATATGTGCTGTTTGGAGATGTTTCTTATGATACTAAATGTAACAGACAGTATTGACTGACACTATTAATTTACTTAGGAAAGTAGCAAAATTACACAAACCTAGGAGGGATAATCACCACAGCCATTCAGGAAAAAATCAGTCATATAGACCACATGTGCCAGTTGCAGTTTTACTGAACTGAAAGTAAACAATCAATTCTAGACAAACCAAAAGTGAGGATAAACTGAAATGGAAAGTCATTCAATTTACTGCTAATTTCCAAAATACCATAATTGACTATTAGTCAGCATTAAAATGGGCAGTGCCTCTAGTTCCTCAGATTCTGCAAGCCCATGAAAGGCAGGCTCAGCCCAGCAAGCAGCGCCTGAAGCTCAGCAGGTCACTCTCTTTCTTCGCTCCAGGAATGTAGTTCTGCTGCTGTCCTCCCTTTCTCAGAGTCTCACATTTCCCCACTTAGCGCTACCTTCATTGACTGTATTGTGGAATAAGGTCACAGAAACAGAAACTAAAATTTAAACCATTCTGCAACCAGAACCAAAGCCTTAGCACTAGAAAGTAAACAGGCATAAAATTCAGAAAGTGGAATTGTCAGCTATGTGTCTGACCTCTGCTGAAGAAGCCTCAGCTTCCAGCTTGCTACAGGTGATACCTGCTCCACTCCTCACTTTGTGCTATTCCTGTTTGCAAAGTTAATTACTGAAGTGCCAAAGTTTTGACTGATCACATATATAGCAAAACCTGGACAGTGTGTTCCTGAAATTCATTAATTATTGAAGGACAAAAAAGCCAATTAAGGAGACTAATGAGGAACTGTGGAGGCAAATTAGTTGGGATGAGACGCAAGAAAGGATGAGCTGTGAACGAGCCCTGGCTCGATGTTTAATTTCATCTCAAGGTGTGTCCTCACAACCCTCACCAGTGTACTCAGGCCTACAAAGTGCCATGTTCCTCCCGCTGACAGTCTTCCTGGATTCTCCAGGACACACGACCCGCACTTACGCCTGATTCACATGCAGTCAGCTAAGAAAAGGTCAAGCTGGCCCTAGGAATAACAAAAATCCTTGAAGCGGTGATCCAGGATGAGACAGAGCAAGCCATGGAGCAATTATTGATCAGCAGCAGTCACTGTGAAGCAGAGGAAATCTGATGTGAACATATTTCAATCACAGAACATGAGCTGCACTACCCAGGTGTCTGGGTTCATCTCCATGAATCATTGATGCGAGCTGGACACAATAAGAATAAAGAAGGCACTGTTTCTGAGCCTTGTTAATAATTTAGCCCTCTCTCTCACTGTATCTTCATTTCTCCTTCATTAGCAATAGAGGCAGGATACTGCAGGTTACTAGGCAGGTCTAGTGAAACAAGAACGAGAAATTACTCCTTACCTGATAATTTCCTTTTCTTTAGGACAGTCAGATGAATCCAGAACAAGTGGGTTATGCACCTCTACCAGCAGATGGAGACTGAGTAAACTGAAGTCACATTACACATACTCCTGCAGTGACATCAGCCTACCAGTATTCTCTGCAAAAGCAACTGTGGACAGACTAGCAAAACTTGATTATTAACAGATAACCATTTCAGTACTCAGCCAACAGGCAACACTGAGCTCAGACAAGAATGTATTAACACTAGTCTAGGGACTGGACAAACACTTACCAGTAATCCCTGTAATACGTAGCCATGTAGAAGGACCTAATGCAACCATTCAGCAGTCAAGGAAGGGAGGCTGGATTCATCGGACTTGTCCTAAAGAAAAGGAAATGATCAAGGTAAGGAGTAATTTTCATTTATTAGGCTTCCAGTCAAGATGAATCCAGAACAAGGGGGACCGATTAGGGCAGGAGCTGCCCTGCGGTCCAGTCAAAACCGCATGTGCAAAGGCCCGCGTCCTTCCGGCCCTGACACATCCAGACAATACTACCCTGGAAAAGGTTGGTAAGGAGGACCCACATGTCAAAAACTCGGCAAATGTCGATGGGAGACAACAATTTCACTTCCGCCCATGACACTGCTTGAGCTCTAGTGGAATGAACCCTGACCTGAGTAGGTAACGGCTTCCCAGCACCATGTATGTAGCCATGACTACCCTCCTTAATTCCAGCCAGCTATGTTAGCCCATGAGGCCAGCTCTCCCTGCTTAGTACTGCCGTGAAGGACAAACAGGCAATCCGCTTTCTGTAAAGTCTTAGTAACCTACCAGGATACCGGACCAATATAGTCTTCTTGACCATGACAAGGGCCGGCAATAGTGGGGGGGCGTCCTCTACATCTCTGTCTCTCATTCTCTGTCCAGGAAGATGGCAGGATGATGGACTGGTTCAAGTGACAAGTCAGTGACCACCTTTGGTAGAAAGGAATGAACTGTACGCAGCTGTATCCGCCCCCTGGAGTACACCCGGAAGGAAATGGCTCCCGGAAAGACAAGGCCTGCCGGTTTGGGAAAGCTCTACATGCAAAACATATTGCTACAAGAAACACCATTTTCAAGGTCAGTTATGCATTGGTCTAAACATAGGACCTGCTAAGAAATCCAATACCAAATTAAGACTCCATACGGGCACCGGAAACCACAAAGGAGGATGAAGATGTTTCACTCATTTCAGGGAAACAACAGGATGAGCCGTCAAGGATCCACCATACACACCTGACCTCTGAAACAGGTGAGAGCCGCTACTTGTACCTTTAAGGAATTAAGTGCAAGCCTTTATTCAAGCCATCCTGCAAAAATTCCAAAATGAGCGGGATCTTGACCAAGCAAGGAAGAGTACCTTGATCCTCACACCAGGCCTCAAACACTCGCCAAACCCGCACATAGGCCAAGGAAGTGAAGAACTTTCTAACGCTTAGCAAGTTGGAAATCACTGCCACAGAGTATCCATGTTTCAGCAAGTGAGCCCTTTCAAGGGCCATATCATAAGACAAAATCAAGTCGGCTCTTCATGAAAAATAGGACTCTGCCACAACAGATCCCTGTGTGCTGGAAGCAGAAGGGGCGATTCCGCCAGAAGCTGCCGCAGATCCACATACCACGGTTCCTGTGCCAATGTGGAGCAACAAGAGCACCATCCTTCTGTGGCACTAGATCCTTCGGACTAATCTGTCCAACATGGGCCATGGAGGAAAGGTGTACAGCATCTTGTCTTCTAGTCTCTCTTGCACCAAGGCATCAATCCCCAACGACTTTGGATCTCTCCTGCAACTGAAAAATTGTGGAACTTTCACACTGTGAGAAGTTGCCAGCAGGTCTAGAACAGGAGACCCCAGCGATCCAGAATTCAGCTGAAACGCCTTGTTTTGATAGCCACCCATTCTCCTGGGTCCAGACTTTCCCAGCTGAGAAAGATTACTCTTGTATTTTGCTGCTATATGCAAGATTGAGATCATCTGGAGATGCAGTTCAACCCATTCCACAAGTTAATCTATCTCCAGCAACAACTTGTTGGCTCTTGACTCCACCCTGCCAATTTATGTAAGCCACAGTTGTTGCGTTTGTCCAACATTATCCGGACCACTCGACCCTGCAGCCTGTCGCTGAACTGCAAACATGTAAGCCGGACTGCCCTGGCTTCCAAACGATTGATGTTCCAGAAAGACTCTTCTGCATCCCAGCGCCCTTGCGCTGTTAGCTCCTGACACTGAGCTCCCCAACCATGGAGGCTCGCATCTGTCATTAGTACTAGCCCAGTCTGGTGATCTAGGGAAATTCCCTTCCTTAAATGACCCGACTATAGCCATCACTGAGGTCGGGAGGAGATCTCCATCAGGAGATGGAGCCGAACCAAAAACTCCAGAGACTGCGGGTTTCACCGAGACAAAGGGAACACTGAAGAGGACGCATATGCACTCTCAACCACTTCCAGGGTTGCCGACATTAAACTATGCAGGTAGGACCATACAGTCAGGCACAGAGTGTTCATCAATAGACATAGCTGTGCCATCAACTTCTAAAATACGAGCTTGCGGCAGGAAAACCTTGCCCTGCTTCATGTCAACCCGAACCCCAAGGTATTCCAACAACTGAGCAGGCTGAAGACTGCTCTTGGCCAGGTTCTCTACCCAGTTGAGCTCCTGCAACAGGAGATCACCTTGCGGGTTACCAGGTGGCTCTCTTCAATGACTTGGCTCGAATCAGCCAGTTGTCCAATACGGGTGTGCTAATATCCCATTCTTTCTCAATTCTGCAGCAACTACCACCATTACCTTGGAAAAGGTCCTGGAAGGGGTGGCCAGTCCAAAAGGCAGTGCCCCAAAACTGATAACTGCATCCCAGAACTGCAAACCGTAGAAAGCATTGATTCTCTAGTCGAATGGGAATGTGAAGATAAGCTTCAGACAGGTCCAAAGAGGTCAGAAATTCCCCTGACTACACGGCCATTATCACCAAGCGCAAGGTATCCATTGCAAAAATGCGTCACTACAGATGACTATTAACACCTTTGAGATCCAGGATGGGACAAAAGGATCCCTCTTTCTTAGGCACAATGAAATAAATAGAATATCAACCTGTATTTTCTTGAGACGTGGGCACTGGAACCACAGCCCTTAGACTGAGGAGCCTTGCCAATATATCCTCCACTGCCTGCCTACTTCTGTGTGGAGTGGCAAGGAGA
Source organism: Rhinatrema bivittatum (assembly GCF_901001135.1). Classification (NCBI taxonomy): domain Eukaryota; kingdom Metazoa; phylum Chordata; class Amphibia; order Gymnophiona; family Rhinatrematidae; genus Rhinatrema; species Rhinatrema bivittatum. The sequence goes on from NC_042625.1 coordinate 98,589,953, forward strand.
GACCATGAATACGTGCCAAGGAATACTGCGAAACCCCAGTGCATATCCTTCTCGTATCACCTCCAGGACCCATTGAGCCGATGTGATCTCAACCCACCTCTGTTAGAAGAAAGAGAGCATCCCCCTATCTCATGCTCCCGGGGGTTAGTTGGCAAACCTTCATTGGGAGGCTCGGGAGGATCCATTTCCCGAGAACACGCCCTTTCTGGGCTGTCTGGGATGAAAGGGTTGAGACCTATCAAAAGGTCAAGTCTTCTGAAAGGTCGCTCCTCTATAGGGTCGAAAATACTTGGATCCCCCTAGCACGACCTCTCATACTAAGGGGTGTGGCATCTGCTTCTTATACTCTGGTAATCGAGGAACCGGAGCATCACACCACAAGAATGAAAGTATTAATTGTTTACACAGAAGTACTTTGCTTTAAATACTCCAGCATAATGCGCAACATGCATTTAGAGTGGAAGGTATGCTATCAACCTAAGCTCTTCTGATGGTAAACCGTAACACTTTAGCAATGAGCCAAAATATTACCCTGCACGATATTATTCTGGGACTACGAATGTCTGCAATATTTCCCTTAGCTCTCCTCAGGCTGTAGTAGTTGAGGGCTGGACACATTTAACATTTCTCAGCAAGAAACTACTTGATAGTCATCAGAAGTGCCAGGAAGCAGTTTTACACTTTACCACAGCTTCTGACAGTATTGACAATGGCAGCCATCTTATCATATCTTGTAAAACTGTGCTTAGCAGACTGAAGCAGGAAGCTTTGCTCCTATAATGTTGCCACTGTGACAAATGGTCAGATCTGTGCACAGGTTGTATGGGCTGCAGCTTGCTCACCACTGCTGTAAGGACTCAAAATGCTACACAGTGGGTGGCAGTTCTCTCGCTCTCTCTGATGGGTGGTTGCCATAAGAAAGGAACAATAGCCAAGAAAAGGAGTCATGAAGGTTGCTAGGGAATGAACACAGCACAGGTGGGATGGGACAGACATCCTGTGACAACCAAGTCAGAGGAAGGCTGGCATTGTGCAGGGTTAACATATTCATCACTGTAATGTTTTTATAGCTGGCAGCCCATGCTAGCTGGGTCTCGCCTGTCTGCCTTCCTCACTGCTGCGTCGGTAATGAGCTTGTGCTCAAAAGATCCCCAAATTTATCCAACTTGATTGAATTAAAGCTTCCTGATACCAAAAAGGTTTCAGCATGCCACTAGCTCACAACCTGTCCCAAAAAGAACATTTCAGGTCATTCACGTGGACCAAAGAAATGTCTTCTCGCCAGGTCACATACCATTTGTACAAGCTTTTTTTTTTTGCACATCTTATTATTCTGCTTCAATGTCCTCTGCCTCGCAAACACACATCCCTTCCTGTCTCCATTTCCAACGCTTAATCAAGCAAAGTGCCATGCCATGATACACTGTAATTAAAAAAATTACAGTACTACCTGGAGAATGCAGATGTGATGGCAAAATGAAATTATTTAAATAAAGCCAGGCCATTAATTATGCATGCCCTTCAATCGCTCATCTCTTGATAAGCTCCAGCAGTTTTGGGAAAAGTTAAAAAGCCTGCATGAATTAATGAAGCAGGAGCCCCCTCCTACCATGCCCTCTACCCCCCCCCCCCCCCCCCATCACCATATTGGGCCATTGGTAACTGCAGATGTTTAAACAAAATCTGCAGCAGGAAACAATCTCCTGTTAGGAAAGAGATTATAAAACAGATGGGGGAGCTCAGAATTTTGGAAGCTCCAACCTTTCACCTCCTATCCCGTGTCCAACAAAAAACTTCAAGAGTAAATGAAATGTTAAGAAAACAATACCAGAGAAAGAGGGATAATCTGCGTAGGGTTCCACTGTCTAATGGACACAAATTCAGAGACTCTAGTGGGCAACGTGCCATGTGCAACACAAAGGAAGGTTTGGTTTTTTTATTTATTTAGATTTTTATATTCCGCTTTTCACACTTTTTTCAGCACTTCAAAGTGAAAAACATTCAGGTACTGTAGGTATTTCCCTATCCCCAGAGGGCTCACTTGATTAAACCATTTACATACAGAAGACACGAAGGCAACCGCTACTGAGCCTACGATGACTAGGGATGTTGATTCGTTAGATCACATATCTCACGCACTTTATAGTACATGGGTAAACACAGACAGTATGCATGTATTTTTAATAATGAGCTTTGTGCATACTGTCTGTGTTTACCCATGTACTATTGGTAGGATTCTGCCAGTTATGTAGCCTTCCAATCACCAGAGGTCCCCATGGAGCTACATCTACACTCGCTCCAGTCAGTTTCCATGACCCTATGACTCAGCACGGCTCAGTCTACTTAACCCTGCATCTTGCTAAACCCAGTGCTTTGTCATCAAGTCTATTCAGCTCCTTTCTTCTTTGTATCTCACGTTGACCTTTCAGCACCGTCTCGCTTAGCCTTAGCTATTGCCATAACCATAGTCTCAGCCTTGCCATAGCTGCCATAGCCTTAGCCTTAGTTGCCATAGGCTTAGCCATACTCTTATGGCCTCTCAGGCCCTCTGTTTTAGCCTTGCCTTGTGACCTTTGGGCCTTCTCTATGCTCTGTGACCTTAGTGCTGTTTGGCTCGTTCCTTGCCTTGAGGCCCTTGGGCCTTTCTTACCTTATTCTTGACCTCTGGCCTATTTAGGCCTTGCTTACCTCTGTGCCCTCCCTAGGCCTCTTCCTATTTCTGAGTTCCAGTTCACTCTTACCTTCACGCAGCTCCAGCCCTGCCTAGTCTTAGACTCCAAGTTCTAGCCTACACCTTGAGTCCAGCTGGACGCCAGAACCCAAGGTGGCTCAAACTGAGCCAGCTGCTCAGTTCTCCATTGAAGAAAGACGCTATGGTGGAGAAGGCAACAGTTTGAGACATGACTGCCTGAAATTTGTTGGCAGCTAATAGGTTACAAGAAGATCCCCCTGACGCAGTATTATGAAACACGGACCCATATCGGGGAGCTTGCATCTCATTTAGACTGAGTTAAGTTTTATATGCATAGAAAATTTACAAAAATGTGTATATCTTTGACCGATGATTAAATATAAGGCAATGAAGGTGGATATTTAGCCGGAAATGCCTATTATGAAGGCCATCTAGAGCATTTGCTCTAGATGGCCTTCCCTGTTTGTACCTTCCCTGTTTGTACCCCTGTGGTTTTGCATCTCTATTTACCAACATTTGATATTCCGCCTTTTCAGAAAGTTGGTCTCAAGGCGGACTACAATAAATTGAAATGAACAGAGGTACTAGAACAACTTACAATCACATCAGAATTTTGCAATTAACATTGCATTGTGATCTGTAGAATTACATAGTAACGACGGCAGAAAAAGACCAAAATGGTCCATCTAATCTGCCCAGCAAGCTTCCCAAGGTAGTAATAAGATGTCCCACTTTGTGACTGAGGGTGGGGGATGTGCATTGAAAATAGTTTTGCTTTGTTTTCTTTTTCGTTTCTGTTGCTTTAGCCTGCACTAAAACAGAAAGATCATTTTCTTGATTTTTTTGCTCTACGTCAGATGAGAAATGACTCAAAGTCAAACAAATGTCATTATTTCCCTATTTTAAAATGACAGCATGTTCTTATGTGTGACAGGGAACCCCTGTCATGGTCATCTTTATAACCCAGTCCTGGAGGTTTAATTGTCACCTCACTATGTTTTTAGTCATTTACCCGTCTTGTATCTGCAGCTGTACGGGAGGCTGGTTACTTCCTCCTCCTGAATCATAAGGAAGGGATTGCACTGCTGTGCATGTGGCAGGGAAGAGTCCCTTTTAGATTCAAGGTATATTGTGCAGAAAAACAACTTTGATCTGTTTTCTGTAAAGACCTACAGTGCACCTGTACTAGAATGCACCGGAATGGGAGCTAAGAACCAAACTGTTTTCTGTCGTGCGGAGTCAATATACCAGTCCGTGGAAACAGGAAAGCTCATGCCAGAGGCTTTAACAGACTTCCGTGCACCACCCATCCAAGGTCAGACGACAGGCCATCAGGTGCCCATCCAGCTGCCAGGAAGGTTTACTGAATGCAGTATTTCTTTGAAACTCAGAATCAATTGGCATCAGGTCACAGGGCACAAGAATGCACCAGCAGCTACTGTGCACCAGATCTGTGCCAATTCTGGAGAGAAGGAAGCAGTTTAGAGCTCCTATAAACTAGTCGTGTTCACTTGCTGTGAATCCCGTCCTTGCATCGTGCTGTCTCTTCTTTGGAAAATGTCAGTATTTAGGAAGCGCAGGACATTTTGTTCTTGGCTTTACTTTTAAGGTGATTACCACATCCCAGTGACTCTGAGATGACGACGGTCTCTGTGCCAGATTCTCTGCCTCCTCCACTGATGTGGGGCTCAGGCAGGACTCCACATCCCATCTGCTGCTCTGAGATGGCTCAGTCTCTGTGTGTAGAAGGAAAGGGAGAAAACCCTGCAGGATAAATGCTGCAAGGCTTTGGTATCTCTCAGCAGCGAGACTGTACTTGGTAGTGCTCTGGGTTCAGTAGCACTCAGCCACTATTTGTCAATCAGTCAGATCGGGCCAGCCCAGCTGCAGCAGGAGCAGTAAGGCTATCTGCATGCTCTGAAAAGACGATCACATTCATCACTGCTGGGCATGAGTAACAGCACAAGCAATTCTGGGGCTGAAGCTGCCAATTCATTACCACATTCCTTGGACATTACAGGCAAGGGCCAGCAAGAATCCAAAAGCCACACTGACCTCTGTCGATAGATGGCAGGGCTAGGATTGGCGTAGGGATGTGAATCGGATCCGATATTGGATCCGATTCACATCCGATATCGGATCCGATTCACATCTATAGAGATGTGAATCGGAACCAGAATCGGATCCGATATCGGATCCGATTCACATCCCTATGGCAAGTACCAAAGTTTAAAGTGAGTCTTGGTGATCTGCCAAAAAGGCGATCTCAGGTGAAGGGGTCAGCTTAGAAGAGGAGACAGCTTTATCAGACAATTTCATGCTGCTTAATGCTCAAAGAAAGATGCAACTCAGTAAGCTCAACAGATCTGATCTTCAGATGGGAGCAGACAGACAGCAGCAAACCTGAAGACTGCAGGTTTCCACAGCGACCTTTCACTCTAACCTGCGCATCCCCCTTCTGTTTCTCTCCCTGCTCCCAAGTGCAGTTATTTATTTATTTTTTAACTTTGTAGACTGCAAATCAAAATTTATAAATACATTCATAAATATCATAAATAAACAATCACATTAAAACAAATAAATACTCACCAATGTTAGACTGGCTATCATCATAGTCATGTAGCTTCTACTACAGTTGTACATGACAGTCCCCAGTATTTATTAATACAAAGATAAATCTAAACAAATTGTGCTTAGTCTTTGTCAGACTGTCTCTGTATTTATCCTACCTTCTAAAGAAAATATAAGCTGTATAAATAAATAACTGAGATTAACATATATGAGTCCGTGTGTGCTATCCACACCAAATTTTCAGGATGTCAGGAGTCCAAGGGGATCCTGACAGCAGTATTTATGGCTGCACAGACGCACACATCCCAGAGAGTAAGCTCCATTAATTCTACGTGTAACTTCTTGTTACAAACTGTCCTGTCTCCATAATAGCAAAACCCTTCCTTGCTCCTCAGCTCCTGCTGCTCCCTGGCCCTTCCTCCTTCCAAGGTGCTGATCTTTCTCAGTTCATTTCTGCAGTTAATTGCTTTGGCTAGAAATCTAGGCCTAGGCAGGACTGAGAATACTTTCCAAAGGCAGCCGCCACTGAATTATTACAACTACAAACCATTTATCACTGTTACCTTCACCAGGAAAAAATGGAACTCAGAAATTCAACAAGAAGCAAGGTAACAGCAGCAAAGAACTATTTGCAAGAATGACGCAGAACAGACATGGTCAGCGAGAAAGGCAGCAAGCGTGAGGGAGCATGTATGTGTGCGTTTGCATCAGCTATAGACCTGAAAAACATCTTTGCAGAATCCCTTTTGCTTGGTCCAGTTGATGGTTTCATAACTTCCAGGGACCAACGTAGGAAGCAGAATTCAGCTGGGGGAGAGGGGAATTCCAACAGCACGACTGCTAGGGGCTGTAAAGGCAGCAGATTAGAAAAAAGCTGAAATGTGCAGTCACCCTTGCACTACTCAGATCTGGATTACTGTTGATTTGAATAAGTTCTCGGGCTGATTCTGCATCGTTTAGCCAGAGCAAGGAATAAAGCAGAGTTGCTTATCTGTAACAGGTGTGTACTCACGGTACAGCAGGATGTCAGTCCTCACACATGGGTGACATCAAATGGAGCCTCGACACAGTAAAATTATGTCAAAGTTTCTAGAATTTTGACTTGACACACTGAGCATGCCCAGCATGCCCTATACCATGCATCCACGCAGGGAAAAAACAAAAATTAGAGAAACCCAACTCCGCAGGGTGACAGGTGGGTTTCGTGAGGACTAACACCCTGCTGTCCTCTGAGAACAGCTATTACAGGTAAGCAACTCTGCTTTCTCCGAGGACAGGCAGGATGGGTGAAACCAACATAAAAGGGGACCAACAGACACCCAAACAGGTGCCTATAGGCACAACAATGGTGCTGTTGGTAACAGAGGAGGAGACAGCCTGAGTTCAAATACTGAGCCCTAGGCGGGAGAGAGTTGGCTTCTACACCTCATATTCCAATGGACAGGTTGGATAAACCTATTGTTGCGTCGGCCATCCCTATCCAAGCAATAGTGAGATGTGAATGTGTAGAGAGAACTCCATGTTGCAGCCCTGCAGATCTCCTCCACAGGAATTGCTTGCAAGTGGGCCACCGGTGCTTCTATAACTCTGACAGAGTGAGCCTTGACATGACCCCCAAGATGCAGTCCCACCTGGGCATAACAGAAGGAGATGCAATCTGCTAGCCAAATGGATAGTTGCTGTTTGGCAACAGCAATGCCCAACCTATTCCTATCAAAAGAAATAAAAAGTTTGGTGGACTGTCTATGGGCTTCTGTCCGCTCCAGACAGAAGGCTAAGGCTCGCTTGCAGTCCAAACAGTGCAGTACTTGTTTGCCTTTGTGTGAATGGGGCCTGGGAAAGAACCTTGGCAGGATGATGAATTGGGTAAGATGGAAGTCAGTCACCACCTTAGGCAGGAACTTAGGGTATGGGCGCAGGACCTCCCTGTCATGATAAAGTGGATAAGTCACTAAGGCCTGGAATTCATTGACCCTGCACGTTGAAAAGACAGCCACCAAAAATATGACCAAATCAGGAGTTCACAGGAGCACAGCAACTCAAAAGGACCTTTCATCAGCTGAGCTAATACCATGTTGAGGTCCCAAGACATAGCGGGAGACTTTACGGGAGGCTTCAATTGAAGCAGGCTCCACACGAATCATACAACTATGGGCTGTACAGAGATAGGCATACCATCTACACCATGATGGTATGCGCCAATTGCACTGAGATAAACGCTAATGGAGTTGTTTTTTAAGCCAGCTTCCAATAGGTGTAAAAGGTAATCAAGCAGTTTTTGTGTGGGGCAGCAGAATGGATCTAGGGCCTTCTGCTCACATCACACAGAAAACCTCGTCCACTTCAGTCCATAGCACTTTCTACTGGAAGGCTTTCTAGAAGCCACCAAGACCCAGGACACATCCTCTGAGAGATCAAGTAGTTGCAGAATTAACTTCTCAACATCCAGGCTATGAGCGACAGGGCCGTCGCAACCTGCCTCGATGCACGAAGAAGTCGGGCTTGCGTACACTGACCATATTTTATAAAGCGCCCAGATACGCACACAAAACCCATTGCGCGCACATCTGAAAAGTTTCCAAAAAGGGGCAGGGCATGGACTGGGCAGAGCATAGGCATTTCAGGATCTGGCCAAGAGATGTGCGTGTAAATACTGATGCGCCAAGGTCCCCTGTTGTGTAACTTTACTTCTGCTACGGAGGACATATAAGTTATAAAATAAAAGAGTCAAGCTATTTCTGAGGGATTTAAAGGGTCTGGGGCAACTAGGGGGGATTGGAGGATCTAGCAGTTAACTGGGCAAACTGGTGGACCTACTGGTACACTGGCAATGGCATGGTAGAAGCAGGATTTGTGTGCATCCACTTAAAATTTGGCACACTTGTATGCGGCCAGGCTATTTGATTATATGTGAGCATATACATGCACAAGTTATAAAATGGTCACGTCCCTGGGCGTAGGCCAACATACACCCACATGCCAGTTTGAAAGTTACCATCCCTGAAGGTATAACTCAGCCTGTTCTTTACGATGTGAAAACCTCTGACTCTGCCTTTCAGAAACTACAAGCGACTGCTCCGTAACAGCAGCTCAACAGCCGCATTGCAAAAAATTCTTCACTTTTCTAAGGTGATTGACTGCAATACAGTCGTTCCCCTATCTCCTGCCCGCCCCCCCCCCCCACACACACACACACACACTTTGTTTTCAGCATGTTAAGGTAGGCTGCAACCCAAGAAAGGCCAGACCAAAGAATAATAACCCCATTCGTTTCAAAGAGCAGACAGCTCCACATGGCTCTCTCTCCTGCCTCTAATTTTCTGTTCAGTCGTTGCTGGTTAAAGCTGAATGGGGACAGGCCATGAAAGGGCAGGAAACCCAATCACATCATAAGGCTTGAAGGGATGCATTGATCTTACACCAGCCTCTCACAAGAGTGCAAAAGGGTGCAGCATCCTCTCACTGACTGATGCTCATAATTCTCTATCTTAGCAGGAGTCCACTTAGGGTATTGCTGTTTCAAAACTGAGCCCTTCCTCTCTAACAAGATTTTAATATCAGGTAATGAGTTGCAATAGAGAAGACAAAATGACAAGTAAAGACCAAGTTGCCCCTACCCTGTTGTCACCTCACACCCTCTCACCAACACCCCTTCCACTATACTGTGCACTTAATTACCTTACAATTCATTTTCCAGAAGATGCACATAGCTGTCAGAATATCCAGGTCTGAAACCTCCCTTTGTTCCAATTAAAATAAGTTTATGTGCTGAAATGCCTCCTTTATGTCAGCTCAAAGACAAGTGTAAGAACATAAGAGAACACAAGATATGCCATACTGGGTCAGAACAAGAGTCCATCAAGCCCAGCATCCTGTTTCCAACAGAGGCCAATCCAAGCCATAAGTACCTGGCAAGTACCCAAACATTAAATAGATCCCAAGCTATTTCTTATTGATTAATAGCAGTTTATGGACTTCTCCTCTAGGAACTTATCCAAACCTTTTTTAAACCAAGCTACACTAACTGCACTAACCACATCCTCTGGCAACAAATTCCAGAGCTTTATTGTACATTGAGTGAAAAAGAATTTTCTCTGATTAGTTTTAAATGAGCTACTTGCTAACTTCATGGAGTGCCCCCTAGTCCTTCTATTATCTGAGAGAGTAAATAACCAATTTACATTGCCTGTTCAAGTCCTTTCATGATTTTGTAGACCTCTATCATACCCCATTGACAGGTGTTGCTCAGAAGGGAGCTAAGGGATCAGCCAATCATTGAAATAACCTCCAAAAATCAGAGATGACATACTCATCAGACGCTGTGACGTGACCTCTGGAATACACTTGCAATACCTAGCTATCCATCCAATATCTATCTATCCATCTTTCCATGCACATACAAAACAAAGTTCAGAGAAAAAATTGTGAAAGAATGAGAAGGGAAATGCAAGAAAGGTGTAACTCCTGGACGCCAATCGCTTCCTGTTGTGCTAAGCCCCTCCTACGGGGACCCTCAGGACATGGGACCCCAGACCTCCTCCTTAATGTAACTTTATTTACTTATCTGGATTTATTACCCAAGGCAGTTTACAGCATTAGAATAGCAGCCAAGAAACAGCATCACCTCCCTCCCACATCAATGGCGTCAGCACTCCCTCTGCCCATTTCTTGACACTGAAGGATTACATTAACCTGTAAATTTAGTGGGGTTCTTATCGGTAAATCCACACATGGACTTCGGAGCTGCAGTTTCAGCGACCCAAAAGGATTTGATGGCATGAGATACATAGTGAGCTTGGAAGGTGCGTCCCTATTTATTGATAGTATTGGTGGTCTCAGCAGCGTGATTGATCATCCACCACACACAGCAATGACCACCGGCAAGCGTGTGCCGGAGGGAGCCTCTGCCTTCTGCCCGTAATATCCAGAAAGACAGCAGAAGACTTTGGGGGGGGTTTATTCGATTCAGGTAATGTTGAGTTTCTTTTGACTATTTTTTGGGGGCGAAGAAAAGTTTTTCCTAGAACTGTAATTTATAGAAGTGAACAGCAAGCTTGTGATCTGTCCCTCTCGGTGTTGCATATTCTCTCATCCCTTCTCTCTCTTTTGTTTAGCACATTCTAGAAGTTACAGAAAACCAAATCGGCTCCAAGTTCTGCCATCCATGACTATAGATTCGCTGCTGTAAAGGAAGACGGTCCAGCTCCCTTTGTAAGTATTCAGAGTAATGAGCGGAGGCGCTACAGTTCACAGCTTCCTCTTATAAGCACACAGCGTGCTTACATACCCAGCTCTGTTTAGCGGGGGAAATGTATCTTTTACTTTGGGTGAACTGGATAACTGTCTCTTTTCTCTCGCCTAATCGGTTTGATAAAATAAAGCTTTTTCTGCACTTGGGTGTTTGTTACGGTTTTTTGAATTGCAATCAGTGCTAATATTTTCAGCTTTTATATGTTGCCAGAAAAAAGTGGGAAATTGACTCCAGGTATTTGTGCAATGGGGGATGGTGGGGAGGGGAAGGACCAGAATGCTACATTTAATAGCATCTGACATATGCATATCAAGAAAGAGAGACAGACACAGACAGACTGAATAATTATTACAGCGAAACCATTATATATCCTTACAGGAAGAATTAAATATAGGGAGCCTAACTTTCAAACCTATCCACTAGCATTTTATAAACTGTACGGCGGCTGCTGCACAGGTTATAAAATATCGCATAGATATCACATGAATATTTCCAATGCAATAAAGCACATACTTTCTCTATTTCATAAACATGTGTGCATATATTGAGTGTGTAAAAAAATTATTACATGTACACGTAATAACCTCGATTTATATGCACGGCGTATTCCACTGTGAAAAAAACATATTTGCCTTGTGTACTTGAAATCACCAGTTTGCCGAAAGCTCTGCCAGTTCACCCAGTTAGTCTCCAATTCACTTTGACTCTCTAGCACTTCACCCTGAACAGCCACCAGTTTACCCAGATATCCTAGTCAAACACTGCAGATAAGTTTGATTTCACTTGCACCAATCAATGAGTAGAGGTGTAAAAGTGTACAAATAAGTACACACAGATATCTGTTATAAAACAAACCTACCACGCATAGCGCTGAACCCCGTCCTTTTCTCCACCAGTAAAACGTACACGTGAAATGGAAAATATATGCTAATTTATAAGTGTCGAGAGAATATCTGTGTACATGTTACTTACATGCATATACTGTATATGCATACATGCTTACACACATGTAAGCTAATTTTATGTGCGAAACCCCTTTGAAAATTTACTCCATAGGGAATCCAATTTTCAACAGTCTGCATAAGGCACAAAATGCATGCGTAACTGGGCCCGCGAACCGTGTGGCAGGAGCTGCACAGTTTATAAAATACCAGTTCTGCCATGAAATGACATGCATATATTTGTTATGCAGGAAAAGGCAGTTTCCCTACAGGTTTTATAAAAATCCCTGCATCTATTTCACATGTGTAACAACCCTGAGTTCTATGCAGAGGCAGAGGTAGTTTTATAAAAGCATTTGCCCTCTGCATCTGAAAATATTTCCCTGTGCAAGGACTTGCAATCGCCATCCACTAACACCTCTACCAGTTCGCCCGGTCCTGCAGCCAAAAGGTGAGCAATTTCACTTGTGTGATTTAATCAGCAGGTGTAAGTGTATGAACAAATTCATCAATGAATGCCGTATACCACTTAGAAAATAGGAACTTGTGCGGAGAGCTCTGTACCCCGCCCTGCAATGCCCCTTGATAAGATTTACACACACACTGACAGGCGTAAACCCTACAGGTAAGTCTCTGAAAATCAGGTCCACAGAATGCATGTTTGCCCGTCAGACAAAGGAGGCATCCTGACCGCTCCTGAGTGAGGGGCTGCATTCAGTAACTTGTCAGTTCGTCATGGAAATCCCTCCTGTGATGCATCAATGGTGAGAAAAATCTCACATCCGTTGTGCATTTGTTCATGAATCACACATTACATTAACTTCTCATGTGGTTCCTGGACTGTAGCTTTCAAAACACCCTTTGTGTCATCCGCCACTGTGCTATCTCTCATGGCCCACTGCTCAGAGCAGGCAACCTTACGCAGCCGATTGCAGAACACTGATGATACAGAAAAGCAAATATGAAAACCGGTGCAAAGCTTCCCAGAGGTTTCCTCAGACAGCGATCACACACAATGCTCCCAAGTCTCTGTCTCCATGGTCATGGACAGAAGGCAAGAATCACGCAAGAGAATTGGAGACATTAAAGAAAAAAAAAAAAGAGGAATGGAAATCCAAAGCAGCACACACCCCTTTTATAAGAAAATTTAATATCCAAGAATTCTGACTGGGTAAGTACAGTGTATCCTCTTCCCCATTCCTGCACCACCCAAAAAAAATGAGTTTTTCCATAGATTCTGTAATGTAAACTGCTAAGCATCTCTCTCCACCCCAGCACCAAACCAATAAACACCACCCATACTTCCAGGACTGCCAGCAATTTTGTACTTAGGAGACTTAAAATAGCAGAAAGGAGTTTTGCTTTCCAGCTTGCTAGATGTGCAAGACTGCTTCCTGCCATGGCTAGCAGCAACAGACTCCAAGGATGCAACAGCCAAACACTGAGCGGCTCATTTGCAAAAGGAACTTACCATTCTAGCAACTTTCACTTACACGGGTAAAGTGCATTTGCTTTAAGCATGTAAATCCTTCTGAAAGTTACCCCTTAAGGCTTCACGAAAGTCGGAAATGCGTAGAGACTTTCATTTTCAGTTTTCATTGTATTTTCCTGAGAATCTATCAGTGTTTATAATAATGAATACAAATGGAAGAGAATCAGGAAGGAAAAACTGCATTCTTTTTCAACTGATTTTCTCCAATTTTTGTTACAATAAAATGATAAATTCCATGGGAAAAATAAGTAAAAACTGAAAATGAAAGTTCCTAGAAATGAGCTATAACAATATACATTTGGCTCATTCAGAAAAGCAAGTAAAATCTGAAAATAGCAATTCTACTAGTCATTAACTGAAGTTATGCGGCAAGCATTTATCATTTTATTCCAAGACTACATACAATCATACATACATGTTACTTTTCCCTTTAAATCATGACTAAATATGTGCATATATATATATATGTGCGTGCGTGTGTGCACGCATTTATTCATGCTTTAGAAGAAATAATCTCCGAGATAAAGCTTTCATTATTTTTAATAGCATCAAGTCTGAACAGTGAGTTATTACAGTAATAAAAACTAATTACATCCCTGACAGTATTATCCCTGCTTCCCTTCCCCCAATCTCCCTTATCAATTGTTATTACACAAACACAAACACAAATGACTGTGAATCATACTAGTGTCATGAAATGGAAAGAAAACATTTTTGTAGCAAGACAGAAGCAAATCACATTTTAAAATAAATGTTTATTCTTGTTCAGAACTGATGAGAACAGAGACTTTAACAGTCTCAGCTATTCCTTATAGCCACAGCTGCAGAGTATTTTACTGCAAAAACCAAGAAGCCTTAGGGGCTTTTCCAGGTTCTGTGTCTATTAGATTTATTTATTTATCTCAAATTGTTTATATACAACTGGAGTTGGTTTACGATCACACAGATGACCTCTGCAACAGGAGGCTGGCCTGGATGGACTCATGTGTCCATGTGTTTCCTTCAGCAAGACAACATTCAGACTGCATTAGTTTTCTCCGTCAGATCTGTTTCCTTCACACTGATGTGCCAACGAGATTAAAAGGCTTCCAGATAAACCTAACAAGGTTACAAACCTGTAAGAACATGTCTGGCTATTCTGAGCACTATCAGAGCTGTCATATCAGGAATGTTTGTGTGTCACAGTCCTTGCAAGCCCAATGAATCACACATTGAAATAAGTGATTTCCAGAAGACCTGCTGGTTGGGCATGAGGTTTACCCTTGACTAGAAAATTCAACCAAAGAATTCAAGTAAAATAGCTAAATATCTGGGTAGATCATCAACTTACTTTCATGGTTTAAGATTTAGAAAATAGTAGGAATATTTTTTGGCGGCAGGGTGAGAATGGGGGATGGAAAGAACCTGTTCCAAAATGGCTCCTCTTAGAAGAAGCCAAGAAGAATCAATGGCACCAAAAGACCTCTAACCTGGCCCACAAGATCAGCACTATGGACAGCACCACACAATCTAAAGAAAAACATCAAGTGTGTGGCTGTTAAAATGCCAGAGCCAACTCCCTGCAGCTTGAAAATACTGCTGCAATAGCAAGAAACAGATTAAAGATTTAGAGCCTCCACGTTCCCTAACTTATTGCCATAGTTAATGGCAGAAAAAGACCAACATAGTCCATCCAGTCTGCCTTGCTTAGGGTAGTAACTGCCGCTCCATGCAGGTTACCCCCTTGTTTCTCTCAGGGGCAGTAACTGCCTCTCCATGCAGGTTACCCCCATGTTTCTGTTAAGGGTAGTAGCTGCCGCTCCGTGCAGGTTACCACGTGTTTCTCTCAGGGGCAGTAACTGCTGCTCCGTGCAGGTTACCCCCGTGTTTCTCTCAGGGGCAATAACTGCCGCTCCGTACAGGTTACCCCTGAGTTTCTCTCAGGGGCCGTAACTACCGCTCCATGCAGGTTACCCACATGCCTTCCGTTAAGGGTGGTAATTGCTGCTCCGTGCAGGTTATCCCCGTGTTTCTCTCAGGGGCAGTAACTGCCGCTCCATGCAGGTTACCCCCATGCCTTCCATTAAGGGCAGTAATTGCCGCTCCATGCAGGTTACCCCCGTGCTTCTCTCAAGGGCAGTAACTGCCACTCCGTGCAGGTTACCCCCATGTTTCTGCCACTCCATGCAGGTTGCCCCCGTGTTTCTCTCAGGGGTAATAACTGCCGCTCTGTGCGGGTTACCCCCGTGTTTCTCTCGGGGGTAGTAACTGCCGCTCCGTGCAGGTTTTCCTCGTGTTTCTCTCAAGGGCAGTAACTGCCGCTCCGTGCAGGTTACCCCCATGTTTCTGCCGCTCCGTGCAGGTTACCCCTGTGTTTCTCTCAAGGACAGTAACTGCCGCTCTGTGCAGGTTACCCCCATGCCTTCCATTAAGGGCAGTAATTGCTGCTCCTTGCAGGTTACCCCCATGTTTCTCTCAAGGGCAGTAACTGCCACTTCGTGCACCCATGTTTCTGTTAAGGGTAGTAATTGCTGCTCTGTGCAGGTTACCCCCATGTTTCTGTTAAGGGTAGTAACTGCCGCTCTGTGCAGGTTACCCCCATATTTCTGTTAAGGGCAGTAACTGCCGCTCCGTGCAGGTTACACCCATATTTCTGTTAAGGGCAGTAACTGCCGCTCTGTGCAGGTTACCCCCATATTTCTGTTAAGGGCAGTAACTGTCGCTCCATGCAGGTTACCCCATGCCTTCTGTTAAGGGCAGTAACTGCCGCTCTGTGCAGGTTACCCCCATATTTCTGTTAAGGGCAGTAACTGTCGCTCCATGCAGGTTACCCCATGCCTTCTGTTAAGGGTAGTAACTGCCGCTCTGTGCAGGTTACCCCCATGTTTCTGTTAAGGGTAGTAACTGCCGCTCCATGCAGGTTACCCCCATGTTTCTGTTAAGGGCAGTAACTGCCGCTCCATGCAGGTTACCCCTATGCCTTCTGTTAAGGGCAGTAACTGCCAATCTGTGCAAATTACCTCATGAGGAAATGTAAACTTTGGGTTTAACAAAGATTACCCCATTCTTTCATTTTCGAGTCATCACAGCTTTAGATTTACAAATGTAAGTTATGACCTGCATCCTGTTGCTAGGGATTTTCTGACAGTCTCTGTGGAAAAATCCAATACCAGGAACACTGCCCTATTCAATTACTGATTTTGATTGATGCGAAATGCAAATTAAAGTACAAAAGCTGTTACCCAACATGGAAAGCTGAACAGTACAAACACACTCAGGCTACAGCTCCCATGCTAACCAAAGGTAACAATTAAACCAACCAGCAATTATAGCCCTGACTCTAGCAGGGTATGTGGGGAAACTTCTGGGCCAAAAAATCCAGAAAGCTGTCCTATTGCACTAGAAACGTTACCGGCTATGCTAATGAAGTTCAGTCTATCAGTCAGGGATGGGTCAGCCGGGAATCCAATGAAGCAAACTTGATAGCTCCGCCAACCACAGCTCCTCACAACACCGTACTAAGCCTGAGCAAGATACTGATCCCGGGCTCTGCCTTCTTCCCAGGATTTGTGAATTTAAATAGTTTTTATGCACACAACTTGCCTTCTGCAAATCAGCTGGGTGGGTTGTGTGGGGCAGAGGATTTTGCACAAACCTTTGCCCCGCAGTCTTGCTAGACATCCTAAGACGCAAAATTGGGTGGGGGAAGCGTTTATGAGCAAAGAAAAGAAAAAGTTACACCTGCTCCTGAGCACCTTCCTGCACATCTATCCACACACACACTGGCTACAATCTGTGCACACAACATCCCCACACGATGGTAGCACCACACAGGCTGCACATCTATCCACACACACACTGGCTACAATCTGTGCACACAACATCCCCACACGATGGTAGCAGCACACAGGCTGCACATCTATCCACACACACACTGGCTACAATCTGTGCACACAACATCCCCACACGATGGTAGCAGCACACAGGCTGCACATCTATCCACACACACACTGGCTACAATCTGTGCACACAACATCCCCACACGATGGTAGCACCACACAGGCTGCACATCTATCCACACACACACTGGCTACAATCTGTGCACACAACATCCCCACACGATGGTAGCAGCACACAGGCTGCACATCTATCCACACACACACTGGCTACAATCTGTGCACACAACATCCCCACACGATGGTAGCACCACACAGGCTGCACATCTATCCACACACACACTGGCTACAATCTGTGCACACAACATCCCCACACGATGGTAGCAGCACACAGGCTGCACATTGCGTTGGGCAGTGTCATGGACACAGCTTATTCATGGGTTTTGGAAATGGTCCTTTAAGGTCTGAGGCAGCAGTTAGGAGCATGGTCTGCTACACATGTACTGTAGGTTTCCTTGTACGCAAGACATTAGTAAGTAGCAGCTGTAAACCTCCCTGACTGGGGTGGGAGGGCGATATATATCAGCCTTTCTCCCATCTCCCACCCCCTCACATCACCATCTTTTCCCCTCTCCCTTCACTCTACTGCATTCATCTCCTTTCCACCACCCTTGGCAACATCACCTTCTCTTCCCTTCCTGCTCTTCCCTACCTCCTCCAGTATCATTACCTTCTTCTCCCATCCCATCTCACTCCCCCTATCCCCCAGCATCATCACCTTCTCTTCCCTTCCCACTGTCCCCTACCCTCCTTCTCCCATCCCATCCCACTCCCCCTATCCCCCAGCATCATCACCTTCTCTTCCCTTCCTGCTCTCCCCTACCTCCTCCAGTATCACTACCTTCTTCTCCCATCCCATCCCACTCCCCCTATCCCCCAGCATCATCACCTTCTCTTCCCTTCCAGCTCTCCCCTACCTCCTCCAGTATCATTACCTTCTTCTCCCATCCCATCCCACTCCCCATTCCCCCAGCATCATCACCTTCTCTTCCCTTCCTGCTCTCCCCTACCACCTCCAGTATCATTACCTTCTTCTCCCATCCCATCCCACTCCCCCTATCCCCCAGCATCATCACCTTCTCTTCCCTTCCAGCTCTCCCCTACCTCCTCCAGTATCATTACCTTCTTCTCCCATCCCATCCCACTCCCCATTCCCCCAGCATCATCACCTTCTCTTCCCTTCCTGCTCTTCCCTACCTCCTCCAGTATCATTACCTTCTTCTCCCATCCCATCCCACTCCCCCTATCCCCCAGCATCATCACCTTCTCTTCCCTTCCAGCTCTCCCCTACCACCTCCAGTATCATTACCTTCTTCTCCCATCCCATCCCACTCCCCCCCATCCCCCAGCATCATCACCTTCTCTTCCCTTCCCACTGTCCCCTACCTCCTTCTCCCATCCCATCCCTCTCCCCCTATCCCCCAGCATCATCACCTTCTCTTCCCTTCCCACTGTCCCCTACCTCCTTCTCCCATCCCATCCCTCTCCCCCTATCCCCCAGCATCATCACCTTCTCTTCCCTTCCAGCTCTCCCCTACCACCTCCAGTATCATTACCTTCTTCTCCCATCCCATCCCACTCCCCCCATCCCCCAGCATCATCACCTTCTCTTCCCTTCCCACTGTCCCCTACCTCCTTCTCCCATCCCATCCCTCTCCCCCTATCCCCCAGCATCATCACCTTCTCTTCCCTTCCCACTGTCCCCTACCTCCTTCTCCCATCCCATCCCACTCCCCCCTATCCCCCAGCATCATCACCTTCTCTTCCCTTCCAGCTCTCCCCTACCACCTCCAGTATCATTACCTTCTTCTCCCATCCCATCCCACTCCCCCCATCCCCCAGCATCATCACCTTCTCTTCCCTTCCCACTGTCCCCTACCTCCTTCTCCCATCCCATCCCTCTCCCCCTATCCCCCAGCATCATCACCTTCTCTTCCCTTCCCACTGTCCCCTACCTCCTTCTCCCATCCCATCCCTCTCCCCCTATCCCCCAGCATCATCACCTTCTCTTCCCACTCTCCCCTATTTATTTATTTATTTAACATTTTTTATATACCGGCATTCGTAGGACACATCATGTCGGTTCACAAGTAACTGAGAAAGGAAATTACAATGAACGGGGATGGAGGGCTAACTGGGAAAAAATTGGATAATATACGAAACTGGATAACATATGAAAGTATAGGAGAGAGAGTCAACGAGCAGGGATACAACATTGTTGAACGACATGGAGATTACTTATCCATGTTAAGATAAATATGCATAAGCAAAGATTAAATATGTATAAGTAATGTTAAAGGAGGCATGTGTGTGCACTTATAGACTTAGTATATGAACTTATTTACAGTATAAAAGGAGGCATGTGCACTTATGTACAGTTATATCCAGGGGGAAGAGGGAGGGAGCGAGGGGGGGAAAGGAGGGGGGGAGGGGGAAAGGAAACAAAATGACAATGTACTTTCAGGCAAAGGTAGCTAGAGGGGTGAGGGGCGGGGTGGAGGGGAGGCTATGGGGTGCAGGGGAAGGGTATGGGGGAGGGAACAGCTCTCCCCTACCACCTCCAGTATCATTACCTTCTTCTCCCATCTCATCCCATCCCACTCCCTATCACCTCCAGTATCATTACCTTCTTCTCCCAACCCATCCCACTCCCCCTATCCCCCAGCATCATCACCTTCTCTTCTCTTCCCACTCTCCCCTACCACCTCCAGTATCATTAACTTCTTCTCCCATCCCATCCCCCTTTTCCCCAGCATCATCACCTTCTCTTCCCTTCCCACTCTCCCCTACCACCTCCAGTATCATTAACTTCTTCTCCCATCCCATCCCATCCCATCCCTCTCCCCCTATCCCCCAGCATCATCACCTTCTCTTCCCTTCCAGCTCTCCCCTACCACCTCCAGTATCATTACCTTCTTCTCCCATCTCATCCCATCCCACTCCCCCTATCCCCCAGGATCATCACCTTCTCTTCCCTTCCCGCTCTCCCCTACCTCCTCCAGTATCATTACCTTCTTCTACCATCCCATCCCACTCCCCCATCCCCCAGCATCATCACCTTCTCTTCTCTCTACCCCCCTGGTATTATCACCTTGCCCTTACTACCCTCCACCCCCACCCTCTGAAATCATGTCCATCACTTTCCTACCCTCTCCTTCAATATAATCTCCAACAACCTCCCTCCTACCCTCTCATGCCAATCACTTTCCCTTTCCTACCCTCTCCCCTCCTTGGCATCAGTATCTTCTTTCCTTCCCTTTCCTCTACCAACACCCCAGCTTCCTTGCAAATTCAGCTACCTCTTCCAGCAGCACCAATCTGGTCCGTCACCCTCATGCCGTTTCCACTGCAGAGGAGAGGAGAGCGGGCAGAGGGGAAAGCGGAAGCAGCAGCAGATAAGCCTGCTCTCCGACTCCCCCTGCTGGCGGCAGGAGAAAGAAGAAGTAAAGACTGCCGCGGCACACCAGAGATACAGCTTCGAAGCACTAGTGTGTCGCAGCACAGCGGCTGAGAAATGCTGTACTAGCGAGAGCACCATAATCTTGTATTATCTGAGTTTAGTAAATCACCGAACCTCTCTGCTAAAGTAATATAAGACACACTGGGGAGCTTCTTGGGCTGCAGGCAGCAAAACACAACAGTGTGATTTATTTAGTACAGGGCTGTGTATATTCACATTGCTACATAAACAATAAGACATTGCGGTTAGGAAACGGTTTAAAAATAGCAGAATTACAATATGCCAAGAAAAGACGATTCTTTGCAATTCCTCTCAGCCCTGTGCTGCTCAGAGGCGGCCACGCAGGGGGTGGCAGCCTAGCCTGATGGTCCTGCCAAGGCCTGGAGGAGGGTTCCCATCCAGCTGGGCAAATTCTCTTTCCTCCTTCTTAGGTCCCCACCAGCCATAAACATTACACAATCAGAACTTCATCTCTTTTTCTTGGTCTTGCAGAATGGGAAAAATGCAAATTAGTTTTCTTATAAAACTCTACTTTGATTAAGAAACTAATTGAACACGATAGCAGCGTCACAGAAGAAAAAATATTTACAGCATGAGAAGCAGGCTCTGGTTTTTAAAGCGACTGGAGATGGGGAAATGAGAGAGAGCAAGGAAAGGCATTTGACAGTTTGGCACCTTAGGTTTCCGTATCGGTTTCTGGTTATTTAAGGGGCACCAGCAGACAATGCACCTAGGGTTGTTATAGCAGAACCACAGACCTACAGCCAAAAACACCGTGAAAGCTACATAAAAGGTTATTTTCTGGCCATTCAGCTTGTATCCAAGCATGCATGTTTCATTTAGAAAGGCGGTGCTGGAGGCTTAGCTGCTTGTTAGGAGACATATGTTTTAGTATTGCCTGAGCTCAGTAACACCCAGCAAAAGTGGCAATAGAAAGCATCAATATTACCCTGCAGAATTAGTGGGGATTTGGTTTCAGCTCAATCACCAGGGTCTGTGCGCATAAGGCACACCCCTCGGTCTTACGATTTGACCTCTGCTGCACACCAGCTTCAGCTCCTAATGATGGCAGGAATCGATTTTGATGCTTTACTATATTTCACACTCTAAATGTGCACTGATTCAGCCTTCTTTAACTGGAATGTGTAACCAATTGGAGAAATTACTCACCTGATCATTTCGATTTCCTTAGTGTAAACAGATGGACTCAGGAGCAGTGGGTTTATGCTCCCCTGCCAGCAGATGGAGATGGCACAAGCTGACGTCACAGTGGCCCCAGCCTGCCAGTATTCTCTTCAAAGGCCAAATGTGGACAGAGTAGCAATAAACTTGATTAAAAACGAATTAAAAACAGGTAACCAGAACTGTACTTAACCAACCTTAAGCAGTGAACTCACATAATATTCTAGGGGCTGGATGAACACTTACCAGTAATCCCTTGGGACCCAGAGTCCCACAGGAGGACTATTGACACACTCATGCGGCAGCCAAGAGCGGGAAGCTGAGTCCATCTGTCTACACTAAGGAAAACGAAATTATCAGGTAAGTAATTTCTCCATTTCCTAGCGTGTAGACAGATGGACTCAGGATCAGTGGGATGTACCAAAGCTAGTCCCCAACAGGGTGGGAGGCTGCCCACAGTCCAGTCAACACTGCACGGGCAAAGGCTGCATCCTCCCGGGCCTGCACATCCAGACGATAAAACCTGGAAAAAGTGTGTAAGGAAGACCACCTCACAGCTTGGAAGATATCGACAGGAGACAACAGACTAACTTCCGCCCATGACACTGCCTGAGCCCTAACCTGAGTAGACAATGGCTTTCCAGCATCCACATACACGACCGTGACCACCTTCTTAATCCAACAAGCTATGGTAGCCCGCGAAGCCGGAGTGCCCTGCTTACTCCTGCCATAGAGAACCAACAGGCGACCTGTCTTTCAAAAAGATTCAGAGACCTCCAGATACCACACAACAAGACATTTAACATCCAAGAAGTGCAAAAGCCGAAACTCCTCCGCATCCCTGACCTTATCCAGGGATGGCAAGGAGATGGCCTGATTCAAATGAAAGTCTCAGACTACCTTGGGCAAGAAGGATGGAACAATATGCAGCTGTAACGCACCCAGAGTCACTCGAAGGAACAGCTCCCGGCAAGACAAGGCAAGGCTTGCACAACAAAAGAAATGGAATATCGCCCCATACTTTCTTGAGACATGGCCACTGAAACCACAGCCCTCAGTCAGAGGAGCCTTTGAAGCGTGAACTCCACTGCCTGCTTCTTCTGCGGGGAGTGGCAAGGGGACACCATGATACGTCCCGAGGAATACTGCGAAATTCCAGTAATACCCTTCTCGTATCACCTCCAGGACCCACTGGTCTGACGAGATCTCGACCCACCTCCGATAAAAGAGAGACGTCCCCTATTTCCTGTTCTGGAAGGTGGGTCGGCAAACCTTCATTGGGAAGCTTGGGAAGGTCCACCATCCGAGCCCGCTGCTCTCTTGGGCTGCCGGGGACAAAAGGACTGAGACCTACCAAAAGGCCAAGTCTGCTGAAAGGTCATCCCTCTGTAGGGACGAAAACGCCTGGAACCCCGGAGACGACCACTCATACCAAAGGGGTGCTGTAACTGTTTCTTATCTTTTGGCAACCGAGGCACCAGAGACTCGCCCCACTTACTGGCCAGTTTCTCCAACTCGCTCCCAAACAAGAGCAAGCTTCTAAAGGGCATCTTGGTAAGATTGGCTTTGGAAGCTGTGTCAGCTGACCAATTTCACAACCAGAGTTGACGCCAGGCCACCATCACCAAAGCCAATCCTCTGGCTGAGGTCCGGACCAAATCACAGCCTGCGTCTGCTAAAAAAGGCGGCAGCAGGCTGCATAACCAGTCTGGAATTCCCTCCAGACTCATCCACCTCCTGAGAGGAGCAGACAAGATCTCACCACTAGGGCATAACAGGTAAATTCATCACCACTGCCTCAAAGGCTTGCTCAAGAATAGCCTCAGTCCTTCTGTCATGTATATCATTCAAGGCTGCTCCTCCCTCTGCTTATACACGGCACATACCAGAGCATCTACTTTGGGGAAAAACTCTCTCACAGCCGGATCCAGGGGGTACAGGCCTTCTGATGTCTAACCTCCTTTAAAAGTTGCCTCTGGGGCATCCCATTCCAGATCGATCAATTCCTGGATGGCATTCATCACCGGGGGGAAAACGAGGCTTTACGTAAGGAAACCAAAATGGGATTCTTCCTCGGCTTAGACATAGCATCTGAACCAGGAACACCCAGCTGTTTCAAGGTCTGGGAAATCAGGGCCGGCAGTTCATCTCTGTGAAAGAGCCGCAACAT
Source organism: Rhinatrema bivittatum (assembly GCF_901001135.1). NCBI lineage: Eukaryota > Metazoa > Chordata > Amphibia > Gymnophiona > Rhinatrematidae > Rhinatrema > Rhinatrema bivittatum. The sequence continues at coordinate 98,613,647 of NC_042625.1, forward strand.
GGTTCAATATGGTTGCAGTCCTGGAGGAATTTCCCCATCTTCCAGGGACTCAGGATCAACCTCATCATCAGTGCCATCCAGATTCCTTTCGGGAACACCTGCAGGGAACAGAGGCAAGCTCAGACGCGTAAGCATAGGACTGGAAGAGGGAGAAGCCACCGGCTGAGGGTCCAACCGGACAGGAATGGGTGAAGCGGAGGACTGTGCCTGAAGAAAGGCTTGTGAGCCTTGAAAAAATTCCACCCAAGAAGAAGCAGCCGGATCCAGACCAAGCTCAGAAGGAACTGAAGCTGGTCCCACAGAACTGCCCTCGCCTGTGGAGGAGCCGGTCAAGGGAGAACCAAGATTTGGCATCCTCCCAGTCAAGGACATGACCAACCCATCATCAGAATGAGAGAAGCCAGGCTTAGCAAATCCAAGGAAGACAACTCTCCCTGAGCATCTGAGCAGTGCTGACACAGATTAGAAGCCAGGTCAGGCTGAGAAGCACTAATATGACAGGCAACACAAATAGGAAGTCACTTAGGCTTCTTGCTTACTGGCGCCATCAATGCAGTAAACATGCATCAGAATGGCTCGCGCTCAAAAATTAAATGCGCCCACAAATAAGCACGGCAAGGCATACGCACAACCTGTGCACCAAGTTAAGCACATAAAGTTTACGCACATAAAAAAAAAGTTTGTGCGCATAAAAAGCGCACCCAAAAACCGAGCGTACAATGCTTGCACAGAGCCGACACACTGTGTACACCAATGGCCTATAGAGGGCAGGAGAATACGCCCAAGATCGCGCGAAAACAGCCCCTGCGGCTTACCACTCGGCATGCAAGAAAAAAGCCTAAGTGTGGGGCCTAGCCCACCAGAGGCCACTCAACCTGCCGGGCTGCCTAGTTCCCCAACCCCAAAGGGAGCGGGAACGAACATTAGTACGGCGCGCCAAGAATGGAGACTGGAGGAAGACCTGAAGCCCCTCTGTCTCTGATTCAGGTTAAACTTTCTTTTTTTATTTTTTAAACCTTAACTGAGCTCAGCGCTTACCGGCTGAGTAAAGAGATGGACTCCAGCTGTGGAGGGAGAGGGCATCTACCGTCACCACCGCTCTCAGCTTCCTGCACCCACTGCCATTCAGCTGAACTAGCAGCTAAGGCCAAGCCGAGAAAACCCAGCTACCGGACCAAGGCACACCTCTGAGGGGGCACAGAAATCACCTCAGGAATTCTCAACTGGAGGAGGGACCTTTAGTATCAACGCAGGAGAATGGGGCTTTCTTTTCCTGAATTTAGAATTTCAAATTTCTCTTTCCAAAAAGTTCAAAGCAATCCCCATAGGGAGATGCACGTCCACCATCTGCTGGAGACGGAGAATACTGGCAGGTTGGGGGTCACTGCAGGGTTATGTATACTGTGACGTCATCTTGCTCCATCTCCATCTGCTGGCAGGGGGGCATAAACCCACTGGTCCTGAGTCCATCTCTACACGCTAGGAAAACTGAGATTTGTGTGGCTGAGCACCCCCAAGTGTTAATCTGTTTGTGTGGCTGAGCACCCCCAAGTGTTAATCTGTTTGTGTGGCTGAGTACCCCAAGTGTTAATCTGTTATATGTAATCTGACCCTGCACTGGATGGGTAATGTGCGTCCCATAAGAGACCTACACATGCAGTTCTGAGAACTACAGATCATTTTAGGGGAAGAAATCAGATCAATTAATAAAGATTTATGGTGCAGCTAAGAATCTTTGTTAAGTAAGAGGATGACAGTAACATTTTATTTCTTCTCTAGACTGATTTATTACTCCTGAAGCTGCTGTCCCCCAAACAAAGCCTTCCCCAGTACTGCAGCCTCACTGGTCCTACTCTCACTGCCCTACCTGAGCTGAACCCTCCCCAGTACTGCAGCCTCACTGGTCCTACTCTCACTGCCCTACCTGAGCTGAACCCTCCCCAGTACTGCAGCCTCACTGGTCCTACTCTCATTGCCCTACCTGAGCTGAACCCTCCCCAGTACTGCAGCCTCACTGGTCCTACTCTCACTGCCCTACCTGAGCTGAACCCTCCCCAGTACTGCAGCCTCACTGGTCCTACTCTCACTGCCCTACCTGAGCTGAACCCTCCCCAGTACTGCAGCCTCACTGGTCCTACTCTCACTGCCCTACCTGAGCTGAACCCTCCCCAGTACTGCAGCCTCCCTGGTCCTACTCTCACTGCCCTACCTGAGCTGAACCCTCCCCAGTACTGCAGCCTCACTGGTCCTACTCTCACTGCCCTACCTGAGCTGAGCTCTCCCCAGTACTGCAGCCTCACTGGTCCTTCTCTCGCTGCCCTACCTGAGCTGAACCCTCCCCAGTACTGCAGCCTCACTGGTCCTACTCTCACTGCCCTACCTGAGCTGAACCCTCCCCAGTACTGCAGCCTCACTGGTCCTACTCTCACTGCCCTACCTGAGCTGAACCCTCCCCAGTACTGCAGCCTCACTGGTCCTACTCTCACTGCCCTACCTGAGCTGAGCTCTCCCCAGTACTGCAGCCTCACTGGTCCTACTCTCGCTGCCCTGAGCTGAGCTGAACCCTCCCCAGTACTGCAGCCTCACTGGTCCTACTCTCGCTGCCCTGAGCTGAGCTGATCCCTCCCCAGTACTGCAGCCTCACTGGTCCTACTCTCACTGCCCTACCTGAGCTGAACCCTCCCCAGTACTGCAGCCTCACTGGTCCTACTCTCACTGCCCTACCTGAGCTGATCCCTTCCCAGTACTGCAGCCTCACTGGTCCTACTCTCACTGCCCTACCTGAGCTGAGCTCTCCCCAGTACTGCAGCCTCACTGGTCCTACTCTCGCTGCCCTACCTGAGCTGAGCTCTCCCCAGTACTGCAGCCTCACTGGTCCTACTCTCACTGCTCTACCTGAGCTGAGCTGAACCCTCCCCAGTACTGCAGCCTCACTGGTCCTACTCTCGCTGCCCTGAGCTGAGCTGAACCCTCCCCAGTACTGCAGCCTCACTGGTCCTACTCTCATTGCCCTACCTGAGCTGAACCCTCCCCAGTACTGCAGCCTCACTGGTCCTTCTCTCGCTGCCCTACCTGAGCTGAACCCTCCCCAGTACTGCAGCCTCACTGGTCCTACTCTCACTGCCCTACCTGAGCTGATCCCTTCCCAGTACTGCAGCCTCACTGGTCCTACTCTCACTGCCCTACCTGAGCTGAACCCTCCCCAGTACTGCAGCCTCACTGGTCCTACTCTCACTGCCCTACCTGAGCTGAGCCCTCCCCAGTACTGCAGCCTCACTGGTCCTACTCTCACTGCCCTACCTGAGCTGAACCCTCCCCAGTACTGCAGCCTCACTGGTCCTACTCTCACTGCCCTACCTGAGCTGAACCCTCCCCAGTACTGCAGCCTCACTGGTCCTACTCTCACTGCCCTACCTGAGCTGAATCCTCCCCCAGTACTGCAGCCTCACTGGTCCTACTCTCACTGCCCAACCTGAGCTGAACCCTCCCCAGTACTGCAGCCTCACTGGTCCTACTCTCACTGCCCTACCTGAGCTGAACCCTCCCCAGTACTGCAGCCTCACTGGTCCTACTCTCATTGCCCTACCTGAGCTGAACCCTCCCCCAGTACTGCAGCCTCACTGGTCCTACTCTCGCTGCCCTACCTGAGCTGAACCCTCCCCAGTACTGCAGCCCTCACTGGTCCTACTCTCATTGCCCTACCTGAGCTGAGCTCTCCCCAGTACTGCAGCCTCACTGGTCCTACTCTCACTGCCCAACCTGAGCTGAACCCTCCCCAGTACTGCAGCCTCACTGGTCCTACTCTCACTGCCCTACCTGAGCTGAGCTCTCCCCAGTACTGCAGCCTCACTGGTCCTACTCTCACTGCTCTACCTGAGCTGAGCTCTCCCCCAGTACTGCAGCCTCACTGGTCCTACTCTCGCTGCCCTACCTGAGCTGAGCTCTCCCCAGTACCACAGAACCGGTGCCTTAGCTGCCGTGGATGTTGGGAGGACATCAGCACTCACACGCATTACAAGCTGAGTAGCTTCTCAAGACAGAGGTTCCCCATATTTCAGACTGTGCTGGTAAGGTACCAGAGACATCCATCCAAAGACCAAAGGAAAACTACCCAAGAAAAGAAGGAATGGCAAATTATGCTTCTATGACTTGAATTGCCTCAGCTTTGGTACAGTGAAGGCTCAACTTTTCCCGGCTCTGTTATGGTGCCAATAGGGAATCTTTTTCTGGAGTCAAATATGGATACCTAAACTGGGAATCCCTTGACAAAAGGGTGACAGAAAATAACACATACATAAAAAGAAAAATGTCAGAAATGGATATAACACTATAACTCATGCGATGCATGTCCTCTTGTAAGAAAAACTCTCTCTGTATCCACAAAATACTGGGAATCGTGTTCACTTTCCATATGCAAGTAAGGTGTGCCATTTCCAGAGTGCTGCTAGCCACATTGACACCAACTAACAGATAAGCAAATCCTGTGGGAGCAACTAACCTTCCTCGAAATCTGCTGCCGTGGTATTATCGTGAGATCACAATATATCATGACAGCTGAATAGAAGAACTCCACTGAGCAGCATGCTGGGAGAGCCTAATGCCATGGCATATGAGCAGTTACCAGACAGAAACCAGCAGCTTAGCTAATAAATGCCCTAGCAGGTCCCTGCAGTCTTACAGGTAGGGGGGGGTCCCTCAATATTACAATAAGAGCTACCAGTGTGGTGGGGCCCCTAGTGTCCTGCACAGAGCCTGCTGCCTTCACTGGGCACAGTAAGGAAGGGATCTCCCTAATAGAAAAGGGACAATTACACAGCCTGCAAAGGAAAGGATGGCAAATAAAAAAATAAACAAACATGACAACAATAGGGGGGAAAGGTTTTAAAAAGCAAAAAAAAAAAAAAAATACAAGGAAAGAAAAAAATTGACTGCAATGACATAAATTTTAAAAAATAAAAGTAAAAAAGTTTAATTTTCTCGTACCCACAGGATTCCAGGGGGCCTGGGTGTAACAGTTTTAATGCCAGATAAAGACTTTGTCCAGAAAATACATAGAATGAAATCTTGTTACAGTGAATCCCCTGACACAGCCGACATGTTAACAAGAAAAAGTGATTCCCTGTGTATTTTATTAGAGGGAGAAAAATAACTTAATAAGAATGACATTTTAAACTCTGGTTATGAAGTGCTCTGCCTGCTACTTACAGCACACACACACACACACACACAGCTGCACACAAGCACAACGTCTCATTCCCATCCCCATCCCATCCCTTCCCTGGAAAACAAATCATTCATTCCCTTACCCACGGCGGCAGAGGTCCCAATGATTCTTTCATTCTTCTAAATTATTCAACCACCGTTAGCCCATTGGGGATTCTGCTTATCAAGTGCTACATGAAAATAAAAGCTGGACGAGAGCGAGTCCTGAAGGGGAACACCTTGGCACAGAAGAGGTTACTGAAGGCCAGACACACAGACAGCCAGACAGCCAGACCTGCCACTTTATCTCTGCCTTACAGTCCACGTTGTTGCTTTGTTAATTTCTGGCCAAGGTTTTTCTACACATTTAAGCAGTAAAAAGCAGAAAAAAAGTTAATTGAATCAGGCTGTAAGCGACCTGCCCATCGATAACGCTCCTTAATTTGATTCTCCTGGCTATATCCTGCCTAAAACCTGGAGTATATCTCTTTCAGTGGCAGATAAAGGTAATGGCCTTCCTGAAATCTTTTCAGAGAGAGAAACATCCAAAATGTTGCATTCATTGCAGTTGTTCTCTGCCTTCTTTGCAGTCCGGCTGGTGGGAAAGATTAAAGGCCACAGCCCACAAAACCTTTAGTTACAGAGTTTACATTGCATGAATCCTTAACACGTTCAGCAGAGATTACAACTTCACATACACAAAGATAAAACGCACACAATCCAATAACATAATAAAAACAAGTATTATATATACAATAAAACAAGCAAGCTATTAAAACCTGCCCCAAAAAATGCTGTGTAAATAAAACTGCTTTATCCTTCTTGTAGCATTTTAAGTCATCTTGCTCTTGAGCTACAGAAAATGCAATTTCTTTGCCTGCTGTAGGTGACACGATTAATAAAGCCGAGTTTGCAGCCTGCCGATTCACGAGGGAACAGCATTGTATGGCTGGGGCTACGCTTTACCCTGCAGTCCAGAGAGGCGAGACATCACTGTGCCATAAAGCTGTGACAACAATTGCAGAGGCACTGACTTACCCACTACCTGGGACCCGCATTCGGAAAAGTGAGCACATTTTATGAAGCAGTGGTCACTTTTCTGAATGCGGGCAAGCGGCACACAGCGGCAGTCACAACCCTGAACACCTTGCTGGGCAGACCAGATGGAGCCTTGGCCTTTAGCAGCTGTGACATTAAATATCAATGCACTCTTTATTTTATTTGCATGTCAGATTCCATAGATGTTATTAGGGATAAAGAGAGACAAATATTTGCATAAAGAAAGCCCAAGATTCAAAGTAGTGAAAGGAAAGGCAGAGATCAGCTGGCGCCTCTGGCACTCTGTGTGCCTGGTTTGGGTTTCTGCTCTGTTAAACATGTGGTGTAGGTCTTGCTTTACAATTATGTGTGCTAGGGTGAAACTATTTGTCTTTTCATGCTGCCACAGAAAAGACAGACTTCTAGGAAAAATATTCCAAGCCTTTGAAAAATGCCTGAATTTATCGTAAGAGATGTATGAAATAAACCTGAATATACACCACAGGATGTATGGAAATCTTTAATGCTTTAGCAAGTACCGGTCATGCCAGAAAGAAAGATTCCGCAGGAACAGTGCATTTCTGCTGCCATCTGCTGGCGTCACTTGGTAACTCAGGAGTTGCACCTTCTATGTCCATTAAGGTCAATCGGGACTAGATAGGGACAACTTCCCCACTCTCTGCACTTTATGGGAACTATACAAGGACTATATTTTAATAAAGCATTCTGCCTGGGTTATGTGAGTGAATGACAGTATATAAAACTCGATAAATAAAGGAATAAATTCAGCAAAACCGCACCACAGGCAGCAATAGTCTGACCTGCCCCCTCCCAATGGGGACCCAATCAGTCAAATTGAAAGAGTGATGGTGTGGCGAGAATGATAAAGCTGTCCTGCTTCTCCCGTTCCCTCCCTCCAGTACTTCTGAATAATTTAAGCTGTAAATGAATCACAGCCCCTGTCACAGGCAAGGGCCACAGTGGTCTTCCACGGGCCGTGGCCAGGCCGGTGTGCCGAGCTCTAAGATCTGTGGGGGATCTGCCGTCACTGGAGGGAGGGAACACAAATTATAGAAATGAGATCTATTTAAAGAACCATTAGTGGGGAAAATGTATTCATGCCCTCTGCAGAGGATGAAGCACTTCTCATCAATTTATGTTCAGATTCTCCAAAGTATAGGAAGAATTATAATCTCGCTTAATATATGCAGTAAAAATAAATATTAATGATTTGGAAAGGGATTAGACTGACAACACAGGAAGCTGAAATCCTCAGCAGTGTAAGCTTCCCTCCCCCACACACTCCTCCATCACAGCAAGCAGCAGGGCAAACTTCCAGCACATACACAGTAACCCAGAAAATGACGACAGAGCGCAATGGCTGCCAATCCATGCAGGTTACCCCCGTGCCTTGTTCTGCTGTAAATAAATACGCACATACACACTGTCCCACAACAAGCAGAGGTAGGGCAAACCTCACACACACACACACACAGATATACAGACACACACACACACAGCAGACACACATACACACACACACACACACACACAGGTACACATACACACACACAGGTACACACACCAGACACACATATACACACACCAGACACACATACACACACACACCTGGCCTAGCACAGGCAGCAGTGGCACAAACTTTATTCTTCTTCCCACTCCTCCCAAACACACACACACACACACACACACACACAGGTACACACACCAGACACACAGATATACACACACACACACAGGTACACACACACACACAGACACCTGGCCTAGCACAGGCAGCAGTGGCACAAACTTTATTCTTCTTCCCACTCCTCCCAAACACACACACACATACACACACACACACACACACACACACACATTGCCTCTGCAACACTGGCCACCCCTGCAGGGAGGTTTTCATGCACAGTAAATGCCGTTTGAAGTCCATGCCATACATTAAATGACTGCACTGTACAAGATCCCTCCCCTCCCCTGGGCTCCCTTTCTGTTTCCAGCATGTGCCAGCCTTCAAACACTTCCTCCTTTAACAAAACAAATATGAGGCCATCTCTGAACACCCCGAAATGAAAGGCAGGGGACCCAGTACAAGAGCAGCTTTCCAACAGTACTCAACTCTTTGGGGAAGAGAGCAATGTTTAACAATGCTGAATATGTAAATAAGGTGCATAAATTTAGGAACATTACCAGCTGAACTTAGGGATCCTTAATTATTCCTGCAATTTATTTCCCTAGATTTAGCCACCTAATTAGATGCCTTACTGCTGAAAATCAGTTCCATGCACCTTATGTTTCCCCACACTAACTCTACCCTCAGTCCCTCTCTTTCTTTTTTAAATAGACACTCAGCCCTAGCCAATTTTCAAATGGGGACAATTCAAGCTCCTAATTCGCAAAGCTAGAAACGTGGACCCTTGTAAAGTGGACCTTCTGATAAGCTGCATCACCTGCATAAAGCCCCTTCATGCCAATGCTGGAGAGGGTGTGGCGTCAGAAGGGACTTCTATAAGTAATGAGAGCCAGAAACCTGCACCTGCAGCAAGAACCCAGACTGTTCCTACAGGTACCCACACCCTAAACTAATCCCCCAACCACAGCGCCAGCCGAAACCTGGAAACTAAAGGAAGGCCTCTGAACCCAAGACCTGCAGATGAACAGGACGCAAAGCATGCAGCCTGCTCGGGTCGCCCTCCCTTTACAGAACCTGAGGTCTGACGCTAATGAACTACAGTAATTTATTACACATTAATTATACTAATCAGACGCTTCTGCCGGGAAGCCAAAAGCAGGAGGCACACTACACCCATCCTATGAAGATTGTGTGCGACTCATGGCAATGCTCCCGGCCAGCACCTATCCCTGGAGCGAGATCCAAAAAACAGATCAACTACTGGGGATGTGACGGGTACTCGGGCTGCACTGTCCACTGTTGATTTATTACATTTATTAAAAATTTCACTATAAAACGTTAATTAAAAAAGGATCTTTAAACATTGGTGGGAAATATTATGTTGATACGCGATTGGAACATTCAGGTGTGAGTTAATACATTATGATATATTATCCATTAAGATTTATAATGGCTTTGTTATTTTTTGCAGTGCATGACTGCAAGTATAACGCTATTAAAATAGTCCCTGAGGAAGCCTCAAGATAACAGAGGCGAAACGAAGATATCTTTTGTCGGACCTATTACAGATGGATTCTAAATTTATGAAAATTGTTGAATTATCGTATGTGTGATTTCTGCATATTTGTACTTATAGAATTGAATGTATAATCATACCAATATTATTTATTTATTTATTTATTTCAGATTTTTATATACTGGCATTCGAGACAGCAGTCACATCATGCTGGTTCACATAGAACAGGGGTGCATAGTAAACATAACTATAACAATGGTGCTGAAAAGGCAGTTACATATAACAGGGTGATAAGAACTTGGCTGAGAAGGAAGAGAAAGGACAGGTTATTAATTCACACAGGTAAACGATAGAAGATATGGTTAAACAAGGTGTAGTTGGAGATTAGTTGACCATGTTGGCGTCCGGGAAAGCTTGTATGAATATCCAGGTCTTTAGTCTTTTTTTTGAAGGTTGAAATGCATGGTTCTGTTCTGAGATTTGAGGGGATGGAGTTCCATAACGGAGGAATGGCTGTAGAGAAAGCCCGGTCTCTTAGTGTGCAGTGTCTAGTAGATTTGGACGGTGGTACCTGTAGCGATCCCTTGTATGCATCTCTTGTCGGTCTTGACGAATTGTGTAGTCGGAGAGGGATCTGTAGGTCAATGGGAGCCAGTTGGTGGATGATTTTGTATGTGGTAAGAATGGCCTTGTATATTATTCTAAAGTGTATAGGTAGCCAATGGAGGCTCTTTAGAATCGGGGTTATGTGGTCCCTTCTCCTGGTATTTGTCAGAATTCGTGCAGCTGCATTTTGCACCATCTGAAGTGGTTTGGTGTATGAAGCGGGAAGGCCGAGTAGGATGGTGTTACAATAGTCTAATTTTGAAAAAATGATTGCTTGTAGAATGGTTCTGAAATCTTGGGCATGGAAAAGAGGTCTAATTCTTTTCAGCACTTGTAGTTGGTAGAAACAGTCTTTGGTGGTTTTGTTAATGGTGGCTTTGAAATTCAGGCGATTATCAATTAGGACTCCTAGGTCTCTCACTTGTGTGATTGTTGGCGTGGCTTGTTGTGCAGAGGTGATGGTGCTATTTTCTGAGGCGATGAGCAGGAGTTCAGTTTTGCTGGAATTTTAATACCAGGTTTAGGCTGGTGAGGAGGAGTTTAATTTTTTGAAGGCATGTATCCCAGTAAGCCAGAGTTTTTGCGAAGGAATCCTTAATGGGTATCAGGACCTGTATATCGTCCGCATAAAGGAAGTGTTTGAGGTTAAGGTCGGTGAGAAGTTGGCATAACGGTATAAGGTAAATGTTAAATAAAGTAGGAGACAGGGAGGACCCCTGTGGGACTCCTACTGACAACGGATGTTGAGAGGATTCTTTGTTCTGTATCTTGACCTTGTATCCTCTATTGCTGAGAAATGATATGAACCAAGATAGTGCTGTGCCTGAGATTTATTTTATTTATTTAAGTTTTTTATATACCAACATTCAAGACAAAAGTCCCATCATGCTGGTTCACATGAAACAGGAGTGCAAAATAAACTTAAACTTGAACAATAGTGCGGAAAAGCAGTTACATGTAACAAGGAAAAATAGAACTTGGAGTGAGAAGGAAAAAGGAAAGGAAAACCAGCTAATTACATATAAGATACCTATGGAGGCTAACTGGTGTATGAGTAAGGAATGATTGACGGTGTCAAAGGCGGAAGATAGGTCCAGTAGGATCAGTAAGAAGGCTTGACCTTTATCGAGGCCCAGGATGAGGTGATCTGTTAAGGAAATGAGGAGGGACTCCGTGCTTAGTGTTTTGCGGAAACCGTATTGTGATGGGAATAGGAGGTTGTTTTCTTCAATGTAGTTTGAGAGTCGGGTGTTTACCAGTTTCTCCATAATCTTAGCTATGAAGGGGAGGTTGGCGATCGGTCGGTAGTTGTTTGGGTCATTAGGATCTAGATTAGGTTTCTTGAGTAATGGTTTGAGAGAGGCCAATTTTAGGTCATCTGGGTAAGATCCTTGTGTTATTGAGCAATTTATGATGTCTGACAGGGATTTGGAGATGGAGTCAGGAATTGATAGAAGCAATTTCGAGGGGATGTGGTCCGAAGGGTGAGAAGATGGTTTCATTTTCCGTAGAATGCCTTGGATCTCAATGGAAGAAGTGAGTTCCAGTTCTTCTAAGCGGGTATTTTTGAAGGCGGTCTGAGGTGGTGTTGAAGTAGATGCGGTGTTAGGGGGCAGCTGAGTTAGAAGTTTGTTGATTTTGTTATTGAAAAATAGCGCTAGTTCTTCCGCTTTAGATTCGGCTTGGTTGAGAGCGATTTCTGATGGGTTTAATTGAGTGAGGTTAGAGACGTAGCTAAAGAGGGCTTTAGCGTCGAAGATTAGGTGAATATGAAAGATTAGGTGAATATGAAAGAAACATTTATGCATTAATTTTTCAAACTTCATGCAATGTTTTTATTGTGTTGTATGTGGATGAATGTGCTAGCTTAGTTTTAATTTGTCTATGTAGGGTTATAGAAAGGGGGTTTTTTCTATATTAATAAAATATTATATTGATGTTAAATGTCTCTCTATTTTTGTTATATGCTGTCCACTGTCAGAGACAGGATGCTGGGCTCGATGGACATTGGTCTGGCCCAGTCTTAGTAACTCCATGGGGAACAGTTTCTACACTGTCATGGTTACAGACGTCACCACCACTCGTGCAGGAAGGGGGAGGGGAAAAGGGGGGGTCTGGCACTCATCATTCACCCTTCCCTATGGTAAGACTCAGGCTGCGGTGGTCATGGGCCTTTTATAGGCCCTGCTATTCTCATGGTAGAGGGCTGACGCTCCGACCATGATAACATGACAGCCCAGTGCAGTTATGCCAGGGTGAGAAACCTATCAGCTGCTAAGATGCCCCTGTGACTTGTAAGGAAATGCGTGGTGGCGAGCCATGCAGAGGTCTCCTCGAGGCGCAACAGAAAACAAAGAGGGAAAATGTGTCCTGCGAAGACTCTGCCTGATGCAAAGATAAAGGAAAGTCTGCATAGCTAATTGGTCTCAGTTCAGAGTTCCAGCCACCCAGACATCAAAAGCCTTCTCTGTTTTGCTTTTTAATGAGAAATATTTCATAGATTAACACTTCATTAAATCTGCAGCCAAGTCATTTTTAGGGCAATTTAAAATGCATATGACAAGTCTGTCTTTTCTGACTTCTTTAAATAATATTCGGCATGGTTTCTCTTTCCTGCTTTAATTAACAACCTCCAAGCAGCAGGCTGTGTTGGTAGGGGCACAGGGCAGTGCCAGAAGTGGAGCCCGATGCACACAAATTAATTCTATAGATGCCCTAATTTAAGCAGTTCTGCATCCAGTTTAACACTGGGCCATTCATGCTTCACAACCTGCTCCTAGGAAATCCAGTTAAACATTTCAGGGAAACAAAATTGCTTTACAAATTGCTTACTGCCCAGTTGCTAAACAAATCCCTGCCCAGCTAGCGATCTTTTTTCCAGTTCCCACCCCAGTGTTGCCTGGTACTTTGAGTTGTGTTTCCGCACAGGATTAAGATGAATTGCTAAGTGCATGCTGCTTGCTGCCTGCTGAAGACTTGGGTTATCGGTACAGTAAGTGCTCTGCAGATAACTGTAAATCCAGCACATACAGAGGTCAGTGGTAAGGGTGTGAGGGGGTGAGAAGGTCACACGGAGGCACACTCTGGCTACACTGAGATTCCTGGAAGAGGGGAGCACAGCAGGACGGTGCAACAGGCACAGAGTGAGAGTTCAGCCCAAAACAGCTGTGAAGGACTGCATCTTCCTTCCAAGGAGGCATGGGGACAACAGCAGTTGTAACGCCACACACATGCTGGGCACACTAAATGGGCCAGTCTGGTGAGCTGCCGTCTCTTCCCCAGAATGCAAGCTCGTGTGCTATCTCCCGTTCTCAGGAGGTGCCAGCAGGTCACCTAGCAGCTAAAAAGATAAACAGCAACCTCTCTCGTAGGCAATCAAGCTTGCATGGCTGACACTTGGGAGAGCTCTTTAGAAACAGATGGGGGTGATAAAGACCAGGAAAGGGGATAAGCAGAGCTGGAACGGTGTGGCACAACAAAGTCCACTTAACTCTTGAAGTATTTCTTTCTTAACAGAAAAAGATGGAAGCGATTAGACATGCGATAAGTAACCAGCAAGAACCAGCTCATATTTGCTCCAAGACGCCAACCAATTCCAACCTAGATATGACCCCAATAGGAAGACACTGCCTTCTCTTACAACAGAGAAATCATGGGCTTAAGCTATGCGGCTTTACCAGCATTCAGGAGACAGAAAAACCCAAAGAAAAGAGGAAGAGTGTGTGGGAAACAACGGCTCAGAACCACTAAGTAACAGCATCCTTGGAAAAGTGGGACGAAACGAGAGGCAGAGGCTGCTAAAGCTTGTGCTTACCTCAGCAGGACCTCCAGTCTGTGAGAGAGGAAGGTGAATATGAAGGCATGCAAGGAAGCTATTCTCCATGAGAGGCAGAGGCTGCTAAAGCTTGTGCTCACCTCAGCAGGACCTCCAGTCTGAGAGAGAGGAAGGTGAATATGAAGGCATGCAAGGAAGCTATTCTCCATGAGAGGCAGAGGCTGCTAAAGCTTGTGCTCACCTCAGCAGGGCCTCCAGTCTGTGAGAGAGGAAGGTGAATATGAAGGCATGCAAGGAAGCTATTCTCCATGAGAGGCAGAGGCTGCTAAAGCTTGTGCTCACCTCAGCAGGGCCTCCAGTCTGAGAGAGAGGAAGGTGAATATGAAGGCATGCAAGGAAGCTATTCTCCATGAGAGGCAGAGGCTGCTAAAGCTTGTGCTCACCTCAGCAGCGCCTCCAGTCTGAGAGAGAGGAAGGTGTCCATGAAGGCATGCAAGGAAGCTATTCTCCATGAGAGGCAGAGGCTGCTAAAGCTTGTGCTCACCTCAGCAGGGCCTCCAGTCTGTGAGAGAGGAAGGTGAATATGAAGGCATGCAAGGAAGCTATTCTCCATGAGAGGCAGAGGCTGCTAAAGCTTGTGCTCACCTCAGCAGGGCCTCCAGTCTGTGAGAGAGGAAGATGAATATGAAGGCATGCAAGGAAGCTATTCTCCATGAGAGGCAGAGGCTGCTAAAGCTTGTGCTCACCTCAGCAGGGCCTCCAGTCTGTGAGAGAGGAAGATGAATATGAAGGCATGCAAGGAAGCTATTCTCCATGAGAGGCAGAGGCTGCTAAAGCTTGTGCTCACCTCAGCAGGGCCTCCAGTCTGAGAGAGAGGAAGGTGAATATGAAGGCATGCAAGGAAGCTATCTCCATGAGAGGCAGAGGCTGCTAAAGCTTGTGCTCACCTCAGCAGGGCCTCCAGTCTGTGAGAGAGGAAGGTGAATATGAAGGCATGCAAGGAAGCTATTCTCCATGAGAGGCAGAGGCTGCTAAAGCTTGTGCTCACCTCAGCAGGGCCCTCCAGTCTGAGAGAGAGGAAGATGAATATGAAGGCATGCAAGGAAGCTATTCTCCATGAGAGGCAGAGGCTGCTAAAGCTTGTGCTCACCTCAGCAGGGCCTCCAGTCTGTGAGAGAGGAAGGTGAATATGAAGGCATGCAAGGAAAGCTATTCTCCATGAGAGGCAGAGGCTGCTAAAGCTTGTGCTCACCTCAGCAGGGCCTCCAGTCTGTGAGAGAGGAAGGTGAATATGAAGGCATGCAAGGAAGCTATTCTCCATGAGAGGCAGAGGCTGCTAAAGCTTGCGCTCACCTCAGCAGGGCCTCCAGTCTGAGAGAGTGGAAGATGAATATGAAGGCATGCAAGGAAGCTATTCTCCATGAGAGGCTGCTAAAGCTTGTGCTCACCTCAGCAGGGCCTCCAGTCTGTGAGAGAGGAAGGTGAATATGAAGGCATGCAAGGAAGCTATTCTCCATGAGAGGCAGAGGCTGCTAAAGCTTGTGCTCACCTCTGCAGGGCCTCCAGTCTGTGAGAGAGGAAGGTGAATATGAAGGCATGCAAGGAAGCTATTCTCCATGAGAGGCAGAGGCTGCTAAAGCTTGCGCTCACCTCAGCAGGGCCTCCAGTCTGAGAGAGTGGAAGATGAATATGAAGGCATGCAAGGAAGCTATTCTCCATGAGAGGCTGCTAAAGCTTGTGCTCACCTCAGCAGGGCCTCCAGTCTGTGAGAGAGGAAGGTGAATATGAAGGCATGCAAGGAAGCTATTCTCCATGAGAGGCAGAGGCTGCTAAAGCTTGTGCTCACCTCAGCAGGGCCTCCAGTCTGAGAGAGAGGAAGGTGTCCATGAAGGCATGCAAGGAAGCTATTCTCCATGAGAGGCAGAGGCTGCTAAAGCTTGTGCTCACCTCAGCAGGGCCTCCAGTCTGTGAGAGAGGAAGATGAATATGAAGGCATGCAAGGAAGCTATTCTCCATGAGAGGCTGCTAAAGCTTGTGCTCACCTCAGCAGGGCCTCCAGTCTGAGAGAGAGGAAGGTGAATATGAAGGCATGCAAGGAAGCTATTCTCCATGAGAGGCTGCTAAAGCTTGTGCTCACCTCAGCAGGGCCTCCAGTCTGTGAGAGAGGAAGATGAATATGAAGGCATGCAAGGAAGCTATTCTCCATGAGAGGCAGAGGCTGCTAAAGCTTGTGCTCACCTCAGCAGGGCCTCCAGTCTGTGAGAGAGGAAGGTGAATATGAAGGCATGCAAGGAAGCTATTCTCCATGAGAGGCAGAGGCTGCTAAAGCTTGTGCTCACCTCAGCAGGGCCTCCAGTCTGAGAGAGTGGAAGGTGAATATGAAGGCATGCAAGGAAGCTATTCTCCATGAGAGGCAGAGGCTGCTAAAGCTTGTGCTCACCTCAGCAGGGCCTCCAGTCTGAGAGAGAGGAAGGTGAATATGAAGGCATGCAAGGAAGCTATTCTCCATGAGAGGCAGAGGCTGCTAAAGCTTGTGCTCACCTCAGCAGGGCCTCCAGTCTGTGAGAGAGGAAGGTGAATATGAAGGCATGCAAGGAAGCTATTCTCCATGAGAGGCAGAGGCTGCTAAAGCTTGTGCTCACCTCAGCAGGGCCTCCAGTCTGAGAGAGAGGAAGATGAATATGAAGGCATGCAAGGAAGCTATTCTCCATGAGAGGCAGAGGCTGCTAAAGCTTGTGCTCACCTCAGCAGGGCCTCCAGTCTGTGAGAGAGGAAGGTGAATATGAAGGCATGCAAGGAAGCTATTCTCCATGAGAGGCAGAGGCTGCTAAAGCTTGTGCTCACCTCAGCAGGGCCTCCAGTCTGTGAGAGAGGAAGGTGAATATGAAGGCATGCAAGGAAGCTATTCTCCATGAGAGGCAGAGGCTGCTAAAGCTTGTGCTCACCTCAGCAGGGCCTCCAGTCTGAGAGAGAGGAAGGTGTCCATGAAGGCATGCAAGGAAGCTATTCTCCATGAGAGGCAGAGGCTGCTAAAGCTTGTGCTCACCTCAGCAGGGCCTCCAGTCTGTGAGAGAGGAAGGTGAATATGAAGGCATGCAAGGAAGCTATTCTCCATGAGAGGCAGAGGCTGCTAAAGCTTGTGCTCACCTCAGCAGCGCCTCCAGTCTGAGAGAGAGGAAGGTGAATATGAAGGCATGCAAGGAAGCTATTCTCCATGAGAGGCAGAGGCTGCTAAAGCTTGTGCTCACCTCAGCAGGGCCTCCAGTCTGAGAGAGAGGAAGGTGAATATGAAGGCATGCAAGGAAGCTATTCTCCATGAGAGGCAGAGGCTGCTAAAGCTTGTGCTCACCTCAGCAGGGCCTCCAGTCTGTGAGAGAGGAAGGTGAATATGAAGGCATGCAAGGAAGCTATTCTCCATGAGAGGCAGAGGCTGCTAAAGCTTGTGCTCACCTCAGCAGGACCTCCAGTCTGAGAGAGAGGAAGGTGAATATGAAGGCATGCAAGGAAGCTATTCTCCATGAGAGGCAGAGGCTGCTAAAGCTTGTGCTCACCTCAGCAGGGCCTCCAGTCTGTGAGAGAGGAAAATGAATATGAAGGCATGCAAGGAAGCTATTCTCCATGAGAGGCAGAGGCTGCTAAAGCTTGTGCTCACCTCAGCAGGGCCTCCAGTCTGTGAGAGAGGAAGATGAATATGAAGGCATGCAAGGAAGCTATTCTCCATGAGAGGCAGAGGCTGCTAAAGCTTGTGCTCACCTCAGCAGGGCCTCCAGTCTGAGAGAGAGGAAGATGAATATGAAGGCATGCAAGGAAGCTATTCTCCAAGAGGGGCAGAGGCTGCTAAAGCTTGTGCTCACCTCAGCAGGGCCTCCAGTCTGTGAGAGAGGAAGATGAATATGAAGGCATGCAAGGAAGCTATTCTCCATGAGAGGCAGAGGCTGCTAAAGCTTGTGCTCACCTCAGCAGGACCTCCAGTCTGAGAGAGAGGAAGGTGAATATGAAGGCATGCAAGGAAGCTATTCTCCATGAGAGGCAGAGGCTGCTAAAGCTTGTGCTCACCTCAGCAGGGCCTCCAGTCTGTGAGAGAGGAAGATGAATATGAAGGCATGCAAGGAAGCTATTCTCCATGAGAGGCAGAGGCTGCTAAAGCTTGTGCTCACCTCAGCAGGACCTCCAGTCTGAGAGAGAGGAAGGTGAATATGAAGGCATGCAAGGAAGCTATTCTCCATGAGAGGCAGAGGCTGCTAAAGCTTGCGCTCACCTCAGCAGGGCCTCCAGTCTGAGAGAGAGGAAGATGAATATGAAGGCATGCAAGGAAGCTATTCTCCATGAGAGGCAGAGGCTGCTAAAGCTTGTGCTCACCTCAGCAGGGCCTCCAGTCTGTGAGAGAGGAAGATGAATATGAAGGCATGCAAGGAAGCTATTCTCCATGAGAGGCAGAGGCTGCTAAAGCTTGTGCTCACCTCAGCAGGACCTCCAGTCTGAGAGAGAGGAAGGTGAATATGAAGGCATGCAAGGAAGCTATTCTCCATGAGAGGCAGAGGCTGCTAAAGCTTGTGCTCACCTCAGCAGGGCCTCCAGTCTGAGAGAGAGGAAGGTGAATATGAAGGCATGCAAGGAAGCTATTCTCCATGAGAGGCAGAGGCTGCTAAAGCTTGTGCTCACCTCAGCAGGGCCTCCAGTCTGAGAGAGAGGAAGGTGAATATGAAGGCATGCAAGGAAGCTATTCTCCATGGGACAGAGCACAGCATCTTCCTAGCTGACAACCGCAACAGAAACATTTCCACAGGGCAAAGCATCTGCAGATGTTCGGCCATTTATATGACTGGGGAACGCTGCAAGAAGGGCCCAGGAGAATACGGCAGTGGAGAGAAAGTAAACATTTAATGTACAGCAAGAGGAAAGCATAAATAAAGAAACAGAAAAACAATACAAAAATGGAACGATTGCAACAAAAAGAATTTGCCAGTAAGGGGAATGACATTCTTTAATAGCCTGAAATGTGCGTTTTGCAGTTTTAAATAATTCATTTTAATTTTAAGAATTCTAATCTCATTGTTCTCATCGGATTTGCTCTGCTCTAGGGATTTATCTGCATAAATTCCTTAATGAAACGGTAAAAGGCTTCTTGCTATTAATCTGAAAACTGACGTGACTGCAAAAGGAGGAAAAAGGAGGGGGAACTCTTGATAAAAGCATGAACGACCCTCTCAAAGCAGTTCCCAGGCTGTCTGCCGCAGCCTCCCTTAGCTGAGGCCAGAGGAAAGGGTTTCATGGCCTGAACATTACTGGACTTAAGTGAGGAAAAGAAACAGAAGCTACCTGCACGTTATTTAAAGTCTGTGAGCTGAAGCCTACTCAACATGTTTCTGAGAAAACTGCCTGTAATCACAGCAGAGTCCAGACGGTCGTGAGCTAGCCGAACCTAGGTCTGGGAAGGAGTCGCACACCAGCACCAATAACACAACAGCCGCCTGGCCCACCTCACCCAGAAGCCTGCAAACACAGCAGGGCAGAAGTGAAGCAGACACCCTTCTAATTCATGCAAGAGATTTCAAGGGAACCTACTCCTAGTATTAGCTGCTTCGAAGGGGATTAACGGCCGATTCACTAAAGCTTTTCTCCCATTCTATTTGTACTGGAAAAGAAGCTAAACAGGCCGATGCAACATCAGCGTGTCAAAAGCCGTGCATCCAAACTGGGTGCACATTTCTGGAGCACGCACACATCCACCTGTCCTGGGTACTCAGTGCAATAGGCAAATGAGCTGCCGCGCTAAAAGGGACGCGCACTGGGTAATTTGTGCGTCCCTAGCGCTCTGCAACGGGCGCCCAGGAGAAGTGCCTGTGCATCCATAACAGCCTGGACACAGCTCCCTCCCCCAACCCCCAGCAGGGCTATTCCTGATTGTCAGTGAAAACGACCAATTCACTTTCAGGACAGCCTTCTGAAAGGGGACGGTCCTTTCACTGACATGTGACACTGAATGGACCAATCGGCATAAGAACATAAGAAAAGGACGTGAAGGAGTGAATAAATTAAAAGCAGCATTAGTATGCCTAGGTTACTAATAGGAGGAATCACTGAAAGCAGAATTAGTATGCTTAGGATACTAACAGGAGGAATCACAGAAAGCAGAATTAGTATGCTTAGGATACTAACAGGAGGAATCACAGAAAGCAGAATTAGTATGCCTAGGATACTAATAGGAGGAATCACTGAAAGCAGGATTACTAAGGCTAGGATACTAATAGGAGGAATCACAGAAAGCAGAATTAGTATGCTTAGGATACTAACAGGAGGAATCACAGAAAGCAGAATTAGAATGCCTAGGATACTAATAGGAGGAATCACCGAAAGCAGGATTACTAAGGCTAGGATATTAATAGGAGGAATCACAGAAAGCAAAATTAGTATGCCTAGGATACTAACAGGAGGAATCACAGAAAGCAGAATTAGTATGCCTAGGATACTTATAGGAGGAATCACCGAAAGCAGGATTACTAAGGCTAGGATACTAATAGGAGGAATCACAGAAAGCAGAATTAGTATGCCTAGGATACTAACAGGAGGAATCACAGAAAGCAGAATTAGAATGCCTAGGATACTAATAGGAGGAATCACCGAAAGCAGGATTACTAAGGCTAGGATACTAATAGGAGGAATCACAGAAAGCAGAATTAGTATGCCTAGGATACTAACAGGAGGAATCACAGAAAGCAGAATTAGTATGCCTAGGATACTAACAGGAAGAATCACAGAAAGCAGAATTAGAATGCCTAGGATACTAATAGGAGGAATCACCGAAAGCAGGATTACTAAGGCTAGGATACTAATAGGAGGAATCACAGAAAGCAGAATTAGTATGCCTAGGATACTAACAGGAGGAATCACAGAAAGCAGAATTAGTATGCCTAGGATACTAACAGGAGGAATCACAGAAAGCAGGATTAATATGCCTAGGATACTAACAGGAGGAATCACAGAAAGCAGAATTAGAATGCCTAGGATACTAATAGGAGGAATCACCGAAAGCAGGATTACTAAGGCTAGGATACTAATAGGAGGAATCACAGAAAGCAGAATTAGTATGCCTAGGATACTAATAGG
This sequence comes from Rhinatrema bivittatum, assembly GCF_901001135.1. Classification (NCBI taxonomy): domain Eukaryota; kingdom Metazoa; phylum Chordata; class Amphibia; order Gymnophiona; family Rhinatrematidae; genus Rhinatrema; species Rhinatrema bivittatum. Next base: position 98,634,539 of record NC_042625.1, read on the forward strand.
AGGAATCACTGAAAGTAAAATTAGTATGCCTAGGATACTAACAGGAGGAATCACAGAAAGCAGAATTAGTATGCCTAGGATACTAACAGGAGGAATCACCGAAAGCAGGATTACTAAGGCTAGGATACTAATAGGAGGAATCACAGAAAGCAGAATTAGAATGCCTAGGACACTAATAGGAGAAATCACAGAAAGCAGAATTAGTATACCTAGGATACTAACAGGAGGAATCACAGAAATCAGAATTAGTATGCCTAGGATACTAACAGGAGGAATCACAGAAAGCAGAATTTGTATGCCTAGAATACTAATAGGAGGAATCACAGAAAGCAGAATTAGTATGCCTAGGATACTAATAGGAGGAATCACAGAAAGCAGGATTAGTATGCCTAGGATACTAATAGGAGGAATCACCGAAAGCAAAATTAGTATGCCTAGGATACTAATAGGAGGAATCACTGAAAACAGGATTACTAAGGCTAGGATACTAATAGGAGGACTCACAGAAAGCAGAATTAGTATGCTTAGGATACTAACAGGAGGAATCACAGAAAGCAGAATTAGTATGCCTAGGATACTAACAGGAGGAATCACAGAAAGCAGGATTACTAAGGCTAGGATTCTAATAGGAGGAATTATCGAAAGCAGGATTACCAAGGCTAGGATACTAATAGGAGGAATCACAGAAAGCAGAATTAGTATGCCTAGGATATTAATAGGAGGAATCACAGAAAGCAGGATTACTATGGCTAGGATACTAATAGGAGGAATCACAGAAAGCAGGATTAGTATTCCTAGGATACTAATAGGAGGAGTCATCGAAAGCAGGATTACCAAGGCTAGGACACTAATAGGAGGAATCACAGAAAGCAGGATTACCAAGGCTAGGATACTAATAGGAGGAATCATCGAAAGCAGGATTACCAAGGCTAGGACACTAATAGGAGGAATCACAGAAAGCAGGATTAGTATGGCTGGGACACTAATATGAGGAATCACAGAAAGCAGGATTAGTATTCCTAGGATACTAATAGGAGGAGTCACAGAAAGCAGGATTACCAAGGCTAGGATACTAATAGGAGGAATCATCGAAAGCAGGATTAGTATGGCTGGGACACTAATATGAGGAATCACAGAAAGCAGGATTAGTATTCCTAGGATACTAATAGGAGGAATCACAGAAAGCAGGATTACCAAGGCTAGGATACTAATAGGAGGAATCACAGAAAGCAGGATTAGTATTCCTAGGATACTAATAGGAGGAATCACAGAAAGCAGGATTACCAAGGCTAGGATACTAATAGGAGGAATCACAGAAAGCAGGATTACCAAGGCTAGGATACTAATAGGAGGAATCACAGAAAGCAGGATTAGTATGGCTGGGACACTAATATGAGGAATCACAGAAAGCAGGATTAGTATTCCTAGGATACTAATAGGAGGAATCACAGAAAGCAGGATTACCAAGGCTAGGATACTAATAGGAGGAATCATCGAAAGCAGGATTAGTATGGCTGGGACACTAATATGAGGAATCACAGAAAGCAGGATTAGTATTCCTAGGATACTAATAGGAGGAATCACAGAAAGCAGGATTACCAAGGCTAGGATACTAATAGGAGGAATCACAGAAAGCAGGATTAGTATGGCTGGGACACTAATATGAGGAATCACAGAAAGCAGGATTAGTATTCCTAGGATACTAATAGGAGGAATCACAGAAAGCAGGATTACCAAGGCTAGGATACTAATAGGAGGAATCATCGAAAGCAGGATTACCAAGGCTAGGATACTAAGGAGGAATCATCGAAAGCAGGATTACCAAGGCTAGGATACTAATAGGAGGAATCACAGAAAGCAGGATTACCAAGGCTAGGATACTAATAGGAGGAATCACAGAAAGCAGGATTAGTATGGCTGGGACACTAATATGAGGAATCACAGAAAGCAGGATTACCAAGGCTAGGACACTAATAGGAGGAATCACAGAAAGCAGGATTACCAAGGCTAGGATACTAATAGGAGGAATCACAGAAAGCAGGATTAGTATTCCTAGGATACTAATAGGAGGAGTCATCGAAAGCAGGATTAGTATTCCTAGGATACTAATAGGAGGAGTCATCGAAAGCAGGATTACCAAGGCTAGGACACTAATAGGAGGAATCACAGAAAGCAGGATTACCAAGGCTAGGATACTAATAGGAGGAATCACAGAAAGCAGGATTACCAAGGCTAGGATACTAATAGGAGGAATCACAGAAAGCAGAATTAGTATGGCTGGGACACTAATATGAGGAATCACAGAAAGCAGGATTAGTATGGCTGGGACACTAATAGGAGGAATCACAGAAAGCAGGATTAGTATGGCTGGGACACTAATAGGAGGAATCACAGAAAGCAGGATTAGTATGGCTGGGACACTAATATGAGGAATCACAGAAAGCAGGATTAGTATGGCTGGGACACTAATAGGAGGAATCACAGAAAGCAGGATTAGTATTCCTAGGATACTAATAGGAGGAGTCACAGAAAGCAGGATTAGTATGGCTGGGACACTAATATGAGGAATCACAGAAAGCAGGATTAGTATGGCTGGGACACTAATAGGAGGAATCACAGAAAGCAGGATTAGTATGGCTGGGACACTAATAGGAGGAATCACAGAAAGCAGGATTAGTATGGCTGGGACACTAATATGAGGAATCACAGAAAGCAGGATTAGTATGGCTGGGACACTAATAGGAGGAATCACAGAAAGCAGGATTAGTATTCCTAGGATACTAATAGGAGGAGTCACAGAAAGCAGGATTAGTATGGCTGGGACACTAATATGAGGAATCACAGAAAGCAGGATTAGTATGGCTGGGACACTAATATGAGGAATCACAGAAAGCAGGATTACTATGCCCAGGCAGGCATTAAATTTGAAATGTTAAAATGTGGCCACATGGCTATTTTTTGCATCAGGGTGTAATAGCCTCATCAACATGAATTTGCATGTGATGAGCGCTATTAGCTTCGCGCTGGTTTGTTCATGCGTTTTGGATGCACTGATCCCCTTATTGCATGAGAGGTTTTGGACACTCGACCAAAACGTGCATCCAAGCGCATATAAAGCTGTGTGCTCAGATGAGAGCACTATATTGCATCAGCCTATTAGTTAATCTAGCCCTAAACTGAACTGGGGTATTCTAGAAGCTTAAGAGTCACCTCATTCCTGATCTGCAACATCTATACCCTCTGCTAGTCAAGTATCAAGCACTTGGACACAGTTCTTCCATAGCACTCCAATCCTTCCTTGTAGCTTCCACCTCACACACACTTGCTACTATTCCAGTACTGGCACCCCCACACAGCTCTGCCAATGCACCTCATTCCTGCCCTGCAGCACCCTCCTCCATTCCAGTACTGACACCCATACACAGCTCTATCAATCCACCCCACTCCTGCCCTGCGGCACCTCCTGCTATTCCAGTACTGAGACCCTCACAAGCTCTGCCAATGCACCTCACTCCTGCCTGCAACACCCCCTGCTATTCCAGTACTGAGACCCTCACACACAGCTCTACCAATGCATCTCACTCCTGCCCTGCAGCACCCCCTGCTATTCCAGTACTGAGACCCTCACACACAGCTCTGCCAATGCACCTCACTCCTGCCCTGCAGCACCTCCTGCTATTCCAATACTGAGACCCTCACACTCAGCTCTGCCAATGCTCCTCACTCCTGCCCTGCAGCACCCCCTGCTATTCCAGTACTGAGACCGTCACACACAGCTCTGCCAATGCTCCTCACTCCTGCCCTGCAGCACCCCCTGCTATTCCAGTACTAAGACCCTCACACACAGCTCTGCTAATGCACCTCACTCCTGCCCTGCAGCACCCCCTGCTATTCCAGTACTAAGACCCTCACACACAGCTCTGCCAATGCACCTCACTCCTGCCCTGCAGCACCCCCTGCTATTCCAATACTGAGACCCCCCACAGCTCTGCCAATGCTCCTCACTCCTGCCCTGCAGCACCCCCTGCTATTCCATTACAGTGACCCTGACACACAGCTCTGCTAATGCACCCCACTCCTGCCCTGCGGCACCCCCTGCTATTCCAGAACTGAGACCCTCACAAGCTCTGCCAATGCACCTCACTCCTGCCCTGCAGCACCCTCTGCTATTCCAGTACTGAGAGCCTGACACAAAGCTCTGCCAGTGCACCTCACTCCTGCCCTGCAGCACCCCCTGCTATTCCAGTACTGAGAGCCTGACACAAAGCTCTGCCAGTGCACCTCACTCCTGCCCTGCAGCACCCTCTGCTATTCCAGTACTGAGAGCCTGACACAAAGCTCTGCCAGTGCACCTCACTCCTGCCCTGCAGCACCCTCTGCTATTCCAGTACTGAGAGCCTGACACAAAGCTCTGCCAGTGCACCTCACTCCTGCCCTGCAGCACCTCCTCCTATTCCAGTACTGAGAGCCTCACACACAGCTCTGCTAATGCACCCAACTCCTGCCCTGCGGCACCCCCTGCTATTCCAGCATCGACTCCCCGACATGCCTCCATATGATATCAATTTACTCGACTGCAGATAGATATTAAACTTGAAGTTAGATAGGGATGAATGTGGAGACCATCCACACCTAAACTCTCTGGCCCTGCAATGTCATCAGCAAAACAGACTGACTGCATTCTATCCAAGAGATATGATAGCTAACTGATTCCCCTCCCCCCAGCCAAGCATCCAACACTGGACAAGAACCATAAGTGAACTACCAGATCGAATGCATTTGCAAGATCCAAGAGACGAGCAGGGCTGATTCTCTATGATCTAATTTATTTTATTTATTTATTTAAAAATGTTTCTATTCTCTCTGTAACAAAAATGTGCTAGACTGATTACAATATTAGCAAAATAATACAAACATTTATGAAAAAAAGTAATACATAAAATATTTATATATAAAAAATTAATTCATAGTACAAACAAAATAAAATAGAAAAATACATAACATGCACTAAATATTAAATAAGGCCAATGCATCAACCCACATCAACGCGTCACATCCTCACAGACTTTATAGTACACCCAGGAAGTGGAGAGTAAGCGTATATTTATAATGAGTTACTTGCATAATATCGGTTTTCCCGCATGTACTAGAAAGCCTGTGAAGTACGTGCGAAACCACCGAAACAGAAAAAACAAATGCACATCTCTATCATCCAATATAAACACCAATACTGTTTCAGCCTTCCTGGCTCCAGTCCAAACCTTACACTCCTCAAGGAATTCAGTTATCAGCATTGTGAACACCTTCTCAATTACTTTAGCAAGATAAGGAAGGCCAGATACAGGATGATAATTACAGCAGAGAAAAGGGTCCAGATTCATGTTTTATAAAACTCTAGTAATAATTGACTGCTTAAGGGGAGTAGGCATTATACCCTCTATTAAAGATTTGTTCAAAACTGAGAAAAACTACATGAACACAGATCTGCTAACACAAAAATCAAATATGATGGACAGGGATCCTATATCTCCACTGTAGTTCTCACCTGGCGGAGATACCTCTTACATCTCACCCAAAGATAACTGATCAAAACTGTGCAGGGATCCCTGCGTACATCTAACTAGAATACTAACCCTCTCATCCCCAAGAACCCTCATATTTTCCATCCTCAAATCCAAATCTCCTCAACACATCAATACTTAAGCCAAACATCAAACAGACATTCACCAGATTTACTCGCTAATACTATAAAAGATAAATTAATTGCTCTCAACTTCCCTAATGCCTCTGCATTATTTGATGCATGGGATATCATGGTTAAGGAAATAGCAGACAACCTTAGCCTATTCCAAACAAAATCAATCCAACCCTATCAGCATTCCTCGAAACAAAAGAAACCTTGGTAGAATGAAGAACTACGACGCGCAAAACGACTGTTGAGAAAATCTGAGAAACTTTGGCTTGAGAAAATCTGAGAAACTTTGGCAGAAAAGCCAGACATCAGAATCACTTGGAAAATACAGATCACTTCTTTCTCAATACCAGGCTTCTATCAACAAAACGAAGAAGGAATACCATGCTAAACAGATTCATGGGAGTGATTTTTAACTCCAAATTACTCTTTGATGTTGTTAAACACCTAATCAAGGACTTGTCATATTCCGCTGAACTCATTATTCTCAGTTCTTTCCACTACAGCCCTGCTACCGGAGGAGTCGCTGTTCCAGCGCCTGAGGGATTCTAGTCCAGCTGTGCTACTTCTGCTGCTCACCACTGCCACCTCTGGTGGCTTCATCACATTGTCTAATAATAGATCAATCTCTGTGTTTGTGTGTCCTAGGCTGAGCCTGACCTGTGGCCCCTCACGGGACTTCCCCCCGTGGGCGTGGTCAGCTGCCACAGTGTCCAAGGGTCCACCCAAACCTCACTAATTATAACAAACACTCCCTACAACCCAGTCAAAACCACATCCCCAGAGTTAACTGAGGACCCAGCTGGGGTTTGAGGGCTCTCTGCTGCCTAGGATGGCCGCGGGAGCCCTGATGGTGAGGGGGCGGAGGATAGTACTTCCTAGGAGAGGAGTGTCTGGATTGCAGAGTTTGAGAGTTTCATGATGGTCCCAAAAGTGGGCCACAGCACCCCTCACCCTACTTCTGAAGGGATTCTCCCTAGTACACGGCACGTCAGCAAGTTGTTCCTGACCCTCTGGTCAGAGATCACAGGCCCGCAGCAGAGACTCTCAATGCCTATCAGGATTCTGCAAAGGCTAAAAATGAGTCTCTTTACCATGATTCATTGAAACAGGTCACCAGAAAAAACAAGTAGGCACAAATCCTGCCACAGTAGCCATTAGAAATATAAACAATTATAGAGAGCCCATTTTCCAATGTTGTAACTTATAATCTACTGCTAAGAACAAGGCTTCCCCAGCATGCCACTGTTTGCAAAGGCCTATAAACTCTATCCAGACCTCAAATCTCCCCTCATTATCATATGTTTCAGATAGTACTGTAGGCTAAACAGCATGCCCCAGAATGCTTTTAAACACATTGGTCACATTCATCTTTGACTGTAAGCTGTCTGTACATTAATCATTGACTGTAAGTTCATTGCAATATATACATTAATTGTGACCACAAGTTGACTGCAATTTGACTGTAACATATCATATGACTACCACTCACCTCGAATGGGTTTTCAACCATTGGAAAGATGAGCTTTAATTACATTAAATAGGAAACTCCAAGGAGCAATGTCAGGAAATATTTTTCCATGGACAGAGCGGTTGATTTGTAGAACACCCTCCAGGAGCAGGTGATGGAGGCAAAATCGGTATTGGACTTCAAGAAGGCATGGGATAAGCATAGAGAATGCTTAATTAACAAAAAGTGAAAAGATAATAGAAGCACAATCTAGCAGTATGCTTTTTAGTGTTTAAAGTGCCCTACTAGAATAATTTAACAATGAATGTTGAGACTGCCAGAAAGAATGTCAAACCGGGCAATATCTACTGCTAGAATTCCTAGCAGAAACATAAGCATCCATGCAGCTGGGTATGTGATGACAGATTTAACTTGCAACTGGGTCCGTGTGGCAGGCTGCAAGTATAATAAGAATTGGAAGTCCTAGCAGAAATGCAGGCACTCACGTAGCCAGATTTATTTGGCAGGCTACATGCTCCTTGTGTCAAGTGGGCTGGTGCAATAGATTGGAAGTGGTAGAGAGTTATCCAGAAATACCAAGTGGACCTGGAACACCAGATGTCTGAGCAACAGCCATGCTAATATTGATAGCTAATTAGATCATTACAAAGCTTTGCAATTAGACATGGTAAGAGAAGGATGAAGGATGTGAACTAAATAGGGGATCTTGCATGGTCAAGAGTATGAAGGAGAAAGGAGAAAGGAGAAAGACAACAGATGTTTTCTTAGATAAGAAGTGATACCCTACAGGCAGTCATGATCTATGGCTGGCAGCTGGGTCATATTCTTAGCAATGTGGATGGGAATAGCTATGAAAACCGGCAAGGCCTATAAATCTTTTTCTGCCATCATCTACGACAATATCATGTTGCTATGCTACTCTTTCTTTTATCTTTGTATAGTTCTTATGTTGGACCAATAAGAGGAATCACAACCTGCAAACAGTCCACTTTTCTCCAGAACCGATATGGCTCTTCGAATTCTGTATTAGAGAACAAGTCGAGAAGGCAGAATGACTGAATATGGGGCAAAAGTTCTCAACTTATTGATGGTGCAGGGATTAACAATTTATAAAGAGGAGGGCTGAAATACTAAAATTAAGAACATGTACTCGAGGTTTCCTAGAAGTTTATTTAATGACCGCTTTCATTGTTTCCCAACACTTTTGTGGCAAGATCAAGGAGTCTTACATCCGAGAGAAAATAAATGCTTAGAGAAGTGTGTGCCGCCACAAGAAGAGGATCCCAGGTGCTTATAGGCAGAGTCTCACCTGCGAACAGTGCCAGCCTCCAGAATGCTGCCGATTTCTGTGGGGAATAAGTGCTGAATATGCCCAGGCCAGAGGTTACCTTACTGGCAGAATTTATCTTGTATGTACATCCCTGGGAGACTGCAAACACGTTCAGGCATCTGAAGTCTCAGACATCCAGAACATTCTTAATTGATCCATAAATTTCATTTAATGATGTGATAAGGGCTTGAGAAACATAGTACAATTAGTAGCAAATCATAGCCTGGGGAATTGTATATTGCTAATTATTGAGACCTTGGGCAGTGGACATCACAGTGACTCTCCTGCTGAATATGGATTACCCACATCAGAGCACAGGGACCAGGCTGCAGAGTCCTTAAGACCATTGTGCAAGCACAGTGACAGGATAACCCCTGCACACGGTTATCTCCAGCACCACGTGGGTCTCATCTCCAATCCATTCTCACAGACATTTGGTCTTTGTGTACCTCTTCAACCACTGTCGACTCGTCAGCTGCTCTCACTGCCAGGGCTCCAGCAATCTGCCACAGATAAAGAGGATAACAAACATCCTGCACACTTTCTTCATGCTCAGGTGGACACCTCTCACACTGGCACACAATACATGTCAGGGCCCTTCCCATGACATGAGTGGATAATCTAGCTGCTGAAGGATTTCAAGGCAAAGGGGGATTATATACTACTGCTAAAGAATGAAATCCACCATGAATCTCTCCAAATTCCATTCACATATACACAGGGAGCAGCCCAGCCTTTCATACAAGCTTCCCACCTTTTCCTCCATGGACAAGCTCTGGCCTGAGAAATCATCCCCTTGTTCCACCTATGGCCAAAAGCAGACAAATACACTTTAGTGAACCAGTGAGCCACTCCCAAAAGTGGAGTCCTAGCTACAGGACTAGAGAAGCTGCAGGAGAAGATGATTGTTAGCCCAGGATGCAGATTCCTATAGGAAGCCTGGAACTCTTAAATCATTTATAGTGGAAATTCCACAGCTGTAACAGAGAAGGATCGCTTCTCATGCCTGTGAAGAGTTACATCTTGCCTTCACAACAAAAGACTGACCTACAACGCAAGCAATTCAGGTCATGAAATGGAAAAATTGCCAGTCATGAACTCTCAGATCCTCATCCTCCGTATTTCCAGCCTCGGTCTCTCCACTGCACAATCAGACTTTGTAGCTGACATTTTCTTCTGCTAAGAGACCATCTAACTCTCCTCTCTGGTAATCACTTTGGACAAAGGCATAACAATAGAAGAGAATTTTAAAAAAAACCCCTCCACTCAGCTTAAAAAGAACTTGCCAGGCTGATTCAGAACCTGCTAGAGTCCTACTCTCCATTTCTCACCCCCTTTCCCATCAAATACATTCCTTCTCTCCCTATGCCTCCCTAATTCACCCCTCGTTGCTCTTCTCCCATTATCCAATTACTTGCCCCTCTCTCTCCATCTCCCTCCTGGTCATCACTGATCTAAGCTGGTATGATGGGCACAAAATTACTCCTCCATCCCCATCACTCTCCCTCTGCCTGCCTCCCTCTCACTCTGCCTCTGACAGTGGCTCTCCTTGTCTTGATGAGAACAGATTCATGACATCTGCTGCTGTTCAGCTTCTGTTATCTAATTAGTTCTACAGTGAATAGACATTAGGATACCCAATCAACATTATTCCATTGATAAACAAGAAACAGCTGTCCCCTTTTTGCACAGCGAAGTCATTTAAAAATGCATTAACCCCTTACCAGAAGGTAGATTGTACAGAGGATACACTGGGAATAAACTGCCTAGCTTGGTATATTGGTGGATATTATTTGGAGTTTTCAGAATGGTATTTAGGAAAATAAAACCCTCTAGGCGGGAAGCTACAATAGAGACTATAGTCATGAGCCCTGGAGCACTCAGCAGCTATCTACAGGGATGTGCAGAGGCAGGCTGCCGCTCCATCATTGTAATAGGTGGGTGTCTCTGCTGACTATAACATGCCTCCAGGGTCTCAGTGACCTCCTCTCCCATGTGCTAGGGACCCTGCAAAGAAAGCTCAGGAGGAGCCTTTGGAACCCTTAGGGAGCCCTGAGGGGAGGTGACAGATGAATACTTGTGGTAGTGAGGATTGTATCCCCAAATACCAATCATGGGAAGGGACCTGTAGGGTGTCTGCAATGCAGTGCTCCTGGAGGGGAACGTGGGGGCAGGGTTGCAGTGTATTTTATTTATTTAAAATAATTATAATCTGCCTATAGTGAAAAAGAATTATGTTAGGTGAAGTACAGAATAAAAACTTTTTTACAACCAACAATAACACTTATAAGCAATACATACCACTCATAAAATTCACAAGAAAACATATTCATTTAACGATATCACTAAATGCTTCTTGGAAAAAGAATGCCTTCAACTTTTCAGAAAACTTGTAATCAGAAAGTGATCTCAGTTCTTTTGGCAATTCATTACACAATGCAAAACAAGCTATTGAAAGGAGAAATTACTACTTACTAAAGGAAAAGTAATTATCAGGTAAGGGCAGGTCAATCCCAATGAGCAGGCTATGCACCTCTTGCCAGCAGATGGAGATGGAGCAAATGTTGACATCACGGCTTTACAGTCCCACGCCAACATCAGCCCACCAGTATTCTCTGGAAAAGCCAAACTGTGGACAAACTGATTATACTTGAACATTATTATCAAAAGCCAAGCATTCATGTTTCTCAACCAACAGGAACACTGAGCTCAGCCAAAAGAAGGGACATATCTAGCAAACTTAGGGCTAGAGAAGCCACTTACCAATCTTCAACAACGAGCAGGAAACATATACTTCATAGCTCGCCTGAAGAAAGGCTAACCATAATTCAAACATCGGCAGCAGAGGGCGGCTCTAAGATTGATCTTCCCTTACTAAAGGAAAGGAAATTATCATCACGTGAGTAGTAATTTCTCCTTCCTTAGCGTTCGGGCAGGTCAATCCAGAGACAGTTTTCAAGAGTGACGATTCAGATGAAGCGAACCAAATCACGGTAAACCTGGAAAATGTAGAAGGCCAGATTGACAAACTAAAGAGTAGCAAATCACCTGGTCTGGATGGTATGCATCCTAGGGTACTAAAGGAACTAAAAAATGAAATTTCAAACCTATTACAATTAATTTATAACTTATCATTAAAATCATCTGTTGTACCTGAAGACTGAAAGGTGGCCAATGTAACACCAATATTTAAAAAGGGCTCCCGGAGTGATCAGGGAAACTACAGACTGGTAAGTCTGACATCCATGCAGGGAAAAATCGTGGAAACTGTTATAAAGAATAAAATCACAGAACGTTTAGATAGACATGGTTTAATGGGACACAGCCAGCATGGATTTACCCAAGGGAAGTCCTGCCTCACAAATCTCCTACATTTTTTTGAAGGGGTGAATAAACAAGTGGACAAAGGTGAACCGGCAGATGTGGTGTATTTGGTTTTTCAGAAGGCGTTCGACAAAGTCCGTCATGTGGGGCTTCTAAGAAAACTAAACAGTCATGGGATAGGAGGCGAAATCCTTTTGTGGATTGCAAACTGATTAAAAGATAGGAAAAGAGTAGGATTAAATGGTATGTTTTCACCTTGGAAAAAGGTAAACAGTGGAGAGCCTCAGGGATCTGTACTTGGACTGGTGTTTAACATTTATAAATGACCTGCAAAGGGGTACAATGAGTGAGGCGATCAAATTTGTGGATGACACAAAATTATGCAGAATAGTTAAATCTCAAGCAGATTGTGATAAACCGCAGGAGGATCTTGAGAGACTGGAAGACTGGGCGTCCAAATGGCAGATGAAATATAATGTAGACAAATGCAAGTTGATGCATATAGGGAAAAATAACCCTTGCTATAGTTACACAATGTTAGGTTCCATATTAGGAGTTACCACCTGGGAAAGAGATCTAGGCATCCTAGTAGATAATACATTGAAATCATCGTCTCAATGTGTGTGGCAGTCAAAAAAGCAAACAATATTAGTAATTATTAGGAAGGGAATAGCAAATAAAACAGTGGATGTCATAATGCCTCTGTATTGCTCCATGGTGAGACCGCACCTTGAATACTATGTGCAATTCTGATCATCACATTGGGGGTGGGAACACAAAAAAAGATATAGTTGCATTGGAGAAAGTACAGAGAAGGACGACCAAAATGACAGAGAGTATGGAATGGCTCCCCTATGAAGAAAGGCTAAAGAGCTTAGGACTAGTCTGCTTGAAGAAGACAGCTGAGGAGGGATATGACAGATGTCTACAAAATCATGAAAGGACTTGAACAGGTAAATGTAAATCAGATATTTACTATCTCAGACAATATAAGGACTAGGGGGCACTCCATCAAGTTAGAAAGTAGCTCATTTAAAACAAATCAGAGAAAAGTCTTTCACTCAATGCATAATTAAGCTCTGAATTTCATTGCCAGAGGATGTGGTGGCAGCAGTTAATGCAAGTGGGTTTAAAAAAGGTTTGGATAAGTTCCTAAAGGAGAAATCCATAAACTACTATTTATCAATAAGGATTAGTAGCTTGGGATCTATTTAATGTTTGGGTACTTGCCAAGTTCATATGACTTCGATTGGCCACTGTTGGTAACAGGATGCTTGGCTTGATGGACCCTTGGTCTGACCCAGTATGGTATGTCTTATGTTCTTATGTTAATCTCGAAAAGGCTGCCAGCTGTCCAGTCAATACCACTCGTGTAAACGCGGCATCCTCCCTAGTCCTAGCATCCAAGCGGTAATGCTTGGAAAAGGTGTGCAAAAATCACCATGTTCCCGCTCAGAAAATTTCAGCAGGCGATAACAAATGAAGTTCCGTCCACGAGATCGCCCGAGATCGCCCAAGACCTTGTGGAAACCAGTTTAATCTGTTTCGGTAAGGCAAATTCAGCAGCCACACAGGCTGCTATAATGGCTTCCTTAACCCAATGGGCAATCGTTGCCTGTGTTGCTGGTGCTCCCTGCTTACCTCCACCATGGAGCAAACACAGATGATCAGACAGGCAAACAGCCTTAGTCATGTTCAAGGCTCTGCAGCAAATGACACTTGACGTCCAAGGAACACAAAAGGCAGTACTCAGCTTCATCTTTGTCCCTGTCCAAAGCAGGCAGAGAAATGGACAATCAAATGAAATTCCAAAACCATTTGGGGCAAAAAGGAGGGCACAGTCCAAAGTTGAACCGTACCCAGAGTCATATGTAGAAAAGGCTCATGGTAAGAAAAAGCCTGCAGCTCAGAGACCCAACGTGCCAAACACAGACTGCTACCAGAAAAACTTGTCTTCAAGGTATGCAGCTGCAAGGAAAGAGTACGCAGCAGTCGAATGGACAGACCTACCAAAACCTCAAGGACCAAGTTAAGGTCCCACAGTGGCACCAGAAGCCAAACGGGGAGCGAAGATGCTTAACTCCCTGCAGAAAACAGGACACATCCAGACTGGACGATAAAGACCTTCCGTTGACTCTTCCTCTTTAACAAGCCAGGGCTACAACTTAAACCTTCAAGGTATTAAGGGCCAAACCCTTATCAAGTCATCTCATAAAAATTCCAAAATCAACAGAATATCCACGTTGAGCAGTTGCGTACCTCTCTCAGAACACCAGGCCTCAAAGACCCTCCAAACTCTAAAATAGGCTAGAGTAGTAGAAAATTCCCGGGCCTGAAGAAGAGTGGAAATTACCGAAGGTGAAAAACCCCTCTCAACAACCGAGCCCTTTCTATGGCCAAACTGTAAGACAGAATCGACCCGGATCCTCATGTAGAATGGGCCCCTGATGTAATAGATCCGTCCGAGTCGATAGCCTGAGGGGACTACCCACCAGAAGACTCTGGAGATTAGCGTACCATGGCCTTCAAGCCCAATCCGGAGCCACTAAAAGGATGGTGTTGGCTTGATTTGCAAATTTCTGAACCAGCCTGCCTATCAGAGGCCAAGGTAGAAACACATAGAGAAGGGCACCGTGTGGCCACTCCTGAACAAAAGCGTCTATGCCCATCGCTTTTGGGTTCCGCCTGCGACTGAAGAAGCATGGAACCTTTGCGTTGTTGACGGTTGCCATCAGGTTTAGATCAGTAGGCCCTAGCAGTTCACCAGAAGCAGAAAGGCCTCATCTGCCAGTTCCCATTCTCCTGGGTCCAAGTTTCTCCTACCTGAGGAAATCGGCTCTGATATTGTCCTTTCTGGCAATATGAGAGGCGGATATACTTAGATCCTGCTCTGCCCACACCATGAGTGCATCTATGTCTCCTTTGACTCATGGTTCCACCCTGATGATTGATGTAAGCCACTGCTGTCGCATTGTCGGATATTATCTGGACCACTCGAGCCTCTAGCCGCTTAGCAAACCACAGGCACACCAACCAAATTGCTCGTGCCTCCACTCTGTTGATGTTCCACTGCCACTCTGCTGCATTCAGTGTCCTTGCACCACCAACTCCTGATAGTGATCTCCCCAGCTCCGGAGGCTCACATCTGTCGTGAGTACCAACCAATCCAGCGGCATCAGGGAAATTCCCTTCCTGAGATGGCCCACATGTAACCACCAGTCCAACTGGGATCTCACTTCTAACAGAAGGAGCAGCCTCACTGCATAGTTCTGTGAATGAGGACTCCATCAGGAGAGCAAGGTGCACTGAAGAGGGTGCATATGTGCCCTCACCCAGGGAACCACGTCTAATCCAGCAGACATCAACCCCAGGACCTGTAGATAAAACCACATGGTCAGACGAACAGCATCAACGGGTGGATTCGAGATTCCGGCAGAAAAACTCTGCCCTGCTTTGTTTCAAATCGAACCCAGAGATACTCTACGGTCTGAGATGGCTGCAAATTGCTCTTGGCCAGATTCACCACCTAGCCTAGTTCCTATAGCAAGGAAACCACCCTGCGGGAAGCACAAAAACTTTCTTCCAATATCTTGGCTCGAATCAATCAGTCATCCAGATACAAGTGAACTAGACTACCCTCATGACCTTGGAAAAGGTCCTGGGCGCCTTGGCTAGTCCAAAAGGCAAGGCCTGAAATTGGTAATGACGATCCAGGATAGCAAAAATCGGAGGAATCGCTGATGTTGCTGCCGGATGAGAATATGCAGATATGCCTCCGTCAGATCCAGAGACGTGAGGTACTCCCTAGCTTGGACAGTCATTATGACAGAGTGCACCAGTTCCATCCTGAAATGTGGTTAACGCCCTTGAGCAAGTATGGGCTAAAATGACTCTTCCTTCTTGGGCACAACAAAATAAATGGAATATCAGCCCATATTTTGCTGCGATTCGAGAATGGGAATTATCACTTTCAGATTTAACAGCCATTGTATGTCACTTCTACTTCTACCCTCTTCTGAGGGGAGTTGCTAAGAGAGACCATGAACGCATCCGAAGGAATGCAAAGAAATTCTAGAACATACCCATTCAATTCAAAAACTCATTGATCCGAAGTAATCTTGACCCACCTGATATAAATAGATAGGCTACTACCTACCTCCTGCATCACCAGGTGAGCAAGCAAACTTTCATTGGGAAGACCTGGAAGCTCCACCTCAGGAGCCCTCATCCTTTCAAGGTCCTCAAGGGCGAAAGGATTGAGACCTATGGAAGGGACAGGATCTCTGGGAAGAACCTCCCCTATAAGACCGAAAATGCCAGTAGTCTTGAGAGTGGCCAATCGCCCGAAAACACCAGGCAATGGGTTTCTTGTCTTCTGGCAAACGAGTGACCTGGGTTTCTCCTCATTTACTTGCCATTTTTTCCAATTCACTGCTAAACAAAAGTGAGCCTTTGAAGGACAGCTTAGCTCCTCTGGTGGCTATGCATACCAAGTCACAGTCCAAGCATAGGTCCAAGATCAGACCCTGCGCCACCAGATTTTTGACAAAGACGCAAGGTAGCCCGAGCTACCAAGGCACAACATGAAGCAATTTGCAAGTTCATTGTCACTATCAAAGGCTTGCTTCAAAAGAGCCTCAATCCTCCTATCCTGAGCATCCTTCAGTGCTGCATCTCCCTCTACCAGGATGGTGGTATGTTTCGTGCAGAACACATTAAAGCATCCAACCTAGGGAAACGCAATTGCTCTCTGGCTTGTGGATCCAAGGGGAATAAACCTGCCAAGACGCGTCCTCCTTTAAAAGAAGCCTCTGGAGTATTCCATTCCAGATCAATCAACTCCTGGATTGCATCCAAGAGGGGAAAGAAACAAGAAGCCTTGCACAAAGTGACCAACAAAGGATCCTTCTTCTGCATCCCCCAAGGAGACAGGCCCAGCCATTCCAAGGGTCTTCAGGTTCCGAGGGTCTTCAGCTCTCTGAAAGAAACGTAGAAGAGTTCGATATGGCTCCAAATCTGGGGGAACATCCCCTTCCTCACCAGGAGAGCCACCCCCATCATCCTCTGTATCATCCTGATCCACCTACTTCCAAGCTCTGTCAGACTGCACTGTGCCACGGCACTTGACAATGGAGACAAACGGAGGAGCACTTGAAGCGCATGGAGCTACCTCAGTAGGTACTACCACTTCAGAAGACCAGCCCTGTAGAAATGTCTGCAATCCCTGGAAGAATTCTACCCAGAAAAAGGCCCATTAGGCCTGAACCTGATGTTCCTGTGAGCCAGTGTCCCCTGAGGACTTGACCCATGGATCAATCAAGGCAGGGGACACCCCTGCCATGTCTTCTTCAGTCCCAATCCCCTCAAACTGAAGAGATGGACCATCACTAGAAAAATCAGAAGGAGGCAAATCTCCCCGAAATTCCAGGCAGTGCTGACACAGGCTTAAAGAAAGCTCCCGCTGAATGGCCCTGATGTGGCATGCAGCACAGATAGATAGGCGTTTAGATTTCTTCACCACAGGCGCCATGCCGTAAGCTCATGCCTAGCTTAACCACGCGTATAAGCGCGTCCAAGCTGCTCGTCCAACCGGACATCCAAACTGGACATCCAGTACAGATACTTAAACTGGATGCACAAGATATATATCCAGAAGAAATAATACCCAAATTGGACGCACAGTCGAGAACAGATGCCCACATGGACACGCAAGCGTGCACAGACAGCCTGCATCAAAAAGCACGCGAAACTACCCTGCAGTCTACCAGGCACCAAAATAGAAGCCTAGAAGCAGAGCTTAGGCAAATGGCTGCTCAACCTGTCGAGCCTGCACTCTCCTCACCTCACAGAACTCCCCAGAAACATGTTGAGTGTAGTACTGGCCTGTGCACACTTTGCTCTTTAATTGTCTTTCTTCTCTAACTGTGCCATGCATGGATGGGAAGTCTCTGCAGGGAAGCTGCACTCATGCATTAAAGGTGCCCATCTCTTTCTAGAGTGAGTAACTAATGCCTTAGGAAGCCTCCACTTTCTTTTCTAAAGGAAGCAGCCTATCATCTGACTTATTTTCATGGTTGTTTGAGTTCTGCAGAAGACTCTTGATAGCCCTAAATGGTATTTTTTTATACTGTCTTCATTTAGGTCACCTGTAAATGGAAGATAGAAGGGTTTGATATATTTTAGGTTCATGAGAATAAAACTCTCTCAGGTGTCTGGAGTTACTGAAGTATGTTAAGTACAACATTTAGAAACTTTACACTCTATCTTCAAAGGAATAGCTCAAGACTGCTTGAGAGTACTGAAGTTACTGGAAGGATCTCAAACTGGAGATTGCTGGGCCCAGCATGCCACCAACTTATATCTAAGTTTTGCTCCAATGGAAAAATTACTTCTCTTTCATGTTATAGTGTTTTGCCTCCACTGAAAATAATGGAATAATTTTTCTTGTTAAGTCAGTAGCAATCTGTGCATTGCAACATTTTGATAAATACCCCCTATCCACACTTTGGGGCAAAGGAACTGTGCTTCGCTTCTATTTTGGTTCACATTTATCTCCATTGTCGGAAGATTAAATCTAAAGTATTTTTGCATTAGAGAACAAATTTGCTACATTGGGCCCTGTACCCTCTAGATCCTGTGCAGTGTTAGCAAAGAGATAATTGTGACCTTAACACTATAAGCTTCACAGAAAGGATAATTGACCAATAGTCTACATAATTAAGAAAACTGTCCCCCCTCTAAATGGACAGAACAATAGCAGGCACTAAGATTGTTTTGACAGCTCATTCTCATCTTCTTCAATGACTTGTCTCATCAACCACCAATCATTTAATTTTATTTTACTGAAATAAGGACTTTGATGATGATGCTCACTCCCCACTTACCACTCAGGGTGTTACATCCCAACTTGGCACCTACTGCAGCTTGGATGGATATGTCTAAGGGGAGAAGGAAGAGCAGGACAGGGCAGAAGGAAACACGCCTCCATAGTGCTGCATATTCTCCAGAAATATAAATTAGATCTCATTACTTAACCAATGCTCTGCTCCCATATGTCCTGTCTACCAAGCCAGGCCACCTACTGTAATTTGTACTAGTCAAAGTAAACTGGCAAGACTTTCTTTGTACATGGTACAAAAGGTAGCCAGATCTACATAAAGCCACCTTTCCTCCACCCATTCTCCATGAGTGGCAGGTGCAAAAGAAAATGGATGTAAAAAGTAAACTGCTGCTGCCTCCCAGCCAGGGTGAAATATTGCCCAGTCTTGCTCACTGAAGAGAAGATGTAGAAACCTGATTAGAAATTGAGAGCCTGAGAAAAAGACTGGTCCTAGGTTACTCGGAATGGATAAACGTCATCTGTTCTGCTTCAAAGGCTGATTTTCTTTGTATAATGTTCCAGGTTGCAGCATCTGCTTTCGTAGCATGCACATTATCACCAGCCCTTGATTGAATGTCCCTGAAAAGGTGCCCTTGCAGTCTATCATCACTGGGGAGACTGGCAAACAGACAAGTCACATCCAGAGCGAAGGCAATCAAAACTACAAAAGGCAAGTGTGCACCTTGTAAAGACAAGGAGCAAAATGTGAAACAGACAATTGTCTTTTTCATAGAATGGTTGTTAAGCTTTGAAGAAGATCATTTCTTGCTGGAATTCACTATATATTGTTGACAAAATCAGCTCAAACCCTTGTGCTTGTAATCATCTAGAAATAGGTAATTCCAAACTAAGGAGCTGATTCACAGAATGGGAAGAAAGCCCTGGCGAATCATGCCCTAAATCTTCTTCAACTCTTCATGTGATGCTAGCTATATGTGGTTGATTTTTTTAAATAACAAACAGGCTTCTGGATTGGGAGACCCGCACCAGCATGGACCCGCATCAGGTTGTTTGTCATTTGGTATTTGGTGACCAACTTGATTTGATTCCATAATTTCATGCCTGTTTCAGAAGACAAATGCCCAAATCTTCTGTAAAACACAAACACACAAGAGTAGAAAACAGCAGATAAGGAAGGATCAGTTGGTCTATCCAGTCAACTGTGATGGCGGTTTTCATTCACCCTCATACACACCATGCTGCTGACACTCTGATAGATACAATAAGATCCAAATCAACATCCTGTCAAACCCCACAGCCCTCCTCCATCGGAAACAAGAATAAATGCCAATTAATTAAAATGAATTCCACTATACTATGAATAAGGATTAGAAAGAATTAAGAACTCAACTTTTCACCGATGGGGCAAGGCTTGAATATAGGGCTTCCATAGCTCAAATACCAATTTGTTCCTTCTAGGAGGTCCAGTCTGACCAGCCAGTATTTTCTTGAGAAGAAGATTAAGGTGAATTTTAAAAGCCCGATGCATGCCAAAACCAGGAGTTTCACGCAGAAGATGGGCTCACATACGCAGAGTGAATTTTAAAAGCTGCCCAGATACTCACGTACTTGCTAATGTGAGCAAACATGAAAAGTTCAAAAACAAGGGTGGTATCTGGGTGGGGCATAGGCATTCCTGGATTCAAATTTGAAATGTGCGCATAAAGACTTGCGCGCACTAGCGCATGCCAGGCTTCCTGCCATGTAACTTTAAAAAAAAACAATTCTAGGGGCTTTAAAGGTCAGGTCTAATAGGGTCTCGAAAAGGGAGGTTATTAAATGAAGGTGGTTTGAAAGTCTTATTATTAACCTGGGCGAACTAGGAACAAACTGTGAAAACTAGTAATGGCGTCAATGCGCGTGTCTTTTAAGGTTTCCCCAGTTACGTGGTAAAAGCGGCATTTGCACACATTGGCGCATGTCCACTTAAAATTACACGCACACGTGTGTACGGTCAGGGTATTTTATAACATGAACGCATATAGGCATGGGTGCGGGCGAATGCGCACACATGTGCACTCGCTTGCCTTTAAAAATTACCATCATAGTGTACAGCATTCTTCCATTTTGTCACCGATAGAGCATCTGTTGACTGCCAGTTGCTCCTTGCAAGTAAAAAAAAGTTTTCTGTAACCATAACATCTTAAGTTTGGAGCCAGGAGGAAAATAGAAAATGTGAGTGAATTCCAAATAAAGCCAACTTTGCCATAAAGTTAACCCTATAACCAATTACTTGTACAAAATAGAACGCTCCTTTTCAAAACCGCTATAAGAGTGCCCCAAGGTACTCATCGGGATGGTCCAAGAAAACAAACTGGTAACTGATCCAAGATGGCTGACAGCAAACACACAACAAGGTGGAATCGGTAAAATGGACTTTATTGACTCTTGTCTGCCCGACTCTGGCCGAGTTTCGCTATACAAGCTGCTTCAGGGGCTTTAAAGTCGCTCGGATAGGTTCAAATGAGCATTGACGTCACATGCACTGTGATCTCAAAAAATCAAACAGCGAACTGACATTTGTAGATACGGCACTCCCACGTTCGCTACATAGACACTGTATAGCGAAACTCGGCCAGAGTCGGGCAGACAAGAGTCAATAAAGAGTCAATAAAATCCATTTTACCGATTCCACCTTGTTGTGTGTTTGCTGTCAGCCAAGGTACTCATCTCCTCGTTACATTTAAAACATCTGTGACTGGGCAATTTTCACCAGCAAATGCTTTGTCTTTGAGAGAAATAAAACCTGGTCAGAAACTTAAACTGCAACTACCTTGACTCAAAATTAGCTGTTATTTTGTTGATCTGCTTGAAACATTTAATAAATGTATCTAATGGCAAAGAAACTCAAAACTCATATATCAATTTCTCTCAAATGTTGTAGTCCAATTTCTTTCCTAGGAATAACGATGTTTTATGCAATAGTGACAGCTTGGGCCTGCTAGGACATTCAAATTGAAACAAAGACCAATCAGCAAATGTCTTGGAATGCTTCCCAAGCTAAAAAAAATCCGTATTTCTCAAAATAAATTTAAAAAAAAAAGGAGGGAGGAGCAGGGGAAATTTGAGGGTTCAACAGTAACTGTACCCAGCCATCTGCAAGTTTTCCATAAGCTGCAGTCTTTGAGACAGAGCAAAACACAGCCAAGGTCAAGCAGCTTTTATCTCCAAGGTGAAATAAAGAGGGCTTCCCAGCACCAATCCCCTGTATGTTGAAAATTAGCTGCCATATGGGCCGATACAGTAAAAACCGCGGGAGAGCCAAAAGGGTCTGGGACCTCAGTAAGTGAAAGAGTAAGATCAGCCCTGTCCCCCCCTCCAAAGAAATTTCCTCAAACATTTTTTTTTTTAAGAATCCAAATCCTTACATGTTAAAGATATTGGGAGAAGCCCAAAAAACATAATTCCATTTAGGAAGGATCATCATCTTGAACAAATTTATTCTACCCAACACAGAAAGTGGAAAAGACACCCATTTGAATAGGTAAGCTAGAGACTGTCGATCTATAAAGCTTAGACAGATCCACAGGCAAATATTTTAGAGAAAATCAAAACAAAAACAAAACAGTACTGGAGGTAAACATAAATCAAAAAAATAAACACCAAATTAATTTAGCAAATAAGATAACTTAAGAGACCTTCATAAGATCATAGCAGAACGTACCCGAAATGGCACTGTAAACTTTTCCATAGGAAGTCACTATCGGTACTCATCCGATAATTTTAATTATAGGTTTCAATAACACATAACCATTTTTTTTTAAGTTTTTATATGCAAGAGCACATCCAATAATATCCAAATAGTGATTACAAAAAACTTCTTTAACTTATCTTAGCTTGGGGATTCACTTAAAAACGCTATATCCAAGAAACATCCAGCCAGACACGACTCGCATTTTCTGCACCTTCCGCAGGGGCCAGGAAACTATAAGCCAAAAAATGTGCGTTTCTGAAAAAAATCAAAAAAATGAATTAGAGCATGATATTTTTTTCGTAAAAAGCTTAAAATATACTTGCACACAAATTACCTAAAGCCAACTGCTAACCTCTTGATCAAAGCACCATCCCACTTCTTATTGATGTAAGACGTATGTCAGTTTAAAAAAACCTTCAGCTGAATCACATGACCAAAATACATCATGAATCAAAATGGTCATCAAATGTAGTAATGTCAGCCACAAAAGAGTGCCAATCAATTTCTTCGTTCAGCCCAAATGGAGAAATGGTATTTAAGAAAAAATCCAACGTTGTTCCTTATGATTAAGCAAAGAGGAATTATCCCCTCCACGTTTGGAAGGATAGACCATGTCAATGATTCCCCATCGCTGATCTGCAAAAATATGATTTTGAGCAATACAATGAGATACTATGGGCACCTGTAACTTCTTGGTCTTAATACAGCAATGATGTTCGCAGATGCAAATTCGAATTCAGCACTTGGTTCTTCCAACAAACAAAAGGACAAGGGCAGTGGATAATGTAGATGACTTTGCTTGATTCACAAGTAGAGTGAAATGTCAAATGAATGACAATTTTTGATAGAGGATATATCCAAGTATTACCTGTAAATGACAGTGTACATAAATCACACTTACAACAAGGATAATGTCCAAAGTTCAAAATCTCCATAGATGTATCATCGGCATCCGGAAGAGCCGCGTGAACTACAGAGTTCTTAATATTCATTCCACAAGTATATAAGATCAAAGGAAAATCTTGAAAAATGTGGTGCAACGAAAGAACATGCCAATGTCATTTAATGCAATCCATAGAACATGAAGCTTTGTTAGAAAAAGGCACAACATCTACCTTAGGACTATCCTTTCGTTTTTCATTGTATTGTAACAGGGAACCCTGGTCTGAATGTAGAGCACTCCAATATGCACTTTAAACTATGGTGAAAGGATATCCCCTTTCCAAAAAACGCATAGCCAATAAATATGCCTGTCACTTGAAATCAGCGAAAGTAGAACATATCCGGTGAATCCTAAAAAATTTACTTACTGGTAAACCAGCTTTGAAACCCCCAGTGGATTTTCTGTATACATTCGTCTGGATGGAATCACCATCTTTAATGATTTCAATATCCAAAAAAGGTAATCTTCGAATATCATAAGAGATGGTAAATTGAAGCCAAGAATTTGAAGAATTAATACATCGATGGAATTCAAGAAGTTCTGAAATAGAAGACTTCCAAATAAAAAATAGATTGTCAATATACCTCATCCACGTGACTATCTTATTTTTAAAATATTCAGATGGATAAATATATCTGGATTCAAAATCATCCATAACCAGGTTGGCTGTGGATGGAGCAACAGCAGAGCCCATGGCAATACCATGTTTTTGTAAAAATAGTATATCTTGAAATGAAAAATATTTATTTTTAATGTTCCAATTCAGCAACAGCATATAAAAAGGATTTAGGAAATAGACATGGGCCAGAATGAATATCCAAAATTTTTGAAATGACATCCAAAGCATGAGAATAAGAAACACTGGTGTACAGAGAAACCACATCAAGGGAAACCAATAAGGAATCAGAAGGCAATGGAGTTAAACTCTGAAGTTTCCCAAGTACCTGAGTATAATCTTGAACATAGGACTTCATCTGGCAAACATGTGGATTTATTGATTTACTTATTTAGAAACTTTTATATACCGACAACCGTTTGCACATCGTATCGGTTTACAGATAACTTAAAAACTTTTAGGCATTGCCTTTACATGGAACGGTAACTGTGAACTAAGGAACAGCAAACTTCTAAATAAACAGATTAATAATATTTACAATGGTCAGAGACAAAATGTGGATGCAAAACTTTATCTAGAAAGATAACCAAAGGTTCCAAAACAGAACCATTACTCAACACAATAGGTCTTAGAGGAAGGCTGATTAATGTTTTATGTACCTTAGGTAGTCCATAAATGACAGGAATCCTAGGGCATTTTATGACTAAAAACAACCGTTCCTTATTAGTCAAAAAAGGTACTGCATCATGAGATGTTAAATCTCAAATACATTCCAGAATTTCAAAAGTAGGATCAATGCTCAACCGAGTGTAATATACTAAATCATTGACTTGTTTCTGAATTTCCATACAACATTGAGAGCCATCTAGAACGACTATAGAGCCACCTTTATCAGCTGATTTGACAATTTGTGAGTCAGATGCCAAAGATTTTAAGACCTTTTTCTGAGCGCGAACAGTGAAGAGAAACTGAGGGGAACTGAAGGCCTACAGGATCATGGCCCAGATTTTAGGAGAAATTCGGAGTTTTAGAGCAGATTTTACTCAAGAGCTTGGCTTGGTCAAATCAATGACAGATGAGATCAAAGAACACATTGATAACATTGCGCCACGGGCTGATGAGCTGGAAAATCGTGTTTCTGCTGTTGAAGACTGGGAGTCCTCTGCTATTGAAGATTGGCGTCCTGTGCTGCTAACTCCCTGGTGACTCTGAAATAAATAGCTACAAAGCCTGGAGGAAAATGTAATTCACTTGGAGGACCAGTCCAAGTGCTTCAATGTGCAACTGGTGGGAGTCCCTGAAAAACTGGAAGAGTAGCGGGATTGCAAATTTTGAGTGCAGCTCCTGCGTACAGTGCTGTGCCTGGGAGAGAGGGATTCCCAAATGGTGATTGCAAGAGGGCATCGTGTACTGGGAGCCAGTTGCCCTGGTAGCAACTATCCACAGGCGTTCAGAATTAAATTTCATCGATTTCAGACTAAGAAGTGGGTGCTGAAAAAGGCACGGGAGATAGGCCCCTCTATAATACAAGGGCAAATGAATAGTGACCTTCCTGGACTACAGTACTGCGATAAAGAAAAGACACACTGAATACATGCCAGCGAAAAATGCTCTGCAGGAACGCAAGATTCAGTTTAGGCTCATGTACCCTGCCAAATTGATGGTTCTAGTTAACGAGGTGTGGAAGAGTTTTGACTCACCAAGTGCGGCGCTGGCCTTTGCATTGACATGTGGCCAAGATAGCACTGTTCCACCTCATAACGAGCCTACCAATAGTGCTGCATGGCGAAATAGCCCAGGAAAAGATGCTCAGGGAAGTCCGGGAGCGAGACAGTTGAAATCCTCTCCAGGGGGTAGGGGTAGGGAAAACTGGCAAATACCGGCAGTGCATGATACATCTGAGTGGCCTAGCCTGTCAGCTTGCAAAGAATCATTTACAGCTGCGTTGACCACGACACGTGGTGAACAGCGCACAGGAGCAGCAGGAGATCCCATCTCACAAAGATCTCCACAATCGGAATGTGGACTGCCCATTCAATGTCAGGGAGCTTTTTCATCTCGATAGTATCTGAAACTAGAGGACTTGCCCTCGGCCCGATGTCTTCTTGGGATGCCCAATATCCTTTGTGATTTTCAATGGAGAATGCATTACCTTTGGGGTTTTCTCTACAGGGCAGTGATATAGGAGGTTGGGGGATGGGAGATTAGGGATGATTGCATAACAATGGAGCCTAGTGTCCAGGGAGGGAGCAGGGGTAAAGGTAGAAGAATTGCTAGTGTTGGAAGGGGAGAAAGGAGTTTCGGTAGTCTGTTTTTAATTGTCAGTCAATCTATGTTTGTGTCTCGAGCTGTCCCGCTTGCATGCAAGTGTTTTCCTGATGGTATGGAGGTGAAGCGGATGATCGTCACTGGAGTGTGGATGGAAGGCTAGATTGTGTATCAGTGGGGCAACAGCTTCAAAGGATGGATCCAGAAAAGATCTTAACCTGAAGACATATATGAAGTCTCTTTTCTGTGGACATGGCAGTAACAATCTCCAAGGAAAATTAGCCTAAGGACAATTAACATGTTTGGTGACTTTATTACATTGAGAGGGATGAGGTTTGCCTATGGGTTAGGGGATGGGCGTTTCTGGATGGGATGGCAAGGTCTGTGGGGGAAAGGGATTCATGGAAGGGGGAGCAGGTTGTCAGGTAAAGGAATTAGGGATGAGGTTATGGGGTTGGGAAGATTGGGAGGGGGGATGGGTTACCTTGGATTGCTCAATATGTACATGATTGGTGTGAGGGGGCTGCTGGGTGTTATATTGAAAACATTGTTAATGGGGGTGTTGAGGCAGGGAGTTGGGAGGGGTATTAGGAGGTGGAGGGAAAGGTTATACAGGTTCATGGTCTGCTTTGGGTGCTTTATGTATATGAGGCTAAAGATGGAAGCGGATTCTCAGGGATAGGTGTTGGGGAATTTTATTTGAGGACCAAATGGGGCATCTCAAGGTAGTTTCCCTGAATATAAGCGGTATTTCTCACCCAATCAAGAGAAAGCGACTATTGCAATTTCTCAAGAGATTTCAGGCTCAAATTGTACTTCTGCAGAGCCACTTAACGCATGCAGAGCATGATAAATTGAAGACAGACTGTGTGGGTCAGGTGTGGGCAGCCCCCTACACATCTCAGAGCAGGGGAGTTTGTATTTTGGTGCATAAGTCTCTCCTACTACAAGTTATTGATTCTAAATTGACATGGAGGGGTGATATATTTTTCTGCGATGTTGCTTTCAAAGGTTGGAATTTGGGGTGGTTAAGGTCTATGGCCCTAATGATGATTCTAATGACTTTTACTCAGATCTCATAGTCCAGATGGGATTCTTGTCTGGTATTCTCTTGTTGGTAGGTGGCGACTGGAATGCATGTTTGGCCCCAAGAATGGACAGTTCCTCTGCTAGCTTGTATTGGAAAACCCTGGGGTATTTGACAGCTTTGGTTCAGATGTATAGTCTGGTAGATGTTTGAAGGCATAAATATCCGTCATCTCGCAACTATACATGTTTCTCTCCCAGACATAATACATACAGTCACATTGACTTTTTTTGTGCTCTGAAACTTGGTTGTCCAGAGTGGTTGATTGCGACATTCACAAAATCTGTCTGATCATAACCCGGCTTCCCTTACTGTGGACTTGGTGGGAGGAGAGGCCTGGGTGGGAAGATGGTGTTTTAATCTTTCTTTGTTGGGCAGACAGGACTTCAGGGAATTGGTAGAAAAGAATAAAGCGGATTTCAATTATCATCATAACCCTGCTGAATATGACCCAGCATTGAGGTGGAAGACATTAAAGGCAATACTGAAAGGAATCATAATCAGTTATGCTAATCACTTGAAGAAGATGACTCTAGCGAAGCAGGTGCAGTTGGAGGCTGAGATCTCAGCCTTGGAAAGGGATCATAATATCACATGCTTGGTTAAAACATATCAGCTGGTTGGGTTGCAGGACCAGTTGAAACTCCTGCAGGAGGGAAAGACTGAAAGAGTGCTCAGATATACTAGACAAAAACATTACGAGCATGGCAATAAGACTGGTTCATTGTTGGCTCAGGTGATTAAGAGGAGGTAGGCACGGACTCAAATATATAAGTTTACATCCTCAGCAGGACAGAGAGTCTCTGATAAGGCACTGAGAGAGGTGATTTGGCCAACTATACCAAATTATATCAGGGACCTGACTGCGATAGTACTGGGGAAGCAAGGGCCCTTCTTAGTGGCCTTCAACTTCCTGCTCTGTCACATCCTATGGTGGATAGCCTTAAGATGCCCATCACCGTGTTTGAGGTGCAGAGGGCTATTGGAGAGCTGACGCTGGCTAGATTAACAGATCTTTTTAATTTCGTAAGGAATTCTCCAGAGTCCATTAAAGAGTTAAATGACACCCTTATAACCTTGCTATACAAAAAGAAAGATGATGAGTTGGAGGTGGATTCTTACAGTCCTATTTCATTGCTTAATGCAGATATTAAAATATTGGCTAAAATATTGCAACTGCGCTTGGAGGGTTTAATGCTACATATAATTCATAGGAATCAAACAGGATTTATTAAAGGTCGGTAGATAATACTAGACTCTTCAATATTCTACATTTGGTCAGAATGCGTACAAGGGAGGAGACTATTTTAGCGCTGGACGCCAATAAGGCATTCGATAGGATTCAGTGGTCATATTTGTTTCAAACTCTTGAAAGATTTGGGTTTCCAGAGGAATTTAATAAATTGGTGCAAGCATTATATACTGCGCCTAGGGCATATATTTGTGTCAATGGGCGGTTTACATCCCCTATTTCAATGGCTAGCGATACTTGACAGGGTTGCCCGTTATCACCTCTCTTATTTGACATAGCCATTGAGCCATTTGCCCAGGCTATTCATGAACATCCGAAGATACAGGGGGCTAAGGTTGATGGGGTTCAACATAAGGTGTCATTATACATGGACAATGTATAATTGGGTCTGGTCCTGCCCTAATCAGACTTTTGGTGGAATATGGCACACTAATGGGATACCAAATTAATTTTACGAAATCTGAGCTTTTCCTCTTTGATGGCAGGACTTGGAAACCTAGAAGTCTGAGGCAGTTCAAGTGGGTATTTCATGGGTTTCCTTATTTGGGCGGCTCTGAGTTTTAGAGATGAATTTTCTCTAAACTATTCACCACTCCTAGCGACTGTGAAGAAGAATCTTAAGGATTGGTCCAACTTTCATATTTCTTGATCAGGGCAGATAAATTTGGTTTAGATGTGTATTTTTCCCAAATTCATGTATGGTTTCAGCATATCCCGTGTAATGTGCCCCAGTCTGTCTTTACGTCTTTCAGTGGGCTGGTGGGGAGTTTTATATGGCACAACAAGGTTGCACACATTAAAAGAAAGGTGTTATGCATGGACAAATCACAGGGGGGGGCATGGCATTACTAAATTTCCAGTGCTATTATTGGGCAGCACTGTTGGTGTGCGTGCAGAGTGGCTTAAACCTGATGCCTCAAGTAGGTGGTTTCAAATGGAAAGGGCCCACACAGAAGGTATAGAATTACCCTTACTCCTGACTTTGCCTTCTCTTTCGGAGATGGCAAACAGGATCCTAAGGAGTAATCCCCTGATCGCACACACAGTGCATATATGGAGGAAGGTCTGCATGCACATGGGGGTTCTGAAAGGGGAATGTTTACCAGTGATGCTGTCAGCTAAAAATCCATTTTTATCATACTATTTCCTAGCCATGGCCAACTGGCAGAAATGTGGCCTCAAATGTCTCTGGCAGTTATGGAGAGGGGATAATATGGAACCATTTGCAGATTTGGTCAGTCAATTTAAGATAGTGGACAATACTCGGCCCTTTTATCTACAGATGAGGGACGCTCTGACATGGCTCAGGGGTAGGGGATAGAACCCTTGGGTTCCGTGCAATTTTGAACGCTTCCTTAGCGGTCATACATTGGAGGGAAAGGCTATTTCCTGCATGTACCATTCTATGACTGATCTGGATGAAATCCCAGACAGAACTGCATCTGTGATTCAATAGTCGAATGACGACTTACAAATTTTACTGGATGATATTGACTGGGACAAGATATGGCAGGAAGCACATTCCATTTCTATATGTAGTGAGTCGATCTTGTGATTAAATTGTTACATCGTGTGTATCGCTATCCTACGTTCTTTACAGTTTTTTCTGGGTTAACATCCCCATTGTGTTGGAGGGACTGTGGACTCAATGGTACTTATTTTCACATGTAGTGATCATGTCCACCACATGTGGACAAATATCCACCTTCTGGGAGGATATAGAAAAGGAGGTTAAACGGCGCACACTTAGTAGGAAAATTCAGTGTTGGTAATGAGTGTTTCTTATGACTTAATTCTTTTTCATCTTGTGAGTTAAAGTTATGGCTTAATTTCTCAGTCTTTGTTGCTGTGATTGTTAAAAATGTATGACAACTCATGTGCAAGTTTTGCCAATCCTTTATTGTTTGTTTATTATTGTTTATGAAAAGCTGTATACATGAAAAATCAATAAAGCTTTAATTAAAAAAAAAAGAAAAGGAGGTTAGATTAATGTGTAATAATCATTTTTCTTTAACTCTATGTGTGGGGCTTTTGGTGTATTGAGGGACACTATTGAAAATGTTTCAAATTTGGATCGACTCCTTATCAATCAGTGTCTTCTCGCCACCAGGTACACCATTACTCTACACTGGAAGAGCGCGCCTAACATATCTCAGTGGTACTCCCAAATGATGGAGGTGGCCACCATTGAAAGGGCAAAGTGAAACAGTATGACAGACATGGAGCAAGCTTTGGGATTATCTGCAAAAGTAAAGAGGTGGCAAAGGGAAAGGGAGTGGTTAGAGGTGACCTATGAGATCAGGTAGGTCGGGAACTGCTTATCTGTGTCTCTGGGTGTTGGGAACTAATGTAGAAGGAATGTTAGCCTTACAATGCTTTCAACTGTTTGGCCTGTTGTACTGTCTCTTAACATAAACAGTTAAAAAAAAACCCAGTTGGTGCAACGGCTGATCCAGTGCTTGTATGCAAAGCACAACCGTAAAAATCTATACGCCAAAAGGCAGAGATACCAATATAAAACCGTAATCTATACCACAACCTAAACCTATACCATAATCCCCCTTATTTCTTGTGACTCAGTGGGGCAGTAAAACAGACCCTGTACTACACAAGAAGAAAAGTAAAAGAAGAAATAAATACCAACCACTTTCCACAGAAAGCTATTTAATCAGCCAGGGAGAAGGAGAAAAAGCTCCATGGGCAAAACCAAAGCTCATCCACCACAAGAGCACAAAATAAAATAAAAGGCAGCAAGTTACGACCATTCAGTCAAAACCTCATAAATCCTGTGATTCACCTGCCATGAAGAAAGGAAAAAAACAGAAAAAAAGAAAGACTCTGAGGGAGTAAAACTGCCACCAAGCCAACAAGTTCTGTGGAGAAAGAATATTTTTCTACCCAGCTGGGCCAAGGCACCAAAACTGTGGAAAATCCCAAGTGAAAGACCCTCAGGGGATTTCCTGGAGACTTCTAAACTGGCTTTGTACACCTCAGCTGAAGTCTATGTTAAAAACTTCAAGAAATATGTGTAATACCATGCAATCAGCTGAGGCCAGTTAAGGTTCCTCTTTTATTGATTTTTTCAATGTGCATGCAAAGTAATAAACAGGATACAGTCATCTCCGAGTGTCGCAGATGAAATTAACACTTTAAATATGATCCAGAAACACTGATAACAAGCTTTCAATCAATCAGCAATCAAATATCTCAATATCTGTTAGATTTATGCTTAATTCTTGTAACTAATACCTATGCATAAGCGTACAATTTGTCTACATTTTTAATGGTCAATTTAACCAGTAAGCACTCTCAATTATTTGTACAGAAGGTACAACTTTAGCTCCTAATAAATATATATTTAATTAAACCCTAGCATGCAATAACCATACGTCATCTCTGGTTCTCTGGCCTTTAGCTGCCACGGCTATCTTGCCTTATATGAGTAAAGGAGGAAATGTCTTTTTCTAGCTACAATGCACCAGCACAGGTAGGATTCTAACCAGAGAATACCTCTAAACTACTGGTGTTTTTCTTTTCTTTTTTAACTTTTTCTTTATAGATTTTCATATATTCATACAAAGAATCATCTTTGATAAAACATTTGCAAGGATAGCGGAGAGAGAAGGAACAACCTAAAGAAATAGCCTCCTGCCGATATGAAAGTAACATTCTTCTCTCGTGTTACACGTGAAATATCAGTAAATACGCGCAACAATTGGCCATAAAAAAGGTGAGGCTACATTCCTAAAGTATCAACGCATAACACTGCTGACATCTTGCAATGAACAAATGTAACCAACAAAGTAGCACGTTCCAAAACATCAGGTGAGGAACTCTAAGAAATTTGTCAAATTAGGAAAATCAGACTGAAATTGAACATTATTAGCATTACCAGCGGAAGTCATAGAAAGGAAAGATAATTTACTAATAGAAGGCAAATGCTCAAAGTCAAATTTTATAACTTCAAGGAATATTTTTTTAAAGTAACATCAGGAGTTTCCCCAAAAATCTTGGGGAAATTTAATAAATGAAGATTCAAATGCCTTGAGTAATTTTCCAATTGTTCAATCCTTCTTGACAAAAAGTTTCGGTCCTTCACTGAAGCAAGTTGAAGAGCTTGTATATCTTTGAAATCTGCTTCCAATTTGGAGATTTTGTAAGGTATATCACATTACCATCATGTTTGTCCCCCATCTGTTCCATTTTTAAGGAAAGAGAATCAATCTTAGAAGAATATGCACTTAGATAATTATCCAGGCCAGCAATCATCCCCCATAATGAATCCAGCATCATCACCTCAGGTCAAGCAGGGATACAAAGAGCCCACCACTAGATGGTAAATCATCACTCCCAAGTAGAAAAGGGGGGATCACCGCCACAGTCATTCCCATCTGCGGCAAAAGATATCGGAAATGGGGGTTGAGTGATTTGAAAAACTCACCCCCATAATCGCCCAAAAGCAGCTCCACTCCCTACAATACCATCTCCGACATCTCACAAGCCCCCTCCAATGCGGTCGCTCCAGCAATGTCATAGCTGGGCGCCGTAGTATTGAGAGACAAGGGAGATTGCTGTGCCAGGGGACGCCGTTGGTCAAGTGGGCTGGGAGATGCCTCCGCTGCAGATGACAGCAATGCTCCTTCTATGCAGGCGCCATCAGGATCCTCAACTCATAAGAACATGCCATACTGGGTCATACCAAGGGTCCATCAAGCCCAGTATCCTGTTTCCAACAGTGGCCAATCCAAGTCACAAGTACCTGGCAAGGACCCAAACATTAAATAGATCTCAAGCTACTATTGCTTATTAGGAACTTAGCCAAACCTTTTTTAAAACCAGTTACATTAACTGCCATAACCACATCCTCTGGCAATAAATTCAAGAGCTTAATTGTGTGCTGAATGAAAATGAATTTTTTTGATTTGTTTTAAATGAGCTATTTGTTAACTTTATGGAATGCCCCCTAGTTTTATTATGAGACAGTAAATAACCAATTTACATTAAACTGTTCAAGTCCTTTCATGATTTTGTAGATCTCTATCATATCTCCCCTCAGTTGTCTCTTCTCCAAACTGAATGGTCCTAATTTCTTCAGCCATTCCTCATAGGGGAGCTGTTCCATGCCCCTTATTTTGGTCACTCTTCTCTGCACTTTCTCCAGTGCAACTATATCTTTATTGAAATGTGGCGACCAGAACTGCACACAGTATTCAAAGTGCAGTTTCTCCATGGAGCGATACAGAGGCATTATGACATCCACCATTTTTTTTGTCACTCCCTTCCTAATACAAACATTGTTTGCTTTTTTGACTGCCGCAGCACACTGAGCTGACGATTTCAATGTGTTATCCACTAGGATGCCTAGATCTCTTTCCTGGGTGGTAGCTCCTAATATGGAACCTAACATCGTGTAATTACAGCAAGGGTTATTTTTCCCTATATGCAACACCTTGCACTTGTCCACATTAAATTTCATCTGCCATTTGGAAGCCCAATCTTCCAGTCTCACATGGTCCTTCTGCAATTTATCACAATCTGCTTGTGATTTAACTACTCTGAATAATTTTGTGTCATCCGCAAATGTAATCACCTCACTTGTTATACCCTTTTCCAGATCATTTATATATATATTAAAAAGCACCGGTCCAAGTACAGATCCCTGAGGCACTCCACTGTTTACCTTTTTCCATGGTGAAAAACTGACCATTTAATCCTACTCTCTGTTTTAACCAGTTTGCAATCCACAAAAGGACATCACCTCCTATCCCATGACTTTTTAGTTTTCTTAGAAGCCATGCGGGACTTTGTCGATCACCTTCTGAAAATCCAAATACACTACATCTACTAGTTTACCTTTGTCCAGGTTTATTAACCCCTTCAAACAAAAATGTATCAGATTTGTGAGTTAAGACTTCCCTTGGTTAAATCCATGCTGGCTGTGTCCCATTAAACCATGTCTATCTAAATGTTTAGTGATTTTATTCTTTATAACAGTTTTCACGATTTTTCCCAGCACTGAAGTCAGGCTCACTGGTCTATAGTTTCCTGGAGCCATTTTTAAATATTGGGGTTACATTGGCCATCTTCCAGTCTTCAGGTATATCAGATGATTTTAATCATGTTACAAATTAATTGAAATAGGTCTGAAATTTCATTTTTTTTAGTTCTTTCAGAACCCTGGAGTGTACACCATCCAGTCCAGGTGATTTACTACTCTTCAATTTGTCAATCTGGCCTACCAGATCTTCCTGATTCACCGTGAGTTGGTTCAGTTCATCATCTGAATCGTCACCCCTGAAAACAGTCTCTGGTGAGGCAATAAAGTTGGTGATCAGCTGCTGGCATAAGAGAAGAGGGCTTCGGGGGGGCGGGGGGATCTCTCACCCTGCCCTTCCTGTTATAAGGCATTACACAGGAAGAAAGTAAGGTAATGTCGAAGGAGAAGCGAGCTGCTGAACACTGCATCTAGAGTGCCGCCATTTTGGATCCACGTGTGTTCGTTTTTCAGCCTCTCACATGTCCAGATCCAAGCAGCTTCTACTTTATTTCCTAGCTTAAATAGCGCAGTCTCAAACCTTATGACAAGTGCCTGCACAATTAACAAAGGAATTCAAAGCTTGAATTCTTGAAATTTTCCACAGTACTGATTCTCCACAAAGGAGAGGACCTAAAGAAAGTATAAACAGCAATAGGAATAGAGGGCACCCCTACCATGAACCTCTTTGCAAATTAAATTTCTCAGAAAAAATCCCATTCACCATAACTGCCATGGGTTATTATAAAGGGTCTGTATGAATGCTAAGAATCTGCTGGTAAACCCATTTCGCTTTAACTTACAAAACAAAAAAAGACCAAGTCACTCTTATCCAAGGCCTTTCCTGTATCAAAATTCACTATTAAGGACTTGCATTTACGCTACTAGGGACCTTGCCAGGGAAGCTATAATTCGATGCATGTTTCATACTACCTGCCTATCTTTGACAAACCCACCTGTTCTAGTGACACCAAAGTCGGTATAACCTGAGGGGCAAGCTGCCATAGTTTTTGCTAGTAGTTTAACGTCAAAGTTTAATAATGAGATAGGACTATAGGAACCTGCTGATACAGACTGGCCTGCTTCTAGTGCTGCTTTAAAGATATGGCCTGAAGATGGACACAGCTGTACCTACAAGATCCTTTAAGACTTGCCAGGAAATCCATCAAGGCCTGGGGTCTTATATAACTTAGTTGATTTAATAGCCAATTTATGCTCTTCCTATTTTAGGGAACATTGAGTAATTGCTCTTGTTCCAAGGATAACCTGGGTAAAGGAAGGGACTGAAGATGAATAAATTATTTAGTTTTTAAGAATGGCTTTCTTCCATTTTGGCTGGCACCAGCAGCAGGCTCACTGGTCTATAGTTTTTCGGCTCACACCTGGAGCCCTTTTTAAACATTAGCTGCTCCCATCTCTTTTGGGCATTCTCAAGAAGGAAATTTTTATCACATTGCTTTTTACCTGGTATCTTTAAGCTCCTTTGCTCCGTGCTGTGAGCGTCCCTGCGTTTTCCAGGCAGCCGCTGTCTTTCCCATGCTTAACCTGACCCCTCTTTTGAGCCCTGTGTCAGTTTGTTCTGTTTTCTAGCTCTGATGTTCTTTCATGGGATTTTTTTTGCTGTTTTTTAGTTTTACTTTGGTTTGCATTTAATTAGGCATGGCAAGGTCCCATATAAATATGGAAAATACAGCTGCATATCAAAAAGACGTCTGTCAGAATTCAGCAGCATTTATTCACATAGGAATCATCTACCGCACTGTAGCACTGAAAACTGGCCAGTTAAAGAGAAGGGAAGTTCAAGAAAACTGAAGGCAGACACGTGCCAGGGGAGAGAACGTGAGATCTGTTTGAGTTCAGACCTTTCCTGTATCAGGTTTTCATCAAAACCCAATGTCAGTTTAATGTGGCATCCGAAATCTTGCTGGGCAGTATGGATAATTTGGTAATTATTCCCACTGCCTTGTGCTTCCTCGGATGCTGAATGTACAAATGATGAGGGAAGGACATCTCCTGTTTCAACAGGGCAGATTTTACTAAACAAATATACTTTTGCCTACAAGACATTTAGGATGGAAGTGATGGAAGGATACCTAAGAAGTATGGAGTCAGGACACAGCTAGAACAGATCCACACACCAGAATGACAGTCCGCTAAATGGATGTTTGTGTTTGCTGCTGAGCCATGTCTTTGTACTTTTCATAAATATCTGAAGACCTTATTTTATTAGTCAGGTGTCTGGGCTTAGAGGCTCCCTCTGTGACACTGTGTAGGGGTGCTTGTTCTGGTCAGTTATTTTACTAAGTTCAGTACTGTGGCAAGCATGATCTTTAGTGTGTATTGAACTGGAGGTTTTGCTGTATGCTTTCATTAGTTGTTTGTTTTCATTATGTGTGTCAACTGTGTTACCTGCCAAGGACTATAGATTGTGCTCAAATAAATAAAACTTTCAGGGCAGAATCTCCACAGACAGGATAGGAGGGGAGAGAGAAAGAATGATGGGAAGGCAGAGGAGGTCAAGAAGGAAGCCTGCAAAAGGAGAGACGCGACATAGGAGGAGGAAATGTGCTCTGTGATGCAGGTCAAGAAACCAAAAGGCAGACCACCACTTGGGCTTCATAGCTATAGTGACGCACTCTGAGCAAAGCGCTCAAGGGTCAACTGTAGTAAAGGATTTTCCACATTTTGTGCCTATAGGGAAAAAAAGCTCAATACATTTGTCTCAGTCTCCTTGAATGAAGCACAATAAGAGCCAGAGGGTGCTGGGACCAGTTAGGTGAACTCCATCTGCAAGGTAGCTGGAAATGGAAGCTGCAATCTCTTCTGCATTATCACATTTTAGATTTGCAGCTGTGGAAACGCACTGACAGCAGGGAGGGAGCCGGCTGGTTGAACACGAAAAGATTAAAAGCAAAATATGTTTCTCTGTGACCCTTTCATAGCTCTGCAAGGAGAAGGTGTTTACACTGCCTGGCACAGCACTGCCCGCAATCCCAAGGGGAGGCTGAATTATTAAAGATTACAGGATGTCTGGCTTCTTGAAGATGCATTGCCCCATTAAGTCAATTAAATCTGAGGCAAAACCAAAGAAGGGCATAGCACAGAAAATAAAGTAAGACCAGGTATACCCAGCCCCAGAGCTGTGACACTATGCCAGTTCTCGGGACATGCCAGAGCAGAAACCGTTCTCAATGGATATCACCCCAGCTTATAATACCATCAGGAATGGGGGTGATAAACTGGATGCTCCATATTTCCATGCTTGGCTTCCTGTGCTGGGTTACTGTAAAAAGCTCACTGTCCTCAATAGAACATAGGAACATAATAAATGATGGCAGAAAAAGACCCAAGTGGTCCATCCAGTCTGCCCAGCCAGGGTTGTTTAGGATAGTAACTGCCGCTCTGTGCAGGTTACCCCCATGCCTTATGTTAAGGGCAGTAACTGCCGCTCTGTGCAGGTTACCCCCATGCCTTATGTTAAGGGCAGTAACTGCTGCTCCGTGCAGGTTACCCCCATGTTTCTGTTAAGGGTAGTAACTGCCGCTCCGTGCAGGTTACCCCCATGCCTTATGTTAAGGGTAGTAACTGCCGCTCTGTGCAGGTTACCCCCAGGTAACAAACACCATTTCTTTAGGTACACTTGATTCGTTCAACAATCCCAGTCCCTGCATGCCAAATCAATCTACTCCTCATGTTCACCGTACTGGCAGTGTTTAGGAAAACATTCAGTGTGTTAGAAGGTGAGGGCAGGAAATGAGGGGATCATGGCATAGATTTGGGCAGGTTATCCTTGTTATCAAAAAATCACTTAGTAAAACGTACCAATGAAACATTTGGTGATATTTGAAGTATATTAAATAGAAAATATTTTTGAAACATTGAACAGTAATGATTGAATCCCTTCTTGCTATCCCTTTTGGGAAGAACCACTGGAAGGTGTTGAATGGGCAGGCCTCTGAATGGAATCCCAGTTACAACTCCCATAACCCAGTCACTAGCCAGTTGCATCTGGATGCAGAAAAATGATCTGATGCCCTTGGCACAGATTTCTTCCAAGTAGAAATGTGAGTTGCCTGAGATCAGGGCCAGACTGACCATTCATGCAATAGGACAGTGCCCGAGGGCCCATAGCACTTCCCCTAGGCTTAGACGGGTTGTTAGGGCCAATAGTCCTTATTGCCCAGGGACCCAGATCACTATCAGTCTGTCCTTGCCTCAGGCTCATGCACCTACCTATGAGTAATTAAGAGATGTTTACAAAGATATTCAAAAGAAAATAAGGTTGATCCATGCGCACTTTAAAAAGGATTTCTAATTACAAACACTAGCTTAGCAGATACAAATCTAAAAGGAATTTTTTGCAGCAGCCTTTTTGTGAGATCGTTTCCTCTCAAGGGCTGGATGGCTTTTTTCATACCTGTTTATGCGTTACTGGGTGTTGCACATGAATTTTAAACAAACTGAACAGTCAGGGCCTGCAACCTTTCTTCCTCACCTCGTGCAGTACTCAGAGCTTTCACTCAAAAACTACATCCCAGGAAATAAAATGAGAAGGGAGGGCGCAGCCTTCTAATTTGGACAGGGTGTGGCTTCTTTTCTCGCTAAAGGCAGGTCCGGCTCACTACCGGAAGCAAGGGCTGCGGCTCCCCAGGGACACCCTTAAAAGCACAGCCGCCCGCCTCTCCGCTCTATAACTCCAGTCAGTCCAGCTCACTACCCGTTCCGGCCCCAGGCCGATTCCGACACGCGACGCGGGCAACGGCGCAGAATTAAAGCGCGCGGAACCAGAGTGCGCTAGCACGAGCTCCGCCCCCCTGCGCGAGAACCAGAGGAAGGCGGGCCCGGAGTGTGTGCGCGAGCCAGGACGGTACGAGGAGAGCAGGAGTTCAGTGAGGGGGTGGAGCGAATGGTCTCCCTCGCCACTATCGGGGGGGGCGGGTCTTCGTGGTCACGTGAGACTGACGTCATTCA
Organism: Rhinatrema bivittatum; assembly: GCF_901001135.1. Lineage (NCBI taxonomy): Eukaryota > Metazoa > Chordata > Amphibia > Gymnophiona > Rhinatrematidae > Rhinatrema > Rhinatrema bivittatum. Next base: position 98,674,101 of record NC_042625.1, read on the forward strand.
AGGGAGCAGCGTTGGAATCGAGCCCCGCTTCCGGCTGCCAATTTGCTAGAAAAGCTTTCGGAGCATGCGCGCGTGTTCCCGCGCTGCTGCTGCGCTGTGGTAACGGTTCTGGCCTTTCCCAAGCTGCTGCAGCTGCAGACAAATAACTTCCACTTCCGGTTGGGAAGGGCGTTCATGTGGAAGTCATCAGACCGATATTGTAAAGGGCGCGGGAAAACGGGCGCGCAGCGTCGAGCGTCTTCTCTCCCAACACACGCCCAACCACCTCTCCTGGGCGTGCGATTCTGTGTTTAAATGAGGGGTCGCGCTAAAAAGGAGGCACTAGGGACCATAGCAGCGGAAACCCAGGAGCGGTGGCCCAGTTTTACCAGCTTCCATTTTCCAAACCCACTGACAGTCGCAGACGCTGGTAAAATTGAGCGTCCCTTTTGCTAACCTGACCTGCTGGCACATTTTTTTACATTTTAATCTTTGGGGTTCCTCCAACTTAATATCACTAGAAAATTAAGTCTGAGGATGTATAGAAAATCAGTATTTCCTGCTTTTCTGTGCACTTTCTGGGCTGCTCAGAAGTTAATGCCCGCCCTTCGGCAGACGCTGATTTCTAAGCATAAAATGTGCAGATCAGGCGCACATTTTTTCTCGATATCAGGGGCAAATTGCTAGCAGCCTCGTTAACATGGATCTTCATGTGATGTGCGCTATTAGTTTCAGGGGGTTTGGACGCACGTTATGGACACGCCAAACCCCTTATTGTTTAAAGGGTTGTGGCCGCGCATCCAGCAGCGTGTTAAACAGTGCGCCCAGCTGAGCGCACTTCATCGGCCTGCTTAGGTGGGGCTCTGAAGCAAAGGAAACGCACTTCCTGAGGTGCCTGAGAAGCTGCAGTTGTTAAACTTGTACCATGTTCCCAATGTTTTCTGCACGGAACTGGAAATGCTGGCCCATCACCATGAAACAAAGAAAGTTTGATGGTCCTGTTGAATAGGAATGTGCAGATACGCCTCCATAAGATCCAGGGAGACCAAAAACTCTCCCTTGCAAACCAATACTACTACTATGCGCAGCGTTTCCATACAAAAACGCGGAACCTGAAGGAACCAATTTGCTTTCTGCAAATCGAGAATGGGCCGACCACTGGTCTGGACTGATCTGGATATGTTCAGGAATGTGAAAATATTACAAATAAGGCTGATATAAACCTCTAGTAAAGAACCTCATCTCAGTCACTTACACACAGAACAGAGACAGATCTGTCTTCACCAAATACAGAATAAGAGACCACAAATTACAAATGTGGAAACAAAACCTGGAATGGAAACCCCAAGACCACCTTCTGCATGCAGTGCAAAACTGGAGACTGGAAACAGAAATATATTTCCTCCTACACTAAGGAAAGTTCAAAGTTAGAAGGAATGCATATTCTCAAAACTGACATAGGATGGCCCTTGTACCCCGTCACTGCCCTCCATGCCCCCATTACCCCTCACTTCTCCCAACTACTCAATCATCCCTTCACATGCTCATATCCCTGTCCATCATTCCCGACACCCCCCACCCCACATTCTCTTCCCCATGCTCCCTCTCTCTCATGCTCAACTCTTTCTGCTCTTCCCTCTCCTTTTCCCTACCCGGTATACCTCTGACCACCTCTTTCCTACACCTTCCTGCTCAACATCCCCCACTCCCCTCCCCCCCACCCAGCAGCCCCACACCTCCATCTCTCTCTCTCCACTTCCATCTCTCTTCCCTGTCCAGTGGCCCCCAACCGCTCCATCTTCCACCTCTCCCTACCCAGCAACCCCAACCTCCTTTCCCCCACCCCTTCCTATCCAGCAGACGCCTGACTCCCTATCTCCCCACGCCTTCCTGCCCAGTACATTTCCCCCTCCTCCTGGCTGCGTATCTCCCCAGCAGACTCTTGAACTCCTATCTTCCCATGCCTACTTGCCCAGCACATTTCTCCCCTCCTCCTGGCTCCCAGCCAGCAGAAAAGACTTCAGTCCAATCCAGAGTTTCCCTCCTTCTTTATCAGCAGCAGATGAGGGCAAGAAGCATTGAGGAGAGGAAGATGAGGAGGCAGCAGCAGTGGATCTACAGAGCACAGACCTTTCTCCCTCGTGCTCCTGCTTTCACATCCAGGCTCCATGAGGTGACTAGAGCATCAGCAGCCTCACTGCTAGGACAGGCAGAGGAAGATAAAACTGGTGTCCTGCTGGGCTTGTATGAACAGGAGTTGGTGATATCGTGCTCTGATCTGGGTGAAGGAGGAGGAACAACCTCCCACTGGCCAGAAAGAGGAGAAGGAAGCAAGAGCAGCTTCTGTCAGACCCAATACAAGAGAAGTCAGCCGTCTCCTGCCCGGACTGATGAGGAAAGATCAGCCTTCTGCTGGCTCTGCGACGCACCTTCCGGGTCTTCCCGACACACCTGTTGTGACCTCTGCATTAGATACTGAAGTCAGCAATTGTATAAACACATACAATCCCTAGTGACGAGAGAATGGTAATGAAGCTGTGGGATAACTTGCATGGAGCTGCAGTTCCAGCCCAAAACAACAGTGATATGACAGCACTGTGCTTCCTACAAGACATGGGGTAACCTGCACAAAGCTTCCATTTCCCCAATGTCATTCAAAATGCAACTGTTCTTTGCTATCTGTCAGAGGCAGAATCTTCTTCTTGGGGCTAAAATAATAAATAATAAATGCAGCCTGACACTGATGGATGCTGGCACTCATTGAGTTAGGCGCTTTCACTCTATGTCTTTAAAATATGTCATGACAAAGATGGAATTCATCGTGCATAGCGGCATAGTAAATGAAGGCAGATAAAGAGCAAAATGGTCCATCCTGTCTGCCATGTTGCAATTAGTTCACTTTGGTAGATGCACATACAAATTCTCACATGGAATTGTAAATGCTGCGTAAGTTAATGTTCAGTTTTGCCAGGGTCAAAGGTATCCTAAGGCAGATTCTGCTTCCAAGTTCAGCCTTCTCTGCTTCCTTGTGCCTGCTTTATTTCTTAGATCAAATTTAAGTGCATAGAACATGAGAGGCTGATGCAGTGGCTACTGGCTAATGCAAAGCTAGTAGACATGAGTTTCATTACATTTTGTACAGCTCTACCAATGCACCTCACGCCTGCCCTGCAGCACCCCCTGCTATTCCAGTTCTGAGACCCTCACATAGCTCTGCCAATGCACCTCACTCCTGCCCACACAGCTCTACCAATGCACCTCACTCCTACCTTGCAACACCCCTGCTATTCCAGTACTGAGACCCTCACACAGCTCTGCCAATGCACCTCACTCCTGCCCTGCAGCACCCTCTGCTATTCCAATACTGAGACCCCAAACGCAGTTATGCCAATGCACCTCACTCCTGCCCTGCAGCACCCCCTGCTATTCCAGTACTGAGACCCTCACACAGCTCTGCCAATGCACCTCTCTCCTGCCCTGCAGCACCCTCTGCTATTCCAATACTGAGACCCCAAACGCAGTTATGCCAATGCACCTCACTCCTGCCCTGCAGCACCCCCTGCTATTCCAGTACTGAGACCCTCACATAGCTCTGCCAATGCACCTCACTCCTGCCCTGCAGTTTTCCAAGAAGCTTCTGTTCTAGAAAATTCTGTTCTTATTAACTTCCCAGGCTGTATTTGTGTAGTATGCGCTTTTGTCACTATTATACAAGGATGTCTTGGCTTTTCATTTCCTTTTCTAAAATGTTTCTTGTTACATGGAAACAAAGAATGTGATGGCAGATAAGGATCTCAAGGCCAATCTTGTTTACCTAATTAACTTCCTCTTTAAGGATACATTCTTGAGAAACTTCCAAAACACTCCTTTCTCCAAAATGGGGATTGAAAAATCCCAGAATTATTCAGCTGGAGCCAGGTGGGCATCTGAGCTTCGGAACAGATTAGCTGCAAAGGTTCTGCAGCAGGTCCCTCAGATCCTTCTTCCCTCTGGTCCCCTCCAGGCCTCCTTTTCGTCTCCAAGCATAAAGGTGCAATATTATTTCTGATCTATTCATCTCCTGTCAGACTTCTAATGTTCTGCTATAAAATCATTAAACTGTCTGCAATGCTTTGAAAGGGGATAAAAGCGATTAGTGATGGTCATAAAATGGAGCTTTGTTGTGCAGTGTAATTGAAGCCTGCCTGCCTGCTTTTGGGCGCCCATTAATGTGGGGAGACCTCGTGTGTTGAATTACAGATTCTGGAAACTAGATCTTCAGCTTCAGCTTTATGGCTATAAATACAGATGCAGATGTTTTGACTTTTGCCCAGGTGTCTGGCACCAGCCCCAAGTATGAATCCTCTGAACAAGAAAGGCAGGGACTGAGATTCTTTAAATCTGTGTTAGGGGTTTCAGTCAGTGACCACAAGGGCACTATACTTTGCACGGGGATAGTAATTTCCCCATGGAGAGCCTTTCTGCTCTGTCTTCTTACCCATTGCCGTGCCTGAAGCTGATGGAGTGGCTGTGGAGCCGTGCTGGAGAAGATGAAGGAGTGCGGGTGACTGCTGAAAGGATGGAGAGAGGGAGGAGACAAAGAAGCTGTGATTGCAGATTGGTTCTGGGAAATTCCAGCTATTGGAAAGATATTCCAGGTACACAGAAAATGTGCAAACATTGAAGGGAGGACGCATCCGTCTGGGAATGGACCTTATGACTGGTTGCAGGTGCCCTGAAGACCAGCTCCATCCCTGGATATAATGTAAACAGAAATTCATGATCTTTAGCCCAAGCACCCTACACTCCATGGGCATCACTTACTGGGAATAGAAATTACATTCACCTACTAGGGCAGCATTTACTGATCTCTTTCTGGGATCTCCTGAGCTGTTCAAGCTTTTATCTTTGTACAAAGTGAAAAGGTAGAATTATTCTTGTGAAGTAACAGCACTGTTACTGGCCTCGTTGCACTGTGAGCCTTATCCTGCTCTCTCACAGCTCCATGGAGGCACAAAGCTGGCCACTTTGTTCTGTCTAATCCATGCTTCCTGGAAGGAGGTTTTTATTCCGCTGAAAAGGAGATCCTCAGATTCATTCCATATGCAGCTTTTAATATTGTGCCAAACACATGGATTTCCAGCACTTTATACATGAATCTGGCAGGCAAAGACAGACAGAGAAAGACAGTTACTTACATAGAAACATAGAAATGACGTCAGAAAACGACCAATCGGCCCATCCAGTCTGCCCAGCAAGCTCCCACATTTATTTTCCCAAATGTATCTGTTTCACCAACCACCAAGTTCAGGGCCCTTGTTGTTACTAATTTGCACCCAGAGACTCTGGTTTATTAAGCCATCACAGACTTTAAATTCATGAAGGGAAGGGTGGCAGCTTTCTGTGCAGTAATGCTGTCCTTTGCTTTATAAGAGGAGAGGGACACATCAATCTGAATTACGGCTAACAGCGGTCACTGGTGGTTTGACAGACAGTTTGGTGGATTGTGTCACACCAGTTCTCGTTGCAGCATCCTCTGCCTTGGAAAGAGCATGGACAGGGGCTTCAGTGGATTAATGGCTACAAGGCAAAGGACCACTGAAACCCCCGTGCAAGCTCTCCAGGAGCACAGCTGCCGGGTTTTCTGAGGCTTGACCCAGTGCCTTCTCACACAGATGGTGCTGGCGGGGTTGGCATTGCTGCTTGGTCTGTTCTGATCCTCTGTTATGGTTCCTGTGTCAGAGATATCTACAGGACCCTGCCAGATATAGTGTTTTCCAATCTTCCGCGGGTGATCTGATCCGAGCTGGCACAGTTTACTACTAACTAACAAGTGCTGTGAACTTGAGCTGTCCTGGGATATCATCAGGTTCCCTGACTTTTTCCTCCAGAGGTTCATCACCAGCCAGTTGTGGACTGGATGCATCACAAACCAGAGCTGTAAATCTCCTAGGAGCCCTTCTGGTTTACAAGGGCTAGATATGAAAGATGGTGGTGAAAATGTTTTCTAGGGTAAATGTATTTTTCTTCATCTAGCCCCTTGAAAATTCTGCCCCTTTAGATCCATCCCCTTTTAAACACTGCCCTCCCTTCCCCATCTGTGCACAGGAGCTGGGAGTCATGCAGGGCAGACGAGGTCTATTGCTGCCAGAGGCAGAGCGGCACTTTAAAGCTATAAAATAAGATATTGATTAAGGTCCTTTGAAGCTGCCATGCAGAAAAAGTCTGGCAGCATTCTGCCGTTATATAAGAGCTGCTGTGATTGTGAACAACCTCTGGATATTTCATGATCCCCCCCTGCCATCTCCTTCCTCTCCCCCATGCTGCTAGCAAGTGGAAGGGAAGGGCCAAGCACAGCCTTCTTGTTAGGTATCTGTGTGAGCAGGGATGCAGCCTGCACATTCCAGCAAGGCTAAAGCTTAGAAGAAAGAGGTTGGGTTTTTTTTAAACACCATGGGGCTGATGCAATACAATGCACCCAGCCGCATGCACTCTATAACCCGCACTGTATAACCCGCAGTTGGACGCGGGTTATATAGGCACTAATTAATCCCCTTATGCGATAAATAAGGGGACTCGTGCCTCTACAACGCACGTCCAACACGGAGTGAATCTAATAGCGCTCATCACATGCAAATACATGTAAATGAGGCTATTAGCATTCACTCCCGATGCAAAAAAGAAAATGTACATCTAGGACGCACATTTAGCGTTCAGAAATTAACGCCTGCCTGGAGCAGGCATTAATAGCTGAGTGCTCCTTAAAGCAGTACAGAAAAGCAGAAAAAAATGCTTTTCTGTACTGCCTCCTACTTAATATCATTGCGATATTAAGTAGGAGGAAAAAGTAAACAAATTTTAAACAAGAAAAACAAAATGCCGGCAGTCGGGTGCAGGAAACGGATGCTCAATTGAGAAGTCCATTTCCTGTATCCCTGGCTGTGCAGCGTTTAGGAAAACCGATGCTGATAAACCCGGTGTGGGTTTTCCTAACCGGCGGCGGGCTGACGCACTCGGGCTCTCCTTAGAAAGGATGCGCTAGGGGCACGCAAGAGACTCTAGCGCCTCCTTGCTAACGTGACCCCCTAATTTAAACATTGCATGGCGCCCCCAGGGGGGCGCGTTAAGAAAGCGGGCACTAACCGTTCAGCGCCCGCGCCAAAGTACTGCATCGGCCCCTATAGGCTTCTCCTGTAAGAGACTGCAGTTCTGACTTCAGAAGTGGAGCTCTGATTGCATCCTTCTGATTAGAGAGAGTTTAATGATCATTGCAAGAGGAGTTGTTTGTAAATAAAAAGCTTCTTCCCTTTCAAGCTGCACAGGCAGGAATTGCCGAACCTTGAAAGCCAGCAGTGCCTTCAGCGACTCCCCCACCGCCAGTAATAACAGTAAAGAGTGGATGTTGTGATGCGCCTTCCTCCACACAACCCGCCCATTAACTGAGGCAGTGCCCCTGTATTCTCCCCTGCCAGGGAACAGGAGATCTGCTAGCAAGGCACTGGACAGAAGACATGGTGCCACTGCATGCTTTGGCTGGCTCCTGTGAAAGGGTCTATACAGTCAGTTTAATGAAACAGAAATAACATTATAATAGCTGTCCCCTCTCTTACCCCCAAGCGCAGCTGGGAAATCTATAATTATTGACTACGTAAACCTGCCAGAATTCTGAGGCCAGAAAACATCAGTTTGATGGTATCAGCTCCCTTCCACAACAAAATTACATGGTGTAAGGTTTTTGGAAATGCAGATGTCAGGGAAGGAGCTCCTGGGATTGGGGTCTGTGGGATGGGATAGGTCATGAGCGGTGTGGAACAAGTTAATAGGGGATGGTTATTTAATCTATCAGGACCAGGATATACTCCATATAACTAACAGGTAGCAGATTTAAAACAAATTTAATAAAGTATTTTTCTCAGTGGGTGCACAATTGAGCTGTGGAATTTGTTGTTAGAGGCTACCAGTAGTTTAGATAAGTTCCTGGAGCACAGATCTCCTAACAGTTATTGGCCAGGTAGACGTGTGGCTTGCCTCCTATTACTTCTGGGAATGAGGATCTCCCCTTTGGCAGTGATACAGACTGGCCGCTCTGAGACAGGATGCTGGACACGATGGACCTTTGATTTGAGCCAGCATGGCACTTCTTATGCTCTTGTCAGAGAGCACAGGGAACTGCCCTTATACAACATGTATGAAGAAGACAGGTTCAGGGAAGGAAGAGCTGGTTGGAAACCCAGGGATGGTAACAAGTATAGCTGGGCTTAGGACAGCCTGGTACATCTAACAGCAGCAGCCAAACAGAAACTGAATCATATACAAGGAAAATCCCAGAGCCCAAAACCAACAAGAAAACAAACACATCTGGGAATTAATACGTTGGGGAGTGTATGCTATCTGAGTAGCACAAATGAGATGCATTTCATCGGGTCCTGAGGCCCTATCAGCAGGTACCTGCCCTCCTGCCAGTCCTTTCCACCCATGGAGGTCACAGAGACAGTGTTCCTGCCCCATCTTCAGTAGTACTAACCAGCCTGCATCTGTCCATCCCCATGTGTGCCAGATAAATGCGTAGAGACAGACAGAAACAGCAAAAGCTATAGATGCATTTACTGTTTGCTTTCCTAAAAATTGGAAAGCAATAAATTAATGTTATGGCCTCCCAGAAGAGGTGGAGAAAACAAGAACAGTAAAGGAATTCAAAAGGGCATGGGATAATGATAGAGACTAGAGGTCGATTTTAGAAGCGTTGCTCGTGCAAAAATGGCCACATACACAACATGTACGTGGGCTGCGTACGAGCAATGCAGATTGTGAAAAGCCTCAAAGTATCTGCATATATATATATATATATATATATACCCGAGTGTGAGTCAGAGATAGGAGGGTGAAAAGGAGCAGGGTATGAGCAGAGCACGGACATTCCAGGGCAGGGCCGGTCCAGCAGTCGTGCACATAACTCCGTATTTTAAAACCGGAGACGGCCGTGTGCACCGACTTATTATCCATGCAACTTTACCGCTGCTCCAGAAGAGAAGCAAGTCTCGAGTTTTAGAGCTTACAGGACAGGGTGAGGGAACTGGGGGGCATGCAAGATGATGAACCAGACCTCAGTATTAACAGGGCAAACTGGTGGACTGATTGGAAAAACTAAGTTGTCCCTCGCTCAAGCAGGCTTTAAAATCCCCCTGCATAAGTAAAAGCCGGCAAAGTCCTAGGAAAGATACACAAAGTACATTTTCTCGAGCGGTCTCTTAAGATTCAGAACACACCTTCATGTGGGAGGTGTATTTTAAAACACACAAGATTTAAAATGACAGTGTATCTCCACTCACGCGCTGATATACCGGTAAGCGTGTATGGGTGCAAGTGAGCTCCTTTCAAAATTAGCCTGAGAGGATGGAAGTGGCAAGGAGGAGCAGCAGCCTGAGAACCAGGGAAACCAGGGCTCAAATCCTACTGCTGCTCCTTGTGACCTGGCAAAACTCACTTTACCCTCCATTGCCTCAGCTACAAACTGAGGGGCCGATGCAATGCTGAGTGCACCGTTGGACACAGGTTTTGGACACACATTCACAACCCCTTATTCTGTAAGAGGATTAGCACGTCCAAAACATGGCGATATTAAGTCCAAGGAACTACAAGGTCCACAATATTTAAAAAAACCAAAGTGTGTCAGCGCTCAGGTTAGGAAAAGGGAGACTCAATTAACAAGCGTCCATCTTCCTAACCCGTGGCTGAGCGTCCGCCTTCCTAACCCGTGGCTGAGCATCCATCTTCCTAACCCGTGGCTGAGCGTCCGTCTTCCTAACCCGTGGCTGAGCGTCTGTCTTCCTGACCCGTGGCTGAGCATCCATCTTCCTAACCCGTGGCTGAGCGTCCGTCTTCCTAACCCGTGACTGAGAGTCCGTCTTCCTAACCCGTGGCTGAGCGTCCATCTTCCTAACCCGTGGCTGAGCGTCGTCTTCCTAACCCGTGGCTGAGCGTCCGCCTTCCTAACCCGTGGCTGAGCGTCCATCTTCCTAACCCGTGGCTGAGCGTCCATCTTCCTAACCCGTGGCTGAGCGTCCGTCTTCCTAACCCGTGGCTGAGCGTCCATCTTCCTGACCTGCTGACAGCCGCCTTTCCTGGGTGCTAGGGGCACACATTTGTCCTTAGCGCCTCCTTGGCAGCATGACCCCTCATTTAAATATTCGATGGAGGCCAGGAGAGGTGGCTGGCGCCCGTTTTCCGTGCAGATTTTATTGCATTGGCCCCTTAGATTGTGAGCCCTTTCCTACAGTACCTGAAGTGCCAAAAACCAGAATAACACATAATGAAGAACCAGAGGGCAAGATGTGCACCAGGACTACAATCTGCTATCAGTTTCCCTCCTGAGCTGCCAGGAGCAGCTCTGCACCACTCAAGGAGGCAGAGAAATGGGAAAAGACTATGTATTTATTTTGTTTTTAGCTTAAAGTGCTGTAACAGATATAATTATTTGTTTTAAAGATTGTGTACCTAATTCTTTGCCTTCGTAAGGGAACATGCGGGTTAGAAGACCTTTTAAACAAATAAATAATACTGCATTCCCGCATGATCATCACTGGTTCTCAATGGTTTACAAGTTTGCATTCTGCCCGCCCAGAAGGCTGCAAAAAGTCTGCCAGCCGCATTTCCAAGCAGCCTTGTGCTTGCTGGTCTGCCAGATGTTATCACTTCCTAGCCATGTCCTCACAGCTTTCTAGTTCCTGGCCCACCTGCCCGAGCTACTTCAGTGCATGTGAACCTCTGGTTCATCCCCCAGGGGAGCGGGAGACCTTCCCTCATTCTGGATGCAAGATTCCAGCAGCCATAAATGGGGGCTGTTACCCAAAGTAATAGAAACGGAGCTACTGATACTGTCTCCGACCTCTCAGTCCTCAACCCTATCCAGCTCTGCCACACATAGTGCAAGGATTCCTTCCCATAAGGGTTCAGTTCTTCGGGATCTTTGTCGCTGGTCTTGCTCCCATGTAAAGGTTCCCAGGGTTCTCTGGGGGATCCAGATACAGCACAGTAAAGAGGTAGACACAGATGTAGATGTAATTTCTTTGCCACACGCTTGCTCTGAGTCACATCTTATCCTTGCAAACTAATTAAGATCACAAAGCTTCAAACAATCAGCCACCAGCCACCAGTCAGTGCACTTAATCATGTAGTAATGGCATGTTCTTGGCAATAATTACAAGATAACAGTGTTTGCAGCCTGTAATCAGAAGAGTTCTGGTAATTAAATCAGTCCCTTTGTCAGCATATTTTTCCGTTTATTGTTGGTAGGATACAGAGATTGCTTCCAGTTGCCCTGTTTGGTGAAAGAGAGTGAATGTGCCCGAGCACGCCAGCTGCCAGTCACAGCAGAAGAGGCACAGGGGGGACCTGGACCCCTTCTGCACACCTCTGTCTGATGCAAGTCACATTGTAGACAGGATGCCACCATGCATTGCACACTCTTCTCTTTGATTTTTAGTACTCATTCAAGCTGCCGTTGAAGACCCTGATTTATCCACAGGGGCGGCAATAGCTCAGCCTTTCCAGGGCTGATAGAGGAACTGAATTTCACTATCCCTGAAACCTTTCATCTCTCACTGAGACTGTCAGATACAGTGTGGCACCTAGTGTAGTATGAAATGTGGATACTCATGCTGACACTGCCGGTTCATTTGTGGCAGCTCTGTGTACCCAGGCCATGTGGCAACAGAAAATGTTTGCAGTGCCCAGGCTCCCTTCCACATAGAATCCCACATTGCTTGTCCATGGCCCGGAAGGATGTACATTGCTAAGGACAAGGAAGCCAGAACACATACAGGCCATTGCTTTCTCTGTGACATAAAGGCTGACAGAAGCTACTGCTTCCCATTCACAGAAAACAAACCTGCTTTGTCTGCAGCTCAGCTTCTCCTGGGACTGAAGCTGAATATTAATATCGTGAGGTGGGAAGCATTACTCAGTTCATATCTTCTGAACTGGCTCTCTAGCTCTGCTGCCATGGCATAATTAGAACTAAAATCTTCCACCATTCCCCCTGCACAGAGTCCTCTCAAGGCAGAAGGTAGGGGTAGGAAAATATCTTGGACTCCTATTCCTCAAAATCCCAATTTATCTGCTGGAAGATGAGCCCTTCATTTAACTAATATTATTCCAGATGAACCCTCTATTCTCAGGCATTTATAAAAGTTTCTCAACTCATGAGATGAAGCTTGCAGTCGAAGAGGGATGCCATTACTACATGGCGCTAACTTTAAAAAATGAGATAGAGCAGCTTTTAAACTAGAACAAAGGGGAAAGCCGACAGTCGCTCAGCAGCACATGGTTCGGAGAGAGGTATCTTCAAAGGATACTAATGATGCATTAGAATTAGGGCATCCCGACAGTGAGGTTCCATCAAAAGCAAACGTAATCCATGTGCCTATAAGTAAAGAATCACCTGAGCTAAAGAATTCCAAATTATCCCTATCAACTGAAAAGCAGGTTGTTAATACAAACAAAGACGCACTTTGAAATGTCTGTATGCCAATGCCAGAAGTGTAAGAAGTAAGATGGGAGAGTTAGAGTGTATAGCAGCAAATGATGAGATTGACATAATTGGCATCACAGAGACTTGGTGGAAGGAGGATGACCAATGGGACAGTGCTATATCAGGGTACAAATTATATCGCAATGATAGGGAGGATCAACTTGGTGGGGGTGTGGCACTTTATGTTCGGGAGGGTATAGAGTCCAACAGGATGAAGATCATACAAGAGACTAAATGCTCAGTAGAATCTATATGGGTAGAAATCCCTTGTGTGTTGGGTAAGAGTATAGTGAGAGGAGTATACTACTGTCCACCTGGCCAAAATGGTCAGATAGATGATGAAATGCTAAGAGAAATCAGGGAAGCTAATCAAATTGGTAGTGCAGTAATAATGGGAGATTTCAATTACCCCAATATTGACTGGGTAAATGTAACATCAGGACTTGCTAGAGACATAAAATTCCTGGATGGAATAAACGACTGCTTCATGGAGCAATTGGTTCAGGAACCAACAAGAGAGGGAGCTATTTTAGATTTAATTCTTAGTGGAACGCGGGATTTGGTGAGAGAGGTAATGGTGGTGGGGCCACTTGGCAACAATGATCATAACATGATCAAATTTAAACTAATAACTGGAAGGGGGACAATAAGTAAATCTGCAGCTCTAACACTAAACTTTCAAAAGGGAAACTGATAAAATGAGGAAAATAGAAAAAAACTGAAAGGTGCAGCTGCAAAGGTTAAAAGTGTTCAACAGGCATGGACATTGTTTAAAAATACAATCCTAGAGGCGCAGTCCATATGTATTCCACGCATTAAGAAAGGTGGAAGAAAGGCAAAACGATTACCATCATGGTTAAAAGGTGAGGTGAAAGAGGCTATTTTAGCCAAAAAAATCCTTCAAAAATTGGAAGAAGGATCCATCTGAAGAAAATAGGAAAAAGCATAAGCATTGTCAAGTTAAGTGTAAAATATTGATAAGGCAGGCTAAGAGAGAATTTGAAATGAAGTTGGCCATAGAGGCAAAAACTCATAATAAAAATGTTTTAAATATATCCAAAGCAAGAAACCTGTGAGAGAGTCGGTTGGACCATTAGATGACCGAGGGGTTAAAGGGGCTCTTAGGGAAGATAAGGCCATTGCAGAAAGACTAAATTCATTCTTTGCTTCTATGTTTACTAATGAGGATGTTGGGGAGATACCAGTTCCAGAGATGGTTTGCAATGGTGATGAGTCAGACGAACTGAACCAATTCATTGTGAACCTGGAAGATATAGTAGGCCAGATTGACAAATTAAAGAGTAGCAAATCACCTGGACCAAATGGTATGTATCCTAGGGTACTGAAGGAACTAAAAAATGAAATTTCTGATCTATTAGTTAAAATGTGTAACCTTTCATTAAAATCATCTATTGTACCTGAAGACTGGAGGGTGGCCAATGTAACCCCAATATTTAAAAAGGGCTCCCGGGGTGATCTGGGAAACTATAGACCAGTGAGCCTGAAGGGGTTAATAAACATGTGGCTAAAAGTGAACCGGTAGATGTAGTGTATTTAGATTTTCAGAAGGTGTTTGAAAAAGTCCCTCATAAGAGGCTTCTAGGAAAAGTAAAAAGTCATGGGATAGGTGGCGATGTCCTTTCATAGATTATAAACTGGTTAAAGGACAGGAAACAGAGAGTAGGATTAAATGGTCAATTTTCTCAGTGGAAAAGTATAAACAGTGGAGTGCCTCAGGGATCTGTACTTGGACCGGTGCTTTTCAATATATATATAAATGATCTGGAAAGGAATACGACGAGTGAGGTTATCAAATTTGCAGATGATACAAAATTATTCAGAGTAGTTAAATCACAAGCAGACTGTGATATATTACAGGAGGACCTTGCATGGTGAGACCGCACCTTGAATACTGTGTACAATTCTGGTCGCCGCATCAAAAAAAAGATATAGTTGCGATGGAGAAGGTACAGAGAAGGGCGAACAAAATGATAAAGGGGATGGAACAGCTCCCCTATGAGGAAAGGCTGAAGAGGTTAGGGCTGTTCAGCTTGGAGAAGAGACGGCTGAGGGGGGGATATGATAGAGGTCTTTAAGATCATGAGAGGTCTTGAATGAATAAATGTGAATCAGTTATTTACACTTTTGAATAATAGAAGGATTAGGGGGCATTTCATGAAGTTAGCAAGTAGCACATTTAAGACTAATCGGAGAAAATTCTTTTTCACTCAACTCACAATAAAGCTCTGGAATTTGTTGCTAGAGGATGTGGTTAGTGCAGTTAGTGTAGCTGGGTTCAAAAAAGGTTTGGATAAGTTCTTGGAGAAGAAGCCCATTAACGGCTATTAATCAAGTTTACTTAGGGAATAGCCACTGCTATTAATTGCATCAGTAGCATGGGATCTTCTTAGTATTTGGGTAATTGCCAGGTTCTTGTGGCCTGGATTGACCTCTGTTGGAAACAGGATACTGGGCTTGATGGACCCTTGGTCTGACCCAGCATGGCAATTTCTTATGTTCTTATGTTCTTAAGACTAATCGGAGAAAATTCTTTTTCACTCAATGCGCAATTAAACTCTGGAATTTGTTGCCAGAGGATGTGTTTAGTGCAGTTAGTGTAGCTGAGTTTAAAAGGGATTGGATAAGTTCTTGGAGGAGAAGTCCATTATCTGTTCTAATCAAGTTGACTTTGAAAATAACCACTGCTATTACTAGCAACAGTAGCATGGAATAGACTTAGTTTTTGGGTACTTGCCAGGTTCTTATGGCCTGGATTGGCCACTGTTGGAAACAGGATGCTGGGCTTGATGGACCCTTGGCCTGACCCAGTATGGCATGTTCTTATGTAGGGATGATAATAAGAAAGCAACTCTGAAGGTTTCTGCTTCTGGCAGGAGGACGTAGCGATGAAGTCCCTGTATCATACGAGCAGGTGAAATTCCCCTTCTGCGTATGTTTTCTGGAGGAAGTAACTGAATTATTAAACAAGTAATTTGATAAAAACCTAGCAGGGCCATAGACTGAGAGAGGTTTGGAGGGTCAGCAATGTACCCACCTTGAGTCAGGGGGATGGGGGGGTCTGTCTCCTAAATGGGAGGGATGCCATTCAAAAAAAATACCCGGAGAAGGGAATAGGCCACATTTATTTCCGGGGGAAGGGACTGTCAGAATATATCCCTCAGGGCTGGCACACTGTGGAAGGAGAGTGCAATGCGGAATAATAACTCTAGATTAAGGGAAAAAATAAAGTTTTATGATTCCTCCGATAATTGTGTTAGTTCTCAGCCATTAATTCCCCTCACTGGAGCCCTCTGTTTAAGATTCTAATATGAGGTTAATCATGTGTCAGAGGGAGCAGGCTGTGATTAGCTCTTTCCTCCCTCCTCCAGGGAAAGAAATGCTGCCTGATATATGCATGTAGGAAGCGCTCTCTGCATTATTTATTCTGTGATTAAACTGATCACATGAATCTCCTGCCATGTGCATTTCTGTATTCCTGTTCCTATCTTCCTAATCCCTTTACACCCAGCACTCCCCTTCATCTTGATGCCTCGCAGCCACACACACACACACACACACACACACACACACACACACATTGCTTTAAAGAGGAGATAGGATAGAGACATTTAAATGCACAGCAGGCGAGCCTCTTTCAAGGGAAAGGAGGCTTTGGAACAAGGCTTATAGGATGAGGGTGAAAGGTGAAAGACGCAGGAGAAATCGTAGGAAATATTTCCTTGCGGAGAAGGTGGTGGATGCATGGAACGGTGTGGATGGGCCGGGCGGTCTGTGTCTGCCATCGTGTTGGTGTTGCTGTACCTGCACAGACTGCTGCAGTGGTCTGGCACACACAGCTCTGCAGAGGTGCCTGTTCCAGGGAAAAGTGGGCACACACTCCCAACTGTATGAGCCAATGTAGCCCACGATATCCAGCTGCTTGCCCCACCAGCAGAAAATCCCAGTGTCTGGCTGCCATTGCGGATTGGCTGTTGGTTAACGAGCTGGTGTTAAATGGCTACAAAACTGAAATCTTGAAAATAGGCAATTTAGATCCTACTGCACCGCAGATTTCACCAGTGATGGGGGGGAGTAAGATAGATCATTAGACTGAAAACCTAGGGGATATTCAGGGAGGCATTGAAATCTGTGATTTATCTGTTGATTTAACTTCAGATTGATTACTGCAATGCCTTATATGTGGCTATCCCTTTCTGGATTATTCAGAAGTTTCAGTTATTGCAAAACATTGCTGGCAGGGTAGTTGGTTTCTTTCTATATTTAAAATACTTATAATGCACTGATAATAAACCCCTCAGCAGAATGCAGTGAACATATAACAAAATGGGGAATCCTCAACAAGCAAGTGCTGTTCCCTATCCCGGAAGCTACACTAGCTCTTGATTTTGGCAAGGGCAAAATGTAAGCTTCTGACGTTGACATTTCGTGCCCAGCATATTTGGCTAGAACCGTGAAGTGCTATGTGCCTGATTGTGAGTTACGGGTGAGCCAGACTGCTCTGTTAAGGAACACCCTCTTTGTGCAAAATGCGCCCAGGCCTTTTCAGTGCAATGGTCTGCCCTCGACCATGCGGATGGACACTACCTTGCTGGATGTGATTCATTTAACTCTATCCACAGTGCTCGGCAGGTTACAGTAGAATGTGCATAATCATAAAATTACACCAGGAAAGCGCATAACATTTACACAAAACAAAGCCTTCTTAATAGATGCTGGATTCAGGAAGTTTTCATATTCATCTCTTGCAATAAGGTTTTTCTTGTTGCTTTGTAGCAGTAGCTATGCAATTCCTATGTGTTTTCTGCTGTGAGAGAAGGGTGTGGAGTTTTAAGTATTGGACAGTTAGTTTTTTTCATAGAATGTTAATATTATTTGACTAATTTGTTTAATATCCCCTTTTTTTTTTTTTTACTGGATATTTTGCTTTGGTTTTATGTTAATCTGGTTTTTAATACCAGTTAACAGAAAAATTGTTCACTGCTTTGGACTGTTTGCTCTTGGGGAAAGCAATATATAAAATGTTTAAATAAATATTAAGAGAGGGCTCAGCTTCTGCCAAGAGTGACTGCTGGTTCTGGGGCAGCTCCACACAGGGGCTGGGAATTCCTTCAGTCAGAAAGGTAAACGCACCTTGTGTGCACGGTGAGGGAAATGGCTGCGCTGTTAAGGTAACCAGGTCGACACTTTTGGGACGTCCTCTTCTTTTCTATTCCCAGAATGCTTTGGGATGATAATTCATTAAGGAGCTGCGCAATGCTTTTACTAAGTTATCGCTCTCCAATCTCTCCCAGGCTGTACTCGGCTGTTGCAAAGCTCTGGCACTGCTTCCTAGAAGGTGGCTGATGTAGACTTTGGCCAACAGGAGTTGCACCTTCAGCCGGGTAGATATCGAAGCAGGACATCTCCTGTGCTGCTGGGTTATAAAGGAAAGGTACACATGGGAGAAGCCTGTAAAATTCTCCCAGCTTTCAGGTAAGGATAAGCACAAAGCAGCAGGTCAGCCTGAAAAGGACACCAGCGGTTCACGTTCTAGCATCCTTTTAATGGCTTCACGGCTATCTCTATATGTGGTACCCTAGGAGATGAATAAAGTACTGTGAACCTATAGCAATTCTGCAGCACCATGAAGACACAGCACTTTATCCAAATCTAGTGCTACACCTTATCCAGGATTCCTTATTCCTCCAAAGGGATGTCCAGTTTTCATTTGTCAATCTCCGCTAGCATAATTTTACCACCTTTTAAGTGAAGAATCCCTTGCTCTGGCGCTAATCCTTCAGCCTGCTCTGGACCCCTCTTCTAGACGTTAGCTAACAACGGCCGTGGATTCCTTCTCCTACCTGCACAACCAAGGAAAATGTGGGAAAGAGGCCAGCTTAAAGTTAAAGTGATTGTCTCCTTTCATTGTCTCCAGTAAAGGTAAAAAGCAGAAAAAGACACAAGGCCTCCATGGCCAGAGCAACAGCATCTCAGGCTAACACCTGGGGGATATTCACAAAGCAAAGGACCCCCCTCCCACCCACACCTGAATTCACAGAGACCAAAGGTCTGGCTGAATACCGAAAATCCTCCGCTCGTTTGTGCATGCAGGAAGTCAACAGATCAACAAGTGCTTGTTAATCAGACTGCACTTCCATATACCTAGGATTAATGCCAGGCTGGTGAGGGAAGGGCTGTGCCAGGATGGTGAGGGAAGGGCTGTGCCAGGCTGATGAGGGAGAAGAGAGTGCCAAGCTGGTGAGGGAAGGGCTGTGCCAGGCTGATGAGGGAGAAGAGTGCCAAGCTGGTGAGGGAAGGGCTGTGCCAGGCTGATGAGGGAGAAGAGAGTGCCAAGCTGGTGAGGGAAGGGCTGTGCCAGGATGGTGAGGGAAGGGCTGTGCCAGGCTGATGAGGGAGAAGAGAGTGCCAAGCTGGTGAGGGAAGGGCTGTGCCAGGCTGATGGAGCAGACAGTGCCAAGCTGGTGAGGGAAGGGCTGTGCCAGGCTGGTGAGGGAGGACAGTGTCAAGCTGGTGAGGGAAGGGCTGTGCCAGGCTGGTGAGGAGCAGACAGTGCCAAGCTGGTGAGGGAAGGGCTGTGCCAGGCTGATGAGGAGCAGACAGTGCCAAGCTGGTGAGGGAAGGGCTGTGCCAGGCTGATGAGGAGCAGACACTGCCAAGCTGGTGAGGGAAGGGCTGTGCCAGGCTGATGAGGAGCAGACACTGCCAAGCTGGTGAGGGAAGGGCTTTGCCAGGCTGATGAAGGAGGACAGTGCCAAGCTGGTGAGGGAAGGGCTGTGCCAGGCTGATGAGAGAGAGGACAGTGCCAAGCTGGTGAGGGAAAGGGCTGTGCCAGGCTGATGAAGAAGAGGATGCCAGGCTGGTGAGGGAGAGGATGCCAGGCTGGTGAGGAAGAGGACAGTGCTAGGCTGATGAGGATACAGGCAGTGCTAGGCTGGTGAGGGAGAGGATGCCAGACTGGTGAGGAAGAGGACAGTGCCAGGCTGGTGAGGGTACAGGCAGTGCTAGGCTGATGAGGGTACAGGCAGTGCCAGGCTGGTGAGGGTACAGGCAGTGCTAGGCTGGTGAGGGAGAGGGTAATGCCAGGCTGGTGATGGCGGCAGTGATTCATCCCATTTGAGGATTTCATTCTACTGCAATTGGCCTTCGACGCCAGCGTGGCAGAAGATAGCAATATAGCTTTCTCCCAAAACATACTTAGTTATCCTGAACAAATCCGATTTCTATGCCTAGGGCTGAGTGAAACAGGCCAGGAAAGTGACTGTGAAAGGCCTGGTAATGGATGGCAGGAGTTAGGCCACAGCACTGACAAAACTACATTTAAAAAGGTTTGCAGTGGGGAGAAATTGATTTTGTGAGTGAAAAACAGAGATTAATATCATCTTGCCCTGGAAGTTTGGAAGGCACACAGCTCCACCAAGTGGGCTCTGGAGTCAGAACTGAGTCTGCAGAGAGCTTAGCACCAAGCACTTTACTCAGCAAAAGTTCCATGTAAGATTTAACATTTTGGTGAATTTTTACTGCTGGTGAAAAGGATCAGACTGGCAGCGTCCTGCAGGTAGCACAGAACAGCAGCAGTGCCGGCTTCCCTCGTGCACAGGCCATAGCTCTGAAGTGTGAGCTGGAGGCACAGACTCGCAGGCTAAGCTGCCCGCTGAGGCCTGAGCTTCTCCAAACCATGTCCTGTGGGGGGATTAGACACCTGCCCTCCCTCCCCCCGAGGCTCCCAGGCCCCTGACCAGTCAGCAGACATTAGTGACCTTTGCATCGGTGGCCCCTGCTGTTCGTGAAGCTGGTTTTCTGCGCTGTGGGCTTGTCCCTGGCGTTTCCCGTCTCGGGTACCTGCACATCACACCTGCCATCTCTCGCAGCACCCGGGGAACCAGGGCCTCCTGCTCTGTGCCAGAGAATTACAACAAGAATTCAAAGTCCCCGCTCATTCCAGCCTGGGGCTTTTATTGACCATTTTTCTGAAAAGTGTATTTCATTTCTTTATTGTTTTCCTCCTTATTTATAAAACATTTACAAGATTTACAGCACTGGAGAACCCTTAAATAGTAAAAACAACCCAAAGAGAGGCAGCGTGGAAGGGAAGGAGACTGGGCCTTATTATCTACCAGAAGAAAGGAAGCCGAGAGGTGGGAAGGAGGCCCTGGCCACTGACAGATCTGCTTAGGAATTGAGTTTGTGATCAAACCTTGAGCCGAATGTCCCTCCTTGTCTCTTCACCTTCTCACAGCCCGGGGGGTCCGGGAGGAGCCACAGCCCTGCCTTCCTTGCACCTGGCTCTGTCACCCCCACAGGATCAGACAGCACCCAGTGGGCCCTCGCCTGCCCCCACAGACGCAGGATGCAAAAGGCCCTTCGCTCTCATACTTTTCAAATTCTCTTCCTCTCCAAGTTTCTCCTTTACAGATCTCCAGCAGTCGTCGTCACCGGCGACTTCACCAAAGTTCGCTGTTTGGTTTTTTTTTTTGCTTGCTTACTTGTTTCATGTAACAATATTTACTTTTTTTGATTCCTTTATTTCTATTTAAATAAACTCAGGGTCCCTTTACAAAGCCAGAATCCGTCAGGGACGTGGGTGCGTAGGCAGAGGCTCCCAAACACGCAGCCGCCTCACAGAATCCAGGGAGGCCAGCGGGCCCGGGCGGTCCTGAGTGACCACGCTCTCCAGGGGCACCCTGGGGACCACCTTCACCATCTTTACCATTAATGGCGAGACCGGGAATGCCCGGCCGGCCTAGAGAGGGGAGAAACACAGGCAGTTAACAACAGGCCTCTTACACACAGGGGGGTAGGTAATACCGAGTTAGACAGGACAAGGTGCGAGTGCTGTGTATGGAAGAGATTTGGTCATTTCCGGAAACTACAGGGAGTGTCGTGCCTTCTGTCACCCAAGGGAGCACAGTTATTGCGCAGCTAGGAATCCCTATTGATAAAATATTGTGGTTTCTAGAGCCGGTGCAGCCCTCCTCACTGGTTTGTTGCCTGCTCTGCTCTGACTCTAGCCCAGGGGCGCTGTGCTGTTATCTGCTCTTTCAGCACAGTCGTGTTATTGACTATTACCGAACACTTTACGCTCAGTAGTTTCTCACGAGCTGATGTGGTTCCACAGGGATGAACCAGAGCCTGAATGAATGGGTAATTTTCATGTTAAGCTGTCCTGGCCAGGTCTGAGAGGTGCTGTGTGTCACAATGCTGGCTCTCTGCATGTTAAGCTGTCCTGGCCAGATCTGAGAGGTGCTGTGTGTCACAATGCCGGCTCTCTGCATGTAAAGCTGTCCTGGCCAGGTCGGAGAGGTGCTGTGTGTCACAATGCTGGCTCTCTGCATGTAAAGCTGTCCTGGCCAGGTCTGAGAGGTGCTGTGTGTCACAATGCTGGCTCTCTGCATGTAAAGCTGTCCTGGCCAGGTCTGAGAGGTGCTGTGTGTCACAATGCTGGCTCTCTGCATGTAAAGCTGTCCTGGCCAGGTCTGAGAGGTGCTGTGTGTCACAATGCTGGCTCTCTGCATGTTAAGCTGTCCTGGCCAGGTCGGAGAGGTGCTGTGTGTCACAATGCTGGCTCTCTGCATGTTAAGCTGTCCTGGCCAGGTCTGAGAGGTGCTGTGTGTCACAATGCCGGCTCTCTGCATGTTAAGCTGTCCTGGCCAGGTCTGAGAGGTGCTGTGTGTCACAATGCCGGCTCTCTGCATGTTAAGCTGTCCTGGCCAGGTCGGAGAGGTGCTGTGTGTCACAATGCTGGCTCTCTGCATGTTAAGCTGTCCTGGCCAGGTCTGAGAGGTGCTGTGTGTCACAATGCTGGCTCTCTGCATGTTAAGCTGTCCTGGCCAGGTCGGAGAGGTGCTGTGTGTCACAATGCTGGCTCTCTGCATGTTAAGCTGTCCTGGCCAGGTCGGAGAGGTGCTGTGTGTCACAATGCCGGCTCTCTGCATGTAAAGCTGTCCTGGCCAGGTCGGAGAGGTGCTGTGTGTCACAATGCCGGCTCTCTGCATGTAAAGCTGTCCTGGCCAGGTCGGAGAGGTGCTGTGTGTCACAATGCTGGCTCTCTGCATGTTAAGCTGTCCTGGCCAGGTCTGAGAGGTGCTGTGTGTCACAATGCTGGCAGGTGCTGTGTGTCACAATGCTGGCTCTCTGCATGTAAAGCTGTCCTGGCCAGGTCTGAGAGGTGCTGTGTGTCACAATGCTGGCTCTCTGCATGTAAAGCTGTCCTGGCCAGGTCTGAGAGGTGCTGTGTGTCACAATGCTGGCTCTCTGCGTGTAAAGCTGTCCTGGCCAGATCTGAGAGGTGCTGTGTGTCACAATGCCGGCTCTCTGCATGTTAAGCTGTCCTGGCCAGGTCGGAGAGGTGCTGTGTGTCACAATGCTGGCTCTCTGCGTGTTAAGCTGTCCTGGCCAGATCTGAGAGGTGCTGTGTGTCACAATGCCGGCTCTCTGCATGTAAAGCTGTCCTGGCCAGATCTGAGAGGTGCTGTGTGTCACAATGCCGGCTCTCTGCATGTAAAGCTGTCCTGGCCAGATCTGAGAGGTGCTGTGTGTCACAATGCCGGCTCTCTGCATGTAAAGCTGTCCTGGCCAGGTCTGAGAGGTGCTGTGTGTCACAATGCCGGCTCTCTGCATGTTAAGCTGTCCTGGCCAGGTCTGAGAGGTGCTGTGTGTCACAATGCCGGCTCTCTGCATGTTAAGCTGTCCTGGCCAGGTCTGAGAGGTGCTGTGTGTCACAATGCTGGCTCTCTGCATGTAAAGCTGTCCTGGCCAGGTCTGAGAGGTGCTGTGTGTCACAATGCTGGCTCTCTGCATGTAAAGCTGTCCTGGCCAGATCTGAGAGGTGCTGTGTGTCACAATGCCGGCTCTCTGCATGTAAAGCTGTCCTGGCCAGGTCTGAGAGGTGCTGTGTGTCACAATGCTGGCTCTCTGCATGTTAAGCTGTCCTGGCCAGATCTGAGAGGTGCTGTGTGTCACAATGCCGGCTCTCTGCATGTTAAGCTGTCCTGGCCAGGTCAGAGAGGTGCTGTGTGTCACAATGCTGGCTCTCTGCATGTTAAGCTGTCCTGGCCAGATCTGAGAGGTGCTGTGTGTCACAATGCCGGCTCTCTGCATGTAAAGCTGTCCTGGCCAGGTCGGAGAGGTGCTGTGTGTCACAATGCTGGCTCTCTGCATGTTAAGCTGTCCTGGCCAGATCTGAGAGGTGCTGTGTGTCACAATGCCGGCTCTCTGCATGTTAAGCTGTCCTGGCCAGGTCGGAGAGGTGCTGTGTGTCACAATGCTGGCTCTCTGTGTGTAAAGCTGTCCTGGCCAGGTCGGAGAGGTGCTGTGTGTCACAATGCTGGCTCTCTGCATGTTAAGCTGTCCTGGCCAGGTCGGAGAGGTGCTGTGTGTCACAATGCTGGCTCTCTGCATGTAAAGCTGTCCTGGCCAGGTCTGAGAGGTGCTGTGTGTCACAATGCCGGCTCTCTGCATGTAAAGCTGTCCTGGCCAGGTCTGAGAGGTGCTGTGTGTCACAATGCCGGCTCTCTGCATGTAAAGCTGTCCTGGCCAGGTCGGAGAGGTGCTGTGTGTCACAATGCCGGCTCTCTGCATGTTAAGCTGTCCTGGCCAGGTCGGAGAGGTGCTGTGTGTCACAATGCCGGCTCTCTGTGTGTAAAGCTGTCCTGGCCAGGTCGGAGAGGTGCTGTGTGTCACAATGCTGGCTCTCTGCATGTTAAGCTGTCCTGGCCAGGTCTGAGAGGTGCTGTGTGTCACAATGCTGGCTCTCTGCATGTTAAGCTGTCCTGGCCAGGTCGGAGAGGTGCTGTGTGTCACAATGCTGGCTCTCTGCATGTTAAGCTGTCCTGGCCAGGTCGGAGAGGTGCTGTGTGTCACAATGCTGGCTCTCTGCATGTTAAGCTGTCCTGGCCAGGTCGGAGAGGTGCTGTGTGTCACAATGCTGGCTCTCTGCATGTTAAGCTGTCCTGGCCAGGTCGGAGAGGTGCTGTGTGTCACAATGCTGGCTCTCTGCGTGTAAAGCTGTCCTGGCCAGGTCGGAGAGGTGCTGTGTGTCACAATGCCGGCTCTCTGCATGTAAAGCTGTCCTGGCCAGGTCTGAGAGGTGCTGTGTGTCACAATGCCGGCTCTCTGCATGTTAAGCTGTCCTGGCCAGGTCTGAGAGGTGCTGTGTGTCACAATGCTGGCTCTCTGGGTGTAAAGCTGTCCTGGCCAGGTCTGAGAGGTGCTGTGTGTCACAATGCCGGCTCTCTGCATGTAAAGCTGTCCTGGCCAGGTCTGAGAGGTGCTGTGTGTCACAATGCTGGCTCTCTGCATGTTAAGCTGTCCTGGCCAGGTCTGAGAGGTGCTGTGTGTCACAATGCTGGCTCTCTGCATGTAAAGCTGTCCTGGCCAGGTCTGAGAGGTGCTGTGTGTCACAATGCTGGCTCTCTGCATGTAAAGCTGGACTTGGCCTGGACATGGTTGGGTGCACTTACCTGGGATCCCTGGTGGTCCTGGCAGACCCTGGTGCCCATGTCCTATCTCTCCTTGCTCCCCTTTCTCTCCATGTTTACCTGCAATAAAAGAAGTGTCCCGCTCATCCTGATGCAGAGCAACCTTTGTTATCTTCCTACTTTCCACTCAAAGAGGTTGGGAACCTAAGTCTTTCCTCATCAGAGCCATTGGAGAGGCAAAGCAAGGCCTTACCTTTCGGGCCTGTGTTTCCGGTCTGCCCTGCGGCCCCCACAATTCCAGGAATACCGCGTGGACCAGGATGACCATGCAGGCCCTGACCACCAGGGGGTCCCGGGGGTCCAGGAGGTCCAGGTGGTCCCATCATGCCGCTGCCCCCGAGAGCCGCTCTCTTTGAGCTCACTGCCACTTCAGCCAGCTGCTCTGTAATGAATGACCGTGCATATGAAGGTTTGAGGCTGCCGAGATGGCCACCACAGGAGCATTCAGCACTGAGGCTGCATTGAAATTAGTTATGTGTCTAAGGCCTGTTCAGTCTTCCCCTGCTGTGCGTCTCAGGGTCTGACTTTGGAGGACTGACTGAGTGGGTGGGTGGTCTGGAGATGCTGATTTCCTTTAATCGTATGGAGATCTCTTTCAAAGCTTGGGCCTCTCCATGCATCTAATCCTGCTTCAGAGCAGGAAAAGGCTTTCAAGTGGATTTGTTTTTGCAGCTTTGAAACATTTCCAGCAAAAATTTATTCTCATTTTAGATGAAAAAAAAATAATAAAAAGTTGATACTGTTTGACACCAGGCTTTGGGTCCTCGAAGTTATCCTGAGATTTGGGAGTCACATGGAACTCTATAGAACTCTCAGGGTCCCCTAAAAATAACAGAGCTAAAGGTCAAAGCTGTGTCAAAAGTGAAGTCTCGGAGACATCCAGCAGTGGAGGAGGCAGATACCAACCTTGAATTATCTTTAGAACCACATCGACAATGTGCTGCTCGCCAGCATCCCTGCCCTGTGCACAGGAGAGAGAGGACGCAATCATTACCGTAGTGCAACAAGAAGCAGGTCCCACCTCCACCATCCACCCAGCAGCAGCACTAGACAGCCTGATTGTGCCGAGCTGCTTCTCAGATATAAAGAAGCGAAGCTCATCACCCAGTAACACATGTTACCAGCTGCAATTTGTATAGGTTATCATAAGGTTTGGGGATAACTGCACAAAGCGGCAGGTACTACCTACAAAGCTTACTGGGCAGTCTGGGTGGACCATTCGGTCCTTTTCTTCCATCATTTCCATGTGTTTGTGAAGGTGTTAGATAAGCGTCATCCCATGTATCAGGGGAGCTTTTACTTATTTCATTTAATACACTGCCTTCCCCTCAGAATCAAAGTGCCTTATAAAATAATCCCAACAATCCCCCATCCCACCCCAAGTACAATCCCACAGCAATATAATGACCATCTTAAGTTGCCTTACTGAGTCAGACCATCAAACCCAGCATCCTGTTTCCAACACTGGCCAATCCAGGACACCAGTACCTGGCAAGTACCCACATATTGAATAAATCCCATGCTACTAATGCCAGTAATAAGCAGTGGCTATTCCCTAAGTCAGCTTGACTAATACCAGTTTATGGGCTTCTCTTACAGGAACTTTTCCAATACTTTTTTTAAACCCAGCTACATTAACTGCCTTAACAACATCCTACAGCAATGAATACCAGAGCTTAATTATGTGCTGAACAAAATAGAATTTTCTCTGATTTGTTTTAAATGTGATACTTGCTAATTTCATGGAGTGAACTTTAATCCTTGCATTATTATTATCTGAAAGAGTAAATAACTGATTCACATTTACCTGTTCTAGTCCTCTCATGATTTTGTAGACCTCTATCATATCCCCTCTCAGCCATCTCTTCTCCAAACTGAAGAGTCCTAACCTCTTTAGCCTTTACATAAGAACATAAGAACATGCGATACTGGGTCAGACCAAGGATCCATCAAGCCCAGCATCCTGTTTCCAACAGTGGCCAATCCAGGCCATAAGAACCTGCCAATTACCCAAAAACTAAGTCTATTCCATGTAACCATTGCTAATGGCAGTGACTATTCTCTAAGTGAACTTAATAGCAGGTAATGGACTTCTCCTCCAAGAACTTATCCAATCCTTTTTTAAACACAGCTATACTAACTGCACTAACCACATCCTCTGGCAACAAATTCCAGAGTTTAATTGTGCGTTGAGTAAAAAAGAACTTTCTCTGATTAGTTTTAAATGTGCCCCATGCTAACTTCATGGAGTGCCCCCTAGTCTTTCTATTATCTGAAAGAGTAAATAACCGATTCACATCTACCCCTTCTAGACCTTTCATGATTTTAAACACCTCTATCATATCCCCCCTCAGTCATCTCTTCTCCAAGCTGAACAGCCCTAACCTCTTCAGCCTTTCCTCATAGGGGAGTTGTTCCATTCCCCTTATCATTTTGGTTGCCCTTCTCTGTACCTTCTCCATCGCAATTATATCTTTTTTGAGATGCGCCGACCAGAATTGAACACAGTATTCAAGGTGCGGTTTCAGCATGGAGTGATACAGAAGCATTATGATATCCATTCTTTTGTTTGTCATTCCTTTCCTAATAGTTCTTAACATTCTGTTTGTTTCTTTGATTGCCGCATCACACTGAGCTGACGATTTCCATATATTATCCACTATGATGCTTAGATCTGTTTCCTGGGTGGTAACTCCTTATGGAACTTAACATCACGTAAAGGAAAATTGGTTCTTACCTGCTAATTTTCATTTCTGAAGTACCCAGGATCAGTCCAGATTAGGGGGTTTATGCATCCCCACCAGCAGATGGAGACAGAGAGCAAAACTTTGAGGCCCTACTACATAACCGAGAGTTGCACCTGCAGTCCCTCAGTATTGACCTGAACCCAAGTCAAGAATAGACTGCATTCCCCCCTCTTTAAGGCAACTGGGGCAAAATCGAACATAGGGTTGGAAACCCTTGAACCGAAAAGCCAAACAATACCATGCAAATTCCTGCAAACCGCTTGCTCAGAAAAGGAAATACCAAAAAGTTTTTTTTTTAATTGTGGCAATAAAAGCAGCTGATGCACACTGGCTAACCTTCACCAAGAAATTTAGTCTTTCGGCCGCAACAACAGGCAGGTCTCTGGACTGATCTGTGGTATTACAGGAACAAAAATTAGCAGGTAAGAACAAGTTTTCCTTTCCTGTACTTACCCAGATCAGTCCAGACAAGTGGGCATCCGAAAGACCTGCTCGTAACACACTCTCACCAAAAGATGCATCCTCATACGCTCGAACATCCAAACGATAATACTTAGTGAAAGTATGTAACGAAGACCGCACTGCGGCCCTACATATCTTCTGAGGAGACACCAACTGACACTCCGCCCAGGATGTCGCTTGTGCCCGATTCGAATGCACCTTGAGACCAGCCGACACTTCACGACCTTTACAGATGTAGGCTAAACAAATGGTCTCCTTTAGCCACCTAGAAATTGTAGCCTTAGAGGCTTTCTTCCCTCTTCTGGCTCCTCCAAACAATACAAACAGGTGATCCGACCTCCGAAAACTATTAGTGACTTTCAAATAACGCAACAGCGTGCGATGCACACCCAGAAGATGCAGATCCCTATCCTGCAGAAATCCATGTGACCAATCTGGAAAGGCCAGCAGCTCAACCGTCTGATTCACATGAAAGGAAGACACCACTTTCTGCAAAAAGGAGGGAACTATACGTAAGGTTACCCTGTCCTCTGCAATACTCAGAAACGGATCCCGACAAGAAAGCGCCTAAAGTTCGGAAATCCACCGGGCCAAGCAAAGAGCCACTAGGAAAACAGACTTCAATGTCAAATCCTTCACTGAGGACCGTTCTAAGGGCTCAAAGGGTGTGCTGCAGAGAACCCGCAAAACCATATTGAGGTTCCAATTCGGACCCTTCTTCCGAACCAGAGGCCGCAAATGCTTAGCCCCTTCAGAAAATGCACGACATTGGGATGAGCAGCCAAAGTCTGACCCTGGAATTTGCTTCGAAGACAACCCAAGGCCAACACCTGAATGCAAATGAGCTATAGGCTAAGCCTTTGGACAAGCCTTGCTGAATAAAGGACAAAATGGGCAGAACTCCCACCGACAGCGAGTCCAGATCCTGTTGAAGACACCAGGACTCAAAAACCTTCCAAACTCTACCATACACCAAAGATGTAGAAGGCCTCCTAGCCTGAAGCATAGTGGAGATAACTGATTCAGAATATCTCTTCAGGCGCAATCGCCGCCTCTCAAAACCCAAGCCATGAGACAAAAGTGATTCTCCTGATCCGAAAATATGGGACCTTGGGGCAGCATGTCTGGCAGATGAGCCAATCGCAGAGGCCCATCAATCGCCAGATACACCAGGTCCACAAACCAAGGACTACGAGGCCAGTCCTGCGCCACTAGCACCTACAGTCCCTGGATGCGCCTCTATGCACCTTAACACTCGACCAATAAGCAGCCATGGAGGGAACACATTCAGCAGAAACCCGGTTGGCCACGGGCATAATAGGGCATCGAGGCCTACCAATCTGGGCTCCCTTCGACGACTGAAGAATCTTGCCGTCTTTGCATTGGTTCGCATTGCCATGAGATCCAACTGAGGGTGACCCCACCTGGCGCAAATGTGATT
The DNA here is from genome assembly GCF_901001135.1 of Rhinatrema bivittatum. Lineage (NCBI taxonomy): Eukaryota > Metazoa > Chordata > Amphibia > Gymnophiona > Rhinatrematidae > Rhinatrema > Rhinatrema bivittatum. Next base: position 98,703,735 of record NC_042625.1, read on the forward strand.
CCAAGCTTCCGGGGACAGCTCCCACTCCCCGGGATCTAACTGTTGCCTGCTGAGGAAATCCACCTGCTCATTGTCCACTCCTGCAACATGTGAGGCCGCAATCCCCTCGAGATGCCGCTCTGCCCACACAAACAAAAGTTGAGTCTCCTGAGCAACAGCACGACATTTCGTTCCTCCATACATCAATTGGCATTGTTGGAGAACACTCGCACCATCCATCTCTGGACTATCAGCAAAAGCCTCCAGTGATCTGGATACCACCCTCATCTCCAAATGACTGATTGACCAGGACACTTCCACCGTTGACCAAAGCCCCTGGGCAGACCGACCCAAGCACACCGCTCCCCAGCCCTTGAGACTGGCATCTGTGGTGATCACCACCCAGTTCAGAGGCTCCAGGTCCACACCTTTCTCCAGATTGCTCCTCAATAGCCACCACGAAAGACTGGATCTGGATTCTCCTTGCAGAGGCAACAGCAGGTGATACTTCGCCAAGGGGTTCCACTTGAACAACAGTGCTCTTTGCAAAGGCTGCATGTGAGCAAAGGCCCACAGAACCAAATCCAGCATGGAGGCCATGGAGCCCAAAACCTGTAGGTAGGGGGGATCTGAGGGGTGATCACTGCACTGTATATCATACATAATGGCTTGTATTGGATGTGATATTTTATATGTTCAAACCTTAATAAAAAATGTAAATTAAAAAAAAACCCGAAACCTGTAGGTAATTCCAAACCTTCGGCACTGACAGACTCAAGAGCCGCTGCACCTGCACTTGCAACTTCGTCAACCTGTCCGCCGTCAGGAACACCCTGCCTTGATGGGTATCAAAACGTGTGCCTAGATACTCCAAAGATTGGGATGGGATCAGGTGATTCTTTGCCACATTGTTCACCCACCCCAGAGAACTGAGGGTGTGCATTACACGCTGTACTGACCGATTGCACTCTTCCTCTGTCTTTGCCCAAATAAGCCAATCATCCAGGTATGGGTGTACCAGAATCCCTTCCCGTCTCAGGGCCGCCACCACGACTATAATCACCTTTGTGAAGCTTCGGGAAGCCATAGCCAAACTGAAGGGCAGAGCCCGAAACTGGAAGTTTCGTCCCAACACCATGAAACAGAGAAACTTCTGATGGTCTTCCCGAATGGGAATACACAGAGAGGAGTTGGTCAGATCCAGGGATGCAAGGAATTCTCCTTTTTGGACCGCTGCTATTACAGTATGTAGTATCTTCATCCAGAAACGTGGTACTCACAAGGCTACATTTATCTTTTGTAAATACAAAATGGGACGGAAAGTGCCCTCCTTCTTTGGCACCAGGAAATAAATGGAGTACCTTCCCCGTCCCTGTTCGTTCAGCGGAACCGGAGTCATGGCCTCTAAGCTTAACAACCTTTGCATAGTCTGTTCCACTGGGGCCCTATTTCTATGAGACAAACAGTGGGACTCCAGAAAGGTCTCTCTGACTGGGTGCGAAAATTCTAAGGCGTAACCCTGTTTTACGACCTCTAGCACCCACAGGTCTGTAGTGATCTTGGACCACTCCTCATAAAAGCGGGACAATCGGCCCCCTACCGCTTCCAGCGAGGAATGGATGGGCCTGGCTTCACTGTGAGGCCTTTCCGCCTCCGGATCCCTGACTGGAGGTGCCTCTGGAGGATCTGCCAGTGCCCCAAAAGGGCTGCTGACAACTTGACGACTGCCTTGACCCTGAGGCTGCGGCCCCTCTTCCAGGACGAAACTTCCTTGAATCCCGAAACTGGGATCAGGGTAAAAATACCTTCCTAGAACTCTTCTTATCCTTGGGCAACCGATTCCCCAAGGGACTTCATCAGCTGATCCAGCTCCTCTGCAAACAGCAACTTTCTCTTAAAGGGGAGATTACACAGCTGGGCCTTGGATGACAAATGCACTGACCAATTGCGCAACCAAAGAAGCCGGCGCACCGACACCACCGAGACCATACTCCTGGCGAAGGTTCGAACCAAATCATACAATGCATCAGCCACATAAGCCACACCAGTTTCCAGCCAAGCTGCTTGAACAGGGCTGAACGTCCCACCAGGCTCGCTGCATCATACTACCACACACTGCGGCTTGAAGGCTTAAGGCAGACAGCTCGAACATGCACTTCAACTGGATCTCCAACTTGCAGTCCTACACATCCTTAAGTGCATCTGATCCTGCAACTGGAATTTTGGTCTTCTTGGTCACCAGCGAGATCGCCGCAGCTACCTTAGGAATCTTTAAGTGCTCCAAATGCTCCTCCCAAGCCTGCCGCAGGGAAATCCCATTCCTGGCAGATCAGCTTCTGTATCTCCTTAGGCAATGGAAAGGCTGTAGGCGGGCCCCGCAATCCATCCAGGACCAGATTGACCCCTTCATTATCCGACTCCTCCTGAGTCCTTTTAACCCCCAGTTCCTCCAACACTTGAGGAATGAGAGCCGCAGTTCTTCTTTCTTAAACAGCTGGACCACCCGAGGGTCATCCCTTCCAGAACAGCCTCATCGAGATTCAGATCTTCCTTATGCAAACCAGAATCCGGCAGCCAAGGATCTGCCCCCCTGAGGCGATGCCGGATCTGGCATCCATGTTCCTGGCAAGTTCACTCGCTCCGGCCCAGCGCCACCCCCTGGTGCTGCAAGACATCTCCCAAACTGCCCACTGAAGCCATCCTCAGTTGTTTGGGCGAAATGGAGCGCTGCCCTCTGGATCTTTTAACTCCCACTGCCTTCCTAGCCAGGAAGGGTCTATGGAGAAGCAGGACAAATTCTGAAGAGAAATCCCTCGGCTCGTCCCCCTGTCCCCAGAATCCACTCCCTCCTCATTGTCCGCCTCAGCACCTGCACTGCAGGAGAAAGAGGAGGGGGAGGAGCCGGTGCCCCAGCTCGGAAGAGCCCCCAGAAGACGATCCTCCGCAGTCCCAGCGGGGCGGGAGGTTCCCCCTTGCACCACAGTCGCAGCTGCCGAAGCGTGGGAAGCCTTTCGCGCCTTCAACCCCGCCGCTCCCGAAGCACCTCCAGTGCATAGGGAGCAGGATTCGAGGAGGGCTGACCAGCGCCCGCAGGCCCTGTACGCCCCCGCCCACAGTTTCACTGCCACGGCACCACGCGGTCGCCCCTCCGCGCAGTTAAGGAAGCGCTTCCAACAAGCAGGTCGCACCACGAGGGAGCCGGTCGGGCCTGCGCGCTCCAAAAATGCGCACGTCAGAGCCGTGGCAGACCAGGGCAAGCGCCAAATTACAGCCGCCCCGCCAAGGTTTCCCTGCCATGGAAACCCAACACCAAATCGCGGCACTTGCCTCTCCTCCCCGGGTGGACTAAGGCAGCCCCGGCTGTCTAACCACCCCGATGTGCGCCGACGGCCAAAGCTCCTGGCTGCACAAATCTCTGACCGACCCTTCTTCTCCGCTCTCTTAATTCTTGTGGTGGGTTTTTTTTTTAAACAAACAATCCAACTAAACAGAGAAACACAAAAGGGTACTTTCCTTTACTGAGGCAGCGGTGGGCAGGAGGAGAGCACAGAGATTCGGTCCCCAGTACCTCGGGCTAGCACAGCCAAGGGTATCCAAGCCCCGATCGCCCGGCTGCACTCGAGGGTTGGCCCATAAAGGAACCTAACACCTCGAGGAGCTGCTCCAAGTACCAACGATGAAAAACCACACTCTCAGTCAGGACTGCAGGTTTGCACCTCTACCATCTGCTGGAGTCAGAGAAATACTGAGGGACTGCAGGTGGCGCTCTCTCTTATGTAGCAGTGCCCCTAACTGTTCTCTGCCTCCACCTGCTGGTAGGGATGCAAAACCCACTCGTCTGGACTGATCTAGGCATGTATAGGAACTGCAGCAAGGGTTATTTTTCCCTATATGCATCACCTTGCACTTGTCCACAGTAAATTTCATCTGCCATTTGGAAGGCCAATCTTCCAGTCTCCTGCAGTTTATCACAATCCCCTTGAGATTTAACTACTCTGCATAATTTAGTGTCATCTGCAAATCTGATCACCTCACTCATCATATCCCTTTCCAGATCATTTATAAATATTTATAACAGCAACACATTGCTCCCCTCTATTCCCCATGATGAATTCCGCGATTTAAGACTCTGCAAGCCACACAGCACAGCAACAGCTCACCTAAGACCAAAGCCAAGTCAGAAGACAAGGAGCTCATTCTGCAGGTATTTCACATCTTTTCCTTTCTTTCTTCATTCCGGCCAGAATGCAGGATTGAGCAGATTATAAATCTTTTAAAACAAATAAAACCTTTTTCTAACTTCTGAAATCCCCCACTGTAGAATCACTAGCTTGGAGAAGACACGGCTGAGGGGGGATATGATAGAGGTCTTTAAGATCATGAGAGGTCTTGAACGAGTAGATGTGACTCGGTTATTTTCACTTTCGAATAATAGAAGGACTAGGGGGCACTCCATGAAGTTAGCATGGGGCACATTTAAGACTAATCGGAGAAAATTCTTTTTCACTCAACGCACAATAAAGCTCTGGAATTTGTTGCCAGAGGATGTGGTTAGTGCAGTTAGTGTAGCTGGGTTCAAAAAAGGTTTGGTTAAGTTCTTGGAGGAGAAGTCCATTAATGGCTATTAATCAGTTTTACTTAGGGAATAGCCACTGCTACTAATTGCATCAGTAGCATGGGATCTTCTTAGTGTTTGGGTAATTGCCAGGTTCTTGTGGCCTGGTTTTGGCCTCTGTTGGAAACAGGATGCTGGGCTTGATGGACCCTTGGTCTGACCCAGCATGGCAATTTCTTATGTTCTTAACTTATGGCAGAGTATCTCTTTGAAGAATAAGATGTTCTTCTGTGATCAGAATCCGCCCTAAATGGAGGAAAGAGACTCCTGACGCAGCCCGGACCTCTGCGGGCAAAGATTCCCAGAAGCAGGCCAGCCTTTGATGTTAGCCAGTGTGACCTGTTTTATATGACATCTGATTTTACATCTTGTATGGTTATGTTTGTGTAATATTGTTCAATGCTTTTTATTGCAATCTGCAGAGAACAACTTGTTTGATTATTGTGGAATTGAAAATAAATGTAAAAAGTTAATTAATTAATCAATCTATCAATGAATTGATCTGTCAAGAAATCCAGGAGCCAGAAGAAAAGATCAAGTACCAAACTTAAAAGCAAGCAGAAACCAGCAAAGCCAGAGCAGCTCCATGGCTGCAGGTCTTTAAGAGAGAAGAGAAGAATGAGTCTGAAGTAATTTGAATTTGTAAGATGTCCTTCTCAGCAACCCTGCCCGGCCGCAGATGATTAATAACTTCCTTCAGCCTTGCAGAGCTCAGGAATGGCCAGCAGGGGGCTCTGCCGCTCTCCGAGTTCCTTTCTTACAGACATAAGCCCTCATCTCTTCAAGGGAAAAGCCTGCCATACGCGTGCCTACCCTGAGGTGAGGCGAGGCACCTGCACAAAGCTGCAATCCAACTGCAAACCCCAGGACTGTCCCCCCGTAGGAGATCCCCAGCCATCACCCAAGCACTGGATGCATTCACTTACTGGTATTCCTCGGGGTCCGGGCATGCCGGGCACACCTCTCTCTCCATTCAGCCCTCGAGCACCTGGGAGGCCCCTGGGCCCCTGAATTCCTGGCTGGCCTGCATCACCAGTGGGGCCGGCCAAGCCAGGGTCGCCTCTGATGCCTTGCTGTAAGGGAGGAGAGAAACCAGGTGAGCAATGGAAAGGATGCAAAACGTCACCCCAGACCCCCTCGTGTACGCACCTCCTGTGCAGCTGCTGCACATTACCCCCGACGCAGGGAGCAGTTTCACCTGCACACAACCTGAGCTCACTCCATGCAAACGGGGGCATTAAGCATTCCTTCCAAATTCTTAGCGCTAGAAACGAAACTCCTGGTCCGAGGTCTGGATCTGCAGCCGGGGCCCCTCCCCCACCCGCGACGACAAGCGGCAGAGGCTCCACGGTGCATTTCTTTTCTCAATCTATTTGATTTGATCTTGATTAGATTTATTCTCTGCTTTCTGGCACTTTGAAGTGCATTACATTCGGTACCGTGGGTATCTAGGAGCACAAGGAAAGATCTGCTGCTCCCGTTCAGCCACCATCCTCCCAACTTAAAATGTGCAGTCAGCCTGGGATGAACGCCCAGTGCCTTAGCATAGTGCGCCGGGGGTTTAAACAAAGTAATGTGTGTTAAAGCTGTGCACGGGCTCTTCCCGCACAGGTCACTGCATCGGCCTGAATGAGTGCACAGGGAGAGGGAAGGAGAGCTGGTGCTGCCCCTGTATAGGTCTCCGGTGAGACCTCACCTGGAATACTGAGACCCCACCTTCAAAAGGATAGAAACAGGATGGAGTCGGGCCAGAGGGAGGCTACTAACATGGCCAGTGATCTTCATTATAAAGTATATGGGTCAGACTTAAAGATCTAAACAGAGGAAAGGCGAGATAGGGGAGATATGACAGAGATACTTAAAAACCTCCAAAGAATAAATGCACAAGAGGTGGCTTTCTTTCAAAGGCAATGAGGCTTTCGAATGCGGGGTTATGCGATGAGGGTGAAAGGGGGTAATGTAAGGAAATCTTTCTTTGCAGAGACAGTGGTGGATGCAAGGAATGTCCTCCCACTGGGGGTGGTGGAGACAAGAACAGAATCTGAATTCGGGAAAGCATGGGGAATATACGTCCGGAACGGTGCATCTCACAGATCTTTGGGTTTCATCACTAGACCAACAGATTTCAATCCTCTTGGGGAGACCTGCATGCCCTGGGAAGATCCCAGGTGTATCCCCAGACTGAGGGCTGGACAGAAGAAGCCCTCCGTACACTGGACTGCTGGTCCAGTCTGCTGAGGCCTTGTCTGTGGAAATGCTGCATTCCTGATCTATGCCTCACTGCTGATCCTTGCCAAATTCCTGGTCCATGCCTAAGCCCAATCTCCTTGGTCCCCCCGGGCCTTCTGGCACTGTCTGGAAACCGCGGGATGAGCCCGAGGCTGCGGCCTGCAAACTTGGGCCCAATGTATGGGGAACGGTTGTGGCGTGCAGCGAAGACCTTCTCTGGCATGGTGGGCGTCCTTCCTCGCCGCGGCCTGCATTGTCAGACTGCTGCTCACTAAGTCCCCCGCTCTGCCCCTAACTCCTTCCTTGTACCCCCCGTTACACTAGAAAGCAGCCTCTCTCTGCACTCCTCTTCTCTCTCTCTCTCTCTCGGACTCTCATTCTTTACATAATTATTTTTGGAAGGAGGGTTGGGAGGGAGGAAGTTAAGGTCACCCTCAGACTCTCCAGGTCATGGAGAGAGGCAGCCCAGCAGTGTCTGAGCTCTCCCCACCCACTCAATCTCAGTCACTTACCTCACCCTTTATTCCGGGCTCCCCAGACTCGCCCTAAAAAGCAGAGAAGGCGCAGTAATATTCAGAACGCACGGGGTTAAGATTTCCACCTGCATGTGGAGGCTTTAGAGATGTTTGCAGGATAAGCTCTCTCACCTTCTGGCCTTTCTCACCGCCCAAGCCCTCCACACCAGGATGGCCCTGAGGAGAGAGGAGAGAGTCAGGGAGAAGGAAAGCCCCCGCAGAAGCACTCGCTCTGGAGGAGAGTTTGCTTGACGCTCTCTCACTCCTGAGCAGGGGCTTTGCTTAGCTCGGCAGCGCTCTGGCGCGGGACTCAGAGTCTCTCCTTACCACGTCACCTTTGGATCCAGTCTTGCCGGGGAATCCCTGGGGAAGGAAACAGCAGAGCTGGGTGAGCAGTCGTGTGCCCTCTGGGGAGCAGGGCGGCTGTGGGAGACGCACCCAATCAGGGGTCATTCCCGAGGGATGGGTCACTTTCTTGAGGGTGAGGAGACCCTGAGATCCATGCAGCAGATTCAGCCTTCCTCCCGCACGGCCCCACGAGAGAGGAAGCTTCCTGATGTGCTCTGAGCCCGTCCCCTTGCCCCCCCTCAGGACCCTCAAACCCTGCCACCTGAGGCGAGGGACGGGATGGCGCCCCCTGGCCCCCGGCGGAGGCTCCCGCAGCTGCGACCCTCCTCTTTCCTGCCCCCACCGCGGCAGGGCCAGGCTGGGTGAGGCGGACGCCGCGCTGCTGTTCTCAGAGGGGCATTTTTCTGCCGCCTCCCCCTGCCCGCCCTGGAATGCAGGAGGTTCCCGGGACTGGGCCCGGGGCGGTCGCCCCTCCCCCACACACACACTCGGGGACGACCCCCCCTTTCCTTGCTTTCTCCCTGAGCCCCCCCTCTGCAGGCTCCCACACCCGGTTCTGCCTGCAGCAGGGGCAGGTCACATTGGAAGCGCTCACCTTGTCACCTTTCACTCCTGGAATGCCCTGAGGACCTGGAATTCCTGGGGGCCCCTGCTCCCCCTTCGTACCCTAGAAATCGAGATGAAAGGAAATTACCAGCAGAGCCTGCACTAAAGTCCCCTCCCACTGAGTCAGTCTCACCAGGCCTCAGGCCACTACTGCCAAAGGCTTGCTGGTCAGCTCCTCTCTCCCATCGGAGACTCAGGGAAGGGGCCCTGGCAGGATGGCAGCGCCACAGGTGAACAGGTTCTGCTGATTTCTAGAACGTACTGGCGGGAAGCATCTGTGGCTGTTCATAGCCTGGCATCCAGGACTGCAGAGTCACCGCTCGGCCAGTTTTACGCTTTATAACCCAAAGGCAGAACCTGAGAAAACTCTCAGCTCCAGCAAACCTCTGAATGCATCCTTACTGCCAGAGGACCCCAGCACCCTGCCGCCCCTGTCCCCTCTCAGCGTCCTGCGTGGCCTGCAACGGTCCCTCCCGTCTAACCCCGGACTCCACCAGCATCGCCAGACGCAAACAGTCTGTGCTGCGGGCTTCCTGGAGCAAGGACTGTGCACAGGGCTGCAGCCGGCTGAGAGGTGGGATTTTAGGGTAGAGTTCCTCTCGTTTTCATCATCAAGGCCCGGGTGCACCTGGGAAGATCTGAGACTCTTCCCCATTAGGGCATCGTTAGGCTGGGGGGGATGGTTTCTTAGCTTTGAATATTTTTGACCAATGGAAAACAGAGCTGAGACCGAGCCTGGTATTACCCTGACAACCTTCACACATCAGACACCCCAGGGAGGTCCAAGGGCTGGAAATCCAGAGGCAGTGCCACGAGCGGCCGAGAGGTAAAGGAGAATGATTCCAGCTACGTACAAAGATGAAAATTTCTGTTCAGAATTGCTACTCACAATCTTGCCTTGTAATCCAATGGCACCAACTGGACCTCTTTCACCTCGATCCCCCTGAAGTGAGACAAAAAGCAGCACACGACGTGCTCGTGAACCTGCTGCCCTGACTGACCCTTCTGCTGCCCAGGACACTACACAAATGAAAACATTTACCTTCAGACCCACAATCCCCTGCGGTCCAGCTTCGCCCGGGGGGCCTCTGTCTCCCTGAAAATGCAGGCACAGGTTACTGCCAGCCCCGGACTCGTTCTGCCACATCACACATCTGCTTTATGATGTAAGGGAAGCAGCCGGAGAGGCTCAGCTCTGGGCTCTTCTCATCATACCCCAGTCAGACTGACAGAAAGCTTTCCTTTCCTCCTTTATTCTGCTGCGAGGAGCCAGTGAAACAGAGGAATGTGGTGCCCAGAGAAAGAGGCAAGTCACAGGGTGCCGCTGCCCCGTGCCCCCGACCCCGAGCAGGAGGAAAGACGCTCTGTACGTGGTGGAGGGTGCAGGGGAGGGGGAGGGAAAGAGAAGGGATACTGCTGCTAGACAGAGGATGGGCATACTGGGCCAGTTGTGGGGGAGAGGAGAGGGTAATTTCAGTTTTTTGCACAGGGCACCAGTTAGCCGAGAGCCGGGCCTGCTCACATTTCTATCCTGCCAGATTCAATAGTCACTTTTTAGCAATACAAATATTTTTCCTTACAATTTTTCCTGGTGTTCCTTGGAATCCAGCCAGCCCTTGTATCCCTGGCTCACCCTGTAAAGCAAGGTGCAAAGTGAGCAGTGCAGAGGTGGCCGAAGGTATCTCTTGTCCTGGAGCAGTGAGAGGGAGCAGGCTGAGGGCACTGTAATCACAGAGGAGGAGGTGCAAAGCCCTGGCAATGTGGGATGGACGTGGCTGCCAGGAAGGTAAAAACTCAGCTTTGAGAGTCAGCATCAACGGGGAGTCAGAAACCTAGTCTGAGTGCCATCAATACAGAGACAAAAGGCTCTGTGCAGGGACTTGCAAGCTGCATGTGCACTTTAAGAATTGCCCCTATAATTCAGAAAGCAGGTAAAAATCCATCTCCTCACCTTCTCACCAGGACCTCCTTTGGTTCCCGGCTGGCCAAGCAAACCCTACCAAAAGAGAACAAGATAGCTGAGTGAAGAAACGTAAGCAAGAGAGTGGGTGAGTGAATATGAGGAAATGTGTCAGTGTGAGTGAACAAATGTACTTGTGAGGGAGAGGAAGAGAGTGTGAGTGTGTCTGTGTGTGTGAGGAGGAATGTGATTGAATGTGCACAAGGGAATGTGACTGTCATTGTGTCTGTGTGTGTGAGTATGGAGGAATGTGAGTGTGCGCAAGGGAATGTGACTGTGAGTGTGTGTATGTATGGAGGAATGTGAGTGAGTGTGCAAGAGGGAATATGACTGTGAGTGTGTCCATTTGTGTATAAAGGAATGTGAGTGATTGTGTATGAGGGAATATGACTGTGAGTGTGTCCATGTGTGTATGGAGGAATGTGAGTGAGTGTGCAAGAGGGAATATGACTGTGAGTGTGTCTATTTGTGTATAAAGGAATGTGAGTGAATGTGCATGAGGGAATATGACTGTGAGGGTGTCCATGTGTGTATGGAGGAATGTGAGTTTGCACAAGGGAATATGACTGTGAGTGTGTCCATGTGTGTATGGAGGAATGTGAGTGTGCACAAGGGACTATGACTGTGAGTGTGTCCATGTGTGTATGGAGGAATGTGAGTGTGCACAAGGGACTATGACTGTGAGTGTGTCCATGTGTGTATGGAGGAATGTGAGTGTGCACAAGGGACTATGACTGTGAGTGTGTCCATGTGTGTATGGAGGAATGTGAGTGTGCACAAGGGAATATGACTGTGAGTGTGTCCATGTGTGTATGGAGGAATGTGAGTGTGCACAAGGGACTATGACTGTGAGTGTGTCCATGTGTGTATGGAGGAATGTGAGTGTGCACAAGGGACTATGACTGTGAGTGTGTCCATGTGTGTATGGAGGAATGTGAGTGTGCACAAGGGAATATGACTGTGAGTGTGTCCATGTGTGTATGGAGGAATGTGAGTGTGCACAAGGGACTATGACTGTGAGTGTGTCCATGTGTGTATGGAGGAATGTGAGTGTGCACAAGGGACTATGACTGTGAGTGTGTCCATGTGTGTATGGAGGAATGTGAGTGTGCACAAGGGACTATGACTCTGAGTGTGTCCATGTGTGTATGGAGGAATGTGAGTGTGCACAAGGGACTATGACTCTGAGTGTGTCCATGTGTGTATGGAGGAATGTGAGTGTGCACAAGGGACTATGACTCTGAGTGTGTCCATGTGTGTATGGAGGAATGTGAGTGTGCACAAGGGACTATGACTGTGAGTGTGTCCATGTGTGTATGGAGGAATGTGAGTGTGCACAAGGGACTATGACTGTGAGTGTGTCCATGTGTGTATGGAGGAATGTGAGTGTGCACAAGGGACTATGACTGTGAGTGTGTCCATGTGTGTATGGAGGAATGTGAGTTTGCACAAGGGAATATGACTGTGAGTGTGTCCATGTGTGTATGGAAGAATGTGAGTGTGCACAAGGGAATATGACTGTGAGTGTGTCCATGTGTGTATGGAGGAATGTGAGTGTGCACAAGGGAATATGACTGTGAGGGTGTCCATGTGTGTATGGAGGAATGTGAGTGTGCACAAGGGAATATGACTGTGAGTGTGTCCATGTGTGTATGGAGGAATGTGAGTGTGCACAAGGGACTATGACTGTGTCCATGTGTGTATGGAGGAATGTGAGTGTGCACAAGGGAATATGATTGTGAGTGTGTCCATGTGTGTATGGAGGAATGTGAGTTTGCACAAGGGACTATGACTGTGAGTGTGTCCATGTGTGTATGGAGGAATGTGAGTTTGCACAAGGGAATATGACTGTGAGTGTGTCCATGTGTGTATGGAGGAATGTGAGTGTGCACAAGGGAATATGACTGTGAGTGTGTCCATGTGTGTATGGAGGAATGTGAGTGTGCACAAGGGAATATGACTGTGAGTGTGTCTGTGTGTATATGGAGGAGAGTGAATGAGATAATGTAGTTGTGAGGGTGAGGGAGTGTGCCTTTGTGTGTGAGTGTGAGAAGAGGATGAGACGAGGAGGTGTGAGGTACTGGGAGGTGATAAAGATGCTGGTGCATTGGTTCTGCTGATGGTGGCTGAGTGGCCTGCAGGTTTTGTCCTGGTACGTACCACTGACCCTGGATGGCCTGACTGGCCTGGGATTCCAGCTTGGCCCAGACTCCCCTGCAAAGGCAAGAACAGAAATTAGGAAAACCCAAGTGCAGTAATGCCCGTCTGGGGTGAAATGTTATCATGAAAGACATCTTGATATTTCTGAGCTGAGGAGGGAATTCCCATGTTATTAATTACTCTGCCAAGAAGCGGCAGCCACAAGGAAGAGAAGACGAGAGAGCAGATCAATACACACAGAGCAGGCAGGGCCAGAGCAGGCAGGGCCAGTGCAGGCGTCCTAGGCGAACCTTCTGCCTGGTCCCCCCTCCCCACCCCCGGTTTCGTCCCTGGCCTCATTCACTCAGACACACACTCTTAGGTTCCTTACACAGGCTCCCTCCCTCTCTCTCACTAACACCATTGCTCTCTCATACACACACAATCCCTCTCTCACACACACACACACACACACAAACAGGCACTGCTTGCGGCCCGCCGAGTCTCTGCTTCTCTCAGCCGTAAGCTCGTGGCCCCACGTGGCTGCTCTTTGCCGCCCCCAACGGCTGGCGCCCTAGGCGACACACCAGCCCTGAAAGCAGGGAGGCAAAGAGAGACAGGGAGAAGAGGGAGAGATGATGCTAGATACCAATACTAAGGGATCCATGAAACGCTGAGTCACTCAGCGCACCACTGGTAACTCACCTTTGTGCCAGGGATACCAGGGGTGCCATCCTTCCCATCGATCCCTGGGAGACCCTAAAGGGAGAGCCCAATACTTCATCAGATAGTTACCAGAGACCACATTAACAGCTGAACCAAAAAGCAACAAGGAACTTCCCCCTCTCTGATCCAGGAAGTAAGGAGGGATCCCCCTCTCTGACCCGTGTAGTAAGGAGAGATCCCATCCCTGATCACAGGAAGTAAGGAGGGATCCCATCCTTAACCACAGGAAGTAAGAAGGGAACCCCATCTCTGACCACAGGAAGTAAGGAGGGAACCCCATCCCTGACCACAGGAAGTAAGGAGGGAACCCCATCTCTGACACAGGAAGTAAGGAGGGATCCCCATCCCTGACCACAGGAAGTAAGGAGGGAACCCCATCTCTGACCACAGGAAGTAAGGAGGGAACCCCATCCCTGACCACAGGAAGTAAGGAGGGAACCCCATCTCTGACACAGGAAGTAAGGAGGGAACCCCATCCCTGACCACAGGAAGTAAGGAGGGAACCCCATCTCTGATCCAGGAAGTAAGGAGGGATCCCCCTCTCTGACCCAGGAAGTAAAAAGTGTCCCTCCCTATCCCTGACTTAGCACAATCAGACTTGGCAAAAGGCATAAAGGGCCCAGTGGGGCATTGATAATGAGTTCTGACTCTGTCTGAGAGAGTGGGAAGGCTGTGCAGAACTTACATTCTTTCCCTTTGGACCCATTGCTCCTTGGAGACCTGCAGTGCCTCTGGCTCCCTGAAAGACAAGGACACTTAAGATGTTTCAGACTCCTGCACCGGAGCTGGGAGGAGAGGGCTGGCTCCTCCTCTTCTCTATGCCACAGAATTACTTACAGCATTTCCCTTTACCCCAGCTTCACCAGGAGGTCCTCGGGGACCTTCTTCACCCTGCAAGAGAAAGAAGGTAAATACGCAGTCACACCAGTGTGCCACATGTGCCCACGGGGGCAGGGTGGCAGCACATTCACAAGGGAGAAAGGATAAAAGCAGAATGGGGTTAGCAAAGGCTTATACCAAAAGGCGTGTGCGTAACCTCAATGCTATTTGATATTGAAACACGTCAACAAAAACTACAATTAGAACTAACAAGCATAGACCTAACGAACTCTGACACAGCCACAACTTCTTGGATCAATATCACCAAATCTATCGCAGATAACATAAACCCCACATTAATAAAGACAATAAACAACCCAAAACATCAAAATCAATGGTCCAACAACAGCATAAGAACAGCCAAACTTGAACTCAGAAAAAAAGAGAAAACCTGGCGCAAGAACAAAACAACCCCACTCCTCACTGCCTATCGAACTCACCTAGCCTACTACAAAAAACTAATCCACAATGCAAAGAGAGAATTCTACTCAAACAAAATAAATAAATACCAACATAACCCCAGAATGCTATTCTCCATTGTGAAAATTCTCACCAAAGCCTCTAATGAGCCGAGAACACCACCCAACATTAATAAAAGCAACGAATTTGCAGACTTCTTTAGTGAAAAAATCAGGAACCTAATAAATAACAATCTCAGTGGAAACACTCAAAACACAAAATTATTACCCAAACTAAAAACAATCTGGTCAAACTTTGACCCAGCTTCCTCAATGGAAGTCCAATCAATCATCAAAAGAATGCATCAAGCAAATCACCCCATCGACAGCATTCCCATACCAACAATAAAATCAACAGAGCCCTCTGTAACCAAAATAATAACTGACATTGTAAACCTATCCCTCTCTGAAGGAAACTACCCTGAATGTTTAAGATCAGCAATAATTAAACCCATATTAAAAAAGAACAACCTTGACCCAGAAAACCTACTAAACTATCGACCCATATCCAACCTACCTTTCGTCACAAAAATCGAGAAAATCGTCCACTCAAAACTCACCGACCACCTAGAAAGGAACAACATCCTACACCATACACAATTTGGTTTCAGGAAAAACCTAAGCACTGAAACACTACTCCTCTCACTAACTGACACCGTACTCAGAGGTTTCGACAGCGGCCAATGCTACTTGCTGATTCTCCTGGATTTATCAGCAGCATTCGATACAGTAAACCACTCAATCCTTCTCGAATGGCTAGCTGAAATAGGAGCAACTGAAAAAAACTTACAATAGTTCTCATAAGAACATAAGAAATTGCCATGCTGGGTCAGACCAAGGGTCCATCAAGCCCAGCATCCTGTTTCCAACAGAGGCCAAACCAGGCCACAAGGACCTGGCAATTACCCAAACACTAAGAAGATCCCATGCTACTGATGCAATTAATAGCAGTGGCTATTCCCTAAGTAAACTTGATTAATAGCAGTTAATGGACTTCTCCTCCAAGAACTTATCCAAACATTTTTTTCAACCCAGCTATACTAACTGCACTAACCACATCCTCTGGCAACAAATTCCAGAGCTTTATTGTGCGTTGAGTGAAAAAGAACTTTCTCCGGTTAGTCTTAAATGTGCTACTTGCTAACTTCATGGAATGCCCCCTAGTCCTTCTATTATTCATAAATTCTTTGTTTATTGTTTAATGTAACGCCGTACGTTTTTTGTTCAATACCCTGTTCTTTGTTTAATGTAACGCCTTACCAGCGACAGTTTTGTTCTATGGAAACCGACTTGATTCGATATGTATATCGAGAATGTCGGTATATAAATAAGTGTAAATAACTGATTCACATTTACTCGTTCAAGACCTCTCATGATCTTAAAGACCTCTATCATATCCCCCCTCAGCCGTCTCTTCTCCAAGCTGAACAGCCCTAACCTCTTCAGCCTTTCCTCATAGGGGAGCTGTTCCATCCCCTTTATCATTTTGGTTGCCCTTCTCTGTACCTTCTCCATCACAACTATATCTTTTTTGAGATGCGGTGACCAGAATTGTACACAGTATTCAAGGTGCAGTCTCACCATGGAGCGATACAGAGGCATTATGACATTTTCCGTTCTATTAACCATTCCCTTCCTAATAATTCCTAACATTCTATTTGCTTTTTTGACTGCCGCAGCACACTGAGCCGACGATTTTAAAGTATTATCCATTAGGACGCCTAGATCTTTTTCCTAGGTGGTAGCTCCTAATGTGGAACCTAACATCGTGTAACTACAGCAAGGGTTATTTTTCCCTATATGCAACACCTTGCACTTGTCCACATTAAATTTCATCTGCCATTTGGATGCCCAATCTTCCAGTCTTGCAAGGTCCTCCTGTATTTATTTTATTTAAATTCTTTTAATATACCGATGCTCAAGACCAGGTCTTATCGTACCAGTTTACAATAAACTAGGGGGGTAAACCAGTTAACATTGAAAGCGAAAATTACATTACAACAGGGAGTGTGAAACTGGGGTGTTGGAAAAAAACGATAGATTAACAATTTCTAAATGAAGAGCAGAGCATGTAAGCATAGAGTAATTGCTTACATGGTAGTAATTATATACAATTTACACAGTGTATTTATTTATTTATTTATAACTTTTATATACCGAGGTTCACAAGCAGACTGTAATGTAATGTATCACAGTCTGCTTGTGATTCAACTAATCTGAATAATTTTGTGTCATCCGCAAATTTGATAACCTCACTCGTCTCATCTTACCTTTCACTCAGAAGCTACCAAGTACTATTCAACAACACCCTCTCGAAGAAAATAAACCTCAACACAGGAGTTATCAGCACTATCGGCAACACTCTTCAATATTTACCTCCTCCCAATCTGCCACCTGCTAGATAACCTTGGCCTGACCCACTTCCTATACGCTGACGACATACAAATACTAATCCCAATTCATAATACCCTTGAAGAAACATACAAAAAAACAGCCGCGTATCTAGCCGAAATTAAACAGTTACTAACCAATTTGAAACTCATAATAAACATCAGCAAAACAGAAATAATAATCCTAGACAGAAAAAACAGTACCTCACCCCCACCACCACTCAAAATTAAGAACCAAAATGCAACAATCTCCCCAGTCATGCATGCTCTCAACCTAGGAATCATCATGCACGGTGAACTATCCTACAAGATCCACATCACTAACAAAATCAAGGAAGGATACCACAAATTACTTACATTTAGACGACTTAAACCCTTCCTTTCCCCAGATGACTTCAGAACAATATTACAACTACTCATCTTCTCCAACCTTGACTTCTGCAACTCCTTACTATTGGGCCTACCACTCACCACTATCCGTCCGCTCCAAATCCTACAAAATGCAGCCGCCAGAATCCTAACAGGAATGAAAAAACATGACCATATTACCCCAACTCTCATATCCCTACACTGGCTCCCAATAAAATATCATATAGAATACAAAATACTAACCATTCTACACAAATGAATCCTTGGACACCAAATGGACTGGCTACACAAATCAATTGAACTCCACGCTCCAAATCGAGATCTCCGATCTTCCAACAAAGGCCTTCTGAAAATTCCACCCGCTCGAACCACACAACTAACCATAACTCGCAAAAGAGCGATATCCATCGGTAGCCCCAAACTTTGGAACACTCTTCCAACTGAAATCAGAACACAATCTGACCTAAAAGCCTTCAAGAAGCAACTGAAAACCTGGCTATTCACCAGAGCCTATCAAAACATACTCTGACAACTCGACTTCGAGACACCCACCTCTCTCACCCAGAAGAACCTTGACAACCTAACCCTCACCATATGAACCTCACACCCCCGGCTCTCACAGCCAGAAGAACCTTTTCAATAATTTAACTGTATCTTAACCTCAATAATTTAACTGTATCTTAACCTCAAGAACTTTTATATATATTTATATGACTAACCTTTTCAATAATTTAACTGTTTTTTAACCTCAATAATTTAACTGTATCTTAACCTCAAGAACTTTTATATATATTTATATGACTAACCTTTTCAATAATTTAACTGTTTTTTAACCTCAATGTATACGCTAACCATTAACATACTCTATGCCATCTAATATTGTAAACCGTTATGATGGCGAAACCAAATGACGGTATATAAAACTCGATAAATAAATAAAAACTAAATAAATATCACAAGGAGGAAAAAACTTACCAGCTTCCCGGTGGCGCCGTTGGATCCTATCATTCCTTTATAGCCCCTGGGACCCTGAGAAAGTGATGGTTGCAGAGTGAATCCAGCACTGCCACTCCCGTCCCGCCCTTCACCCCTCTCACCAGGCTCTATATTCTGTGCACAGGGATGGGTGGGTGAATGGACCCCTGCCATATTTACGGCCGTTCACTGCACATTTAAGTATTGGTTCCACAACACAGGAAGCCATCAGCCATTCATCTCCCTCTATACTCTGAGCCACCAACCTCTTCAGACCCTTCCCAAAAATGTTACAGCCCTCCTTATGCTATGTTTCACTTATATAGTGTCTTTCTCAAAGAAAGGTTTGACCCAAAGAGGTTTACAAATAAAATAATAGAAGAATAAGTGAGTGGTGGCATAAGGAAACAATGCCATGGATGCAAAGTCACAAGAGTCCGGTGTCAGAAACACTGCCTAAGAAATCCCTGCTCCCCTGTACGTACCATCTCTCCTTTGGGTCCTGCCATGCCAGGGTACCCCCTGAGACCCTGTGGTCCCTGTCAGTGAAAAATCAAAGAAAGACGCAAGATAAATGGCAGATATTAAGAAGGCAATCAGTAGAGACTGCGTGTCCGAGTGTGGCCAACAGGGAAGATGTCTGCATCTATGACAAAAATAAGGGGAAAACAAGCCAATATATACACTACAAGGAATAAAGATCATCCCAGGTGTTTCTATCCCCTCTATCACTTATCACATGGTGCAAGGAATAAAGATCATCCCAGGTGTTTCTATCCCCTCTATCACTTATCACATGGTGCAGAGAATAAAGATCATCCCAGGTGTTTCTATCCCCTCTATCACTTATCACATGGTGCAGAGAATAAAGATCATCCCAGGTGTTTCTATCCCCTCTATCACTTATCACATGGTGCAAGGAATAAAGACCATCCCCAGGTGTTTCTATCCCCTCTATCACTTATTACACGGAGCAAGGAATAAAGACCATCCCCAGGTGTTTCTATCCCCTCTATCACTTATCACATGGTGCAAGGAATAAAGATCATCCCAGGTGTTTCTATCCCCTCTATCACTTATCACACGGTGCAAGGAATAAAGATCATCCCAGGTGTTTCTAGCCCCTCTATCCCTGTATCACATGGTGCAAGGAATAAAGATCATCCCAGGTGTTTCTATCCCCTCTATCACTTATCACATGTTGCAAGGAATAAAGATCATCCCAGGTGTTTCTATCCCCTCTATCACTTATCACATGGTGCAAGGAATAAAGATCATCCCAGGTGTTTCTATCCCCTCTATCACTTATCACACGGAGCAAGGAATAAAGACCATCCTCAGGTGTTTCTATCCCCTCTATCACTGTATCACATGGTGCAAGGAATAAAGATCATCCCAGGTGTTTCTATCCCCTCTATCACTGTATCACATGGTGCAAGGAATAAAGATCATCCCAGGTGTTTCTATCCCCTCTATCACTGTATCACATGGTGCAAGGAATAAAGATCATCCCAGGTGTTTCTATCCCCTCTATCACTGTATCACATGGTGCAAGGAATAAAGATCATCCCAGGTGTTTCTATCCCCTCAGTCACTGTATCACATGGTGCAAGGAATAAAGATCATCCCTGGTGTTTCTATCCCCTCTATCAGTGTATCACATGGTGCAAGGAATAAAGATCATCCCCAGGTGTTTCTATCCCCTCAATCACTGTATCACATGGTGCAAGGAATAAAGATCATCCCCGGTGTTTCTATCCCCTCTATAAGAACACAAGAACATAAGAAAATGCCATACTGGGTCAGACCAAGGGTCCATCAAGCCCAGCATCCTGTTTCCAACAGTGGCCAATCCAGGCCATAAGAACCTGGCAAGTACCCAAAAACTAAGTCTATTCCATGTAACCATTGCTAATGGCAGTGGCTATTCTCTAAGTGAACTTAATAGCAGGTAATGGACTTCTCCTCCAAGAACTTATCCAATCCTTTTTTAAACACAGCTATACTAACTGCATGAACCACATTCTCTGGCAACAAATTCCAGAGATTAATTGTGCGTTGAGTAAAAAAAAACTTTCTCCGATTAGTTTTAAATGTGCCCCATGCTAACTTCATGGAGTGTCCCCTAGTCTTTCTACTATCCGAAAGAGTAAATAACCGATTCACATCTACCCGTTCTAGACCTCTCATGATTTTAAACACCTCTATCATATCCCCCCTCAGTCGTCTCTTCTCCAAGCTGAAAAGTCCTAACCTCTTTAGCCTTTCCTCATAGGGGAGTTGTTCCATTCCCCTTATCATTTTGGTAGCCCTTCTCTGTACCTTCTCCATCACAATTATATCTTTTTTGAGATGCGGCGACCAGAATTGTACACAGTATTCAAGGTGCGGTCTCACCATGGAGCGATACAGAGGCATTATGACATTTTCCGTTTTATTCATCATTCCTTTTCTAATAATTCCCAACATTCTGTTTGCTTTTTTGACTGCCGCAGCACACTGAACCGACGATTTCAATGTGTTATCCACTATGACACCTAGATCTCTTTCTTGGGTTGTAGCACCTAATATGGAACCCAACATCGTGTAATTATAGCATGGGTTATTTTTCCCTATATGCATCACCTTGCACTTATCCACATTAAATTTCATCTGCCATCTATCAGTGTATCACATGGTGCAAGGAATAAAGATCATCCCCGGTGTTTCTATCCCCTCTATCCCTGTATCACATGGTGCAAGGAATAAAGATCATCCCAGGTGTTTCTATCCCCTCTATCTCTGTATCACATGGTGCAAGGAATAAAGATCATCCCAGGTGTTTCTATCTCCTCTATCACTTATCACATGGTGCAATGAAAAAAATATCATCCCAGGTGTTTCTATCCCCTCTATGACTGTATCACATGGTGCAAGGAATAAAGATCATCCCAGGTGTTTCTATCCCCTCTATCACTTATCACATGGTGCAAGGAATAAAGACCATCCCAGGTGTTTCTATCCCCTCTATCATTGTATCACATGGTGCAAGGAATAAAGATCATCCCCGGTGTTTCTATCCCCTCTATCCCTGTATCACATGGTGCAAGGAATAAAGACCATCCTCATGTGTTTCTATCCCCTCTATCACTTATCACATGGTGCAAGGAATAAAGATCATCCCAGGTGTTTCTATCCCCTCTATCACTTATCACATGGTGCAAGGAATAAAGATCATCCCAGGTGTTTCTATCCCCTCTATCCCTGTATCACATGGTGCAGAGAATAAAGATCATCCCAGGTTACAATCAGAAGAAAGCAATAATGAAAACATTAGAAGTGAATACATTACTGGAGGTCCTGGGATGCCTTGTTCACCTGAAATGCCCACATCTCCCTTCGGACCCTGTGGTGGAAAGGAAGAAGAAAGGGGAAGCTTTAACCTGCAGCTTTCTGGGGAAATCTCATCTCCAGTAACATCGTCAGACATGTCAGATGGAAGACACAATCACAGCAGTCTCCTGCTTCCCAACAACCTGCAGCTGAACCCCGAGCACCATCATTGCTGGCCTGAATCAGGCCAGCCGGGTTATAGCTAAAAAGTATTTTACTTGGCTCCCTAAAAGCTAGCCGGCTCAGTTGGGCTCTCTGCGCCTTATTGAAAATTCGCTACCTGTGGCAGTATCTTGAGTCGTAATAAACATAAGACTCTGGTTTTAAGAGCTAAAACAAACCAGTGCAGAAGTTTTCATTCTTCTACTGTCACATGTTTCTGGTTTCTAGAAGTGGAAATTCCTGGGAGCTGGGCAAGAACTGCCTCAGATTGGCAGGATTTACGGGCATTGTCGGGCAGCTCTGGGACCTGCACCGTGGAGGAGCCTCCCAGTAGGGTGGGGCACAGAGTCCTGAGGGATCAGAGACTTCGCATGGTAGAACTGCGGTCTTAGGGATAAAAGTGCACACTCACAGTCTTCCCCAGTCTGCCAGGCTCACCCAGAGCTCCAGGACGACCTTTGTGCCCCTGAGGAGAAAAACAAGGCAGGAAAGAAGTTAGAGCTACCTCAATCCTACACCAATCACATCCATTCCACATATGTACCAGTACAGACTGGTGATTTCTGATAGAGTCTGACCCTAAGGACTGGTGATATTGATGGGGTCTGACAGTATGAACTGGTGGTATATGACAAGTCCTGGTAGTATGGACTGGGGATATCTGATAGGGGTCTGGTAGTATGGACTGGTGGTACATGACAAGGTCTGCCAGTATGGACTGGTGATATCTGACAGAGTGTGACAGTATTGACTAGTGATATCTGACAAGGTCTGCCAGTATGGACTGGTAATATCTGATGGGGGCTGGAATTATAGACTGGTGGTATCTGACAAGTTTTGGCAGTATGGATTGGTGATATCTGAGGGTGGTCTGGCAGTATGGACTGGTAATATTTGATTGAATCTGACAATATTGACTGGTGGTATCTGACAAAGCCTGGCAGTATGAACTGGTGGTATCTGATGGGGGTCTGATGATATCTGATGGGGGTCTGGCTGTAAGGACTTGTGCTATCTGACAGGAGTCTGGTCTTATGGAGAGATGATATCTGATGGGGGTCTGATGGGGTCTTGCTGTAAGGACTGGTGATATCTGTTGGGGTCTGGCATTATGGACCGATGATATCTGATGGGGGTCTGGCTGTATGGACTGATGATATCTGATGGGGGTTTTGCTGTAAGGACTGGTAATATCTGATGGGGGTATGATGGGGGTCTAGCTGTAAGGACTGGAGATATCTGATAGGGGTCTGGTCTTATGGACCGATGATATGTGATGGGGGTCTAGCTGTAAGGACTGGTGATATCTGATGGGGGTCTGATGGGGTCTTGCTGTAAGGACTGGTGATATCTGATAGGGATCTGGCTGTATGGACCGATGATATCTGATGGGGGTCTGGCTATATTGACCAGAGCAGTGCCTGGCTGAGTGCTGCTTACTTTCAGTCCATGTAGTCCTTGGGGTCCCTTTAGTCCAGTAGGGCAGCTGGTTGGACACTGCAACAAAAAGATGAAGAAACAGCATTGAACGGAAGATGGTTCAGAAAAGAAGCTGCCGTGTGTCCTGGTAATGAAGCTGCTTAGGAGGAAGCAGTGCCGAGTCAGCAGCTCCTGTCTGTCCGCGATCCCAGCAGCGCAGGAGATTTATCTTTCAGTCCTGGCTGGGGAAGGGGGGAGCAGAGAGGCGCTGCTCTGATGTCAGAGCTGCGTAAAACCCAGCAGCAGAACCAGGGGGGCTGTCAGGAGCTGTGCGTCACTCTCACGCTGCGCCCTCCGCAGGGAATACAAAAGCGGGAGGAAACAGGCCTGAATAGGTAAAACTGGGTCACAAAGAACACAGTGAGCCGGTCCGAGTCTAACCCCAGTGCACTTCTGCAGTTGTAGCTCTTGGCTTTACAGAAGTCGAAGGTACGAGCCCACAGATGCAGTGAGGTAAAACCTGGTCCCACATAAAACAGAACCATCAGGTCACCTTATAGGAGATTGCATTGGACCATTTCACTCGAGAGATGTGAATGCCTCTTTATGAACACTACATTTGTAACCCTGCATTATTTGCTGATTTTAGCTATGAATATTAATTTTGTGACCATTACATGGAACGACGGTAAATAAAATGTCTGAATAAATGACAGGTGCCATCATCACGACATGGGCCCTGCGATCCCTCCTTAGACGGTATTTCATAAACTGCGGCCATTCTGGCTCCATGTTGCTGGCAGCTGGGGTGTGGGGTCCATTCACTGCCAGGGTGTGGGGTCTGTCCCCACAACTCCATCCTGTATCAGGAGCATTTTCCAAAAGTAGAAAGTAATTGTAGTGTTTACCGAGATGTCTGCACTGCCTTCCAGGCCCTGGATGTTTCCTGGAGGACCCTGAAATAAGGTAGAGCGGTAGTCAGCATTTTCATATGGTCTATATACAAGCTGTATCAGGGATGAACAAATCAAAGACAGCAATCTGTGCACAGAAAGAATCATCATTCTATGATGTGCCCCCAGTTTTTGGCCCTGTGACCCACCGGGGACATCAGTTCCACAGCCAGACTCCTCTCCAGATCAGCAATTCAGGAAGATGCTCACTCCACTGACTAGCTGAGAACTTCTAATCTATGGCTGGACTGGAAATATCTGCTACAGGACAATTTCACTGTGTACAGGTCACTGACTGGTGTCCCTGTGTGGTGCTGGTGTGCAGTGTCCCTGTGTGGTGCTGGTGTACGGGGTCACTGTATAGTTATTGTATAGTGTTGGTGTGCAGTGTCCCTGTGTGGTGCTGGTGTACGGGGTCACTGTATAGTCATTGTGTGGTGCTGGTGTGCAGTGTCCCTGTGTGGTGCTGGTGTACGGGATCACTGTATAGTCATTGTGTGGTGCTGGTGTGCAGTGTCCCTGTATAGTCATTGTGTGGTGCTGGTGTGCAGTGTCCCTGTGTGGTGCTGGTGTACGGGGTCACTGTATAGTCATTGTGTGGTGCTGGTGTGCAGTGTCCCTGTGTGGTGCTGGTGTGCAGTGTCCCTGTGTGGTGCTGGTGTACGGGATCACTGTATAGTCATTGTGTGGTGCTGGTGTGCAGTGGCCCTGTGTGGTGCTGGTGTATGGAATCACTGTATAGTCATTGTGTGGTGCTGGTGTGCAGTGTTCCTGTATGGTGCTGGTGTATGGGATCACTGTATAGTCATTGTGTGGTGCTGGTGTGCAGTGTTCCTGTATGGTGCTGGTGTACGGGGTCACTGTATAGTCATTGTGTGGTGCTGGTGTGCAGTGTCCCTGTGTGGTGCTGGTGTGCAGTGTCCCTGTGTGGTGCTGGTGTACGGGATCACTGTATAGTCATTGTGTGGTGCTGGTGTGCAGTGTCCCTGTGTGGTGCTGGTGTACGGGATCACTGTATAGTCATTGTGTGGTGCTGGTGTGCAGTGTCCCTGTGTGGTGCTGGTGTACGGGATCACTGTATAGTCATTGTGTGGTGCTGGTGTGCAGTGTCCCTGTGTGGTGCTGGTGTATGGGATCACTGTATAGTCATTGTGTGGTGCTGGTGTGCAGTGTCCCTGTGTGGTGCTGGTGTACGGGGTCACTGTATAGTCATTGTGTGGTGCTGGTGTGCAGTGTCCCTGTCTGGTGCTGGGGTACGGGGTCACTGTATAGTCATTGGTGCTGGTGTGCAGTGTTCCTGTGTGGTGCTGGTGTGCAGTGTCCCTGTCTGGTGCTGGTGTATGGGATTACTGTATAGTCATTGTGTGGTGCTGGTGTGCAGTGTCCCTGTGTGGTGCTGGTGTATGGGATCACTGTATAGTCATTGTGTGGTGCTGGTGTGCAGTGTCCCTGTCTGGTGCTGGTGTATGGGATCACTGTATAGTCATTGTGTGGTGCTGGTGTGCAGTGTCCCTGTGTGGTGCTGGTGTATGGGATCACTGTATAGTCATTGTGTGGTGCTGGTGTGCAGTGTTCCTGTGTGGTGCTGGTGTGCAGTGTCCCTGTCTGGTGCTGGTGTACGGGGTCACTGTTTAGTCATTGGTGCTGGTGTGGTGTCCCTGTGTGGTGCTGGTGTACGGGGTCACTGTTTAGTCATTGCTGCTGGTGTGCAGTGTTCCTGTGTGGTGCTGGTGTGCGGGGTCACTGTTTAGTCATTGCTGCTGGTGTGCAGTGTCCCTGTGTGGTGCTGGTGTGCAGTGTCCCTGTGTGGTGCTGGTGTACGGGATCACTGTTTAGTCATTGCTGCTGGTGTGCAGTGTCCCTGTGTGGTGCTGGTGTGCAGTGTCCCTGTGTGGTGCTGGTGTGCAGTGTTCCTGTGTGGTGCTGGTGTGCAGTGTCCCTGTGTGGTGCTGGTGTACGGGGTCACTGTTTAGTCATTGCTGCTGGTGTGCAGTGTCCCTGGGAGGTTCGGTAGAAAGAATTCATACAGGTGGGCGGAAGAGTTTTTTTACTTCATCTGAACGTGCAGATGGAGGTCTGGCCACTCTCCAGCAGCCGCCAAAGCTGCAGGTGCTGTGCCTGCTCTTTTGCCAGAGGTTCCAACCTACTGGCTCCCTAATCAGGCTGATTTTGCATTTTCTCAGACAGAAAGCTGACAGTGTTTAAGCTCTCGTGGACTAATTCCAGCATTAATGAGGACGGTAAGAGTCAGTCATGCCTGCGGAGGGAGAAAGCCTTGCTTTCCTTTTTTCTAGTTTAAAAGTAAACTCAGGCCGATAAAGACCAATACCCTAGGCCTATGTCAGACCTGAGGAGGTGCCAATCAGACAGGTCTGTCCCACCATCTGAGCCCTCTATCTGCTGAGCAGGAGGGTCACAGTCCCACTCAGAGAATGCTCCTAGTCATGCACCAACTCCGGGCCAAGTCACGTGTCCAGCTGGTCAGATCGATCACCTCGAGGAAAATACTCACTGCCTTCCCTGGTAAACCGGGAGGTCCTGCAGGGCCAACAGGTCCTCGGATACCCTACAATGAGCAACACCGAAAAGTACATATTACTTAAACATGCGAGTGAGCAGAAGAGGCCTTAACTGGGTCTGCACATGATAGAAACATAGAAACATAGAAATGACAGCAGAAGAAGACCAAATGGCCCATCCAGTCTGCCCAGCAAGCTTCACACATTTTTTTCTCTCATACTTATCTGTTTCTCTTAGCTCTTGGTTCTATTTCCCTTCCACCCCCACCACTGAAATATCTAGCTTGATTAGTTAGGGGTAGTAGGGGTAGTAACCGCCACAATAAGCAAGCTACACCCATGCTTATTTGTTTTACCCAGACTATGTTATACAGTCCTTATTGGTTGTTATTCTTCTCCCCTGCCGTTGAAGCAGGGAGCTATGCTGGATATGCGTGAAGTATCAGTTTATTCTTCTCCCATGCTGTTGAAGCAGAGAGCCATGCTGGATATGCATCGAAAGTGAAGTATCAGGCACATTTGGATTGGGGTAGTAACCGCCGTAACAAGCCAGCTACTCCCCGCTTTGTGAGTGCGAACCCTCTTTTCTTCTCCCCTGCCGTTGAAGCAGAGAGCTCTGCTGGATGTGTGAAGTATCAGTTTTTCTTCTCCCCTGCCATTGAAGCAGAGAACTATGCTGTATATACATTGAAAGTGAAGTATCAGGCACATTTGGTTTGGGGTAGTAACCGCCGTAACAAGCCAGCTACTCCTGTCTTTGTGAGTGCAGATCCTTTATTCCACATTTCCTCTTGCTGTTGAAGCTTAGAGCGATGTTGGAGTCACAGTAACCATGTGTATGTTTATTGACTAAGGGTATTGTCTCCAGGCAGTAGCCATCATTCTGGCGAGTCACCCACTCTTCATTGGCGGCCTCTTGACTTTATGGATCCACAGTGTTTATCCCACGCCCCTTTGAAGTCCTTCACAGTTCTGGTCTTCACCACATCCTCCGGAAGGGCGTTCCAGGCATCCACCACCCTCTCCGTGAAGAAATACTTCCTGACATTGGTTCTGAATCTTCCTCCCTGGAGCTTCAAATCGTGACCCCTGGTTCTGCTGATTTTTTTCCTACGGAAAAGGTTTGTCGTTGTCTTTGGATCATTAACACCTTTCAAGTATCTGAAAGTCTGTATCATATCACCTCTGCTCCTCCTTTCCTCCAGGGTGTACATATTTAGATTCTTCAATCTCTCCTCGTACGTCATCCGATGAAGATCCTCCACCTTCCTGGTCACCCTTCTCTGTACCGCCTCCATCTTGTCTTTGTCCTTTTGAAGATACGGTCTCCAGAACTGAACACAGTACTCCAGGTGAGGCCTCACCAAGGACCTGTATAAGGTCCTTGGTGAGGACCCGTGGCTGGACGACAAAGCCGGGACAGGCTCGCCATGGGTGAAATCAGTAGCCCTGCAGCAGGAGGACAGGACTGTGCTTTAGCCACGCTATGTACACAGGCCAATGCCATCAGAGGCCAGCGCTGCAGCCATGCAGGGAAATACATCACCTACGGGGGTCTAGGCAGAGCCTGAAGCTTGGTTACATAACACAGAGCAGTGAAAATGGGGACACTACTCTGGTTTTTAGTGGCATGGAGAACCCAGCCAGAGAACACGGGCAGCCAACAATTTGTCTCTGCTGAACACATCCGACCATAACTCTATGCATTCGGCACACCTCCAGCACAGGGAGCCATAGGCTTTAATTTGGAAAGCCCCTCCTGCACATTAAAAGGCCTCCAGCTCCTGTGGTAACAATGCCCTGATGTTTGTAAAGGAGAACCACCAATGCCTATCAGTAGCAGCAGGAGGTTTTCCTGAGAGGCCAGCAAGATATAGAGAAAACCAAAATCTTCATCAAAATCCCTAATACCCCCCGTTTCCCTGCAGACAGCGTAATGGCCGGGGTCAGGGATGCCCATTCACCTTTGACACGTGATCCTTGTGCTGCGCGCTGGCAGCCCCAGTCACAAAGTTAGGTGCTTAACCCTTTGACAATGGAGCTCTTTCACTGACTGCATTTCTCTGTCACTGGCAGAAAGGAATTGCTGCCTCTTTTGGTTACTGAACAGTAGAAAGAAGGTTTCTTACCTTAGGGCCTGTAACTCCGATTTTTCCCGGCAGCCCTACAGGACCAGGAGGACCCTGGGAAGAAGGAAGAAAACCCATTCAGCAAATGTCCATAACGTGGCCCGTTCAGTACCTCAGTGGGTGACCAGCGTGTGGTCCAGAGGGAAGAGCAGTGACCAGTGTTATATAGGGGGGGGGGATTTCATGGTCAGTACCTCAGTGGGTGACCAGGGGGAGGAGCAGGATGAAGGATCCCATGACCAGTGTTATATAGGGGGGAGGGAGGGGGATTTCATGGTCAGTACCTCAGTGGGTGACCAGGGGGAGGAGCAGGATGAAGGATCCCATGACCAGTGTTATATAGGGGGGAGGGAGGGGGATTTCATGGTCAGTACCTCAGTGGGTGACCAGGGGGAGGAGCAGGATGAAGGATCCCATGACCAGTGTTATATAGGGGGGAGGGAGGGGGATTTCATGGTCAGTACCTCAGTGGGTGACCAGGGGGAGGAGCAGGATGAAGGATCCCATGACCAGTGTTATATAGGGGGGGGGGGGGATTTCATGGTCAGTACCTCAGTGGGTGACCAGGGGGAAGAGCAGGATGAAGGATCCCATGACCAGTGTTATATAGGGGGGAGGGGAGGGGGATTTCATGGTCAGTACCTCAGTGGGTGACCAGGGGGAAGAGCAGGATGAAGGATCCCATGACCAGTGTTATATAGGGGGAGGAGGGGAGGGGGATTTCATGGTCAGTACCTCAGTGGGTGACCAGGGGGAAGAGCAGGATGAAGGATCCCATGACCAGTGTTATATAGGGGGGAGGGGGGGAGGGGATTTCATGGTCAGTACCTCAGTGGGTGACCAGGGGGAAGAGCAGGATGAAGGATCCCATGACCAGTGTTATATAGGGGGGGAGGGAGGGGGATTTCATGGTCAGTACCTCAGTGGGTGACCAGGGGGAAGAGCAGGATGAAGGATCCCATGACCAGTGTTATATAGGGGGGAGGGAGGGGGATTTCATGGTCAGTACCTCAGTGGGTGACCAGGGGGAAGAGCAGGATGAAGGATCCCATGACCAGTGTTATATAGGGGGGAGGGAGGGGGATTTCATGGTCAGTACCTCAGTGGGTGACCAGGGGGAGGAGCAGGATGAAGGATCCCATGACCAGTGTTATATAGGGGGGAGGGAGGGGGATTTCATGGTCAGTACC
The DNA here is from genome assembly GCF_901001135.1 of Rhinatrema bivittatum. Taxonomy (NCBI): domain Eukaryota; kingdom Metazoa; phylum Chordata; class Amphibia; order Gymnophiona; family Rhinatrematidae; genus Rhinatrema; species Rhinatrema bivittatum. The sequence continues at coordinate 98,733,667 of NC_042625.1, forward strand.
TCAGTGGGTGACCAGGGGGAAGAGCAGGATGAAGGATCCCATGACCAGTGTTATATAGGGGGAGGAGGGGAGGGGGATTTCATGGTCAGTACCTCAGTGGGTGACCAGGGGGAAGAGCAGGATGAAGGATCCCATGACCAGTGTTATATAGGGGGAGGAGGGGAGGGGGATTTCATGGTCAGTACCTCAGTGGGTGACCAGGGGGAAGAGCAGGATGAAGGATCCCATGACCAGTGTTATATAGGGGGAGGAGGGGAGGGGGATTTCATGGTCAGTACCTCAGTGGGTGACCAGGGGGAAGAGCAGGATGAAGGATCCCATGACCAGTGTTATATAGGGGGAGGAGGGGAGGGGGATTTCATGGTCAGTACCTCAGTGGGTGACCAGGGGGAAGAGCAGGATGAAGGATCCCATGACCAGTGTTATATAGGGGGGAGGGGAGGGGATTTCATGGTCAGTACCTCAGTGGGTGACCAGGGGGAAGAGCAGGATGAAGGATCCCATGACCAGTGTTATATAGGGGGAGGAGGGGGAGGGGGATTTCATGGTCAGTACCTCAGTGGGTGACCAGGGGAAGAGCAGGATGAAGGATCCCATGACCAGTGTTATATAGGGGGGAGGGGAGGGGGATTTCATGGTCAGTACCTCAGTGGGTGACCAGAGGGAAGAGCAGGATGAAGGATCCCATGACCAGTGTTATATAGGGGGGAGGGGAGGGGGATTTCAGGGTCAGTACCTCAGTGGGTGACCAGGGGGAAGAGCAGGATGAAGGATCCCATGACCAGTGTTATATAGGGGGGAGGGGAGGGGGATTTCAGGGTCAGTACCTCAGTGGGTGACCAGGGGGAAGAGCAGGATGAAGGATCCCATGACCAGTGTTATATAGGGGGGGGAGGGGGATTTCATGGTCAGTACCTCAGTGGGTGACCAGGGGGAAGAGCAGGATGAAGGATCCCATGACCAGTGTTATATAGGGGGGGAGGGGAGGGGGATTTCATGGTCAGTACCTCAGTGGGTGACCAGGGGGAAGAGCAGGATGAAGGATCCCATGACCAGTGTTATATAGGGGGGGGGAGGGGGATTTCATGGTCAGTACCTCAGTGGGTGACCAGGGGGAAGAGCAGGATGAAGGATCCCATGACCAGTGTTATATAGGGGGGGAGGGGGATTTCATGGTCAGTACCTCAGTGGGTGACCAGGGGGAAGAGCAGGATGAAGGATCCCATGACCAGTGTTATATAGGGGGGAGGGGAGGGGGATTTCAGGGTCAGTACCTCAGTGGGTGACCAGGGGGAAGAGCAGGATGAAGGATCCCATGACCAGTGTTATATAGGGGGGAGGGGGGGGGGATTTCATGGTCAGTACCTCAGTGGGTGACCAGGGGGAAGAGCAGGATGAAGGATCCCATGACCAGTGTTATATAGGGGGGGGAGGGGGATTTCATGGTCAGTACCTCAGTGGGTGACCAGGGGGAAGAGCAGGATGAAGGATCCCATGACCAGTGTTATATAGGGGGGAGGGGGGGGGATTTCATGGTCAGTACCTCAGTGGGTGACCAGGGGGGAGAGCAGGATGAAGGATCCCATGACCAGTGTTATATAGGGGGGAGGGGGGTATTTCATGGTCAGTACCTCAGTGGGTGACCAGAGGGAAGAGCAGGATGAAGGATCCCATGATCAGTGTTATATAGGGGGAGGAGGGGAGGGGGATTTCATGGTCAGTACCTCAGTGGGTGACCAGGGGGAAGAGCAGGATGAAGGATCCCATGACCAGTGTTATATAGGGGGAGGAGGGGAGGGGGATTTCATGGTCAGTACCTCAGTGGGTGACCAGGGGGAAGAGCAGGATGAAGGATCCCATGACCAGTGTTATATAGAGGGGAGGGGAGGGGGATTTCATGGTCAGTACCTCAGTTGGTGACCAGGGGGAAGAGCAGGATGAAGGATCCCATGACCAGTGTTATGTAGGGGGGAGGGGAGGGGGATTTCATGGTCAGTACCTCAGTGAGTGACCAGGGGGAAGAGCAGGATGAAGGATCCCATGACCAGTGTTATATAGGGGGAGGGGGGGGGATTTCATGGTCAGTACCTCAGTGAGTGACCAGGGGGAAGAGCAGGATGAAGGATCCCATGACCAGTGTTATATAGGGGGGAGGGGGGGATTTCATGGTCAGTACCTCAGTGGGTGACCAGGGGGAAGAGCAGGATGAAGGATCCCATGACCAGTGTTATATAGGGGGAGGAGGGGAGGGGGATTTCATGGTCAGTACCTCAGTGAGTGACCAGGGGGGAGAGCAGGATGAAGGATCCCATGACCAGTTTTATATAGGGGGGAGGGGGAGGGGGATTTCATGGTCAGTACCTCAGTGAGTGACCAGGGGGAAGAGCAGGATGAAGGATCCCATGACCAGTGTTATATAGGGAGGAGGGGGAGGGGGATTTCATGGTCAGTACCTCAGTGAGTGACCAGGGGGAAGAGCAGGATGAAGGATCCCATGACCAGTGTTATATAGGGGGGAGGGGGTGGGGATTTCATGGTCAGTACCTCAGTGAGTGACCAGGGGGGAGAGCAGGATGAAGGATCCCATGACCAGTGTTATATAGGGGGGAGGGGGTGGGGATTTCATGGTCAGTACCATGCAGAGCCAAGCTGGAGGTAGAAATCTATAGATTCAGCACAGCAGAGCCAGCATGGGCTCAGCCTGCTCAGGTCACATACAGCCAGCTGATGACCCTAACACTGGCTAAAACAGACAGAGAATTAATTCATTACTTACTGGTAGCCCTGGCAGTCCAGGCCCCTAAAAGGTAAATAAATCATGAATTGCAGAACTGAGCTGAAATCGTATTGGTAAAATTAGGGTTGCTTCTGCGCATTGGGTGCTTAAGTACTTACAGAGGATCCAGGAGGTCCGGACAAGCCAAGCTGACCCTGCGAGCAAGAGCCAAATGTTTATCAGTGTATAAGGAGCAACTTGCAGATCCTACACTTTGTTTCACGTGCGTGTACGTCAGTCTTGCAGTGACACCGTCACAAGTGTCTTCTATGGCCCTAAGCATTAGATGAATTCTCTGTCACAATCTGCTGGAATCTGGCACTCAGTGGGTTAATATACCAGTTCCTAGGATCATACTATGCACAACATTAAAGTCTTCCAAAAAAGTGCCTTCTGCTGACCCAGGCCCAAACGCAGTGCTGTAGTTCTGAAACTCCACACCATGTCCGTTTGCTGTCTACATAGAGAATATGGGTGACAAGCCCCAGAATGCAATGGAATGGCATTTCAAAAACCACAAACTTAGACTGAACGGCCCAAGGACCAACATCAGAAAGAACCCGTGAGATCTGAAGAGCTGGCGTGCTAGGAAACGGTGCCCACACACAACTGGTAGAGCTGTGGAGGTCAAGCTTCGGCAACCTACTGACCCCTGGAATGTGACCCCTTCCAGACCAATGCACCACAGCTTGTGGCAATTAATTTCACTCACCACCTCGGTTGCAAATATAATTTAACATAAATATTAATATGTTACCAAAAGTTGCCCTGAGAAATAGCAGCCACCGGGAGTTTGTGTGTGAGGATCTTTGGGCCATTCAGTCACCAGCCACTCTGGAAGGAGCTGCATTTTAAGCAGCCAAAGAGAAGCACTGGACCTACAAGCAGTAGCTTCCACTTTCTATGGGCACTGGTCAGAGAGTAAGCGCTTGCAAACAGACCTGTGGCTGAGGTCTACGGATGCTCCTTGACCTCTGTGACCACACAAAGAAGAAGACAGGAGGTGGTCCCAGCAGAAGTTCACTGGGCCTCTAGTTCCCTCCTAGTTGTTTTGCAACCAGGGCTCGCAACTTGGACATTAATTAAGAATTTATGGGCCACTCAATCTTAGCAACACTGGGCCTACTCAACAACGGGACCCACAGAGATAGCTTGAGATGGATCTCAGTCAAAGAATGGCCTGTCCCTGTAATTCCTGTCCATCACGAAGGGATAGGAATGGGAGACAGTTTTCATATTGCCAATATTTTCTAGGTGACAGATGTAAGTCATTGCCCAGTCTTGTCACTCCAGCCTGAATGGACCATGTGAAAGTCAATGCGTGGATTTTCCTTCACCTGATCTGCCCTTCATGAGCCTAACTGAGTTACGACAAATTACAACAGTGGCAACAGGCAAGATGCTCATTGATATGACCAGACCATCATTTTATTAGGGATGTGCATTTGCTTCTTCCATTTCGGCGGGTACATGTGTACCTCACCAACGTTCTGCTACAAGCGATATTCGGATATAATGCGTGTATTTTTAATAATGAGTTATGCACATAACATCTGTTTTTTCACGTACACTACAAAATCGGCAAGGTAGACAGGAACTTCTGAAACGGATGCAACAAATACACATCTCTACATTTTATCAAGGGTGAACAGTTCAGAACTGAGTGGAAATGGAAAATTGGTTCTTATCTGCTAATTTTCGTTCCTGTAGTACCACAGATCAGTCCAGACTCCTGCGTTTTGCCTCCCTTCCAGCAGATGGAGACAGAGAAAGTTTTACTGACACTGCTACTTAACCACTTGTGCCACCTGAAGTTCCTCAGTATTTAACTATACCCAAGCAAAAAACTAGGCAATCAAAACATCTTTCCAAAACTTTCAAAACCTTAAAAACATTTCTTTCCTTTTTTTTTTTTTTAAAACAAGTCTGAATTCAATATTATAAGAACAGAATGAGCAAATGACTCTCCCCCTTTACAGACTGGGCAGGTTCTGGACTGATCTGTGGTACTACAGGAATGAAAATTAGCAGGTAAGAACCAATTTTCCTTTCCCTGTACGTACCCAGATCAGTCCAGACTCCTGAGATGACCCAAGCTCCCTACTCAGGGTGGTACCTGGAGAGTCCCGCTCGCAGGACACTTTCACCAAAAGATGGGGAATCCGTATCCCCCACATCCAGCCGACAGTGCCTTGCAAAAGTATGTTTTAACAATCTTTATTTTATACAAAAATTTATAAAAGACATTTTACATCATCTTCTTCCTTCTTTGGATACACACAAGAAATATATATTCAGGAACAACCTATCACTTACAACAATCATTCATACACTCATTCACACATATATTTCTAAAAGGTTCCCGCCCTGTAGTGAAACTTCTTTTTCGTCTTTTGTTGAATATTGACACTCCCTTCCTTTATTACTGTCTTTGTAACACTGCCAACATGTTTCGCCTTAACAAGCTTCTTCAGGGGAGCATAATCCAATCTACTACTCTTCCCGGATCTTCTATGTGACCTTCCCAGTTACACCCATGGGTATCCTTTCTACAGCAATAATACATCCAAATAACAAAATTTCCACTTAATATTTCTATTTAACAACATTTTTTCTTTTGAAATATTCTTTACAACTATATATGTAAACCGACCTGATATGGTATTCAACCTTGAAGGTCGGTATAGAAAAATGTTAAATAAATAAATAAATAAATATGCATCAAATATCCCATAGATGCACATATAAAAGTACAAACCTCCATTCCCAACTTCAAAAACATCAAGTAAGTCCACGGAGAAAATATTATTCTTCAATTCTCACATGTTTTTTTCTTTCTTGAAACGATTAAACAAATGTCCGCTTTTTTAATGCTTAACTCTACCCAAAATGTTTTTGAGAACTGCGTTTGAGAAGTTGAAAATCTTACCACAAACACAAGGAAGACGCTCACAATCCTTCAGCGTCCATCACGTCACGCCTTTCAGCTGTTTGAATCAGGTGACTACACCCACTCCCCATAGCACACTTTAAAGGGCACCCGAGCCAATCGATTCACTCCGATTCATTCTGATTCAAAAACAAGCCACCCAATCAACTTTTTCGTTCAAACCTGTCGGCACTGCCCGCAACAACATCTTATTCACATCCCCACCTCTCCTGCTATCAATCTCCTGAATAACCAAAAAATACAGATTTTCTACCAAATGTTTGCACTCCCGCCAGTGTTCCACCAACGGGGCTCTCTCTACTCCCGTCCGAATCCGACTGCAGTGTTCCGCTAGACGTATCTTAATCTTTCTAGAGGTCTTCCCTACATAAAATAAGTTGCACGGACATTTAACAATATAAACTACTGCCGTAGACTGGCATATAGTTAATGATTTCAAAGAAATATTTTGTCCAGTGATAGGATGGACAAAAGTTTTTACCGTCAGTGACAAGTTACACACACCACAGTTGCTCCCCTGAAGAAGCTTGTTAAGGCGAAACATGTTGGCAGTGTTACAAAGACAGTAATAAAGGAAGGGAGTGTCAATATTCAACAAAAGACGAAAAAGAAGTTTCACTACAGGGCGGGAACCTTTTAGAAATATATGTGTGAATGAGTGTATGAATGATTGTTGTAAGTGATATGTTGTTCCTGAATATATATTTCTTGTGTGTATCCAAAGAAGGAAGAAGAAGATGTAAAATGTCTTTTATAATTCTATATAAATAAAATTGTTAAATAGTTTGGACAAAATCACTAATCTCAGAAACCACTGAACCGATTGCTTTCAAATTTGGACACAACCTTCATTTCGCATACAGGAAGGTTCTTCTGTACTTACATTACAGATATGTCACACCTGTGACAGGTAAAATAGGTTTAAAGATTTTTTCCAGAAAACAGCGACATCTGCTGGACGTAAGCACCATCTGTTACACCTTACACTAACGCACGCTACACTAATCATTTCGCCAGTCCAGGTCCACGGTTCACTTCCATTTTAACACATTCGCACACTTTTTTCGCCGGAAGATAACTATTTCCTTTACAGATAAAATACACCCACCGCGCTCCTCACATCCCCCACACACATGCCAAATTTATTTACTTCCCAGGCCCTCACAACACACACAAAACCTGACAGAAGTCCGGGAGGCTCCAGCGGGGGGCCAGGACCGGTCCGGGACACATCTCCTGCACTACGGCCGTCGGCTGCCAGCAATCAACAAGGCGCCGACGGCCCTTTCCCTTACTATGCCACTCAGGGACACCAATGGCGGCAATAGCCCATGTGACATAGTAAGGGCGAGGGCCCCTCGGTGCCATTTTCAGGACTGGCAGCCGGCGGACCTTTGCCCTTACTATGTCAGAGGACCTACCGCTGCCATTGCTCCACCCCACTGACATAGTAAGGGCAAAGGGCCGTCAGAACCCGTTTCAGTGCTCGCAGCCGACGACCAACGCCAATACATCGCTCCCGGACCGCTCCTGAACGCCCGCTCCACCGACTGACATTTTTATCAGGTCTCGGGGGGTCTGGAGGGTGGGGGGTGGTAATGAATTTATTGCAAACATCTTGGGGAGGGGTCACGAGGGGGGGCAGGTTTCATTCATTCGGCAACTCTGGGGGGGCAGGGGGTGGGCTACTGTTTTTTGCAGCGCTGGGGGAGGGGGGCAGGAGAGTGTGGGGTGGTTAGTTTAAGAGAACGTTTCTCATAGGGTTGTTTTTTGGGGGAAGGGGGAGGTTCACACACAAATACATACACTAAACTTGTACGATTCGGGAACGCACCAAAATAGCCCTCCCCAGACCACAAAACAAATTTGGAAGTGCAAATTTGGTTAGGCACTCCCCTATTTGGCTACATAACGCGCACAGATGCCCAGGGACAGACCACATGTAGCACCAACAATTTTAATTTCCCAGGTCTTGGGAGGGGGCAGGAGGGTGGGGGGTTATTATTTGATTTAAAGGGTTGGGATTGGGGGGGGGGCTTCCCACAGAAATAGAAAGACAAAGGTTTTCTGATCTGAAGGGTAGGCAGTAGGCGGGGGAGGTGACAGTGAGGGGAGGGAGAATGAGGGGGGGAGGTGAGTGTCAGGGGAGGGAGAATGAGGAGAGAGGTGAGTGTGAGGGGAGAGAGTTGGAGTGGGGAGAGGGGAGGGAAGGGGGGTGGGTGAGTGACCAAGGGGGAGGAGGATGAGTAACTGAGGTAAATGAGGAAGGGGGCGGGAGGGTAAAGAACCTGACTCTACACTGCAACGCGTGGCCGGGTACCGCTAGTTTTTCTATAAAATAAAGATTGTTAAAATAAATGTATATGTCACTATATTATATTGGTTGATTAGCAGTGTGATATATTTATATAATTGCCAGTTTTTTTATTCTATTACAAAAGTTTGTAGCATTTTCCACGTCGCTGCTCTGCGAATCTCCAGTGGAGAAACTAAATGCGCCTCTGCCCGCGAGGCTGCCTGAGAATGAGCAGAATGAGCCCGCAAGCCCTCAGGAACCGGCCCGCCCTTAGTGGATCCAACGCGCAATAGTAGCCTTAGATGCCTTCAAACCACGCCACAGAACAAAGAGATGATCCGACCTTCTGAAGATCAAACTCCTCCGAGACTGGGCTCCACCCTCTGTAAGGGGCTCATATGAGCAAACGCCCACAATATCAATTCCAGAGTTGCAGCCACAGAGCCCAGAACTTGCAAATAGTCCCAGAACTTGGGCACTGGTAACCCTAACAAGCGCCGAATCTGTCCCTGCAGCTTCTGAATACGCTCCTCCATGAGATACACTTTGCCTTCCAGAGTGTCGAATCGGGCTCCCAGATACTCTAGGGACTGTGATGGCTGCATGAGACTCTTCAGCAAATGTTCTACCCAGCCGAGCGACTGGAGAATACCAATCACCTTCTGAACCGATTGGTGACAAAGAACCTCCGACTTTGCCCAGATAAGGATGCACCAGAACACCTTCCTGACACAAAGCTGCTGCAACCACCACCGGGAATCCACGCCAGAACAATCTGCTTGCTGCTTCGCCAAACAGGCCTCATGCAGCAGCAACACAAAGTCAGCCGAAAACAGCTTAGAAACCCCAGCCCCAGCAGGAGAGGGACCAGGGAAGGGCAGCATTTGTTTTTAAACTTTATTCAAACTTCCTCCAAGAACACAAAAATAGAATAAAATTACCCCGAGCCTGCAGCCGCCTGAGCAGCCTCGTGAAGGGGGCAGGATCGGGACCACCAGAGTTACACCCCACGGGCCGGATTTTCAAAAGGTTACACCCGCCGGGCCTATTTTCAAAAGGCCCGGCGACGCTCGTAAAGCCCCGGGACGTGTGTAAGTCAAAAGAGGCGGTCCAGGGATAGGCCGGCCCAGGGGCGGGGCCGGCCCAGGGGCGGGGCCAGCCCAGGGGCGGGGCGGGGCGTGGCCAGGGCTGAAGTAAGTTTTAAAACAAAAAAAAGAAAGCAAAAAAGGTAGGGAAGGTGGGGTAAGGGGAAGGCAGCGGGGCTTGGACAATTGTGCACCCCTTGCGCACGCCGACCCCAGATTTTATAACATGCGTGCCGGGGGTAGTGCGCGCACATGTAGGCCGCGCGCGTATGTTTTAAAATCTGGCCCCAAGGGTGCAAATATCGAGCGTACTAAAGGGTCCCCAACCCCCAGCTCGTCCACCTCAACCAGACAGGGAAGGACCCGCCAGGATCCAAAAACCCTCTGGGAAAAAGAAAAACATTGCCAGACTGCAGAACTGCACCGACTACCGTCTGCTGGAGACAGAGAAATACTGAGGGGCTGCAGGTGGCACCTCGGGTAATATAGCAGTGTCTGTGAGACTCTCTCTGTCTCCATCTGCTGGAGACAGAGAAATACTGAGGGGCTGCAGGTGGCACCTCGGGTAATATAGCAGTGTCTGTGAGACTCTCTCTGTCTCCGTCTGCTGGAGAAAGAGAAATACTGAGGGGCTGCAGGTGGCACCTCGGGTAATATAGCAGTGTCTGTGAGACTCTCTCTGTCTCCGTCTGCTGGAGACAGAGAAATACTGAGGGGCTGCAGGTGGCACCTCGGGTAATATAGCAGTGTCTGTGAGACTCTCTCTGTCTCCGTCTGCTGGAGACAGAGAAATACTGAGGGGCTGCAGGTGGCACCTCGGGTAACATAGCAGTGTCTGTGAGACTCTCTCTGTCTCCGTCTGCTGGAGACAGAGAAATACTGAGGGGCTGCAGGTGGCACCTCGGGTAATATAGCAGTGTCTGTGAGACTCTCTCTGTCTCCATCTGCTGGAGACAGAGAAATACTGAGGGGCTGCAGGTGGCACCTCGGGTAATATAGCAGTGTCTGTGAGACTCTCTCTGTCTCCGTCTGCTGGAGACAGAGAAATACTGAGGGGCTGCAGGTGGCACCTCGGGTAATATAGCAGTGTCTGTGAGACTCTCTCTGTCTCCGTCTGCTGGAGACAGAGAAATACTGAGGGGCTGCAGGTGGCACCTCGGGTAATATAGCAGTGTCTGTGAGACTCTCTCTGTCTCCGTCTGCTGGAGACAGAGAAATACTGAGGGGCTGCAGGTGGCACCTCGGGTAATATAGCAGTGTCTGTGAGACTCTCTGTCTCCATCTGCTGGCAGGGAGGCAAAACCCAGGCGTCTGGACTGATCTGGGTTCGTACAGGGAAACCATTTTACTTACTTTGGGTCCTGGGCGTCCAGCAGGACCTGGGTCCCCCTTTGCCCCGATCAAACCCTGCGGGGAGAAGAGAAAGATGATTTCTTTCAGCTACAACTGCATGCGAGGAGCTCACAGATAGGAAGGAAGGTGCTGGGTCTCTGGGCTGCACGTTCTCATCAGAACTTACAAGCCTGGCCCAGTCCTCTCCAGCCCTCCGTGTGCAAAGGAAATATCCTGTGCCACTTCACATGTGCTGGACTGCAGCCACGTGGCCCAACTCCCACCCCAAAGCATTCTGGGATTGCTAGTCCCAAATCCCAGGCTACTCCAGGAAATGAGAGAGACGCTGGTGATGTCCTGGTCTGAGTCGCAGTGCAAAGCTATCGGCCTCTGTCTCTGAGAGCTGTGCTAAGCAGGAGAACATTTTACATTAAAGAAGAGCTTGTGTCTTACTTCCAGTCCTGGCTTCCCAGCAGCTCCGTCAGGGCCTGGCTGGCCCGGCTCTCCCCTTGGACCCTTTCAAGAGACATTGCAAAGAGAAACAGATGTAAGCTATACAAGCATGGAAGAGGAAAGGTTCTGGAGGGTCAAAGAAGCAGAGTACTTACTGCTGGACCGGGAGGCCCGAGAGGGCCACTCTCACCCTGCAGGAGAGAAGAAGGGAAAATTAGGATTTGGTGTTCAGCACTAACGTGGGTCAAGTTACATAATTAATCTGAGCTGGAAGCATACAGTGTCCTATACAGTGTCCTATATTATACAGGAACATCGGTATATAAAAACTATATGGAAACATTTGCAGGAATTTTGCTGAGTAACAAAAGCAGCGCTGCACCAGAATCCTGGCGAGAGCTTCTTCTCACCTCCAAGGATGCACAGCTGTGAAGGAACAGGGCTGAAGTGCACCTCTGCATCCCAGAAGTAAACATTTCTCCTGGGGGATCTAGTCAGGGACAATTCCTTTGGAAAATAGTGGGCAGTGCCAGCCCAGAAGCAAAGACAGCCTGTCGGAGCCTGGGTAGCACCATCAGACAGGCTAGGCAGGGCCAGAACCGGGAGAGCAAGCAGTGGCCCCGTGCCTGGCAGAGCACAGGAGCAGCAGACAGCTTCAGAGGGTCTGTGTGGGGCTGCTGCAGGGGGAGAGAGGGGTTCCTGGATATAGTCTGTGAGAATTTCAGCCCTGAACCTAACCCTAATGTAAACGCCATTGGGTCCTAACCAATAGAAAGGCTCAGAGAAGGCAACAAACACATTTAGAAAACAGAATAAAGTGAAAGAAAGGTCCATAAAATTTACTCCAAAAAGCCCAGCTGTGGGTAGAGAGATCAGCATGCATTTTGGCCCAGGGAAGGACATCGGGTGAGAGAGAGGGGGACTGTGGAGTAACGCAGGGATGCAACTTGGAAGTGAAGCGCTGGGACAAGCGGAGGATCTCTGACTGCAGCCATAATAGCAGTGCGAAAGTGAGCGCTGTCCCTCCGTCCGTCTGGGTGGGTCAGGGAGTGATCCCGCTCCTGTTACCATGCTCAGACGCACTGGCACATTGCTTGTGTGTATAGGATCCGTTGTGGGGTTCCTCGGCTTTAGCACTCATTTACTAATTAAATGTTATACGCTGGGTAGATTTTAAAAAGAAGAATGAATTATGAATGTAGGCGAAAGATGCACAGAAGACATGGTTGAAGTCTTGATGACCGGCGGTTTCAAACGTGTGCTATTGCAGTCCCTTTTGGTGTTAAATGAGCTCTGCCTGCATCATTCTGCAGCCCTGTGTACAGGGGGCTGGGCTGGCTCACCAACATCTGTTCATGTCATTCAGAGGGGAGGGGGTTAGTTTCTCTTTTCTGTGTGGGCTAATATGTCATTTTGCTTTGTTTTGCATTTTTAGTGTGAGTTGTTTGCAAACTGTGCACTCTAAAAATGCAAAACCGAAAGAAAACAAAATGAAATATCGTTAGAGGATTTTTGTTTTGTTTTGAAACAACACGAAATGAAATAATTTACTTCACTGATGTTTTCTTGTTGTTTCAAAACGAAAGCACCATCCCTAAAGGTGACAAGCAGATGAAAAGACGCTGGGAAAAAAAAGGTAAGAAATGCATCCTTTAATGTTGAGAAAGGGCCAACACTGTGACAAACTACAGGTACCATGATCCTGTGGGGCAGGCATTTAAAAAATGAATTCCAGACTGGGCGACCTGGAGTGAAAAGGCTGGGATTTGAGAACAGAGTTCATGCTGAAGGTCACAGACAGAAGGGAAAATATTGGACAGCCCTTAGCCACAGCAGCTCCCAGAGACACGCAGAGGGCTCCCTGCACATCTGCCACAGCAGCTCCCAGAGACACGCAGAGGGCTACCTGCACATCTGCCACAGCAGCTCTCAGAGACACGCAGAGGGCTCCCTGCACATCTGCCACAGCAGCTCCCAGAGACACGCAGAGGGCTACCTGCACATCTGCCACAGCAGCTCTCAGAGACACGCAGAGGGCTACCTGCACATCTGCCACAGCAGCTCCCAGAGACACGCAGAGGGCTACCTGCACATCTGCCACAGCAGCTCTCAGAGACACGCAGAGAGCTACCTGCACATCTGCCACAGCAGCTCTCAGAGACACGCAGAGGGCTACCTGCACATCTGCCACAGCAGCTCCCAGAGACACGCAGAGGGCTACCTGCACATCTGCCCAGATGGGAACAGTGGGAAAGAACGGGGAGCCTTCAACAAAGCAGCTGCTGTAATAAGAACGTGCACAAGAGCAGCAGACAGCGCCAGACGCAGCTGTGCCCGTGCATGGGATACGTAGTTTAGTCAACCCTCGCTGCCACTCAGGGGTCGCGGCTTGCCTTATTGAATGACAGGATGGTGGCTTTGTGATGTCATCGGATACTGCTACATCCATTGGCCAGTGCCCAGACATGCAAATGAGCTCTCTTCTGTCTCACTGCGTCCACTCCAGGTGAAAATATCCACCCCCTCCTCCCCCCATTCTCTGCTCAGTAATACAATAATTTACCCCTTGTATAAACCGTTCTGATGGCGAAACCGAATGACGGTATACAAAAGACGTTAAATAAATAAAACAAATAAAGTTTGGAACCGTCTGTTTTCATCTTAAAGCTGCCCCCAGTAAGGAAAGCTCTGGACGTCCCTGCCCCTTCCTATCATGGGCTGTTTTTGTGCTTTGCTTTTCATTTCCTTTTGCCATTGTTCTGAAGTCTGACTCACGCTGGCTGGGCTTGGGCTCTGGCTACCTGCTGGCCAGTGGCCACTGCTGGTCCGTGCTGGAGGCTTGCAATGCCAGCAGACTGCGGACCAGCGCCCCCTGCTGGCTGTAGCAGGAAACTGAGGCCTTGTCCCTGCCATCCCGAAGGGGCGGGCAGCGACCCACACAAAGACGCTCTTTGTCCAAGCTCACTGTGTACTCACGTCAATGCCATCGGACCCTGGAACTCCTGGGGGACCCGGTGGTCCTGGTTCACCTGGTGGACCTGTCTAAGGAGAGAAGAAGGGAAAAGATAAGTGAGGGGAACGTGCAGGACCTGCCTGGCAACTTTCTAGCATCCCTCAGACTCTGCACGAGGCTTCTCCAGGGATCTGGGGGCTGAAAAGGATCAGTTTGCTCACTTTGCTTGTTGGGACCCCTCAGTTGCTCTCTGGCGTTCCCTGTCTTCCTGGCCACTAGGGATCCTCTGTGCTGATCCTGTGCTTCCTGGAACTCTCTAGGTCGTTCCATGCATCCACTATTCTTTCCGTGAAGAATTGCTGCTGCGTCCACCCCTCATGCTAATCTTCTATGAATGAGAGGGGGAAAGCCAGTGGTGTAGGGAAGGACAGACAGCACTGGCAGAGCTCCTTCCCGGAGGCATTTGAAGTTGTAAAGAGGGAACAGCAGAAAGCACCCGGTGCAGGCCGCCCTTCTGCACAGAACAGTGCCATGAGGGGCCGAGGGCAAATTCCTGATCCAGAGACATCTAAGGAGCTGCCTTTCCTGTCCATTCAGGAAGAGAAGCCCAACAAAGCAGGCTTCATAGAAACTTTTGTCAATTTATAGACATTCAGCCCTTGACAGCCAGACTGCAGTGGCTTGTAAAACCAGATTTCCTGCTTCGGCAGGGACCAGGAACAGAGCGGCCTTTGTACTTCCCAGGTGGGGTTTCTATGTGGGTCAGTGAGTGCCCCGCGGTGGGGGAGGGGAAGGGGGGCATCACAGCCGACCTCCATCAATCTTAGGGAAGCCCCAAATTGCAGTGTAGCCCAGGTGAGACACCAGCAGCCTCACAGTGCAGGGTCCTGCCCCAGCCTTTCCTCACTGCTCCCGGACACAAAGCACGGTGCCCTCCTACAGTGCAGAGCAATCGTCTCCCACTGCACCAAGCATAAAGCGGGGTCAGCTCCAGCCAGCACAGGGCTGCTGTGAAAGGGTGGCTGAAACTGCAGCAAAATGACTTATTTCAGAGATACCTGAAAAAAAAGCAAGAGTCAGTAGAGAGTGGAGGATCAGAAGTGGCCCCTCTGCACCCAGAAACCTGAGGAGCCGTGTCCTGAGATTTAACAAGGATAGAGACCAAGCTACACTTCCAGCAGAAACAGAGGAGGTGCAAACTTACAATCTGAGGCAGTGAGAGGCAGGCGAGCTGTGCAAGCAGAGTCAGCCTGAGGATGCAGGATGAGCAAGCCATGCTGAGGATGCCTTGCCAGCCGGAGGCCGTCTGCTCTGCTCAGCCCTGGCAATCCAAGCCTGGCTTGCAGGAAGGATCAGCCCTGCCCCCTAACACAAAGACCCCCAAGGAGAACTCCCTGCCAGAGCCAGGCAGGAGGCAGGCCCAGCTCATGAATATGCAGCAGCTCTCTCAGTACAGCACAGAGCCCCTGGGGGCTAGGAAGGCAGGGCTTAGCACAAAAGCCCTCTTTATTACAGAAACATGGATCACCGTGGCAGATTAAAGACCACACGGCCCATTCCCATCTCCTCCTCTCCCTCGGAGATCCCCTCTCTTTATTCCTGAACTCAGATCCTGTCCTTGTCTCCATCACTTCCATGCATCCACCACCCTCTCTGTAAAGAAATATTTCCTAAGATTACTCCCGAGTCTACCCCCTTCCACCCCTCGTTCTACAGCCTCCTTTCCATTAAAAAGGCTCCCCTCCTGTGCATGGACACCGTGGGGGTATTTACTCAGGATCCTGCCAAAGAGTAACCTCCGGCCACTGATGACAAGCTCTGGCTTCACTGCTGCCTGCATTAGGGCTGCCATCAGCAGCACACCGCTGGATCACAGCTGGAAATGACATCACATTTACTACATTCTGTGCATGCAAATTCCACCAAAGACTCTAATTCCTTATTTGGTCACATGACTTTTGATATAATGGCATATGAAATGTGGAAATTAGGAAAAAAACAATGGCTCTGTTATAACGCTAACCAGCAGAGGCTCAGCTGCAGCGACCGGGGTAACCTGCACCCAAACATCAGTCAGCATGCGAAGGCCAGACACCAGCCTCGGTCATCTTAGTGGCTGAGGGAACTCTTACAAAATTTGGTAAGAAGATACAGAAAGGGGCCTCTGGGTGCTGCGTTACGTATTGGAATACAGCAAGGCCTGAGATGCCCTGCTAGGCCAGCTCTGTAAAGGTTTGCACATACTTGAAGGCCGAGAGATCAGTTAAATCCTGGGGTGGGTTAGGGGTTGGGGGAGCGAGAGGAAGAATCTCAGCTGGGCAGACTGGATGGCCCACTTGGTCTTTATCTGCCTTCATTCACTATATTACTAGGCTTACCCCAATGTGCAGACTTTCCTGTATTTTCTGTTCCCTGTGCATGCTCTATACCTCTAGAGTGCACTGCAATACTGCCAGAAGGAAGGAGATCATGGCTGTGGCTCAGCTGGAAGCCAAATGCTTCTGTTTACAAATGCAATTAGGACCGCTGGCGGGGGACAGTGCTCTGAGCACAGGTTCTAATCCCAGCTCTGCCTCATTTCCTCATATGTGAATGAGTAACAGCAGATAGGTTTATCTTGTGCAGACCATGGCAGGCATGAACCTCATTCATAAGCCAGGGCTGCTGGGTACAATCTTCCTAATACTTGCATTATGCCAAGGAGAAAAAGTAGAAAAATAGAGTTCCCAGGATGTAATATGTCCAGGTAGCACCTCAGGAGCACCTGGAACTGGGACTAGTTCTTTATTTATTTAAAAATATTTCTATACCGTCTTAACAATATGTATTGACCAAAATGGTTTACAATATAATGAAAAATAATAATAGAAAAGTAATAAAATAGCATAATTTAAATGTCAAATCTTTGCATGAAAATAAATAAATACCTAAAAACAAAAATAAGAAAATAATAATAAAAGTTGGAGAGAAATACAATCAAACTGTAAATGAGTGAATTAATCTTACGTTTTACATTTTCTTGGTCTCTGATTGTACTTTTTGTTACTTAAGGATCTTCTATTTCTCTATATCTTGTACAGAATAGCAGCTTGGTGCTGAGCCATTCTTCTGTTTTTCTCCTTTTCTTTCTTCTCTTTAGAAACTATTGTGCACAGTACTGCACACCCCAGAAGTGGCTGCACCCATTCCTCCATAACTTCTTACATTTAGCTTTTCACAATTAAACCAAATTGATATGTTTTGTTGTTACTGGGTGAATGTTTTGTGGGATAGAAGACATGGCGATGTTGTCCATCATTGATTGTCTCATGAGTGACATGTAGTGACATCATGCAGTTTTTCTCAGCCTCCTTATAAATCCATGGAAATTAGTGTTGTCACAGAATGTGTAAACAGTCTTATCTCTCTGTTCCCACACTGGGTTAGAGGTGATGTGCAGGCAGCGCATTAACCCTCACCATGCTAGGCATGGGTTTTATGAGGTTGCATTATTGCTGTATTTGTCAAACAGGATTTAACATTTGTAAGAAGCAAACTTAGCGCTGCGTTCTTTCACTTCAATGCAAGTAAGCCGCCCCAGAATTTTTTGAGTTTAAACAAACTGAAGTAGCAGACTGGTGAGGCAAGACTTCCCTTGTGTAAATCCATGCTGGCTGTGTCCCATTAAATCATGTCTATCTATATGTTCTGTGATTTTATTCTTTAGAATAGTTTCTATGATTTTTCCCGCCACTGAAGTCAGACTCATTGGTCAATAGTTTATCAGATCACCTCTGGAGCCTTTTTAAAGATCAGCGTCATACAGCCACCCTCCAATTTTCAGGTGCGGCGAATCCCTGGGCCGGTCGTCATCAGGAATCCGCCCCTGGCCCTAGCTCCTTTGAAGATACCGCCCTCTGAACCATGAACTGCTGAGCGACTCTCAACTTCCCCCCAACTAGATGTTTAAAAGCTGCTCTTTCTCCTTTTAAAATATTTGCCCCAGCAGCCTGGATCCATTCAGGTTAAGGTGGAGCCCATTCTTTCAGAATATGTTCCCCTTCCCCAAAAGGTTCCCCAGTTCCTTACAAACTAAATCCCTCTCCTTGCACCATCGTCTCATCCACGCATTGAGACTCCGGAGCTCTGCCTGCCTCTGGGGACCTGCGCGTGGAACAGGGAGCATTTCAGAGAATGCTACCCTGGAGGTTCTGGATTTCAGCTTTCTACCTAAACAGGTGGATAAAAGGGGAACTGGTAGATGCAGTGTACTTGGATTTTCAGAAAGTGTTTGACAAAGTCCCCCATAAGAGGCTTCTGAAGAAAATTTAAAAAATTCATGGGATGGGGGCAGTGTCCTTTTATGGATTGAAAACTGGTTAAAAGATTGAAAACCAGAGAGTAGGAATTTTCACAGCAGAGAATGGTAAACAGTGAAGTGCCTTAAGGATCTGTACTGGAACTGGTGCTTTTTAATATATTTATAAATGATATGGAAAAGGGAACACCAAAAAGCAGAGAGTCATGCATCTGGGCTGTGGTAATCTGAAATAGCTGTATATAATGGGACGTGAAACACTGATGTTCACAGACCAAGAGAGGGATCTTGGGGTGATGATAAGAGTCTGGCTATCTGAAGATGGCGAAGCAGTGTAACAAGGCAATAGCTAAAGCTAGAAGAATGCTGGGCTGCATAGAGAGAGGAATAACCAGTAAGAAAAAGAAGGTGATAATCCCTTTGTACAAGCCCTTGGTGAGGCCTCACCAGGAGTATTCTGTTCAGTTCTGGAGACCATTTCTCAAAAAGGACAGAGAAGGGCGACCAAATGGTGAGCGGTCTGTATGAGAAGACTTAGGAGGAGAGGCTGAAGGATGTGAATATGTATACTTGAAAGGGAGGAGGTGCAGGGGAGATAGGATACAGATCCGATGGCAGAAAAGAGCTGCTCACATTATTCTTCTACTGAGTTTAGTCCTCCTGGACATCCTGCTCTTCAGACTAGAGCTGGTAATCTGCTACATCTATCAGTTCCTTAGTATATGTTACTATTCTGATATGTTGTACCCCCTTGCCTGGATGACATTTGTATGCAGAAAGGCAGGTAATAAATCCAAATAAATAAGTAAATAAAAAGCTTGCCGCATTTTAGAGATCACCGTTCCCGAGGTCACCGTTCGTGCTTTCCTCACATACAGCGCTGCTGCACGAATCAGAGCACTGCCTGCACGGGGCGGGGCGAGAGGTAGCTGCGGACGATCCGCACAGCAGCACCACCCCACGGCGAAGATGTGCGCACACCCTGCCACGAGCCAACCCCGTCTTGACCAGCGCCCCACGTGACCTTCCATTCATGCTTGTGCAGCCGGACGGCGCCCCGCCTCCCTCTCCTCCGATTGGTGGCGGGGCAGTGACGTTTGGTTCCTGAGAGGCGGGGCCTCCGGACGCGGAAACTCGGGTGCCGCGGTTTGGGCTTGGAGGAAGGAAGAAGCCGGAAGCCGGAGGGGCCCGAAGCCGCCGCTGCCTGGAGACGGAGCGCGAGCGCGGCCTCCCTGCCGGTGCGACACGGAGCCGCGGCCCCCGGGCGCCTTCCAGCCATGACCGGGAAGTCGGTGCGGGATGTGGACCGGTACCAGGCCGTGCTGTCCAGCCTGCTGCAGCAAGAGGAGAACAAGTACTGCGCCGACTGC
This sequence comes from Rhinatrema bivittatum, assembly GCF_901001135.1. Classification (NCBI taxonomy): domain Eukaryota; kingdom Metazoa; phylum Chordata; class Amphibia; order Gymnophiona; family Rhinatrematidae; genus Rhinatrema; species Rhinatrema bivittatum. The sequence continues at coordinate 98,753,179 of NC_042625.1, forward strand.
CGGGCAAAGGGTAAGCAGCCCTCCCAATAAGACCCCCGAGCCGCTCACCCCCGGTAACTAACCCGAGCCGCTCACCAGTGCCCCCGGTAACTAACCCGTGCCGCTCACCAGTGCCCCCGATAACCCGATCCACTCACCAGTATACCCATTAATCAATCTGACCAGCTAACCACCCTTTCCAGTAACTAACCCGTGCCGCTCACCAGTGCCCCCGGTAACTAACCCGTGCCGCTCACCAGTGCCCCCGATAACCCGATCCACTCACCAGTATACCCATTAATCAATCTGACCAGCTCACCCCCGGTAACTAACCCGTGCCGCTCACCAGTGCCCCCGGTAACTAACCCGTGCCGCTCACCAGTATACCCATTAATCAATCTGACCAGCTAACCACCCTTTCCAGTAACTAACCCGATCCGCTCACCAGTGCCCCCGGTAACTAACCCGTGCCGCTCACCAGTGCCCCCGGTAACTAACCCGTGCCGCTCACCAGTGCCCCCGATAACCCGATCCACTCACCAGTATACCCATTAATCAATCTGACCAGCTCACCCCCGGTAACTAACCCGTGCCGCTCACCAGTGCCCCCGGTAACTAACCCGTGCCGCTCACCAGTGCCCCCGATAACCCGATCCACTCACCAGTATACCCATTAATCAATCTGACCAGCTAACCACCCTTTCCAGTAACTAACCCGTGCCACTCACCAGTGCCCCCGGTAACTAACCCGTGCCGCTCACCAGTGCCCCCGATAACCCGATCCACTCACCAGTATACCCATTAATCAATCTGACCAGCTCACCCCCGGTAACTAACCCGTGCCGCTCACCAGTGCCCCCGGTAACTAACCCGTGCCGCTCACCAGTATACCCATTAATCAATCTGACCAGCTAACCACCCTTTCCAGTAACTAACCCGATCCGCTCACCAGTGCCCCCGGTAACTAACCCGTGCCGCTCACCAGTGCCCCCGGTAACCAACCCGTGCCGCTCACCAGTGCCCCCGATAACCCGATCCACTCACCAGTATACCCATTAATCAATCTGACCAGCTCACCCCCGGTAACTAACCCGTGCCGCTCACCAGTGCCCCCGGTAACTAACCCGTGCCGCTCACCAGTATACCCATTAATCAATCTGACCAGCTAACCACCCTTTCCAGTAACTAACCCGTGCCGCTCACCAGTGCCCCCGGTAACTAACCCGTGCCGCTCACCAGTGCCCCCGATAACCCGATCCACTCACCAGTATACCCATTAATCAATCTGACCAGCTCACCCCCGGTAACTAACCCGTGCCGCTCACCAGTGCCCCCGGTAACTAACCCGTGCCGCTCACCAGTATACCCATTAATCAATCTGACCAGCTAACCACCCTTTCCAGTAACTAACCCGATCCGCTCACCAGTGCCCCCGGTAACTAACCCGTGCCGCTCACCAGTGCCCCCGATAACCCGATCCACTCACCAGTATACCCATTAATCAATCTGACCAGCTCACCACCCTTTCCAGTAAGTCCCCCGATCCGCTCACCAGTGCCCCCGGTAACTATCCCGATCCGCTCACCAGTATACCCATTAATCAATCTGATCAGCTCACCACCCTTTCCAGTAAGTCCCCCGATCCGCTCACCAGTGCCCCCGGTAACTATCCCGATCCGCTCACCAGTATACCCATTAATCAATCTGACCAGCTAATCACCCTTTCCAGTAAGTCCCCCGATCCGCTCACCAGTGCCCCCGGTGTAACTAACCTGATCCGTGCTCAACAGTGCCCCCGGTAACTAACCCGATCTGCTCACCAGTGCCCCCGGTAACCCGATCCGCTCACCAGTATACCCATTAATCAATCTGACCAGCTCACCACCCCTCCCTGGTAACTAACCTGACCTGCTTGCCAGTGCTCCCTGATAACTAACCTGACCTCGCCAGTGCTCCCAGTAACTAACCTGACCCAATCACCAGTGCTCCCAGTAAATCCCCTGACCCGCTCACCAGTACAGCCAATAACTAACCTGAACAGCTCACCAGGCCTCTCATCTCAACATCTCTCCCAGTTACTAACCAAATCAGGTCATCAACTGTGCCAGCAATCAACTCAACCAGCTCACCAGCCCTCCCAGTAACCATCTCACCAACCCACCCAGTAACTAAGCCACTAGCTCTCTCAATAATTAACCCAACCAGCTCACTAATTGTCCCAGCAACCAATTCAACCAGCTCAACAGCTCCCCCAGTAACTAACCGATCATGCCAGCAAGCAGCCAAACTGGTTCACCAGTCCTCCCAGTAGGCAACCCAACCTGCTCACCACTTGCAGTAACTAAGCCAACCAGGTAATAAACCTTCCAACCCTCTTTGCAACCAATCCACTCTGCTCACAGACTCCATCTGCTAATCCAGCTGACTGACTAACTCCTTTTTATTTTATCCAGTCAGCAACATATGCCCTTCCAATCAAGACAGCCATCTGTCATTGCTAGGAAACTAAGGGGGTCATTTATAGACATAAAATGGGAGAAAACCTTTAGTAAATGACTCCCTTAGTGCCCAACAGCCAAATAATTAACTAGGCAAAGCGATCACCTATGGTTTTCGTATCTAGGTTAGCAAGCGATAGGCAGCCAGATATTCTTCCCATGTAACCGTCCTGCCAGCTGACCAATCATTCTGCTCATCAGTACAGCCAAGAATAAGGGAACCAGCGGGCTGACCATCCTGCCAGTATTCATGCCCCCTATGCTTTGGTTACTGATTCTCTCTTCCCCAGGAGAATCTGGGATCGCGGTAGCAGAGTTTAGTTTCCTCCTGATCTTTACTTCCTGAGCAGTGCCACACTTCTGCCAAGACCTTGCACAGTCTCAGAGCCTGCCCTTCCTTTCAAAGAGGTGAATTATTCATTTCTTGAATCGAAAGGTTCAGTGGCTGTATTGGTGCTGGATAAAAATGGGACTGTGCGTAGGCTGCATGAACAAACGAGGTGTTGTCCTACCTGAGCCGGTATCGATGGTCGCAGCGCCCTGTGCTCAGACCTGCCCTTCCTCTGCTTGAGCAAGACATTGCACTTCCATGTTTCTCCTTAAAACTGACACTGAATATTACAGATGATTCCCCTGTCCTGGCTCAGTGCTTGAGTTTTGGGTGTTACTGTATCAGTGGGGGTAGCCGGCGTGTATGGAGGGAGACGTGTGCTATCTCTCGGCAGCTAAAACGGATTAGGATGGCAGAGCAGCCGTTGAGGATGCACCAGGCAGATGATCAGCATAAATATGGGCACGAAAAATAATCTACATTGGTTTGATGGGTAATTAATATTTGTATTATTCAAGAGATCCTTCCAGTTCTGGTCATGTCCGATCTGGAGCGGGGAGTGAACTTCTGCTTTGATCTCTGTCCTCCGCTAATGGTGGAGGGGTGGCGGTGGAAAGTGGGTCTGGAGCAGGAGGGCAGGGAGTGTGCACCTGACACGATCTGTCCCTGCAGGTGACGAATACACAGATCTTGCTGCCTACATTAGGGTGAAATCAGTTTATTGCTCACGGTGGCAGATGGGATACATTTTAACATAACCTGGGACCTTCATTTTTTATCAGGGCCCATGATTTTTCCAGATAAGTATCGGACTTTATTTTGGTGAACAGAAGCCAGGACAGTAAAACGATATTAAGCAGATTCTCCCACGCATCCCCTGCCTAGCCCTGGGCTGCCCCTCCCTCCTGTCTGCAGCAGGCAGTGCTTCTGGTGGGTGGCGTCGGCAGAACCGGACAGCGGGCACTGTGGCTGCCCGGAAGGGTGAGCACGTTCACTGGTTGAGGCAGGATTTGAAACGTAGCGCACGCTTCGCTCTGCACGGACTTCCAGTAGTGCTGCATCTTAAACCATGGTGATAATCAGTCTAAACTGAAGTACGTTTCCCGCCAAGCGTGGGGTGGTGTTTGAATGGGTTTTCCTCTACCTGTAGAGCATCTTCGCTGAATACTGGCGCTCGGGCACTACGGCAGTGTTGCTGGATCATCTGCTGACGGAAGAGCTGAGGTCCCCAGAGACGCTGCCTGGGGGGCGGTGTTACAGTCCCTGCAACCCTTCCAGCCTCTGCTGGTTTTATTTGCTGCCTCGTGTCTGGTGACCCTTTGCACACACATCTCTGATGCTCAGAGTACGTTTCTGTACTGAATCATTGCAGCTGTCCCTCCAGATGACTCACGTCTTGCAGTGAAGTGCTATGTGGAAAATCACAGGCAACGGCTAGCAGCCCCCTGGATGTGTATTTACGGGTGGGGGGCTTAGCGGATCCATTCTCAGGACCAGGGTTTTAGGAGGAGTGTTGGCACTGGCGTTCTCAGTCATTAGGGGGTGAATTATAAATCAGATGCCTGGGAATCTGTAACGTCTCTGATCTGGACTGCAAGCTTGCTCTCCGTCTCTGGGGACGGATGCGTTGGATGGAGGTGATGTGCGTAGCCCCACCTCCCTTGGGGAGGGATTTTGGCGAAGGGTGAAGGTTACAATGTGCACGTTAAACATTGACAGAACCACGATCTCGCACAGGAAGCTTTTCAAATCATTTTATTACATACAAAATCTTCTCTATGAAGGTTTAATCCTCACAATTTGATAAGTCCAAATAGTTTTGTATCTCAGATGGGACCGGGAGGTGATGATGATCCACGACGCGTTATTAGCCCAGGTACAGATAAGACCAAAATGGTCCATCCAGCGTGATGGTCAAGGTTGTAATTGCCACTCTGTGCAGGTTACCCTCTCCGTCCCACTCCACCCTGTAGGTAGACTGTCCTGGGAGTGAGTAGCAGGATTACATTTCCTTTATGGACCTGGACTGGTCACTGTCGGAGACAGGATGCTGGGCTCGATGCACCTTGGTCTGACCCAGCACGGCACTTCTTATGAGACCCGTAACTTATGTTCTGTACCACTGTGAGGGAACTTAAACTTTAACTCTGCTGATTCCCCTCCGCCCTTTCGGTTGAAGCCAGTAGCAGAAAAATGTATCGTCCTACGGTGGTGAGTGGAATTTTTTACTCCGTCTGAAATGGCAGATGATGTCGGCTGTAAGTGACAGGTTTCCCACAGCCTCAGGACAGCCCGGGTATGTGGAGACCCTCTGGATGTTCAGCCTGATTCATGTGGGAGGCCTCGGAGAGTCCATGCTCTGAAGCTGCCGACACTGCAGCATCTCCTGACTTCGTGCATAAACATGAGCGGTCTCTGGAGGCAGAGTATCTATCGCTGCTCTGTGCCTGATTCCTGGGAAGATTTGCGTTTATCTTACAAATTCAAATCCCAGAGAGGCACAGCAGTTGGTTTGTCTTTTTCTGCAAAGCTGAAGAGCTGAGAGCTAAAAATTACTGACCAACCCAGAAAGACCTACTAAGCCTCCCAGCCGGAGGATAACTGGACCAGACGGGGAAGGGCCCTGTAGCCCCAGCAGACGCTGGCCTGCCCTTTCCTATCTCAGCCTCCCTTCCTCCCAGCCGGAGGATAACTGGACCAGACGGGGAAGGGCCCTGTAGCCCCAGCAGACTCTGGCCTGCCCTTTCCTATCTCAGCCTCCCTTCCTCCCAGCCGGAGGATAACTGGACCAGACGGGGAAGGGCCCTGTAGCTCCAGCAGACGCTGGCCTGCCCTTTCCTATCTCAGCCTCCCTTCCTCCCAGCTGGAGGATAACTGGACCAGATGGGGAAGGGCCCTGTAGCCCCAGCAGACGCTGGCCTGCCCTTTCCTATCTCAGCCTCCCTTCCTCCCAGCCGGAGGATAACTGGACCAGACGGGGAAGGGCCCTGTAGGCTCAGCAGACGCTGGCCTGCCCTTTCCTATCTCAGCCTCCCTTCCTCCCAGCCGGAGGATAACTGGACCAGACGGGGAAGGGCCCTGTAGCTCCAGCAGACGCTGGCCTGCCCTTTCCTATCTCAGCCTCCCTTCCTCCCAGCTGGAGGATAACTGGACCAGATGGGGAAGGGCCCTGTAGCCCCAGCAGACGCTGGCCTGCCCTTTCCTATCTCAGCCTCCCTTCCTCCCAGCCGGAGGATAACTGGACCAGACGGGGAAGGGCCCTGTAGGCTCAGCAGACGCTGGCCTGCCCTTTCCTATCTCAGCCTCCCTTCCTCCCAGCTGGAGGATAACTGGACCAGACGGGGAAGGGCCCTGTAGCCCCAGCAGACGCTGGCCTGCCCTTGCCTATCTCAGCCTCCCTTCCTCCCACCCGGAGGATAACTGGACCAGACGGGGAAGGGCCCTGTAGCCCCAGCAGACTCTGGCCTGCCCTTTCCTATCTCAGCCTCCCTTCCTCCCAGCCGGAGGATAACTGGACCAGACGGCGAAGGGCCCTGTAGCCCCAGCAGACTCTGGCCTGCCCTTTCCTATCTCAGCCTCCCTTCCTCCCAGCCGGAGGATAACTGGACCAGACGGGGAAGGGCCCTGTAGCTCCAGCAGACGCTGGCCTGCCCTTTCCTATCTCAGCCTCCCTTCCTCCCAGCCGGAGGATAACTGGACCAGACGGGGAAGGGCCCTGTAGCCCCAGCAGACGCTGGCCTGCCCTTTCCTATCTCAGCCTCCCTTCCTCCCAGCCGGAGGATAACTGGACCAGACGGGGAAGGGCCCTGTAGGCTCAGCAGACGCTGGCCTGCCCTTTCCTATCTCAGCCTCCCTTCCTCCCAGCCGGAGGATAACTGGACCAGACGGGGAAGGGCCCTGTAGCCCCAGCAGACTCTGGCCTGCCCTTTCCTATCTCAGCCTCCCTTCCTCCCAGCCGGAGGATAACTGGACCAGACGGGGAAGGGCCCTGTAGCCCCAGCAGACGCTGGCCTGCCCTGAAGCTTCCTCATGCAGATTGTGAAAGGAAACCGAGCAGAGCCCTAAAACAGGAAGCTGTATGCAGAAGCTGACGCAGTTTGGAGATAGTGGGGGAATTAAATCGGAAACACTGAGGGGAGGGGAAATTCCAGTACTTCAAGGAGAATATTGGACTTTTTAAACTGAATTTAGGTTCCCGCGTTCCTTGATGTGCATCGTCCAATCCTCTTCTCTTTCAGCGTTCCTCTCCCCCGGTGTCCTTGGGCAGCGAGGATCCCGCCTTTCACTGCTCTCTCTTAGAAACCGTAGGTGGGGTTTTCCTCTTGTGCACCCCCCGGCACCACACACACAGAGCCACAGCAGGCTCGCTGCATCTCCATGGGCCAAATCATTCTCTGCCAATACTCCAGTCCTTGGGTGCAGCTCCCTGTATCCTGCCAGCAACAGAGGTCAGGAGGGTAGGGCGATGTCACGCCCTACCCTCATGCACGTAGAGGAGAGGCTCCCGCCTGTAACTTTAACCCTGGACTAGAGTACGGAAATACTCTAGTCTGGGCCCCAGTTTATAAGGTGGAGGCACAAGATGTCAGCCATTCAGGTAAAGTAACCTGGCAGTGCTAAAGCCGGGATTAGAACTCGGGACTGTCAGCAAGGAGTATCTGAGCATGGCCTATCCTAGACATGGCAGAGTGAAAGAAGCATCCCAGGCGGATTTCTCTGGGTCTGAGCCTTCTCCGTGCCCCTGTCCTCTGCCAGGCCCTGATCGACTCCCAGGCGTCACTGCCAGGTTTTAAGGCTGCGAGGCAGCGATCTGACGTCACGCCTTGGAGATGACATGACACGTGCATTCATTTAATTTCCGCCTTCCCCCAAGTGTGTGGTGCGCATGTCCTGAGTGCCTACTGGCATTTTATTTGTTTATCTTTTAATTCGGAGAACTACTCAAGTGGCAAAGAAGTAAATGTCCTAGGCTGGAGCAGTCAAGATCTTCTCCGATAATTCCCCCTCTTGCTGTGTGTAAAATCAATACAAGTTTCCTGAGTGCCGTGATTTGAAGGGCTGGATGCCTGGACAGTGACATCCTGAGCATGGGGCTCCACTTCCACTCTGCAGTATTTGTCTGTAAACGGAGACGTCGTGGAGCAGCTGCATGGGCTCCTTTTTCCATGCAGCCAGCATCAGACCGGACTGAGAAATTCTCTTTTGCTTCCCTGTTGCCAGCCAAGGCCGGTGCTTGCATTAGGCGGTCGCCTAGTGCGCCAAACCTCTGCCAGTGTGAGTGCTGTGCCAGATACCACTGTGCTGGGTAAGGCCTGACCAAAGGATTGCCTTGCACCGGCCCTGCTGCCAGCAGAACGTGGGGCAGATATAACAGGGTTGCCCATAACAAGTCATGCTGAGGGCCAGATCACTGCAAAGCCTCTGAGCTCCACTGATGGGAACGCAGTGCACCCTTTGAGTTTGGAACATCACCTGGTGATCCTGTGCAGTTGTGCAAACACTGGTGCACCAGCCTTCAGAAGGCTTGGCTGATCATCTCCATACTGCTGGTTATTCACTGATTCGTTGGGGAACAGGGAGGACATCTTTCCCCTGCAATGCTGTCAGAGCCAAGAGCCCAGGGGAAGAGCTGAACCTTGCGGAACACTTCGGTGTTTTTAATGTGGCTTGTCTTGTTCCTCTTCAGTTGTCCCCTCCTGAGATAATTCCATACTTTCTATTATTGAGTGATAAGGCAGCTGGTGTACACTTTTGCTATTTTTCCAGGGCCAAGATGGGCATCGTGGAACATCGGGGTGTTTGTCTGCATCCGCTGTGCTGGGATTCACCGCAACTTAGGGGTTCACATCTCCAGAGTGAAATCTGTGAACCTGGACCAGTGGACCCAGGAACAGATCCAGGTGAGCTGGCGGTGCTGTGCGCATGTCTTGTTCACGTGTCGGACACAGGTTGGGAGGGGCACTGCTGCAACCTGAGACAGTTAGTGTGCGTGTCTAGCAGCTGTGTTTTCCCTCTGCAGTGCATGCAGGAGATGGGCAATGCGAAGGCAAACCGGCTGTATGAGGCTCATCTGCCCGAGAGCTTCCGCCATCCACAGATGGACCAGTATCCTTTCCAGCCCTGGCTGATGCGAGGTTCTTCTGAGCATGCTTCGCAGTAGAAACGTGCGTGGCACGAGTAACCCTTTGTGTTCTGAGCTGGCGTGATGCTGGCAGCGCTTGGGAAGTAGCCTTTTATTAGGGGAACTGGAGACAGGATTTTAAAGTAGCACATTTGTTCTGGCAGAATGTGCGACCTTCAGTACAGAAGACTGCACTGTGCCAGGCTATTAAGGGACCGCAGTTGTCCTTGAGTTCAGAACTGACCTGCGGCTTCCAGGTAGAATGACCCGCTCTCGTGAGCCTTGCAGAGGGTACAAACTGCCCCGAATCCCAGCTCAAACCAGGCATGCTGGCCTGCGGAAGCAATTCCCCGCTGTGTGCTTCCTGCCTATTAATCCTTAATCAGGTCTTGCAGAGCAGCGGAAGCGTTTATCCGAGATAAGTATGAAAAGAAGAAATACATGGACAGGAGCCTGGACGTTGCTGCACTGAGGGTGAGAGCTAGGAAACACTGCAACCCTAATTGGATTTAGTTGTGGTGTGTGATACATGAAAATGTGACCACAGAGTGAATAACCGGTGGCCCAGAATGATTTCTCCAGATAACGACCGTGCCTGTGTTTGTGTTTCTCTTCCATGACTCACCGTGCCCACTTGCTTATTGGATCCTGTGCAGAAGGGGAGAGACGATAAAAGGAAGCCAGCAGCAGAGGACAGACAGACCCCTGTTGTGTTTGAAAAAGTGAAAATGGTAAGACCCAGCCCTGGATGGGGATGGGCACGAGGACAGGAAATGCCCCATCCAAGGATATTTCTTTATTTAAAATGATTTCTATACTGCATTTTATAAAATCTAAGCAGTTCACAATTCTATATAATCAAACATAAAATTAAAATCAAAATAAATAACATGACTCATAAAACACAAATTCCTTAAATCAGAATACATGGGATAAAAATGAGTAAAAAAAAAAAAAAAAATCAACAAACAACTAAAATCAATGATAAAATATAACCCGAAACCCTAGCCATTTCAAGCATCTAACAGAGCCCTCTTGTAGCCAGTCCTGGTGATCTGCTATTACACATTAAACCAAGCCTCGGAGCAGCCTTAGAGTCCTGTCAGACGTGTAGTTGTTCAGGCAGCGGGCCAGCGCCTCACCCCAACGGGCCGCTCGTTCCCAGCCTGTAGGAGCCTTCCAGGTTCCTAATTCTGGAGCTTTTCAGGAACCGTACGCCCGCAGAACCAGTTTCTATGAGGGTAAAACGTTTTGCTGTGTGTTTGCGGCTTTCTTGAAAATGAACCACCATGAAATGAATGTGTTTTTAATCTCTCTTAGCCACAAAAGAAGGAGGAGCTGCAGAGCTCCCAGATAAAGCTGCCCAGGCTGGAAGAGCCAGTGATGGACCTGCTGGGTCTGGGTAAGGCACCGCGGATCCCTGGAAGCTACTGAAACTCTTATGCCTGGTCCTGCAGTTTCCCCATGGCAGATCGATTGTTCCTTTCTGTTTGTCAGATATCCCTGTGGCCAGCAGCATCCCTAACGGAAAGCCCAGTAGCACTTTAAAGAATGATCTGGATCTATTTGGACCAACAGCGCCCATCCCACTCTCCAGTTCCTGCCAGGTAAGATGAAGGTCTGTGTTGCTAATGCCCTGCCTCCTTCCTGCGGATCCCCTGGCCTCCCAGCTGGGCCCTTATTCTAATCCTCTTTGTATATCTGATTGTGAGGCCAGGCCCGTTGCATTCAGCAGAGATGCCTTGCGCATCGATGGCCTCCCACGCTAAGTCCAGGCCCTCTGCTCCTTCTCTGGCGAGGCAATAGCTGTCATTGTGCCCGAGAAAGGAAGTAGTTACATCCCCTGGGAAAGGGATAAGGCTGGAGATGAGCGCGGGTTCCTGCCTGCAGCTCTGTCTGTCAGTCTGGGGGGAAAGCGCCCAGCTTGACGTTTCTTCTCTGTCCCCTTTCCTCACCCAGGCCATTAACTCGCCACCAATGAGAACAAGCAATAGCTCGGTGCCTGAAAATCTCAACCTCTTTCCTGAAGCCAGCGGCAAAGCTGAGGACCCTGGGAAGAAGCAGCTGAGCAAAGACTCCATTCTTTCCCTGTACGGCTCCCAGGCGCCGGCTCAAGGTACATCACTCGCAGAGCAGGGCTCTCGCTGGCCCCCCCCCCCCCCCCCCCCCCCCCCCCCCCCCCCCATGTGCATGACTATTGCTGGGACTCGGAAGGAAATGGCTTTCTCTCTGCTTCCTCCCAGGTGCTATGTTCATCCTTCCCACACACATGGCGTACTCTGCAGCTTATAGCGGCTTCCCAGCACTAGCACCGGGCAGCGGCATGGCTGGGGGCACGATGGCACCTCCGCTTGGTCTGATGACGCAGCCAACAGCCGCGGGGATGGTAGCTCCAGTAACTGTGCCGGCAGGGTACGTGTCTGGCATGCAGGCGCCTTACGTTGCTGGCACGGGAGGGGCACCACAGCCCATGTATGGCGTGCAGCCGGCACAGCAGCTTCAGTGGAACATCGCACAGGTAAGACCTGCACCTGGTGAGAAGGATGAGAAACCGGCACCTGCTCTGCGTGCCTTTGCTTCATGGTGGAAAGTCGGATCTCTGTGGCGAGCTTCAGTAACTGAGAGCGGGTTGGTGTTGGAGGTCTTCCCCCAGAACGTGGCAAGTGTTTGAGCATTGGGGGATCCCGGGCAGACGTTAGGCTCTGGGCTGACTCTCTCTCTTCTCTCACTGCTCCCCAGATGACCCAGCACATGGCCGGGATAAACTTTTATGGTGCCACTGGAATGGCAGGATATGGACAGCCGATGGGAGCCGGAAGTACCCCGGGAGGTAACCAGACCCTCGGAGCGAGTCAGATGTGGAAATGAAAAGTAACCGTCGCCTTGTAAATCTGCACATCAGCCTCTTTGGGCTGCTTTCCGGGGGCTGCTCATTTTTACACAGTGGGGAATTTTTTGTGGTTTTATTTTTGCCTTGTACCCATCACTGAAAAAGTCAGACCTCAACTCCACCTCTTACTTTATGAGCTGGGACGTCACAGTCTCTCTGGGAACGGGAAAGGGCCACTTTCTAGGTTGTAGGGCCTGTAGAAAGCGAGGGAGAGCGGCAGGCAGAAGGCACCTCCTGGATCCTGAGCAGTGTCTGCCACGCTTCGTGGGATCCAGCGTTGCCCTCCTGTACAACTCCCATCCGAAACGGCGAGGGGACTGCGCATCCTGCTTCACTCGTTTCAGGAAAGAGCCCTCAGGTTAACTGAAGGGGGGAGGGTCTGGTTTCACTGAGAGAGGCACGGGGACCCCAATCCCCTTCGCGGCTTTGGAGGATGACTCTCTTCTGATGGTGGAGTCCCCCCCCCGGGAAGCTCAGGTTCTTGCCGGTTTCCAACTCCCGCAGGCTCCACTTAACGGGTGAAGGAGCAGCACCCGTCCCAGGAATGGTTTTCTGCGGTTCTCTCCTCATTCCTGCCCCAGGGCATCTGTAGGGTCACGCGTGGTCACGCGGCGACAGAATCTGGGCTATATTTAAACTGTATTTTAAAATGTTTTTCTAATAGTTCAGGGAAACCTTGGCAAAAAAGACTTGTGTGTGTGTGTGTGAAGTACTGAGCCAGAGGTCGGTGCGTTTTTCTTTCGGATGGGACCAACCTGCTTTCAAAAAGTATTTTTCCTTTACTGGTCCAAGAGTCTAGTGAACTGGGGAGAGGTGAGAGGTAAGGAATAAGAAGTCCCCATCTTCTGCTGGCTGCAGAAAGTTATTTACGCCCCCCATAGGCTCCTCCTTGAAACCATGTGTACAGAGCTGTGTACACGGCCGCCACCAGGAGGTGCAGGATCAGGCGAGCACCCAGATGGGAGCCTTGCAGCTCTGCCTGATCTGTGGCCACTTTGCAGAAGGAAGGCAGGGGAGTGTGGAGAGGTTTTAGGAAGCAGCAGCTCTCGTGGCCTCCTTTTTATAACTTTGTGGAATAATGTTTTGTATCGCGTTGTGCTGTGTGAGCCGAATCCTGCCAGTGGCTGAGTGAGGCCGGAGGCAGGCGCTCGCCTCATTCTCCTGCAGGAATCACCATGTGAAGACGCTTCATCTGCATGAAATGGAAAGGGGAAACAATGTAATTAGTGAGAAAAATAATCCTGTGTATATGGCAGAATAAAAGCTTTTTCCTTGCTGCTGTTTCCAGTTCCCCTTTTCTTTTGTTTAACATTTAGCTGTTTCAAAGAGAGAGGAGGAGCCTGTGTAAGCTGTAAAACCTTTTAAAGGACCAGTAAATAAGAAGCTGAGCCCTCAAGAAATCCACTCTCTCTCGTCTTTGGGTATCAGTCAGAACTACATCTTGTAGTCTCCTCTAGTCCAGGCTGCTGTAGGCTTTCCGCCTCCCGCACACCCTTAGGAGGGCGCGGGGCAGTGGTGGATGCACCTCCAAGCCCACAGGAAGTTGTAGGCCGGCGCTGGTGTGCGGCCCATGGTGCTCCCAGGACGCAGCCTCGCTATACATCGAGCGCGTGGCCCCAGTCTTCCCACTAGAGGGCACCATTGGTGCATATTATAAAGCAAGCTCCCCACCCAGGGGCAGGGCCTGCAGGTAATTCAGCCACAGGCTTTGCATTTGCTTTTTTCAGTGGAAAGTAACGCATGGTGATTTGAAAATACAATCTCCATGCACCTTTGTCTTCCTCTAAGAAGGACTGGTCAGTTTACCAAGGCAAATGGTTTTGAAAATGTCCTTCCCCATGATTAACCTTACAAAAGAAACCAGGTTAGACCCCAGCTCCGCTCAGAGACGAGAGGTGCACTACTCTGAGATCACTCTTAACTTGGTGGGAGGTGCTCTGTGAGGCCAGCGCAATAAAGTCTGCACCGGTTAACGAGCACACAGGTCCATAACGCCCGATGCAACAAGGGGCTCGGCGCCTCCAAACCAAGGCGTAGCTAATAGCATTAATCACATGCAAATGCCATGTAGAGGAGCCCATTAGCAGTTACCTCACAATGCAGAAAATGGCCGCGCGCCTGAGGTGCACTTTTCAATCTGTAAAATTTCACGCTCACCCTGGAGCAGGCATAAGTCTTGCTGCATGTCGAGAGGTTTACTTAAAAACGACTGCTTTTCTGTGGTTCCTCCTAGCTACGATCATCGCGATACAAATAGGAGGAACTACAGAAAGCAGAATCCTGGATTAAAAAAAAGACTTTCTGGATGCGGAATATGCGGGCCGTGTCCGTAGGTGCGTGTACTGTGCTGGTAAATTTGCTGCCGCGGGATAAAATGCTCACTCGGAAATTAAGCGTCCGTTTTGGTAAACCGCGCCCAGGGTGTGCTAGGGCTGCCCAATTTCTCCCTAGTGTGTCTGTTTCAGCCCATTTACACATTGCATTGGGCGCCCGGGAGATGTGGAGGTGCCCAGTTTGGATGCACAGATTTCACCTGCACTTTATTGCCTCGGCCTGTGTGGGAACAAATTTGCACCTGACTGAAAAGGGAAAATATGCGTGTGCCAGACGGAGAAGGACCTCTGCATGCTCTTGCACCTCCTTTTTTTCTGGAAAATTGCATGCATGGATCTGAAAGAACTATCCATGTGCATCTCTTCTGATCCTGCCCAAAATGCACTCCCCCTGCAGCCAGAAGTCTGCGCAGCGAGGACCCTGCATGAAACTTTTCGTGCAGTGAGAGAAGGCAGTTTTCCAGCAATTAATCTGAGTGAATGCCCTAAAGAAAAGTGGAAATGCACCAGAAAACCCCAAAACATTACTGCCATTGCCCTCTCATCTTTGTTTGTACCTGAGGCGCGAGGAAGAGCGTTTAACCATTTCTCATATTTTGGCCTTCAAGGCAAAATCAGCGACTATAAATCTGAAGCCAGTGGGACTGACTGCTTGTCTTGGACTTGTAAGACAGGGAAATAAAGAGGAACGCAGGAGCTGTTCTCAAACTGAATTTAATAATCTTCCATTTTTTGCTGCCCAAACCATGCAAATGCAAGCCACGGGCTGCCTGGTGCCATCTTTCCTCTCTGCAAACTGGCCAGAGTATTTTACAAACCCCCACACATCCTCGGTCATAAAAACCACACAAAAATACAAGAATTGTACATTGGTAAGGAGCACACCTAGAAAACATTACATAGCATAGGTAGAAAACGTAGGGTTTTCCTAGGTTTGTGTTCTGTAAGCAATGAAACAGTACAAGGTAGGAGCTGCAATACGGGAAACACATGCACCAGCCCTAGCCCTCACAGCATTGGACAGGATAGACGTATTTTATCTTTTTCTTTGTTTTGCTTGCTTGTTTTTAAAGCTTTTCATTTTCCAAATCAACCAAACAGTCTTCACTGGATGTGCTTGGCTGGCAGGTTTGGTTTTCTCTTCCCTACCTGTAGCGCTCTCTCCCCTCCTCTATCATTTATGATTTAGGTCCAATTAAAGGCATGCCAGTGATGAATTGTCAGTGTGCTCTGCGCTCAGTCCTGAGCCCGCGAGTGGCAGGAAACTGACGCTGCTGGGGAAGGGGGTAGGGTTCAGAGGTTTAAGCCCTTGTTAGAAAAGCAAGGCCACAGCAGTGGAGGTGCTAGGAATGTGCTGGAATGTGGGCTCTGGTCTGCCCGCAGTGCGATGGGCACGGGAGCAGGGGGACGGTTGTGCTTCTCAGGGGAAGCTGCTACAGGACACTGCTGGGCGGCTGCTAGGGGGCGGAGGAATCTGCTTCCACTTCCTCTTTTTCTCATCAGGTCATTCCAAATGATCGATCCTGGCACATTACAACAAAAAGCACAATAAATTGTCCCTTTCCTAGCTGCCCAGGATCATTTGAGGAAGGACACTTCTTCTCTCTCCATTACTGCCTCCCTCCCTGGCCCCCACATTCACAGACTAAAAACACTGTTTAAGATATTGATGTATATATTTTTTTAATGAAGAAGGGGTTCCCAGGAAGGTTTTAAGTTTTATATGGCCAAGGCCTGTGCTACACGTAATGGATATTCTCCCAGCGTAACAGTCAAACTATCTGTAGTACACTGTTTGCATGCATAGGTGGATGCACCGAGATTGAGGGCAGAAATACACGGTCTTTTATAAACTATGGGGCACCTGCCACCAAAGTGTGTGTGTGGTGTTGTAAATGCTTATCTTTCAAATGCCAGAACAATGAACGTGCCTAAAAATGTAATAATCTGTCCACCTAACGAGCCTGATTTTGTAAATGCGTGCTTATAGTGTTCTGAAAATACATGCATGCTTGGACTTGCCAACATTCACCCAGACCCTCACCCGTGTACCTGCAACCGCCCATCCAAAAACTGCAGACAAAAGATAGGCGCATCCATCAGCAGTGTAAAAACGTTGGCATGCACGTAAACTCTTCTCAAAACAGCAAACCTGCCTCGTCAGCTCCTTATTCCCCTGATAAAATGTGTGTGCAATACTGCACGTATGCACGTGCTCTCAAGGTGTGCGTCTCTGCTACTTAACGCACACGTATGTGCTCTCTTTATACACAAAGGCCCTGTGTCTCCTTAGTGTGTGATCACTGGGCCCAGCACTTCTGCAAGTTTATGCTGTGAGACTGGCATTCAATTTGACCTTCCATGTACTCTGTTATGAGTCACTCTGAAAATGATTGAATGTAAAAACCAGCGAGCGAATAAAGAAACCTCAACCTTCCCTCCGCCAGCACCTTCACAGGTTCCCCTGACTCTGCAGCACTGCGTAATTGTTTCCTTTGGATTCTGCAGCCTGGGAAGGATCAGAAAACCCCATTTTTGTGTGCGATGAGATATATCCATAATGAAACAGAAAGGAGCTTCTCCCACTGCTAAAGGGAAGCTCTCTCTGCCTCCAGGTTATAAGGAACTGGGACTTTTCTTTCCATAGAAAGAAACTTTGAAATGAGTTGGAAAGCCAGGACTAGTTTATGGGCCAGGTGCTGACTTTGGAAATTTCAGGGCCCATTAGCATTTTGATGTGCCCACATTAACGAGAAAGCTGTCCTCTGGTTCCTCTTGCACATGGTACGGTTCTGCTGCACTGAGCGGAGGGTGGCCAGCTCAGCAGAGGCAGAGGCTGACAGGACAGGCTGCTTCCCACAATTTGTGCTCATGCTGGACACGTGAACGAAGTTTACAAGAACGTTGCATACACCTACACTCAGAAAAGCATGACGGATAGCGACACTTCATGGGACTGCTGCCTGCGCTCTCGATCACTATGGCATCTCTCGCGTCTGATGTCCTCCTCGCCCTGGCCGTGAGACCTTTTTCCTGGTACGCTGCTTCTTGTGTGGACACAAGAATAGTTCCCACCTTAAGAACCCACCTTTCAAAATGTAACTTGGCTTGACAATCTGCGCAGGTAAACCTACTACCTGATCACCGCCCCTACTGGTCTCATTTCTGGATAAAATTTCAAAATGGCCATGCATTGATGCAAAGGAAACACTTACACACCTAGTGCATCCAGGCAGGATCTCTTTTATGGCAAGGATCCCTTGCTTTGTGGGGCACCA
Source organism: Rhinatrema bivittatum (assembly GCF_901001135.1). Lineage (NCBI taxonomy): Eukaryota > Metazoa > Chordata > Amphibia > Gymnophiona > Rhinatrematidae > Rhinatrema > Rhinatrema bivittatum. The sequence continues at coordinate 98,770,609 of NC_042625.1, forward strand.
AGAGCAGTAGTTAATAAGAGGGCAGGTAGTAGGGAAAGGTGCCTGAGAGCCCTGGCCTTTCAGCAACTCATAGGGGCCACAACACAGGTGCACTCCCGTTATTAGCCACCACGGCCCTGCAGACATGGGGAATCGGCTAGAAGTCAGGTCTTCCGTGTGCGGAGGGAGGTCTCTGCATGTTCCCTTCCTAACCTGGGGCCTGCAGGGTTTCACTGGAACGAGGGGTGTTGGGGGGGTCTGCTGCAGGTGCTCTGGTCTATTTAAGGCTCAAACAAAGGCAGGTGCTTCTTGGCTGGAAGGTGCTTTTTATGATGTATAGAAAGCACTCTGGTTGCTCCTTGCTACAAAATCCCCAAGCTGATAATACAAAGCTACTTGCAAATGCACTAGAAAACCAGACACAGGAACGTGTACATTAAACGCAGGCGTACCTCTTGCACGCAGCTCCTACTTCAAAGTCACCAAAAAGTACAAGTCATGCAAAGTGAAAACAAGCCAAGAAAATCCTCAAAGCATTCCTTGTCAAGGCATGAAGTGAAAGAGAGTGGCCGCAGAGCAGGGGCTGGCTGGGACCCTGGAGCCCCCTCTCAGGGCATTACCAGTGGTGCCACTGCATGGCTCTCCGCCCTTCAGCCTTTGGTGGTTTGTGTGCTTATCTTGAGGCTGATTTGGGTGCTAACCCCATGCTTAATTCCTTTCTCTTCTCGCTGCAGCCTGGAGCAGGGCGTGAGAGCACTAGCCAGGGATGGGTCGGCATATCTGGAAGGCCGGTCTCTGGACACTGCTTCTAACACCTCCCTCCCTTTCAGGTGTGCTGAAATGGCAGAAGTCCCTAGGTAAATAGTGATCTTGCAATAGGGCCTGCAGGTGTGCTTTTATTTTAGGACAGGGTAACTGACTTCCTTTTCTGTTGGCATTACCAGCGGTGGATGAGAGAGACCATGAGATTCCTTTTGGGAAGACAAACCCTTCTTGGAGAAAAGGCAGAGACGACCCCATTTGCTCTTGTGCTAGTACATAGAAAATCAGTTTGATTTTGTCCAAGGCAATTCAGGACTTTCTCATGCATAAGAAGAGCAAAGCAGCTGACTTTACAGTGTAAACACACACTTGAGTTTTTTTTGTGCAAATGAAAAGAAAATGCCTTATTTTCATTACTAAAATGGCGGGGGCTGTGTCCCACCGTGCAGCCTGGTGAGCGAAGCCCAGGGCTTGACCTAACTTCCTGGGTTTGGCTCATTAGAGTCCAGTGAATGTCCTTGCAGGTTGTTTTCCTAGGGTTTGATCCAAGTCCAAGGGACATTGCTTTATAGTTTATAAAATGCTGAGAAGGAATTTGCTTTAATCTGCTTTCTCTTAGCTGAAACCTTTTTTCTCATTAGCAGGGGAACCCAGTGTTCACCTGCTCAGATTTCTCTTTCCTCTTCTGCCCTGAGAAGTGTCTACAGAGGGTGAATGTGCTCTTCAGCTCATTTCTCGGAGGCCCTCCTAGCACAGCACTGTAATAACCCCCTCATCCTGCTCGGCTCACCCCCACCCCCCATGGACTGCTATCTACTGGCCATTGGCTGTCTGCCCTTCTTCTCTCTATCCATATCCTAAGCTACTGAAAGGAAATATTGTGTCTCTCTCGTGGCTGAGAGGCCATGAAACTCAAAGCAGCTCCTGTAGGAGTTCAGGTGCTAGAACTGCTGCCAACCAGATCCCAACAGAATTAAAACACGTGGACAAATTAAGAATGGCACCCATGGTCTTCCATACAATAGAGGTCCTTCTCGCATCAGCACAGATCTTCAGTGGTCCATGTTGTTCAGAGCATCCTTGGTGAGAGGGGAAAGCGAGAAGGATTTCAGTCCATCTAAGAAAGCCTCCGTCCCACAGGCGCCAGCTCCTTCTTGTCAACATCCAAAACTTGATATAGTGTGAGGGCTCCGGCACGCCCAGCCCACGTCTAGCTGCAGGCAAAGCCTGGACTCCGTTTCTGAGCTTCACCTCGCAGCTGCCTGGCAGATTTGCAGTAATGGGCGCCCCTCAGCAGGATGTGTATTGCTTGTAGAGAGCCGTAGGATCCCTGTGTGCAGGTGAGGAGGGAGCCAGCTTGCTCTGTGGGCACCTTTTATTGCAGGTTTGAGAGAGCCCAGGAGGACTAGCTATTTTGGTCAGTGGCATTTCAACCCAGAGACCAGCAAGAGCAAAGCCTTGCATCCATCCCTTTCCGCTGCCACACTCCCATCCCTTTCCGCTGCCACACTCCCATCCCTTTCCGCTGCCACACTCCCATCCCTTTCCGCTGCCTCACTCTCATCCCTTTCCGCTGCCTCACTCCCATCCCTTTCTGCTGCCACACTCTCATCCCTTTCCGCTGCCACACTCTCATCTCTTTCCGCTGCCACACTCCCTACCAGGAAACAGCAGATGAAGGGAGGCAGCAGTCTGCACCGTTTCTAGACTTAGTTTCTCTTTACACAAGTCCCCATATGAGAGGGGATTGAACAGAGTTTCTGGTGCCCCCGAGGGCAGGGCTGGCAATAAGCAGTGAGCACTAGCATGGCGCACTTTGCCTGGGGGTCACAGATGCTGGACATGGGAGTGAAGCCTGAGCCGCAGCTCCTTTAATCTTTCATTCTCCAAAAGTCGCTTTCTCCTTCGACAACAAAGTGGCTGCTCTATCATCGGTGATAAAACTTCAGTGTTTTGCTGCTATCACCCCTGAGTTTTCAGCAAAATTCATAGGCACCTTCATTAAAAAAAAACCCAAAAAGCTTCCAGACCTCTTTGTGTTGCTACAAGAACCATTTCCTTTCCCAAGTCTCTAATCCCCCAGTTTTCCAGCAATTCCTTCCTCTCTCTGCATCAGTCACTTTCTGATGGATCTCCGCACCGAGCAGTGGGGTCTGCAGTAAGTCTCACCTTTAGTGCTTTCAGCCAGTGAGGTGCTCTTATTCCCAGGTGACTCAGCTGGACAGGTGCTGCCTTTCCACCTCTGGGTGACCCTTTGCCTTTTTCAGCCTTAGTCTGCCAGCTAATATTCTCATTGCTGTACAGAAAAACGATATTGTTTTGAGGTGGTGCAGAAAGTGAATACTTAAAAGCACCTGTTTAAATCAATGTGTCAAAAGCATCCCTGCTGTCTTAGGCAGGCAGCGGCGGTGGGCTACATGGGCTACATGCTACTTATTGAATGCTATGGAGGGAATTGCTTTATGAGAGCTGCAAGATCTGTGTGGTGGGAGCTACAAGGCAGGACGTGGCTGCTGGCCACGCCCTCTCCTTTGTGGAGGGTCCCACACACAGGCCACAGAGAGCATGTGGCAAGCTACATAATATGCTACGTTCCTTAAAAAAGATACTCATGTTGCTTTACCTGACAGTAAAAATAAAAAATGAGCGTGTTGCTGCATACACACATCTATATATAAACAGAGAGAAACACAATGCATTTCTGTGCGAGATGCATTTCTATTTATTTCTCTGCATGTATATATAGATTTCTTAATATGTCCTCAGAGAGCAGAAGCAGGTGCAAGCAGTTCGGAAGTGCATAGAGGGTGCCCAGCATGTACAGAGCCCTCTTCACGGTGCAGGCAAAATTCTCAAACAGTCCGGAGATCTGCATTAGTTCACCGTGACGTGAAGGGTATGAAAAGTTCCCAGAGGCACCCAGGTAAGAGCCTTCTTTCAGCGTAGGGGGTCGGGAGTGGTAGGTCCCTGGCCAGGTGGTGTTGCAGGGCCTACACGGATACATATTTACAGCCGTTCTGCTGAAAAGTTCCCATCACGAATGGATTGCAGTCAATGGCCCTTTCCCTCGCCCCCTTCCCCCTTCCCTCTTCGGACATCTTAAGGACAAGAGGGACTGGTGGAGCTCTCCAGAGAGGACTGGGACATGCGGCGCGTCAGAGGAGCAATGCTGGAATCTGCCAAGGAAGAAGTAGGGAAGAGTTTGTACCAGCCTGTGACCATGGTGCTCAGGTCCAGCTCTTCCAGCAAAATTTGGGCCATCCCCATGAAAGATTTGTGATCCATGCGGCCATAGTCTCCCCAAACTATCACCTAAAGAGGAAGGAAAGAAAACAGCAGACAGATTATTCTGCGCCGAGCCTTGACGACCATCCCTTAGCAGAGGGATGGCCATGTGCAACGGGAAGTCAAATGCATGGAGCAGACGGCAAAACGTGCAGGCAACACTCAGACTGCTTTGTGTGCCATGGATTTCCATTCAACAGCAGAAATTAATTTTAGCAAGAACATGGAAGACCTAAGTTACTCTGCTTTAAAACTGTGGATGTGCATTTCCAAGGACGTGGTCTGGTCTTTACTAAAAGGAAATCTTTTAGTCCCGTTTGATTGTGTTTTAATCCCATGCAGATCCCGCATAAAGAGATGAACATACAAGTTTCACGTAAGAGGACGAGGCGTGCAAAGCGGCGAGCAGCATGGGGCGTGGTTACCTGCAGCACCTTGCCCTGGGGACCCTCATCAAACAGGAGCGCTTGTTGATACAGGGGGTCCCAGCTCTTCTTGGCGGATTTGGTCTTCTTTTTGGCTAAGCAAGTTCCATTCTCCAGCAGGTAAACCTTAATATATGGAGCTAGGAAGGAGGAAAAGAAGGAGCGTCACAAAGGAGGAGGCCAGTGAGAGGCTCCCTACAGATCCCAAGGGAGACAGTGGCTGGCTCCATCCTTTCCCTAGGTTGTGATCCATGGGGGGGGGGGGGGGGGAGGGCCCTGTGCTGTCCTGTCCCAATCATCAGGGCTTTTTGCTGGAATAATAATAATAATAATAATAATACAAATCTTTGTTCCCGCTCTGCCCATGTCCTTCCGCAGCACATACCAGGGATGGATTTCGTGCCCAGCTTCGGAGTCAGGCCCCGGGCCTGGATGACTTCAACCTCTAGCTGCCCACTTCTGTCAATCATCCCGATGTGGACATCACCTGGAATGGATTGGAAACAAAAGGGATAAATAGGCCGATAAGCGCATGGCCGCCTGTTTCACTACATCACAGCACCTGCTTTCAGCTTATGTTGGTGGTGGAAGACGGAGAGAACTGTCCACCTCCCCTGGGATGTCCTCCTCCCATTCTGTACAAGAAATCTTTCTGCTCTGACCAAGGAGAGGGCTCTTGGGTTATTATTGTAACCGTTTTAAACACACGCGGTTTTGCCTTATAGGGGGAAGCAAGGTTACTCCTGAACCTGGGATGGTCTTACCACAGCCTTGCTGACAATTGGCTGTCTGGTTAGAATGGGTCTGGGTGGAGGATGGAGTTAAGATGGCAGCCGAATGAGAAGTGGGAGAAGGTTGCTCCGCTGACCGTTTTCTTAGAATATCAGATTTCCCTCGCTAAAGGTCTTAAAAAATGCCACATACCAAATGTAAAGGCCGGCTTCGAGAGAGCCAGGCAGTTTCCGAAACTCCCAATGCAAGACAAACTACAATTCAAACTCTTCACCTCGACGCCGAAGGAGCCGGGAGCGAAGGCCGCGTTGGACAGAGACGCAGAGCGAACGTCTCAGCCACTGGCAGATGAAATCTCGCTGAGTCCCGTCCCCACCGACAAGCCTCCCGGATAGCCCTACGGAGCCTGGAGGCCAGAAGGAGGACGATACCTCAATTGGGATTATACTTACCTTTGATGTCGGGAGATATCAATCCTGTAATTTCGACACTGGACACTGTAGCTGAAGCCACGCGAGGGGGTGAGTCTACACAAGTATGAACCTCCTTTCTTATAAAACCCGTGGTAATAACTATGGATTCGATATGGGAAGCATTGGCAGCTATTGAAGTAGCGATTATTCATTTGTCTAAAACCCGCCTGGAGTCAAATAAACGTAGCAATGAGAATGAAAAAAGGATTGATGATCAGGAAAAGAAATGGAAAGGAAAATTATAGTGATGGAAGGTTAGCCGCACGCTAATCAACATGAGACTGTGCAAAATAAGAAGATAGGGAACACACTTCGAAGTTTAAACATACGGGTTCTCAATTTCCCGGTCATTATCCAGATTTCAGCGCTTGAAATGTTTAAGAAGTACTTAAATGCAATTCTGAAAATACCTACAGAGGCTTTACCTTTAATCTCCAAGACCTATTACCTGCCACAGAATAAAAGGGAAAGTGACCAAGAGAATTTGGAACCGCAATTACAGTTAAACGTTACCGAGTTATTGGAGCTGTCGCATGAGGGCACTGTTACAACAAGAGGAGTGATATTTGTGACTTTTGCCTTCATTACTGAAAAAAACGTATTGAGATTGCTCTTTCGTAATAGATCTGAATTGTATTATGGCCAAAACGTGTGGCTATTTCCTGATATCACCCGGATAACACGGGAGAGAAGGAAACAATTCATAGAAATGAGAGTAGAAGCTTTGACTGTATGTTCAAACTTTACTCTTCCTTACCCCTGCAAATGCGTAGTTAAATATCTTTTGAACCGTCACAGCTTCGTTTCTTTTTAGACTCGCACCCCAATGTGACTTAGTATTAAGCTTGGTCATTCGGTCACCATCCTTTCTTTCTTCCTGATTGTTTAAAATTCGATTATCACTCCTAAGATTTTGTTGTATCCACCCTCATCTTATTTCTTATTATTATAGAGTGCTTTAAGAATATAATTGTTACCTGTATTTTGTTTTTTGAACTGAAACAATTTCAATGTAAACCACCTCATTTTTCATTCACAGTGGTTTTTTTGTGTAAAACTTAAAATGCAATAAAAAGAAAAAAAAAAGACTGGGTCTTGGTTTTGTGTGCCCCGTTCACTCTCCCTCCCTGCTGCTGGATGCCTGGGATCCCCCGTCCTAGTCGCCCATAGGGCAGCATAGACACAACAATAACAGCAGCATCAAATGGAGCTTCCAGCTCTGGCTACCATTTTCATAATTATATCAGCATAAACTGTTACACCATCTAGAGAGATTCAAGAAAAGAATAAAATGGACATTTTCTGTTGTTCAAAACACAGATCTTCGACACAGGGAAGAGAATGTAAGAAACATAAAAAAAAAAAAAGCAAGAGAATAGCGGCAGCCTCCAAAGGCTGCGACGCTCCTGAGCCCTGCACTGTCTCTTTCTCCTGCCACTCCCAGCACCTGCCAGCCAGGGGCAGCACAGGAACCCTCTCTGCCACAGCAACTCATCTGGGTGAACAGTGTTGGTTTTATAAAACAAAAATAAAGGGTGAAAAAAAAAAGCAAGCTCCTTAATTTTGTGACGCGAATACCAGTATGCCAGCTGGTAAAATCAGTGACAAAATGAAACAGAAACCAGGGTGTAGAAGTCAAGAAACCTAAGAGGAATTTATTCAAATTCAAAGACAGCTGCTCTGTGTGGTCAGCAGTCCATCTGGTTCATAGCAGTTTATGGACTTCTCCAAGAACTTGTCCAAACCTTTTTAAACCCAGCTATGCTTTCTGCCTTTACCACATTCTCTGGCAATGAATTCCAGAACTTCATTGTGCGTTGAGTGAAAAATAATTTTCTCTGATTTGCTAACTTCATGGTGTGGCTCCCAATCCTTCAGGCCGATGCAATATCCATGACGGAAAAACGGGCACTCAGTCATGACTGCCTGCTTTCCTAACGCACGCCTATCCACCTCTCCCGGGTACGCAGTGCAGTAGGCTAATAAGCCGCTGCATTAAAAAGGAGGCATTAGGAGAAACTGTGCATCCCTAGCGCAGGATAAGAAAGCAGATGCTCAATTTTACGAGCATCCCTTTTCCTAACCTGACCACCGTCAAGACATTTATTTATTTTTATTTTTTACGTTGCAGCTTTCTGTGGTTCCTATGACTTAATATCGCCAGGGCTGGTGCTAATTTTTGAGAGTTAAAATGTGCATTTATTTTTTACATCGGGGGGGGGCACTAGCTAATAGCCTTATCAACATGGCATTTACATGTGCTGAGCACTATTAGCTACGCAGGAGTTTGGATGCATGTTTATTGCATCAGGGGTTATGGGCGCGCGTCCACCCACGGGTTAACCTGTGAGCTAGCCTGAGCACACGGTATTGCATCAGCCTGCTTGTATTATCTGAAAATGTAAATAACCGATTCACATCTACCCATTCTACACCTCTATCATATCCCCCCGCAGCTGTCTCTTCCCCTAACCTCTTCAGCCTTTCCTCATAGGGGAGCTGTTCCATCCCCTTTATCATTTTGGTTGCCCTTCTCTGTACCTTCTCCATCACAATTATATCTTTTTTGAGATGTGGCGACCATAATTGTACACAGTATTCAAGGTGCGGTCTCACCATGGAGCGATACAGAGGCATTATGACATTTTCCATTTTATTTACCATTCCCTTCCTAATAATTCCTAACATTCTGTTTGCTTTTTTAACCAGAGCAGCACACTGAACCGAAGATTTCAAAGTATTGCCCACAATGACGCCAAGATCCTGGTTCTTAATTCCTAAAATGGACCTAACATCATGTAACTACAGTGTAGGTTACTTTTCCCTATGTGCATCACTTTGCACTTGTACACATTAAATTTCATCTGTTATTTGAATGCCCAGTCTCCCAATCTTGCAAGGTCACCGCTTGTGATCTCACTATGCAGAATAATTTTGTGTCATTTGCAAATTCACTCGTGGTTCCCTTTTCCAGATAATTTATACATATACTGTATTAAAAAGTACTGTTCCCAGAACAGATCCCTGAGGCACTCCACTGTTTACCATTCTTCACTGAGAAAAGTGACCATTTAATCCTACTCTCTGTTTCCTGTCTTTTAACCAGTTTGTAATCCACGAAAGGACATTGTCTCCTATCCCATGACTTTTTAATTTTTCCCAGGTGTCTCTCATGAGGAACTTTGTCAAATGCATTCTGAAAATCTAAATGCACTATATCCACTAGATCACCATTATCCACATGTTTATTAAAGCCTTCAAAAAATGTAGTAGATTTGTGAGGCAAGACTTCCCTTGTGTAAATCCATGCTGTCTGAGTCCCATTAAACCATGTCTATCTATATGTTTTGTGATTTTATTTTTTATAATTGTTTCTACGATTTTACCCAGCACTAAAGTCAGGCTCACCAGTCTATAGTTTTCTGAATCACCTTGGAGCTCTTTTAAAAGATCAGCGTCACATTGACCACCCTCCAGTCTTTAAATACAATAGATTATTTTAATGGTAGATTATAAATTACTAGTAATAGATCTGCAATTTCATTTTTTAGTTCTTTCAGAACTCTGGGGTGTAAACCATCTGGTCCAGGTGATTTGCTACGCTTTAGTTTGTTAATCTGCCCTATTACATCATCCAGATTCACTGCAATTTGTTTCAATTTTTCTGAATTATCGCCATTAAATACCATTTCCAGCATGATACATCCCCAACATCCTGTTTAGTAAACACAGAAGCAAATAATTCACTTAGTCTTTCCGCTATAGCCTTGTCTTCTCTAAGTTCCCCTTTAACTCTTCAATAACCTAACAGTCCAACCAACTCCCTCACAGGCTTATTTATTTTATTTATTTATTTATTTAAATTCTTTTTAATATACCGATGCTCAAGACGAAGTCTTATCGTACCGGTTTACATCATAACCGGGGGAAAACCATTTAACTAGAAAGAAAGTTACAATAAACAGGGTGTACAATACAGGGCCATTAAGAGAGAGAGAATTAGTTTAACTTAACGCTACTAAAGGATAGTGCAAAAAAGCAGAAAACAATTGACTAACTTGGGGTGCTGATTTAGCAGCTAGTTTAAATAAACAATTCGAGCATAACAGGCTTCCTACTTTAGATATATTTTTTTAAAAATTACATGTTTTAAAAAAGTTTTATTATGAGATTTTGCCTCTACAGTCAGCTTCTTTTCACATTCTCTTTTTACCTGCCTTATCAATGTTTTACACTTAACTTGCCAATGCTTATGTTTTTTCCTATTTTCTTCAGTTGGATCCTTTTATCCAATTTTTGATAGAGGTTCCTAGGCTTCAAATAACCTCTTTCCCCTCACCTTTTAACTATGTCGATAATTGTTTGGCCTTCCTTTCGCCTTTTTTAATGCATGGAATGAATGTGGTCTGGGCTTCTAAAATGGTATTTTTAAATAATGTCCATGCCTGATGTAAACTGTTTACCTTTGTATCTATACCTTTTAGTTTTTTTCCAACTATTTTCCTCATTTTATCAAAGTTTCCCTTTAAAAGTTAAATACTAGAGCAGTAAATTTACTTAATGTCCTTCCTTCAGTCATTTTGAATACTGGCAGCAGATCGCCTTTGCCCTCACTATGTCACAGGGGCCGACCGTCGGTACCTGTGACATAGTGAGGGCAAAGGCGATCGGCGCCATTTTGAGTACTGGCATCGGACGGCCGGCGTGCAGGAGGTCGCTCCTGGACCCCTGCTGGACTTTTGGCAAGTCTTGTGGGGGTCAGGAGGCCCCCCCAAGCTGGCCAAAAGTCCCTGTGGATCCAACAGGGGGCCCGGAGAGACCTCCTGCACGCCGGCCGTCCGATGCCAGTACTCAAAATGGCGCCGATAGCCTTTGTCCATACTATGTCACAGGGGCTACCAGTGCCATTGGTCAGTCCCTGTCACATGGTAGGAGCAGAAGATGGCGCCGATGACCATGTGACGGGGCTGACTAATGGCTCCGGTAGCCCCTGTGACAAAGGCTATCGGCGCCATGATGAAACCGGCATCGGGGGTGTGAGAGTGCAGGGGATGGTTCCCGGATTCCCCGCTGGACCACCAGGGAGTTTTGGTAAGGCTTGGGGGGGGGGGGGGTTTTTGTAGTTAATTTTAATTTTAGCTGGGACACGAATAGAAATCGCAGTATTAACACATCAGGGCGCCATACGGCCGAATGTAACCTATCTGCTCCCCGACGAATCCGAATCACGAATGCAACGTATGGCGTCCCTCTGCACATCCCTAACATATACTAAGTTATTACAACGATTTTTAAAGTACAACAGCTCACTTCAGCTAAAAGTGGCCTCAAAAAATACTGCCTTCAATGCCTTTCTAAAAAATGTTAAAATCCTGTAACTGTCTCACTTCTACTGGGAGTTTATTCCACTCATTAGGTGCAATAGCAGAGAAAACACGCCCTCGACCCATTTAAACTTCTTGACTGGCGGAACAATTGTAAGCTATTAGATCTCAAAGCATGTGCTGGGATATAAGATCTTACGAGATCCTGTAGTATACAAGGGGAGAGATTATGCATGAGTTTAAATACCCCTCCACTTAATTGGGAGCCAGTCTTCATTTTCAGTGTCAGTATCCAGGCAAAGCACATTAGAAATGAATGGAGGGAAGTAGCAAAGACATAGTCCTTGTCTGCCTATGTTTAGTGTTTAGGGCTTCCTCTTCATCCAGTGCTATTCACCTCTAACTTTCACATCTTACTTTTCAGTCTTTTGGCATTAGCATAAAGACATTTAAAGGTGTGTATTTAATCTGTATGTACAAGTTTCCTAGCAGCCGACAAGGATAATTTGGAATCTTTAAACTCAATTTAAATAACTGAAAGTAAGTATAGCGGTGCTGAATAATACAAGCTGTGAACCAGAGAGAATGCAACCCACTGACTCCCATAAGCGACCTCTACGGCTTTGCAAAGTCATCACTAAGTGATCTTGAAATCTTCCCTGGAAAGTTGCTTCATAATGTTTCACGCCCAGTTTCTGCAGGATGGTGTCGGTAAGTATTGCTTGTCCTCGTGAAAATATCATCATATCATGTGGCCAGCGAGGCGCCGACACCGCAGATCGCTGGCTAATGACATCACGCCGGGTTTTGTTTAAGTGATGACTAGCACTGCATCACAAACACCAAAACAGTCAGCGTCTTCAGGTTTTCTGCTATTGCCTCTGTTTCAAATGAGTTTTGTAAATGAATTGAATAATATTAAAAAAGAGAGAGTTTTATTATCATCAGAGAAGACACAGTAACTTCGCTGTAGGGGAAATTGGAGGCCTCAGCGCTGGGCTTGCTGTGAGATGCAAAGGGCATCCCGGAGGCAGGAGGCAGAAGGGGAGCTGGTACTTGAAGACTCACCCATTGGTGGCGTTGCCAGGGTCTGTCTCCCCACAATCTGTGCTGGCCCAAGACCATCTAAGAAATCACTGAACTGGCTTTCAGCTCCAAACCTGGCTGTGGGGAAAATGAACCTGCAACAGAAAGAGAAAAAGAAAAAAGGATCCTGAGCTTTCCTTCATAGTGCAGACATCTTCTGACACATTGCTGGAAGGTTGGAGTTGGAAAATGTCCTTCATGTCTCAGGCACCTGCTCTTTATTTACCTTTTGTACCTTCATGCGTATCACAACTTAAGGGGCCTGTTACTAGAGGTTTTCTCCCCCCTATCCCTCTTGTATCTTCATGCGTATCACAACGTAAGGGGCCTGTTACTAGAGGTTTTCTCCCCCCTATCCCTTTTGTACCTTCATGCGTATCACAACGTAAGGGGCCCGTTACTAGAGGTTTTCTCCCCCCTATCCCTCTTGTACCTTCATGCGTATCACAACGTAAGGGGCCCTTTACTAGAGGTTTTCTCCCCCTATCCCTCTTGTACCTTCATGTGTATCACAACGTAAGGGGCCTGTTTACTAGAGGTTTTCTCCCCCATATCCCTCTTGTACCTTCATGCGTATCACAACGTAAGGGGCCTGTTACTAGAGGTTTTCTCCCCCCTATCCCTCTTGTATCTTCATGCGTATCACAACGTAAGGGGCCTGTTTGCTAGAGGTTTTCTCCCCCATATCCCTCTTGTACCTTCATGCGTATCACAACTTAAGGGGCCTGTTTACTAGAGGTTTTCTCCCCCCATATCCCTCTTGTACCTTCATGCGTATCACAACTTAAGGGGCCTGTTTACTAGAGGTTTTCTCCCCCCATATCCCTCTTGTACCTTCATGCGTATCACAACTTAAGGGGCCTGTTTACTAGAGGTTTTCTCCCCCCTATCCCTCTTGTATCTTCATGCGTATCACAATGTAAGGGGCCTGTTTACTAGAGGTTTTCTCCCCCATATCCCTATTGTACCTTCATGCGTATCACAACGTAAGGGGCCTGTTTACTAGAGGTTTTCTCCCCCCATATCCCTCTTGTACCTTCATGCGTATCACAACGTAAGGGGCCTGTTTACTAGATGTTTTCCCTCCCATATCCCTCTTGTACCTTCATGTGTATCACAACGTAAGGGGCCTGTTTACTAGAGGTTTTCTCCCCCCCATCCCTCTTGTATCTTCATGCGTATCACAATGTAAGGGGCCTGTTTACTAGAGGTTTTCTCCCCCATATCCCTATTGTACCTTCATGCGTATCACAACGTAAGGGGCCTGTTTACTGGAGGTTTTCTCCCCCCATATCTCTCTTGTACCTTCATGCGTATCACAACGTAAGGGGCCTGTTTACTAGAGGTTTTCTCCCCCCTATCCCTCTTGTATCTTCATGCGTATCACAATGTAAGGGGCCTGTTTACTAGAGGTTTTCTCCCCCATATCCCTATTGTACCTTCATGCGTATCACAATGTAAGGGGCCTGTTTACTAGAGGTTTTCTCCCCCCTATCCCTATTGTACCTTCATGCGTATCACAATGTAAGGGGCCTGTTTACTAGAGGTTTTCTCCCCCATATCCCTATTGTACCTTCATGCGTATCACAACGTAAGGGGCCTGTTTACTGGAGGTTTTCTCCCCCCATATCTCTCTTGTACCTTCAGGCGTATCACAACGTAAGGGGCCTATTACTAGAGGTTTTCTCCCCCCATATCTCAGGCCTTCCTTCCTGGCAGTGCTGTGCATGATTCACATGGTAATGGAGTACTTTACGCAGAGACCTGTTACAGTCAGACTTGCCTCGCTGCTGTTATAAGTTGTGCCCTGTGACCTTGTACATTCATTTAATGAGGCAATTAAGGCAACAGAGAGAAAGATTCCTTAATTAGTGCTCAGCCACAGAAGCTGTGCCCTTACTGCAGGGATAGATTCTCTTGATGTGGAGCAGAGACGGACGAGGTCTCTGCAGTCCACCCCCCCCCCCCCCCCCCTTCAGATTGCCCTTCTCTGTCACCTGCCTTTGCGGGTCTTTTCGCCCTCAGTTTTTGCTGGAGAAAGGAGCATGATTCGGGGCACTAAATTCATCACAAGTGGCCCCTCCCTGGTCACAGTGAAAGAGGTTTCTCAGTATTGGGGATGCCCAAGCATTCATAGGACCAAGACCAGGCCTGAGCTTCCAGAAATGGTGAACTTTGAGATGTTAATTTAAGGGGCCTAGCGAGAATGAGGGACATTTATTTCTGTAAAAAGATTTATCTGCCACCTCCCTGCTCCTCATTAGATTACCCAAAGTGGTGGTTACAACACCGAAAGCAACAAAAGCAAACAATTACATACACAATTCCGTCAAAGAACAGTAAAAACGAATCTAAGATTATTACTGACATTAAAATGCAGCAAACAATTTTCCCTCAAGCATGGGGCAAAGAAACAGGTTACTGCAGAGTCACTGATCCTGGGCCGGAAATAAGAAAACCTTGTGACATCTGACTGGGTTCCTTCTTTCTGCAACAAATGCCCCTTTTGTAACTTGCACAAGGAACTTGCCCTCGTGATGCAGGGCAAGTGGGCACCTTTCAGTTGAGGAAACTTCAGAAGAAAGCAATCTCCAAAGCTGTCGGCCGTGGACTGTGTGCCAGGGCTCCTCCCAGTGAGAGTCGCAGCTCCCGTGTGCCTCGGCCTTTGGCTAGCTCTCTGCATGTCACTGCTGCTGCTCTTTCCCCTCCTTGGCTTTTCATTCTGCTCCTGCATCTCCATTCGCCCTTACTCAGAGGAGACTGGCAGTAGTGCTCGAGGTGCAGTCAGCATCATTAGAGGCCTGGCTCTGATAAATGGTTCTGCTATCCATTCCTGTCTGTCTGGCATGCCAGGCTTCCTGGATTCCACAGCAGAGGTTGGCACTGTATTCACGATCCCTGCCTGACCTCAGTCCAGCCCTGGCTAGATACAGGACCACAGAAATGCAACAGCAGGATCAGGATTCTTGGGTGTCCTAGAAAGCAGGAAAAAGCAAACACATGCACAGCTACACCTCACAGAGGGGTGCACAGAAACCGTGCAGACATGGGTCCTGGAGGGGTTGCTTACGTGCCATCGGAGCTGTTACTGTTGGTGCTTCCATCTGTAGACTCTCGGCTCCCTTGCCGGGTGACTCTGTTCCTCATCTCCACTGCAATGCCTGTTTCTGTGCTCCTCCGGATATTACTGCGCAGTTTCTTTGTGCTACCGTCTGGGAACAGAAAAAAGAGGAAAATTAGAAGCTTACGTTTTATGAAATCACGAGAGAGAAACAGGCCTGGAATATGGAAGGTATTCACCAATTGAAGTTTGCTGTCACTCCAAGAGTTTGCTTCGGGAAAGCTTGCACTGCTGCTGCCTGTGCTGTATCTATCCCCATAGTGGGGTCAATTTGTGTTGTTCTGAGGTCCCTCAGAACAAGTACAGCACAGGCAGCATAGTGCATGCTTCACACACACACACACACACACACACACACACACTGGGGGAGCAGAGCCTGGTAGTGCAAGCTTCACACATACAGATACACATAATTGTGTGTGTGTGTGTGTGTGAAGCATGAACTATACTGCCTGTGCTGTACCTGTTCTGAGGTGAGGCAGTGTGTGTATGTGTGTGTGTGTCTGTGTGTGAAGCATGCACTATGCTGCCTGTGCTGTACCAGTTCTGAGGTGGGGCAGTGTGTATTATAAGCTTGCACTATGCTGCCTGTGCTGTACCAGTTCTGAGGTGAGGCAGTGTGTGTATGTGTGTGTGTGTCTGTGTGTGAAGCATGCACTATGCTGCCTGTGCTGTACCAGTTCTGAGGTGGGGCAGTGTGTATTATAAGCTTGCACTATGCTGCCTGTGCTGTACCTGTTCTGAGGTGGGGCAGTGTGTATTATAAGCTTGCACTATGCTGCCTGTGCTGTACCTGTTCTGAGGTGGGGCAGTGTGTATTACAAGCTTGCACTATGCTGCCTGTGCTATACCTGTTCTGAGGTGGGGCAGTGTGTATGAGAAGCTTGCACTATGCTGCCTGTGCTGTACCTGTTCTGAGATGAGGCAGTGTGTGTGTGTGTGTGTGTGTGTGTGTGTCTGTGTGTGAAGCATGCACTATGCTGCCTGTGCTGTACCTGTTCTGAGGTGGGGCAGTGTGTATGAGAAGCTTGCACTATGCTGCCTGTGCTGTACCTGTTCAGAGGTGGGGCAGTGTATATGAGAAGCTTGCACTATGCTGCCTGTGCTGTACCTGTTCTGAGATGAGGCAGTGTGTGTGTGTATGTGTGAAGCATGCACTATGCTGTCTGTACTGTACCTGTTCTGAGATGAGGCAGTGTGTGTGTGTGTGTGTGTGTGAAGCATGCACTATGCTGCCTGTGCTGTACCTGTTCTGAGGTGGGGCAGTGTGTATGAGAAGCGTGCACTATGCTGCCTGTGCTGTACCTGTTCTGAGGTGGGGCAGTGTGTGTGTGTCTATGAAGCTTGCACTATGCTGCCTGTGCTGTACCTGTTCTGAGGTGGGGCAGTGTGTATGAGAAGTGTGCACTATGCTGCCTGTGCTGTACCTGTTCTGAGGTGGAGCAGTGTGTATGAGAAGCATGCACTATGCTGCCTGTGCTGTACCTGTTCTGAGGTGGGGCAGTGTGTGTGTGTCTATGAAGCTTGCACTATGCTGCCTGTGCTGTACCTGTTCTGAGGTGGGGCAGTGTGTATGAGAAGTGTGCACTATGCTGCCTGTGCTGTACCTGTTCTGAGGTGGAGCAGTGTGTATGAGAAGCGTGCACTATGCTGCCTGTGCTGTACCTGTTCTGAGGTGGAGCAGTGTGTGTGTGTCAATGAAGCTTGCACTATGCTACCTGTGCTGTACCTGTTCTGAGGTGGGGCAGTGTGTATGAGAAGTGTGCACTATGCTGCCTGTGCTGTACCTGTTCTGAGGTGGAGCAGTGTGTATGAGAAGCATTCACTATGCTGCCTGTGCTGTACCTGTTCTGAGGTGAGTCAGTGTGTGTGTGTATGAGAAGCGTGCACTATGCTGCCTGTGCTGTACCTGTTCTGAGGTGGGGCAGTGTGTGTATGTCTGAGAAGCGTGCACTATGCTGCCTGTGCTGTACCTGTTGTGTGAATAAATAGAGGGCTTGATTTTCAGCGTGGGACGTGGGCTCTGGGGAGGTGTCACATAGAGAAACCCTTTGGGTCTCTTGTTTTCCTGCTCTTCATGGCTCTGACTCAGCTCTGTCTAACCTTCAGGTCCCTGTCAGGTGGGACCTTGCAGATCAGGCAGGCTGCTGCAATCAGCCTCCCAGGCTTTCATCCCCCAAGCTAACTCCCTGCTGGGCATGAAAGCTTTGCTAAATGATTCCCCTTTCATATGTTTCGGTGCTTGGCTTTGTGAAGCCTTTCACCTGGTGAGAGAGACTCTGGGTGGGAGAATATCAAAGCCACGTGCATGGGCCAGTGCCAGGGAGACAGCAGGCATCCAAGTCAGCGTGTAGGGTGATGGGGATGGCTGCAAAGGGTGACAGTGAGTTTTGTGTTGGAGAGATCCAACAGTCTCAGTGAAAGCAGCTGCACTTAAATCGAGCCAGTGCTCTACTGGTAAGGGGAAGCTTTTCTCAGAGAGTCCTGGGCGTGCAGCAGTACAAAGAGAATTCAGGTAGCAGAAGCCTTGGTTAGATCAGATACCTGGGGGAGCAGATACCTGCAGGCTGGCGGTGGAGGGAGCTGCAGCCCTGCAGTGTGCTGGGATGGAATGGGCAGCAGCCTGCCCACCCGCCTCTGCTGTTGAGACTTAGCAAGCTCACTTCACCTGTGAGCAGTTAGAAGTTTTACAGCAGCTTCTGCTTGTCTGAAAATAAACGTGTTCCTAAGATTTCCCAAGAATAGCTTTCGGATGAGCTCACTGTCCCTCCCCCCTACAAATAAAGAAAGAAAGAAGATTTTTAAATAAATGGTCTGCACTCGGGGAGCTTCTGCTAGCATCTTCACTCTGCCCTGCAACCAACAGCCAATGGAGCGCCGTATCCCGTCTCCATGGAGACGCAGCCTCTGCCGGTCCTCTGCTGGGTCCTCTCCAGCTCGGGTAATTATTTCTCCCAGGCGCTCACTGCTGGATAAAGTAATAAACGTGTGTGATGCCGAAAGCCCAGCCCCCTGCATCATGCAGAGAGCTGCAGGGACTGGGGAAAGAAGGAGCCTCCACTCAATCCAATGCTGCTGGGGCAAAAACAGCGCCCCTCCCTCCTTCACACAGTCATGTAGCAGCCCCCCCACCCCCCCTCAACACACACACACACACACAAAATTATACCCACACGGTCATGCAGCAGCTTCTCTCCACACACACACACACACAAAATTATACCACACGGTCATGCAGCAGCTTCTCTCCACACACACACACACACACACACAAAATTATACCACACGGTCATGCAGCAGCTTCTCTCCACACACACACGCACACACACACACACACACAATTATCCCACACGGTCATACAGCAGCTTCTCTCCACACACACACACGCATACACACACACACACAATTATCCCACACGGTCATACAGCAGCTTCTCTCCACACACACACACGCACACACACACACACACACAATTATCCCACACAGTCATGCAGCAGCTTCTCTCCACACACACACACACACAATTATCCCACACAGTCGTACAGCAGCTTCTCTCCACACACACACACACACACACAATTATCCCACACAGTCGTACAGCAGCTTCTCTCCACATACACACACACAATTATCCCACACAGTCATGCACCAGTTTCTCTCCACACACACACACAATTATCCCACACAGTCATGCAGCAGCTTCTCTCCACACACACACACACACACAATTATCCCACACAGTCATGCAGCAGCTTCTCTACACACACACACACACACACACACACAATTATCCCACACAGTCATGCACCAGTTTCTCTCCACACACACACAATTATCCCACACAGTCATGCAGCAGCTTCTCTCCACACACACACACACAATTATCCCAAACAGTCGTACAGCAGCTTCTCTCCACACACACACAATTATCCCACACAGTCATGCAGCAGCTTCTCTCCACACACACACACACACACACACACACACACACACACACACAATTATCCCACACAGTCATGCAGCAGCTTCTCTCCACACACCCACACACACACACACACACAATTATCCCACACAGTCGTACAGCAGCTTCTCTCCACACACACACAATTATCCCACACAGTCATGCAGCAGCTTCTCTCCACAAACACACACAATTATCCCACACAGTCATGCACCAGTTTCTCTCCACACACACACACACACACAATTATCCCACACAGTCATGCACCAGTTTCTCTCCACACACACACAATTATCCCACACAGTCATGCAGCAGCTTCTCTCCACACACACACACACAATTATCCCAAACAGTCGTACAGCAGCTTCTCTCCACACACACACAATTATCCCACACAGTCATGCAGCAGCTTCTCTCCACACACACACACACACACACACACACACACACACACACACACAATTATCCCACACAGTCATGCAGCAGCTTCTCTCCACACACCCACACACACACACACACACACAATTATCCCACACAGTCGTACAGCAGCTTCTCTCCACACACACACAATTATCCCACACAGTCATGCAGCAGCTTCTCTCCACACACACACACACACAATTATCCCACACAGTCATGCAGCAGCTTCTCTCCACACACCCACACACACACACACACACACACAATTATCCCACACAGTCGTACAGCAGCTTCTCTCCACACACACACAATTATCCCAGACAGTCATGCACCAGTTTCTCTCCACACACACACAATTATCCCACACAGTCATGCAGCAGCTTCTCTCCACAAACACACACAATTATCCCACACAGTCATGCACCAGTTTCTCTCCACACACACACACACACACACACACACACAATTATCCCACACAGTCATGCAGCAGCTTCTCTCCACACACACACACAATTATCCCACACAGTCATGCACCTGTTTCTCTCCACACACACACACACACACACACACACACACACACACACACAATTATCCCACACAGTCATGCAGCAGCTTCTCTCCACACACACACAATTATCCCACACAATCATGCAGCAGCTTCTCTCCACACACACACACACACACACACAATTATCCCACACAGTCATGCAGCAGCTTCTCTCCACACACACACACACACACAAACACAAACACTATTACCCCACACAGTCATGCAGCAGCTTCTCTCCACACACACACACACACACAATTATCCCACATAGTCATGCAGCAGGCCCCCCCCCAACACAAACACAATTATCCCACACAGTCATGCAGCAGCCTCTCTACACACACACACACACACACACACACAATTATCCCACACAGTCATGCAGCAGCCTCTCTCTTTACACACACACACACACACACACAATTATCCCACATAGTCATACAGCAGATTATCTACACACACACACAGACACACACACACAGACACACACACACACAATTATCGCACACAGTCATGCAGCAGTTTCTCTACACACACACACACACATACAATTATCCCACATAGTCATACAGCAGATTATCTACACACACACACACACACACACACACTATTACCCCACACAGTCATGCAGCAGATTCTGTACATACACACACACACAATTATCCCACACAGTCATGCAGCAGCCTCTCTCTACACACACACACACAGAGACACACACACATACACACACACACACACACACACACTATTACCCCACACAGTCATGCAGCAGATTCTCTACACACACACACATATACACATACACATACACACAATTATCCCACACAGTCATACAGCAGATTCTGTACATACACACACACACTATTACCCCACACAGTCTACACACACACACACACATATACACATACACACACACACAATTATCCCACATAGTCATGCAGCAGGCCCCCCCCAACACACACAATTATCCCACACAGTCATGCAGCAACCTCTCTCCACACACACACACACACACAATTATCCAGGAAGAAAAACATGTCTGCTCATTAACAGTCCAGTGCAAGGGAACAATATTTTTCTCCAAGTGACCTTTATGTGGCAACATTTTAAGGAAAGATTTAAAAAAAATATTTTCCCTAGCCTCTTTTAAGCATTATTACAGAAGGAAAGAGAGAGGAAAGATAGAAAGACATACGACATGTTCAAGAGAGAGCCTGAAAGTGGGAGTGAAAGAAGCAGATGTGGGAGGATTGGGCCTGGGACGAGAAATGATCTCTTGTAAAGTGCTGTTAGTAAGAATTCTCCCTGAATCCAGCCACAGAATCTGTCCCAGGGGAGGATCCAGCCACTAAAACTGCTGCATCAGGACTTTTCAACCCACTGTACTGGCAGCTCAGCTAATGCACGGCCTACCTGGGAAACCAGTAACTCAGCTAATGCATGGCCTAACTGGGAAACCAGTAACTCATCTAATGAATGGCCTACCTGGGAAACCAGTAACTCAGCTAATGCACGGCCTATCTGGGAAACCAGTAACTCATCTAATGCACGGCCTAACTGGGAAACCAGATATTCATCTAATGCATGGCCTACCTGGGAAACCAGTAACTCAGCTAATGCATGGCCTAACTGGGAAACCAGTAACTCATCTAATGCATGGCCTAACTGGGAAACCAGTAACTCATCTAATGCATGGCCTAACTGGGAAACCAGTTACTCATCTAATGGATGGCCTAACTGGGAAACCAGTAACTCATCTAATGCATGGCCTAACTGGGAAACCAGATACTCATCTAATGCATGGCCTACCTGGGAAACCAGTAACTCAGCTAATGCATGGCCTAACTGGGAAACCAGTTACTCATCTAATGCATGGCCTAACTGGGAAACCAGTAACTCATCTAATGCATGGCCTAACTGGGAAACCAGTTACTCATCTAATGGATGGCCTAACTGGGAAACCAGATACTCATCTAATGCATGGCCTAACTGGGAAACCAGTAACTCATCTAATGGATGACCTAACTGGGAAACCAGTTACTCAGCTAATGAATGGCCTAACTGGGAAACCAGTTACTCAGCTAATGCACGGCCTAACTGGGAAACCAGTTACTCATCTAATGCATGGCCTAACTGGGAAACCAGTTACTCATCTAATGCATGGCCTAACTGGGAAACCAGTTACTCAGCTAATGCATGGCCTAACTGGGAAACCAGTTACTCAGCTAATGCACGGCCTAACTGGGAAACCAGATACTCATCTAATGCATGGCCTAACTGGGAAACCAGATACTCATCTAATGGATGGCCTAACTTGGAAACCAGTAACTCATCTAATGCATGGCCTAACTGGGAAACCAGATACTCATCTAATGCATGGCCTAACTGGAAAACCAGTAACTCATCTAATGCATGGCCTAACTGGGAAACCAGTTACTCATCTAATGCATGGCCTAACTGGGAAACCAGTTACTCAGGTAATGCATGGCCTAACTGGGAAACCAGTTACTCATCTAATGGATGGCCTAACTGGGAAACCAGTAACTCATCTAATGCATGGCCTAACTGGGAAACCAGTTACTCAGGTAATGCATGGCCTAACTGGGAAACCAGTTACTCATCTAATGCATGGCCTAACTGGGAAACCAGATACTCATCTAATGGATGGCCTAACTGGGAAATCAGTTACTCATCTAATGAATGGATGGCCTAACTGGGAAACCAGTACCTCATCTAATGGATGGCCTAACTGGGAAACCAGTTACTCAATGGATGGCCTAACTGGGAAACCAGTTACTCAGCTAATGGATGGCCTAACTGGGAAACCAGTAACTCATCTAATGCATGGCCTAACTGGGAAACCAGTTACTCATCTAATGGATGGACTAACTGGAAACCAGTACCTCATCTAATGCATGGCCTAACTGGGAAACCAGATACTCATCTAATGCATGGCCTAACTGGGAAACCAGTAAGTCATCTAATGCATGGCCTAACTGGGAAACCAGTTACTCAGGAAATGCATGGCCTAACTGGGAAACCAGATACTCATCTAATGCATGGCCTAACTGGGAAACCAGTAACTCATCTAATGGATGACCTAACTGGGAAACCAGTTACTCATCTAATGCATGGCCTAACTGGGAAACCAGTAACTCATCTAATGCATGGCCTAACTGGGAAACCAGTTACTCATCTAATGAATGGCCTAACTGGGAAACCAGTTACTCATCTAATGGATGGCCTAACTGGGAAATCAGTAACTCAACTAATGCATGGCCTAATTAGCAAATTGGTTACTGCTATTACTTGTGGGAGAAGTTCCTGGAGGATTTGCTCTTCCAATCCAGAATCCATTATTACATTTTCAAGATCCTCACGTATTATTTGTAACTCCCCTGCCTGTTTCTCCCCCCTCTACGTTTGTCCCCATTCCTTATCCAGATATTTGTGATCACCTGCTACATTGCTTCCTAGCCTTGTCTGTTTCAGTCAAACTTTACCATGACAACTGCCTTTTTCACAAGCACAACCAGCTCTCTTTTCCCCTTTGCTTGCTTTGATGCGAATCCGATGTGGCTTCTTGAGGAAGGCTTGGCCAAGGGCCCCATCTGCATATAATCTGCATTCTGGAAAGGATTGTACAAAACATTGCCCACTAAAAGGGAGAAATGAACAAGTGAACTCAAGAATAGGGTTGACCATGTAGCTTGGAGGAGTATTGACTGTAATAGAGCAAGGGGCAGGGGAAAGCATAGCTTACATGCTTCCCCCTGCTGGGTTAGAGCAGCAGCCAGGGATTCAGTCATGGGAGAAAACTCCCTTCCTGCATGCATTGTTTCCTCAATGTTAGGCTAGCTTTAGAAGGACAAATCATCTGAAACCATTCCTGTTCTCGGTACACAAGCTTTTCTCTCTCCTTCCATCTCTTCACAGGCTCCCTGATGCCACTAATGCCTGTTCTAGAAATTAGATACACTGAATATTACACCAGCCATCAAAGGCTAGTGGATGCCTTTATTCCAGGAATCAGGTAGAAATATATTTTCTCCCTGTTAAATCTATCTTAGAATAATAATCATCATTTGCCTTTCATCCAAGCAGGACCATGAAATTATTTGTAAACACAGTTTACGAGTCTGCAGCCACTACTCAGCTGGGATAAAGTAGACATTACTTGCAGCTGTCAAAATGTATAAGCAACTAAATTTGAGAATCTGTCAGATACATAGAAACATAGAAACATAGAAATGACAGCAGAAGAAGACCAACCGGTCCATCCAATCTGCCCAGCAAGCCTTACACTTATTTTTCTCATACTTAACTGTTTCTCTTGGCTCTTAGTAACCTTATGTTCTAATTCCCTTTCACCCCCACTATTAATGTAGAGAGCAGTGATGGAGCTGCTTCCACGTGAAATATTAAGTTTGATTAGTTGGGTAAGCGGCAGCATAGCTCTCTGCCATGAAGCAGAGGGCAATGCTGGAAATGTGTGAAGTATCAGTTTTTCTTTTCCCCTGTCCTTGAAGCAGGGAGTCATGCCGGACATGCACCGAAAGTGAAGCATGCCTTGAAAGTCACATTAACTATCATCAAATATTGAAAAGCCTAATAATTGGTAATACCTATAGCCCATGAACCCATCCCTGTTTTTTTCTTTTTTTTAATTGGGAGATGGATGCCCTTCATCCTTCTACTCTGTGAAGGTGGACACCTACCACTGGCCACTGGCATCCCGCTCCGTGAATGCCTCTGTGGCTACTGCCGCTCCGTGCAGTGTTTTACTACCTGCTCTTTATATGCGTCCTCTAGAACTGATGGATCCCATCCCTGTTTTTTTTTTCTTATTTATTTAATTGGGAGATGACAGCCCTCCATCCTTCCGCTCCGTGAAGGTGGACACCTACCACTGGCCACTGGCATCCCGCTCCGTGAATGTCTCTGTGGCTGAGGAAAGATAGTTTAAAAGATATCTGATAACTACGAGACTTATGATACTGTGCATGACTTATCAGTGAAGGAATCTCATTGCTTGCTTGCATAATGCAACCATCTCTCATCATCCATAAGGTTCAGAATGGCTGCTGATCTCCCTTCTTACTGGTTTGTTGGTGTTTGTAATCATCTGGTAAAACAATCAGCATGTGGCAGGATGATCACCTGCTTAATCCTTCAGAATCCTTTAGAATCCTTTAGAAAAAAGGATTCGCACTCACAAAGCGGGGAGTAGCTGGCTTGTTACGGCGGTTACTACCCCAAACCAAATAAGCCTGATACTTCACTTTCAATGCATATACAGCATAGTTCTCTGATTCAACGGCAGGGGAGAAGAAAAACTGATACTTCACGCATATCCAGCATAGCTCTCTGCTTCAACGGCAGGGGAGAAGAAAAACTGATACTACACGCATATCCAGCATAGCTCCCTGCTTCAACGGCAGGGGAGAAGAAAAACAACCAATAAGGGCTGAATAACACAGTCTGGGTAAAACAAATAAACATGGGTGTAGCTTGCTTATTGCGGCGGTTACTACCCCTACTACCCCTAACTAATCAAGCTTGATATTTCACTTGGTTGCAGCTCCATCACTGCTCTCTACATTAATGGTGGGGGTGGAAGAGAAATAGAACCAAAGAGCTAAGAGAAACAGATAAGTATGAGAAAAAAATGTGAAGCTTGCTGGGCAGACTGGATGGGCCGTTTGGTCTTCTTCTGCCGTCATTTCTATGTTTCTATGTTTCTATAATCAGTACTCACGTCTGCATTTTGTTCCTCCAGGAAATCATATCCTACTAGTGACATAGTGCATTCATTCTTGCTTCCTATCCTTTTTCTGTATCAGGCAGAGGAAGATTTGGGTATTTCGAGCAGCTCTGCAGTTAAAGATCTTGTTTCAGTGAACCACATCTGGATCCCCAGATACTGGTTCGGACGTAGCCATTAGCCTGCGGAGGCAGTAGAGGGATGGTTCTGAGGCCTCAGGTATACTCAGAGCTCCGGGTTTACAGGTGATCAGGTTAGAAATTCAGCCTCTTCTAAAAGAATAAAGTCATCAAACCTGGGCAGTCTCCATGGAGCAAGACTTATTTTTGCTTTTGCCTTATTGATGTCCCTGGTGTCCAGCACATTCCCAGCCTACCCAGGACAATTTTATTATGTGGAGTTATCCACAGTAACAAGCTAATGTGGGCTACAAGATAATGCTTCCCCTCTCTGATTGAATCAGCTGTGTGTCTGTGCTGCTGCTGACAGGATTTGGGAAGTGGTGCAACAAGGGTTCTGGTGACCAGAGGGATCAGGGGTCACCATGGAGAAGTCACACTGAGAGACTACAAAAGGACACTGAGAAGACAGATGCAATCCAAGGAGGATCACCAAAATGGTGCAGAGACTGCTGCATTGTAAGCAATAAACAGAGAGACTGAGGAAGCTAAGGAGAGAAGATGGGATGGAAATTCACAGATAACATGAGAAAATCCTTTTTTACTGAGAGGATGGTGGATACCTGGCTCAGAGGAGATGAAACAGTGACAGAATTCAGGCCTGCAAGGGACAGACACAAAGGGACCTCAGTGGCAGAGGGAGGGAGAAAGATGACCACAGATCAATTAGGAAGGTAGAAATGGGCAGCATAGGTTGAGTAATTGGTCCTTTTTTCTTGTCACTTTGTATGTTTCTATATTATGTGATTAGAATGGTAGAAATAATGATCAATAAGTTAGCTATTGGAACAGCTTTTGAGAGTTTTGCTTTACCAGGAATGATCAAAGAAAACTGAGTAGCAGAAACTTATGTCGACAGCTACAAAACCCCCCAAATCCTATATAAAATAAACAGCAGTCTAGAATCCCCATGGGATTTTTAAAATGGAACAGAAAGGGACTGGGTCTATGTGCAAGTGCAGTATTCCTCAGCTGTGTGACAGCGCTGAGACTGTGCAAGGGCCAGAGGACCTGAAAATGTAGATTATTCCAAAAGCTAAGCATTTTTATTACTGGCATTCTCCAATGCTCTTTTAAAACTGAGCACAGCAATCTGAGTCATTTTAGCTTTTACTATGAAATTAAGTACCACTGGATTTCTTATCTACACAGGTAAAGCTCGTGGCTGCCTAATTTTTCAGCTATGACCAGTAAAGCTGCTTGCAAAAATGGGACGTATTCAACCTTACGGGTAAGGTGTGAAAGCAGTCGGTGGCTGATATAATGCTGGCCATGGGGTGAATGTCAGCACTGAAGATGCCAGGAGGCATTTTCCAGTTCTGCATGCACAGCTGTAGCAGGATATAAAGGGTTAAAGCTTTCATGCAGCACCCAGAAAAGAAGCTAAAGGTGCTGCTCCTCACATTGAACTTCAAGGGAAGAAACGTTAATGCAGAGTGGGAGCTCCTTAGCATCTGACATGTTTCGAAGGACTGTAATTATCCCAGAAAGCTGAACAAATGAGCCCAGAAAAAAAAAGACAACTTAAGATCCATAATCCTTGTCAGGTAAGGATCTGAATATGAGACTCTAATACTGGAAGTAAGAAACTGGGCTGCTTAGGCCCCAGTTGCTCAGACTTCCTGTCAGCCTGCTTACCAGTTTTATTATCGGTTTCATCTTTTACTAGTAACATGGTAAATGGCAGCAGCAGCTAAGGACATCCCCTTTGGGAAGATGCCCATATAAATTCCCGTGTGCACTCCCATACCAATCCCCCTCCCTCCCACATCTTTACCCGCTGATGTCTTTGATATGGGTCCCAGTGATGGCCTCCATTCGCTCTGCTGAATCCATTCACGTGAATGTGACCGCATCTAGAGGTCACTTTTGTTGGAGGTGTGACATGGACAGGAGGGGGTCTACTCTCCCTAAGGAGGTGAGTGTTTGGTGATCGTTGGGGGTGTCCTGGATAAGATGGATCTGACTGTTGCTGAGGGAAACTCTTCAGGGAAGCCAGCCTGACTTTTCAATTAGGCTTCTCTCTTGAGAGGTGAGCCGGCTCTGCGATTGCTCTAAGGCAGCAGGAATGTGGGCCTAACCCATGCAGGAATGGCACTTCCACTGAAACTCTGAAACCTTGGGACTTTCTGTTTCAAATTAAAAAACACCTGAAGTCATTGCCCCAGAGAAAAATCATGTTCTGCTGCCAGCCACAAACTCGCCATAGACGGAAAACCCCCCGATGTCCGCCCTTTCCAAGTGAAAACAGATTAGACTCGGGTTTAAAGGGATTGGGAACTGAGCAGGTTTCGATGCATTTCCCGTTTGAAAGCCCTGCGTCCTGTATGGCTTTGCTGCAATGTGAGGTCCCCCCAGGGCTCCCACGGAGAGCAGCAGTGAAACCTGAGCAATGCTGTGCGGGGAGAAGCGCTGAGAAAGGGAAAAGAGCAGAGGAGCCGCAACAATGATGCACGGGCTGAGAGTTAATCCGCATGGAGGCAGGACCATGCTCCAGAAGCAGTAATCCAGCCTCAGGAGACTGCTCTGGGCAACATGGGGGACCCTGTGCAGACAGCAGGTCGGTGACGCTAGCAGGAAAATGCAGTGAAGATCAGGACATTACAGAAGGAGTCTCTTGATTAAAATGTGGTGGGCTTGCTGAAGGAGTCCCAGTTGGATTTCTACCTTCAGCATGGCTGGAAGTGTGGCTGGCTGCAGGTTTTAAACCTGATCTGAATCCAGCAGCCATAAGGACTCCCGTGTCAAAAATGCAGCTGCTCCCAAGAGGCAGAATAATGCACCTCAGACCCTGCCCTTGGCGTTCACAGGAAGAAAGGCTCAGATTCCTGTTCCTTACGCTGTGCTACATAATGTTGGTACCTAACTTCTCACAGCAGCAGGAGGCTTCCTCTGCATCTCAATGCCATCTCCTTAGGACTTTGGCAGGGATTCTCCAGTGACAAAGGACCCAGCCAGCTGACCTGCTCTGTGTTCACCTCCCAGCTCCAGGAGTGCTATTATTTTTATGGTGACCCCAGTGGGGGTCAGATGACACGACATTACCCCCCCCCACTATTGTAAGGTTCTTAATCTCAGCCAATATGAGGCCCTGTTAGGCAGTTCTTGCCTGCTGCCTCGGTGGGTCTGGTGGTCTATCTGCCTAGACCTCCCAGCTCTATGGCCTGCACCTCCTGCTGGCCGCCATGCTGTTCCTCTCTTGTTTCTATTATATATTCTAGCTTCTCAGTCTGCACTGACTCATGCTCTTGTTTCTTGTCCTAGTTTTGCTCATGACTCTGGCCTTATGACTTTAATTTGTGGCCCTCCTGAGTCCTATTTCCTCCTGTGCTTTTCTTTACAGTACATGCTCATGTTTGCTGCTCCTAGTCTTGTGTTCTTGTCTGGTCCTGGTCTTGCTTTTGTTTCACTGGGCACCTTCCTGTATCCTGTTTCTGAAGTGATCCAGCCCCGCTCCTGTGGGGTGAGTTTTCCTGCTGTTTAAGTCCTGCTGGTCCCCAGCACCTGAGGGCTCAACCCGAGGGGTAGGTGGCAGAAGATAACTTATAGCCACCCCTGTTCAAGATGCCTCATCTGTGTCCAGCGCACTTCTATTTCTGGGGATGATTACTCCGGCAGTATGCCCTAACGTCCAAGAAGCCAACAAGGGACCAAACTCAGGTCTCAATTCAGACTGTATCCAAAAAATTCCAAAAGTCATGGACCGTTACCGGGCAAGTCACAACATGACTGCCCACGGTGGTCTTACTTGGTTGCCACCAGGTGAGATTAGCCCAACTATTTACCAGTTCATCTAGTGTAGAAGCCTAGATATTAGACTAGCAGCCAGGGTTCGAATCCCGCTGCTGCTTGTGACCTTGGGCCAGTCACGTCACCCTCCATTGCCTCAGGGACAAACTTAGAGCCTGATTTACTGAGGCCTTTCTCCCATTTTTGTATCTGTGGGGAAAATGCTGAGTACGTGAGGCCCTAAGATTGTGATCCCTCTGGGGATAGGGAAATACTTACTGCACCTGAAATATAATCTGCTTTGAAGTGCCTGAAAGGCAGAATATAAATTAAATAAATAAAAATGCAGGTATCAGGACAGAAGGTGCTCAACAAGCCATCTTACTCTTTTCCCCCTTCAACCCCTGGCCTAACGAGCAATTACCCCCTGCATGTATCACCTCAGCAGGCAGCACAGAATGGAGCGGGTGTTCAGCGACTGCCAGCAGGGACGACTGTGTTCTCGTTACACCTTAGCAACAAGAACATGGATCCGAAATAGTGCTCCTGACGGACAGCAGAGACCTAGAGGTGAGATAGCTCTAGAGAAGGAGCTACATTTCCAGTTCAATAGCACCCTGGGAGCTTTCTGTTTCAGATGGCAGCCTCCAGATTATTCTTTCATCACCAGCTCACTGCATTTTCCCTAGTGGGTAGGGGAATGAGGGGCAGCTCTCAGGGACTGTACAAAGTTGTCCTGACAGATCGCATATTCACTTTCTCTTCTTCCTCCTTCCCCAAGCCACTTCATAGCTGCCTATTCTGTGAGCTTTCATCCCCAATATCAGACAGCGGTCAGATCTGCCTGCTGCTCCATCTTTTCAATCTCCTCTCCTCTCGGCTGCCACGGGTCCAGCTGATTGAAGAGATGATGCAGGAGGCAGATCTAGCCCTACTGCACCCAAATCTTTCTCCTTTATTCCCCCAGTTGTCTTTCTGTTTCTTACATTTACCTTTCACATCTCTGTTCTTCTCTCACCGCTCTCTGTTCATCATCTTTCCAGCTGTTCGGTCCAGAGAAACCCAGAAACATGAGAGGAAACGTAATGCTTGATACATGTAATAAAGGACAGAGTTCCTGCTAGCACATCTGTCTCATTTCATTATGATGCAGATGTGATGGATTTTCTTTTTTGCATTTGATCTCCAGAACTATTTGCATAACAGGACACTTGGTGGGAGTGCTGGGCATGCAGCCCCATAACAGACTTCTACTGGGCATTGCCTCTGGCCTCTTAAGAATTATTTGATAAGAATATCAATCAATTGTATTTTATAATGGGTTTAATAGAAACATAGAAATGATGGCAGAAAAGGACCAAATGATCCACTCAGTCGACCCAGCAAGCTTAAGGTACTATCTGCCCAGCCATGCAGTTTACCCCCATGCTCATCAGTTTCCCCAGACCGTAAAAGGATGACAGCTCTCATTTAAGAGGAGAATTCTTATATGACTAAAAAATAGCATTTTTCTACCCCTAAAATTTTCCTTTTCCTAATGCATGTCACCTTCTTTCTTTTGATACTTCTTCCTCTTAAGAGCTTTCAACTTTAGCCAGGTGAGATTCTGATCACGAGCCAAGCTGCCTTATTTCAACTCTGCCTACGTGGACCAAGAAGAGTGGGTGGATAAGGATACAGAACCCAGAAACCTGTATCAGTCCTGCATCTGCTTTCAGGTCAGCAGCTCCCCTACTCAGCCTTCAAACACAAGCCAGCTGCACTTTCAAAAAGCAGCAGGCAGAATGAGATGGTCACAGGGGAAATTTTATGAGGAAAAATCCAGTGTGCCTTGCACTTTTCTAAACCACATCTCCAGGAGTGTTATCAATGTATTCCTCTGCTCCTCACCCTACCCCTCCTAGGATATATTCAGACCGCCTCCTCCCGTCTAAGGATTTTCTAAACTGTCCTGGGCAAGCGCAGGAACTGTACCCAATATGTATGCTGCTGAGTGCACAAGACTCAGATATCTTAGGTACTGAAACTGCTGATGACTCTAGCAAAATACTGTCATCTCAAATAATATATAAAACGAGACTTCAGCATCCTACAGATTCCTATAGCCTGGAAAATGAGGCAACAATGAAAGGTGGTTTGCCATATGGACCTGCTATAGCCTGTTTGACTCTCAAATGTCTGCAAATGCTAACACCATTTGGCACCTTTCCAAATGACAGGGTTCATCTTCTGCTGCTGGCTGTTCTCTAGAACTAAGAACAAAGCACAGCCTGCAAATTAATGCCAAGGAATTAATAGGCTGATTAAACATGGCGGTCTACCTTCCCCAAGGATAACAGACTACAGAGACCCACAGAGGACAAAAGTAGTCAGTGTTGGAGCCCAGGGTCTTAGAAATTAATGTTGAGGGCATTCATTGCTTATCCACAGGGTGTATAGGGGAATTCCCATGCCCTATCTGGGTTTGCAATGGGATGCCAAGCACTGATCTCCCTTCTCTATAGGAACATGTCTAAATCTTCCTTTCAGAGTCATGAAAAAGCAGCTCATCAGCTTACTGGCAAGGACTAGGAGCTCTTATCTAGAAGAGTAAATTCTACCTCCT
The DNA here is from genome assembly GCF_901001135.1 of Rhinatrema bivittatum. NCBI lineage: Eukaryota > Metazoa > Chordata > Amphibia > Gymnophiona > Rhinatrematidae > Rhinatrema > Rhinatrema bivittatum. Next base: position 98,803,004 of record NC_042625.1, read on the forward strand.
GCCTGGTTGTGTTTTTCACACTTTCAAGAAGCAATCTGCAAGTAAGTTTAGAAAAGAGCCAGCTGCTGCTCTTACCAGGCTGGTTAAGCTGTAGTGTGCTTTTGCTCCACTGGGACAATCCCACGATGGCTACCATTTTGGCCCCTAAACTAGAACGTCTCTTCTTGGTGCTGATGTTGGCAGCATCAGGAGGGGCCCCAGCACTTTTCTCCATGTTGTACATCTCCCCGCTGATGCTGGAGCTACGCACCACGTTCCTGGCTGAGGAGCTGGAGTCCCCGTTCAACATGATGAGACAAATCACCAGCCTTGTGCAAATCGCAGCTGCAGGAAAGGAGCAGAAGAGGAGTGTGTAAGAATTTCCAAATTATTACAGCATGGAAGCAGAGAGAATTCAGCCCAGAATCAATTCCACACCATTGTGTCTGTTTGTCAGTGCTTGTGATTCATATTGATGATTTTATTGCAATTATGTTATATGTTCTTGCTATAAATCACTTTGAGTACATTGAATATGACTGAAACAAGTCTTAAATCAAAATAAATAAATAAAAGTCCTTTTCATTTCAATTGCACTTCCCCTCACAGTTATTAACGAAATAAAAATATAGTTTGATCAGTCCAAAATGTTTCCAGTAATGATTGCTTTCATTTAACATACAGAGTAGATAGACATAGAGCAAGCTAGTTGGCTAATTGGGTTTTTCTCTCCAGTGAATGCTTGCGTTTCTTTCTGTTTCAGCCACTTCATTGCATTGATTCTCTCATCCAGGCCTCTTCATTTAGGCACTACTCCTTTAGACGTGTGTGAACCTGCCACGGTACCTTATCGGCTGCATTTAGGAAGGCAGGATCAGGAAATAAAACACAGAAACTGTATTTTCAATACTTTTAAGGATGTGCATTCATTACATCCGCATACCTCATGGACTTTATAGTACCCGGGTAAAAACAGAGAGTATGCACATATCTTTGCAAAATGTCCCAAAGCAAAATGTCTGATAATTGACTCTTGGCATCTAAATTTCCCTTCCTATGAAGTATACTTCCCAGTTTGTCTGTGGCCCCTATACAATTGTGTATAGCACACATGTAAGCCCTGCACATTTACATAGAGAGATAATTGTATTTAATTGGAGGAAATGAAAGTCCTAATTCTAAGCACACGGCAGACAAACGATGTTTTCTTTTCCTTGCATAAAATTAGTATCATTTAATCATCAGCCACAATATCACCATGCTGCGTAGGAGACAATTATGTAGCTAAGCAGAATGGCACTTTCTCTGTCTGTCTGTCTGTCTGCCTACCTGACAGCCCCATCAGGTTCTTCTATCTGTCAGCTGAACAAGAAAAGCCAGATTTAGCCCAGTAATAGATCGCTTGCAATCATAGGCATAGATAAATCAGTAAGGAGACTTTAGTAGTGTAATTAGTCATACTGTTATTAAATATTTCTTAAACATCAGTCTATACTTTAAATATTTACTTCCTGCTGTCTCGTCAAAGGTGGAATTCAGTGTGGGTCAGCTCTCTACAGCTGATTAGTGGTTTGGGGGTTTCAGCTCCCTAGAGAGGCTCCTCATATTTAATAGAATATATCCTACAAATCTAGAGCTAAGATAAGCTTTATATTTCAAATTCAAGTCACAAACATTTCAAATAATGCTTTCAACTATTTTCCAGGAAAAAACAGAATTAATAGTCAAAAAAAGTAAATTTTTTTAAAATTTCAGATCAGCTGATGAGGCTAAAAATGAAGACTGCAGCTAACACACACACTGAAGACATGCTTTGTAGAGGGGTGTGTAACAGTCACATGCATGCACACACGCACACACACTGAAGACATGCTCTGAAGAGGGGTGTGTAACAGTCATGTGCATACACACACAAACACACACTAAAGACATGCTCTGAAGAGGGGTGTGTAACAGTCACATGCATACACACACGCACACACACTGAAGACATGCTCTGTAGAGGGGTGTCTAACAGTCACATGCATACACACACACACACACACTGAAGACATGCTCTGTAGAGGGGTGTGTAACACACACACACGCACACTCACTGAAGACATGCTCTGAAGAGGGGTGTGTAACAGTCACATGCATACACACACACACACACACTGAAGACATGCTCTGTAGAGGGGTGTGTAACACACACATGCACACTCATTGAAGACATGCTCTGAAGAGGGGTGTGTAACAGTCACATGCATACACACATGCACACTCACTGAAGACATGTTCTGAAGAGGGGTGTGAAACAGTCACATGCATACACACACGCACACACACTGAAGACATGATCTGTAGAGGGGTGTGTAACAGTCACATGCATGCACACACGCACACACACTGAAGACATGCTCTGTAGAGGGGTGTGTAACAGTCACATGCATACACACACGCACACACACTGAAGTCATGCTCTGTAGAGGGGTGTGTAACAGTCACATGCATACACACACGCACACACACTGAAGACATGCTCTGAAGAGGGGTGTGTAACAGTCACATGCATACACACACGCACACTCACTGAAGACATGCTTTGAAGAGGGGTGTGTAACAGTCACATGCATGCACACACGCACACACACTGAAGACATGCTCTGTAGAGGGGTGTGTAACAATCACATGCATGCACACACGCATACTCACTGAAGACATGCTCTGTAGAAGGGTGTGTAACAGTCACATGCATGCACACACGCACACTCACTGAAGACATGCTCTGTAGAGGGGTGTGTAACAGTCACATGCATGCTCACACGCACACACACTGAAGACATGCTCTGTAGAGGGGTGTGTAACAGTCACATGCATACACACACGCACACACACTGAAGACATGCTCTGTAGAGGCGTGTCTAACAGTCACATGAATACACACACGCACACACACTGAAGACATACTCTGAAGGGGGGGTGTAACAGTCACATGAATACACACACGCACACTCACACTCACTGAAGACATGCTCTGTAGAGGGGTGTGTAACAGTCACATGCATACACACACGCACACACACTGAAGACATACTCTGAAGAAGAGTGTATAACAGTCACATGCATACACACATGCACACTCACTGAAGACATACTCTGAAAAAGAGTGTGTAACAGTCACATGCATACACACACGCACACACACTAAAGACATGCTCTGTAGAGGGGTATGAAACAGTCACATGCATACACATACGCACACACACTGAAGACATGCTCTGTAGAGGGGTGTGTAACAGTCACATGCATGCACACACACACTGAAGACATACTCTGTAGAGGGGTGTGTAACAGTCACATGCATACACACACGCACACACACTGAAGACATGCTCTGTAGAGGGGTGTATAACAGTCACATGCATACACACACGCACACTCACTGAAGACATGCTCTGTAGAGGGGTGTGTAACAGTCACATGCATACCACACGCACACTCACTGAAGACATACTCTGAAGAGGGGTGTGTAACAGTCACATGCATACACACACGCACACACACTGAAGACATGCTCTGTAGAGGGGTGTGTAACAGTCACATGCATACACACACGCACACACACTGAAGACATACTCTGAAGAGGGGTGTGTAACAGTCACATGCATACACACACGCACACTCACTGAAGACATGCTCTGTAGAGGGGTGTGTAACAGTCACATGCATGCACACACGCACACACACTGAAGACATACTCTGTAGAGGGGTGTGTAACAGTCACATGCATACACACACGCACACACACTGAAGACATGCTCTGTAGAGGGGTGTGTAACAGTCACATGCATGCACACACACTGAAGACATGCTCTGTAGAGGGGTGTCTAACAGTCACATGCATACACACACGCACACACACTGAAGACATACTCTGAAGAGGGGTGTGTAACAGTCACATGCATACACACACGCACACACACTGAAGACATGCTCTGTAGAGGGGTGTCTAACAGTCACATGCATGCACACACGCACACACACTGAAGACATACTCTGTAGAGGGGTGTGTAACAGTCACATGCATACACATACGCACACACACTGAAGACATGCTCTGTAGAGGGGTGTGTAACAGTCACATGCATGCACACACACACTGAAGACATGCTCTGTAGAGGGGTGTGTAACAGTCACATGCATAAACACATGCACACACACTGAAGACATGCTCTGTAGAGGGGTGTGTAACAGTCACATGCATGCACACACACTGAAGACATGCTCTGTAGAGGGGTGTCTAACAGTCACATGCATACACACACGCACACACACTGAAGACATACTCTGAAGAGGGGTGTGTAACAGTCACATGCATACACACACGCACACACACTGAAGACATGCTCTGTAGAGGGGTGTCTAACAGTCACATGCATACACACACGCACACACACTGAAGACATACTCTGAAGAGGGGTGTGTAACAGTCACATGCATACACACACACACACACACACACACACACTGAAGACATGCTTTGTAGAGGGGTGTGTAACAGTCACATGCATACACACACGCACACTCACTGAAGACATGCTCTGTAGAGGGGTGTGTAACAGTCACATGCATACACACACGCACACTCACTGAAGACATACTCTGAAGAGGGGTGTGTAACAGTCACATGCATACACACACGCACACACACTGAAGACATGCTCTGTAGAGGGGTGTGTAACAGTCACATGCATACACACACGCACACACACTGAAGACATACTCTGAAGAGGGGTGTGTAACAGTCACATGCATACACACACGCACACTCACTGAAGACATGCTCTGTAGAGGGGTGTGTAACAGTCACATGCATAAACACATGCACACACACTGAAGACATGCTCTGTAGAGGGGTGTGTAACAGTCACATGCATGCACACACGCACACACACTGAAGACATACTCTGTAGAGGGGTGTGTAACAGTCACATGCATACACATACGCACACACACTGAAGACATGCTCTGTAGAGGGGTGTGTAACAGTCACATGCATGCACACACACACTGAAGACATGCTCTGTAGAGGGGTGTGTAACAGTCACATGCATAAACACATGCACACACACTGAAGACATACTCTGTAGAGGGGTGTGTAACAGTCACATGCATACACACACGCACACACACTGAAGACATGCTCTGTAGAGGGGTGTGTAACAGTCACATGCATGCACACACACTGAAGACATGCTCTGTAGAGGGGTGTCTAACAGTCACATGCATACACACACGCACACACACTGAAGACATACTCTGAAGAGGGGTGTGTAACAGTCACATGCATACACACACGCACACACACTGAAGACATGCTCTGTAGAGGGGTGTCTAACAGTCACATGCATACACACACGCACACACACTGAAGACATACTCTGAAGAGGGGTGTGTAACAGTCACATGCATACACACACACACACACACACACACACACTGAAGACATGCTTTGTAGAGGGGTGTGTAACAGTCACATGCATGCACACACGCACACACACTGAAGACATGCTCTGTAGAGGGGTGTGTAACAGTCACATGCATGCACACACACTGTAGACATGCTCTGTAGAGGGGTGTCTAACAGTCACATGCATACACACACGCACACACACTGAAGACATACTCTGAAGAGGGGTGTGTAACAGTCACATGCATACACACACGCACACACACTGAAGACATGCTCTGTAGAGGGGTGTCTAACAGTCACATGCATACACACACGCACACACACTGAAGACATACTCTGAAGAGGGGTGTGTAACAGTTACATGCATACACACACACACACACACACACACACTGAAGACATGCTTTGTAGAGGGGTGTGTAACAGTCACATGCATGCACACACGCACACACACTGAAGACATGCTCTGTAGAGGGGTGTGTAGCAGTCACATGCATACACACACGCACACACACTGAAGACATACTCTGAAGAGGGGTGTGTAACAGTCACATGCATACACACACGCACACACACTGAAGACATGCTCTGTAGAGGGGTGTGTAACAGTGACATGCATACACACATGCACACACACTGAAGACATGCTCTGTAGAGGGGTGTGTAACAGTCACATGCATGCACACATGCACACTCACTGAAAACATGCTCTGTAGAGGGGTGTGTAACAGTCACATGCATACACACACTCACTGAAGACATGCTCTGTAGAGGGGTGTCTAACAGTCACATGCATACACACAGGCACACTCACTGAAGACATGCTCTGTAGAGGGGTGTGTAACAGTCACATGCATACACACATGCACACTCACTGAAGACATGCTCTGTAGAGGGGTGTGTATTGTAACAGTCACATGCATACACACACGCACACACACTGAAGAAATGCTCTGTAGAGGGGTGTGTAACAGTCACATGCATACACACACTGAAGAGATGCTCTGTAGAGAGGTGTGTAACATTCATGCATACACACACACATACAAACACTGATGACATGCTCTATAGAGAGGCATGTAACACACCCATGCATACACCCATGCACACACACTGAAGACATGCTCTGTAGAGGGGTGTGTAACAGTCACATGCATACACACATGCACACACATTGAAGACATGCTCTGTAGAGGGGTGTGTAACAGTCACATGCATACACACATGCATACTCACTGAAGACATGCTCTGTAGAGGGGTGTCTAGCAGTCACATGGATACACACAAGCACACACACTAAAGACATGCTCTGTAGAGGGGTGTGTAACATACTCTCATGCATACACACAGACTGAAGACATGATCTGTAGAGGGTGTGTAACAACATGCATACACACACACACACTGAAGATATGATCTGTAGCGGGGTTTGTAACACACCTGCATAACACAGACACACACACACACTTTGAAGACATGATCTATAGAGATGTGATCACACACTCACATACATTCACACACACACACCTACATACATACTGAAGGCATGCTCTGTAGAGAGGTGTGCAACACTCACATACACACATACATATTAAAGACAAGCTCTATAGAGGGGTGTGTAAACACTCATATGAATACACACACCTCCACATATACTGAAGACCTGCTTTGTAGAGGGGTGCATAGCACACTCACATGGATACATGTCCACACATTTATTTAAAAAATGTATTTAAAAGTTTTTTATATACTGAGGTAAAGCAAGCTGCCTTCACTCCAGTTTACATATACAACAACTTGTTACATCCAAAGCATTTAACAGTAACTGAAACTGGATCCGTACAACAACTTATTACAATCAACATCTACATATATAACGAGGTAAATATCTGTGCTCACATCATATATGGGGATTGAATTAAGTCTGGGTGGTGATCAATAAGGTTTCTGTGAATCAGTGATAAAGACTTCGTAGTGATATTACATGCCCGAAAAGGGTATGTATTGGCTATGTTCTGTGGTATTAACCAATACCATCTTTGAATGTTTGACTGAATAGCCATGTTTTGAGTTCTTTTTTAAATGATTTAATGTTCTGAAGACATGCTCTGTAGAGTGGTTTGTAACACCCTCATGAATACACACACCTACACCCATACTGATGGCATGCTCTGTAGAGAGCACACAACTATGCACTACAGAGGCAGTATTAGCACACATCTAGAGAGTACACAGCCATACATTAAAGAAGCAGTGTTAACACAAGTTTAGAGAGCACATGCCTATACACTAGAGGCAGTGTTAGCACATGTCTAGAGAGCACACACCCATACACTACAGAGGCAGTATTAGCACATGTCTAGAGAGCACACACCCATACACTACAGAGGCAGTATTAACACATGTCTAGAGAGCATACACCCATACATTATGAGGCAGTGTTAGCACATGTCTAGAGAGCACACACCCATACACTACAGAGACAGTGTTAGCACATGTCTAGAGAGCACACATCCATACACTACAGAGGCAATGTTAGCACATGTCTAGAGAGCATACATCCATACACTACAGAGGCAATGTTAGCACATGTCTAGAGAGCACACACCCATACACTACAGAGGCAGTATTAGCACATGTCTAGAGAGCACACACCCATACACTACAGAGGCAGTATTAACACATGTCTAGAGAGCATACACCCATACATTATGAGGCAGTGTTAGCACATGTCTAGAGAGCACACACCCATACACTACAGAGACAGTGTTAGCACATGTCTAGAGAGCACACACCCATACACTACAGAGGCAATGTTAGCACATGTCTAGAGAGCATACATCCATACACTACAGAGGCAGTATTAGCACATGTCTAGAGAGCACACACCCATACACTACAGAGGCAATGTTAGCACATGTCTAGAGAGCACACACCCATACACTACAGAGGCAGTATTAGCACATATCTAGAGAGCACACACCCATACACTACAGAGACAGTGTTAGCACATGTCTAGAGAGCACACACCCATACACTACAGAGGCAGTATTAACACATGTCTAGAGAGCATACACCCATACATTATGAGGCAGTGTTAGCACATGTCTAGAGAGCACACACCCATACACTACAGAGACAGTGTTAGCACATGTCTAGAGAGCACACACCCATACACTACAGAGGCAGTATTAGCACATGTCTAGAGAGCACACACCCATACACTACAGAGACAGTGTTAGCACATGTCTAGAGAGCACACACCCATACACTACAGAGGCAGTGTTAGCACATGTCTAGAGAGCACACACCCATACACTACAGAGGCAGTATTAACACATGTCTAGAGAGCACACACCCATACACTACAGAGGCAGTATTAGCACATGTCTAGAGAGCACACACCCATACACTACAGAGGCAGTATTAGCACATGTCTAGAGAGCACACACCCATACACTACAGAGGCAGTGTTAGCACATGTCTAGAGAGCACACACCCATACACTAAGAGGCAGTATTAGCACATGTCTAGAGAGAACACACCCATACACTACAGAGGCAGTGTTAGCACATGTCTAGAGAGCACACACCCATACACTAAGAGGCAGTATTAGCACATGTCTAGAGAGAACACACCCATACACTACAGAGGCAGTGTTAGCACATGTCTAGAGAGCACACACCCATACACTAAGAGGCAGTATTAGCACATGTCTACAGAGCACACACCCATACACTACAGAGTCAGTATTAGCACGTCTGGAGAGCATACACCCATACACTAAGAGGTATTAGGAGCTACCACTCAGGAAAGAGATCTAGGCATCATAGTGGATAACGCATTGAAATCGTCAGCTCAGTGTGCTGCAGCAGTCAAAAAAGCAAATAGAATGTTAGGAATTATTAGGAAGGGAATGATTAATAGAATAGAAAATGTCATAATGCCTCTGTATCGCTCCATGGTGAGACCACACCTTGAATACTGTGTACAATTCTGGTCGCCGCATCTCAAAAAAGATATAGTTGTGATGGAGAAGGTACAGAGAAGGGCAACCAAAATGATAAAGGGGATGGAACCGCTCCCCTATGAGGAAAGACTAAAGAGGTTAGGGCTGTTCAGCTTGGAGAAGAGATGGCTGAGGGGAGATATGATAGAAGTCTTTAAAATCATCTGAGGTCTAGAATGGGTAAATGTGAATCGGTTATTTACACTTTCGGATAATAGTAGGACTAGGGGGCACTCCATGAAGTTAGCATGTAGCACATTTAAAACTAATCAGAGAAAATTATTTTTCACTCAATGCACAATTAAACTTTTGAATTTGTTGCCAGAGGATGTGGTTAGTGCAGTTAGTATAGCTGTGTTTAAAAAAGGATTGGATAAATTCTTGGAGGAGAAGTCCATTACCTGTTATTAATCAGGTTGACTTAGAAAATAGCCACTGCTATTACTAGCATCATTAGCATGGGAAATACTTAGTTTTTGGGTATTTGCCAGGTATTTGTAGCCTGGATTGGCCACTGTGGGAAACAGTATGCTAGGCTTGATGGAGCCTTGGTCTGATCCAGTATGGCAACTTCTTATGTTCTTAGGCAGTGTTAGCACATGTTTAGAGAGTGCATACCTGTACACTACAGAGGCAGTGTTAGAACATGTCTAGAGAGCACACACCCATACACTAAGAGGCAGTATTAACACATGTCTAGAGAGCATACACCCATACACTAAGAGGCAGTGTTAGAACATGTCTAAAGAGCACACACCCATACACTACAGAGGCAGTGTTAGCATTATGTCTAGACAGCATACACCCATACACTAAGAGGCAGTGTTAGCACATCTAGACAGAATACACCCATACACTAAGAGGCAGTGTTAGAACATGTCTAAAGAGCACACACCCATACACTAAGAGGCAGTGTTAGAACATGTCTAAAGAGCACACACCCATACACTAAGAGGCAGTGTTAGAACATGTCTAAAGAGCACACACCCATACACTAAGAGGCAGTGTTAGAACATGTCTAAAGAGCACACACCCATACACTACAGAGGCAGTGTTAGCATTATGTCTAGACAGCATACACCCATATACTAAGAGGCAGTGTTAGCACATGTCTAAAGAGCACACACCTGTACACTACAGAGGCAGTATTAGCACATGTCTAGACAGCATACACCCATACACTAAGAGGCAGTGTTAGAACATGTCTAAAGAGCACACACCCATACACTAAGAGGCAGTATTAGCACATGTCTAGAAAGCACACACCCATACACTACAGAGGCAGTGTTAGCATTATGTCTAGACAGCATACACCCATACACTAAGAGGCAGTGTTAGAACATGTCTAAAGAGCACACACCCGTACACTACAGAGGCAGTGTTAGCACATGTTTAGAGAGTACACACCCATACACTACAGAGACAGTGTTAGAACATGTCTAGAAAGCACACACCCATACACTAAGAGGCAGTATTAGCACATGTCTAGAGAGCACACACCCATACACTACAGAGGCAGTGTTAGCACATGTCTAGAAAGCACACACCCATACACTAAGAGGCAGTATTAGCACATGTCTAGAGAGCACACACCCATACACTACAGAGGCAGTATTAGCACATGTCTAGAGAGCACACACCCATACACTACAGAGGCAGTATTAGCACATGTCTAGAGAGCACACAACCATACACTAAGAGGCAGTATTAGCACATGTCTAGAGAGCACACACCCATACACTACAGAGGCAGTATTAGCACATGTCTAGAAAGCACATACCCATACACTACAGAGGCAGTATTAGCACATGTCTAGAGAGCACACACCCATACACTACAGAGGCAGTATTAGCACATGTCTAGAGAGCACACACCCATACACTACAGAGGCAGTATTAGCACATGTCTAGAGAGCACACACCCATACACTACAGAGGCAGTATTAGCACATGTCTAGAGAGCACACACCCATACACTACAGAGGCAGTATTAGCACATGTCTAGAGAGCACACACCCATACACTACAGAGGCAGTATTAGCACATGTCTAGAAAGCACACACCCATACACTACAGAGGCAGTATTAGCACATGTCTAGAGAGCACACACCCATACACTACAGAGGCAGTATTAGCACATGTCTAGAGAGCACACACCCATACACTACAGAGGCAGTATTAGCACATGTCTAGAGAGCACACACCCATACACTACAGAGGCAGTATTAGCACATGTCTAGAGAGCACACACCCATACACTACAGAGGCAGTATTAGCACATGTCTAGAAAGCACACACCCATACACTACAGAGGCAGTATTAGCACATGTCTAGAGAGCACACACCCATACACTACAGAGGCAGTATTAGCACATGTCTAGAGAGCACACACCCATACACTACAGAGGCAGTATTAGCACATGTCTAGAGAGCACACACCCATACACTACAGAGGCAGTATTAGCACATGTCTAGAAAGCACACACCCATACACTACAGAGGCAGTATTAGCACATGTCTAGAGAGCACACACCCATACACTAAGAGGCAGTGTTAGCACATGTCTAGAGAGCACACACCCATACATTATGAGGCAGTGTTAGCACATGTCTAGAGAGCACACACCCATACACTAAGAGGCAGTGTTAGAACATGTCTAGAGAGCACACACCCATACACTACAGAGGCAGTGTTAGCACATGTTTAGAGAGTACACACCCATACACTACAGAGGCAGTATTAGCACATGTTTAGAGAGTACACACCCATACACTAAGAGGCAGTATTAGCACATGTTTAGAGAGTACACACCCATACACTAACAGGCAGTATTAGCACATGTCTAGAGAGCTCAAACCAATTCATTACAGTCAGCAATCAAGGTCGTAATATAGAATTATCTTCCTTAGCTCCTTTGTTGGGAGAATACATTTTCCCAATGTGAAATCCTTGGGTATTAGCTGTATACATTTTCACTGTCTGTATAATGTAAGGAATGGGGTATCTGATAACATTACAGTACTTACGCATAGAGCACAGCATTCCTGCATGCAAATATAACATAATACATGGATATTATACCATATATGATCTCTGTCTGTGTGGATAAAAAGTTGTTATACTCTCTCAGTCTGTGCTAGTGTCTGACAGAGTGCACTGTTGTCAGGAAGTGATTGAAGCTCCTTCAGTGTGCACTGGTGATCCCTGGAAATCTAGTAAATACTTCACACCTGTGACATCCTTAACCACATGAATCCTGCCATGCTCTACCCATGGCAGGATTCATACAGAGTACTCCATTCTTAATCCTAAAAAGCCATTGTCAGCTTTATCTGCCCAATCTGTGGGGATGTGAGCCATTCCCTGTACTGTAGTAGGTGGTAGCAGTGGTAGCACCTCACCAGCTGAAATTCTGAGAATATGCAGCTAAAGCTTGCCTTAGAATACTAAGTCTTGCAGAAACCTTCACAGCCAGCAGCTAGCAAATAGGTTCTCTGTCTAGATTAGAGACTTGTATCAGACAGCTAGTGAGGGACACGCTTGCTATTTAACTCTCTCCCCACAGGATGAACACAAAGCAGAGAGCCACAGGCAGTACCAGCAGGCAGTAATACCAACCGGTTGGCATTAACTGTGACAGGAAGAAGCAACTGCCACACCCTTACTCCCTCCCCCTTTGTATTCTCTGCCCTCCTAGACGGAGCATAAGAGGGAAAGATGAGAGCTGAGAAAAATGAACAGCATGCGAATGAAGAGAAGAATGGGAGGTGGGTATGAGCAATGCCAATTGTGCCTGGGGAGGGAGTGTAAGTGCAGCGGGTCTGCCAGTCCCATTGCATGGTATGGCTGCTCATCCAGAGAGACCCAAAGCTCCTGCAGATCGTCATTACCCCACCCAGCAGCCATCGTCTTATCCAGCAAAAGGGAACAGAAATCTGGCTGCACAGCTTCTCTGGAAAGCAGGCTACCCTGTCTGCACTGCACAATGTGACCGAGCAGCAGCACCGTAAGACGTCTGAATCGTTAAAAATACCTGTAATGCAGCAGCGTCCGATGCTCTCCTGTCCTGTCACACATAGAAGGCAGCAGCAGCAGCAGCAGGGCTCTCAGACATGATCCAGGACCCCCGGCCCCCCACTCCCCTCCCTGCTTGCAGGCTCTGCTAGAGCATCTCCATGGTTACTCCCTCCCTGACCCACTTCTGCTGCCAGCCCAAAGCAGAAAGGAAGCTGCCAGGCGGGCTGGGCTGGGCTGAGGCTGCGCTGCTTCTTATTGCTGAGATGTTCGAGTTCCTCCGTCTTCCCTCCTCCCTCTCTCCCCCCTTCCTCGCCTATTCTCGTCACTCCCTCTCCCTCTCTCTCTCGTCCTGGTTAAATAGAAAAGATGCAGAATGCCCCAGTGTCAGCCATTCCCAGCCCCACAAATCTAAGCTAACAATGGAGTTGCTGTCATGGAGTCTTTCTGAGTTTTCAGAGTATGGCCATGGACCCCATCATCCTGCGTCTTTTACTGTGCTTAGTCTCCAGTATCCCCAAAAATGTAGGAAGGAGTGGCCCTAGAGATTAGAGAGCCAGGGAAACCAGGGTTTAAATCCCATGTCCCCCGTTGCTTAGATTGTAAGCTCCTTGGGGCAGGGGCTTACTATACCTGAGTACTCTAATGATATTGTAAATCGCCTTGAGCATTAGGTAAAAATCAAAAGCATTATTGTTATGCATCTTTTAAAGACCTCCTTATATGTTTGTATTCGACACCACCTGATGCAAATCATACTCAAAGCATTTCCAGGCATCTATGTAATGCTTCCTGGAACAGGAAAGGGGAAGTCTGGGAATTCTGCATGGGTTTTGTATTTTTCATACAGCCCTATATAGCAGTAGCAGGAAAAACTGCAAAGAACTTTTCCCTCTCCCAACCTGCCTGAAGGGTGAGAGGAGGCTCTAACAGGACTCTGGGGGTCCTAATGTAGCAGGCCACAGCTTAAACTGCTGTCCCAGGTCAATGATGAGTCTATGGACAGTCCACTCATACCAGGTCAACCGAAGAGTCTGATCCAGTCTTGCTTTTGCCCCACTGCATGCATGGACTTGTAATTCACATCTTCCCACTGATTATTTATTTATTTATTTATTTATTTATTTATATGTTTTTCTATACCGAAATTTAGCTATCTGCCTTCACTCCGGTTTACAGATACAACAACTTAATACATTCTGACAGAAACTGATACAAACGAGTTATAACTGTAATTAGACCGGAAGATGGTCACCAACTAATACATTTTGGCAATGACTGATATAAACAGGGATAACTGATATAAACTGGGAAAAGTGAGTATGTAGTATAGATCCTGGTGGTGAACTATCAAGCTTAAATGTTCTCTGACATAGTCTTTAGATTGTTCTTGCATAGATACTTTATGTTTGGTTAACCTATACCATCTTTGAAAGTTTGACTGAAGATCCATGTTTTGAGCTCTTTTTTAAATGTTTTGATGTTACTTTGAGAGCTCAGGTGATCTGGTAGTGTGGTCCATAATTTCGGACCTGCAATAGAAATGGCTCTGTTTCTAGTGTTGGATAGCTTAGCTATAAGAAGTGAAGGTACGGCTAGATGTATTTTACTTGTGGATCTTGTCGTGCGTTGGGATCTGTGTATCTGTATGACGTTATTGAGGGCGTTGTTATCTGCTTTGAAAATTGCATTGTGTAAGATTGTCAGGATTTTGAATTCAATTCTTTTTTCTACCGGTAGCCAGTGTAGCCTGTTGAGTACAGGGGTGATGTGGTCTGATTTTCTTTTTTGCTGGACAGTACTCTAGCTGCAGCGTTCTGCAGTAGCTGTAGGGGTCTCAGGGCCGTTTTTGGGAGTCCAATCAGGAGGGAGTTGCAGTAGTCGAGGCTAGTGAAAATGAGAGATTGTAAGACTGTTCTGAAATCTTGGTGGTGGAGCAGCGGTTTTAGGTGTTTAAGAATTTGAAGTTTGTGAAAGCCTTCTTTGGTTTTCATTGCGACGTGTTTTTTGTAGTTTAGTTCATTGTCAATCCATATACCGAGGTCTTTTACGTTGTCCTTTAGTTGGATACAGATGTTGTCTATTTGTATGGAATGTTTGGTTTTTGATCCTGTATTTTTTCTTTCTATCAGAATGCATTCTGTTTTGTTCATGTTGAGGCATAGCTTTAGGTGGATTAGCATGTTTCTAATTGCATCAAGGTGAGAGGCTGCTAGTATCATTGCATCTTTGATGGAAGAAGTTATTGGTATAAGGAGTTGTATATCGTCAGCGTACATATAGTATGTTATGCCTAGACCAGAGATGAGATGGCAGAGAGGGAGTAGGTAAATATTAAAGAGTGTGGCACTTCTGTTTCAAGGGGGATGGCTTCAGATGAGTTGTTGTTGAAGTTGACTTTGAAATATCTGTTGTTGAGGAAGGATGTGAACCAGTCTAGAGTTTTGCCAGAGAGACAGATGTTTGCTAATCTTGATATTAGGTTTTGTGGTCTACAGTGTCGAATGCAGCGGAGAGGTCAAGTAGGATTAGTAAATGGCTTAGTTTGTTATCGAAGCCTCTTAAAATATTGTTTGATAAGTTGAGTAGCAGGGTTTCAGTGGAGCGGTTTGTCCTAAAACCATGTTGGGTGGGATGTAGTATGTTGTTGGATTCGAGGTGTTCATTGAGCTATTTCAGGGCCACTTTCTCTGTTAGTTTTGCAAGCAGGGGTAGATTTGAGATTGGACGATAGTTGTTCAGATCGTCTGGATCTAGGTTCTTTTTCTTTAATATTGGTTTGATCATTGCGGTTTTTAATTTGACTGGTAGTTCACCTTCCTCAAGAGATTTGTTTATAATAGCTACTATGGTTGGGGCTATGATATGGGCTATTTCCTTTAGCTCACGTGTTGGTATTATGTCTAGGTCATGGCGTGCTGGGTTTATTTTTCTTATCATTTTTTCTGTTTCAGTGATTGATATTGGTTTGAAATTAGACCATGGTATTATATTTGTGATGGATAGTTGGTTTTCTGTGATTGAGGATTTGTTGATGGCTCCAGTTATTTTGCTTATTTTGTTTTTTAAGAACATGGCTAGGTCTTGGCTTATATTTTTGGTTTCATTTGTGTGTGAGTTTCATTTTGCATGCAGTGGGGTAAAACCAGAACTGGATCAGCCTGTTTGGTTGACCTGGGGTGAAGTGGTAATCTCCATGTCAGCCAAAGCAGTTTCTAAACGAGCTGTGTCCAGCCAATTGCTCTCAAAATGCTAATAAAAATAATTTAGAGAAGACTAGGCTTCTGTTTTTATAATTAAAATTCAGTAACTCTGATATTAACAAGATGATGTTGCCATTGGAATCTATGGAGGTGAATGGTTAAGAGGCAGATCCTATTGGAGACTATGAAGGTGAGTGAGAAGGTTAGGAGGGAGATACCACTGGAGTCTATGAACTTGAGTCACATGGTTAGGAGGGAGATGCCATTGGAATCTATGAAGGTGAGTGACATGGTTAGTGGGGAGATCCCATTGGAATCTATGAAGGTGAGTGACATGGTTAGTGGGGAGATCCCATTGGAATCAATGAAGGTGAGTGACATGGTTAGGAGGGAGATGCCATTGGAGTCTATGAAGGTGAATGACATGGTTAGTGGGGACATCCCATTGGAGTCTATGAAGGTGAGTGACATGGTTAGTGGGGAGATTCCATTGGAGTCTATGAAAGTGAATGACATGGTTAGTGGGGAGATTCCATTGGAGTCTATGAAGGTGAGTGACATGATTAGTGGGGAGATCCCATTGGAGTCTACGAAGGTGAGTGACATAGTTAGTGGGGAGATCCCATTGGAGTCTACGAAGGTGAGTGACATGGTTAGTGGGGAGATCCCATTGGAGTCTATGAAGGTGAGTGACATGGTTAGGGTGGAGATCCCATTGGAGTCTATGAAGGTGAGTGACATGGTTAGGAGGGAGATGCCATTGGAGTCTATGAAGGTGAATGACATGGTTAGTGGGGACATCCCATTGGAGTCTATGAAGGTGAGTGACATGGTTAGTGGGGAGATTCCATTGGAGTCTATGAAAGTGAATGACATGGTTAGTGGGGACATCCCATTGGAGTCTATGAAGGTGAGTGACATGGTTAGTGGGGAGATTCCATTGGAGTCTATGAAAGTGAATGACATGGTTAGTGGGGACATCCCACTGGAGTCTATGAAGGTGAGTGACATGGTTAGTGGGGACATCCCATTGGAGTCTATGAAGGTGAGTGACATGGTTAGGAGGGAGATCCCATTGGAATCTATGAAGGTGAGTGATATGGTTAGGAGGGAGATGCCACTGGAGTCTATGAAGGTGAGTGACATGGTTAGGAGGGAGATCCCATTGGAGTCTATGAAGGTGAGTGACATGGTTAGTGGGTAGATCCCATTGGAGTCTATGAAGGTGAGTGACATGGTTAGTGGGGAGATCCCATTGGAGTCTATGAAGGTGAGTGACATGGTTAGGGGGGAGATCCCATTGGAGTCTATGAAGGTGAGTGATATGGTTAGGAAAGGGATGCCATTGAAGAGTATGGAGGTGAATGATGTGGTTAGGAGGGTAACAAGTTCCAAGAATAGGTCACAAAATGTTAAGGAAAGGGACACAGGTAAGTACTGTGTTCTGATGAAGATGTTTAGCTGACTAAGCACCTTACAAAGAACTAGTCCTAGATTTAGGAACAGGCAACACAGGCAATTGCCTCGAATGCCAAATTTTGAAGGCACCAAATCCACAGACCAAAGAGGAGTGCAGTGTGCCATGGAGGAGACTGATCCAGCAATCAAAGGGGCACTGCCATGGCACTCTGGTTTTGGAGGGGATTGCACCCATATGTGATCTCCAGAGTCTCCCATCCCTCACTCTCTAATCCTGCCTATGGGTGCCCAAATCGTAAATCTGACCCTGCATATAAGTAGTCTGAGGATTTGTGCAGCAGTGGGTTCAGAGTATCTGCCAGTCTCATTCACTTAAGAGGAACTGCAGCCACTCACCCACTACTGCCCACTCCTTAATGTGAGAAGAGCAGAGAGGACACAGCTCTCCTTTTATAAAGCCCCCTAACCCAGGATGCTTCACTACTGCTTCCATGAATTATTTATACAGTGCTACACTTTGTATGCACTGCAGTACTATACAGACCCATGTAGGAGATATTCCCCACTCCAGGAGCTTACAATCTGGTCGTCAACACAGACAAGGCAAATAAACATTTTCAGTGAAACAGAGTCATTAGGAAGCAAAGAGAAGAAGAAATGGTGTTGACTTAAGGTGATCTTATGTTCCTTGTAATCTCCCAGAATTCAGCAGGGATCAATATATTAAATTCTCTGCACAACAGTCTGTACAGAAAATCAGCCAGCAGGGTGAGTGGTGCTCTTAAGGCAGCATTTCAGAGCTAGCTTCCAGTTCTCTGCAATTGTAAACAAACCACTTTAGAGAATATTAGGGGAAAATTGTTAAACCAGCAAATAAAACACAGATATTGCCAGCCAAATGTAACCCAGCAATGACTACATGATTGCAGTTTCCTTATTTGAAAATCCAAAATGATTTGTGCATTCCAGCTGCCACCGAGTCTACGCAACACAGCATTCAGCACACTGGACCCAGGTCCCAAGAAGAAAGGAGTGACCGGGATGCCTGGCACCACTTCAAAGGCTGTAAAACCAACCACCTGTAGGAAAAAGTCTGAAATTTAGGGGTTCCTGCGGAGAACAAATGGGAGCATCTGCTGTAATTCTGATTCTCCCTCCTCCCTATTCTAACTCATTACAGACAGGTCCCCTGAATCCTTGCCCCGACATTGGAGGGTGACAGCGGGGGACTGGAACCCGTCTGTTTGCTGCTGGTGGAGGATGCTTTTGATCAAATTGCTGATTAAGGGTCTGATCTGATTATTGAGGCAGTGAGAGAGGAAGTGGTGCTCCTTTTGCTCTCAGACAGGAGTCAGTGTCAGCGCCCCTCACACTCTGACACACCCCACCGTGCTGGGGACTTATTGTGCCCCAGGCTCCTTGTGTCTGTTGTGAGGCTCAGGGCTTCATCCTTCTTTTAAATGTTGTATTCAGTATGGGATATCCTAGGTAATGTATCACAGAGCACTGCTGTCGGGATTTATTTGTTATTCTGTTTGGTGCTTTTGAAAGACTACAAGTGTTTCTCTGTCTCTGGTTCTGGAAAAGTCTCTATGCTGAGCACACCAGGCCCAGCAGGGCAGGAACTGCTCCTGTAATTGCTAGGGATCCAGCATGCATGGAGACAAAATCAGGAGGGTATCCTGTGAGGATTACTATGAACACACTTGTGAATTTTGGTCTCTTTATTGCTGGCAATGTGCGACTTACCAGTTATTGTCCGACTCGTCCTGGTCCCAAATCCTCTGATTGTGGATTTGGGGAGATTTCAGGTGATCTTCCTGCAGAGGCAGCTGTAGTACAATAAGGTCTGCCTCAGGATGCAGCTGATGAACAGTAGGCTGTGTACGTACCTTCTGGTCTTGGACCAGCATTGCGACTCGTGAGTCAAGTACAAAGACATGATAAACTCCCAATTCAAGTCTCATCTGCAGCACTCCCTGTATAACTGTGATCCTCTCACAATCTCCCTGGCCTCTAGTCTCTGAAACTCAGAACTATGCAAAAAGTGTGCCCAAAAGTAAATCTCCTGGGATAGAGTCAAGTATCCTCCAATCCAACCCCTACATGGTTTCTGCAGCACGAGGAAAATAGGCAGAATATGTGGCCCCCGTCATGTGGCTCAGGCCCCTGCAGTCAGACTTAGCTTGTAAGCTCTCTGGGACAGGAATGTGGCATCCATGGAAAAGATCTTGAGCAGGACTCTGATGCTGTATAATCATGATTTTGATTTTATCAGATAATCAAGAGCTGTCTGATCATGTCAAGGTGCCATAGCAAGAACCAGTACAGAGAGCCGGATCAACTCTGTTCATGTGAGGGAGTAATAAAGGAAAAACACCTGCCTCTGCCCTTCACTCACACACACACACACACACACACACACACGCACGCACACACACATACATGCACACACACACATGCACTCACACACACACACACAAACACACGCACACACACATGCACGCACACACGCAAACACACACACACGCAAACACACACACACGCACACACACACGCATGCACACACGCACACACACATGCACGCACGCACACACACGCACACACGCACGCACACACACACACTCGCACACACACGCACACACACACGCACGCACACACATACGCACACACGCACACACACACGCACGCACACACATGCACGCACGCACACTCATGTGCGCGCTCACACGCACGCACACACACACGCACACACGCACGCGCACGTACACACACAAATCAAATATTATTTTTATGAATCGTCTGTTATCCCAGGAGGAAAACTTGAGTAAATAGTGTGTGAAGTGCCAACAGTGCTTGGAGCACAATAGAGCTTAAGAAATAAAGATTGACGTGCACACAGCTTGTCTCCATTCATTGGAGGATTTCCTGAGGGAAGAGAATGGGATGGACCTGGGGTGGCAGAGAAGAAGGGGTGGATTATTTTCCCTGGCTCTGCCATGTATGTTATGTGTCAAAATGAAATTACTGCTTGCAAGGATTGTGAAATCTGCATTTAACCCAGTGCTGAGAATACGCGGGAGAGCAGACAGCGCAGTAGCAGCAGCTCCAGTCCTGGATTTGTCAATAGGCACCCATTGCGTCTGTGCCTAGGGTGGCACACATTTAGGGGGCAGCAGGATGGCGAAGATTTACTGCTTTCAATCTCATTCAGCCCTCTGCTACTCTGTACAGGCCCTTACAGGAGGTTGGAGGTAAAAGCACCAAAACTCCCTTGTCTGTCCCTGACGGGAAAACAGCTCCAGCTTCCTTCACACTTCTAGGCCGATGCAATAAGATCGGGCACTCGTATTGATCACCCACATTCCTAACACACGCACAGGCACCTCTCCTGGGCGCCTGATGCAATGAGATGTGTGTTAAAACGGGCACTGGTATTGATCACTCACATTCCTAACACACGCACAGCCACCTCTCCTGGGCGCCTGATGCAATAAGATGTGTGTTAAAACGGGCACTCGTATTGAGCACCCACATTCCTAACACAGGCACAGCCACCTCTCCTGGGCGCCTGATGCAATGAGATGTGTGTTAAAACGGGCACTCGTATTGATCACCCACATTCCTAACACTCGCACAGCCACCTCCCCTGGGCTCCTGATGCAATGAGATGTGTGTTAAAACGGGCACTCGTATTGATCACCCACATTCCTAACACACGCACAGTCACCTCTCCTGGGCGCCTGATGCAATGAGATGTGTGTTAAAACGGGCACTCGTATTGATCACCCACATTCCTAACACTCGCACAGCCACCTCTCCTGGGCGCCTGATGCAATGAGATGTGCGTTAAAACGGGCACTCGTATTGATCACCCACATTCCTAACACACGCACAGCCACCTCTCCTGGGCGCCTGATGCAATAAGATGTGTTTTAAAACGGGCACTCGTATTGATCACCCACATTCCTAACACTCGCACAGCCACCTCTCCTGGGCGCCTGATGCAATGAGATGTGTGTTAAAATGGCACTCGTATTGATCACCCACATTCCTAACACCCGCACAGCCACCTCCCCTGGGCTCCTGATGCAATAAGATGTGTGTTAAAACGGGCACTCGTATTGATCACCCACATTCCTAACACCCGCACAGCCACCTCTCCTGGGCGCCTGATGCAATGAGATGTGTGTTAAAACGGCACTCGTATTGATCACCCACATTCCTAACACCCGCACAGCCACCTCCCCTGGGCTCCTGATGCAATGAGATGTGTGTTAAAACGGGCACTGGTATTGATCACCCACATTCCTAACACTCGCACAGCCACCCCTCCTGGGCGCCTGATGCAATGAGATGTGTGTTAAAACGGGCACTCGTATTGATCACCCACATTCCTAACACACGCACAGCCACCCCTCCTGGGTGCCTGATGCAATGAGATGTGTGTTAAAACGGGCACTGGTATTGATCACCCACATTCCTAACACACGGACAGCCACCTCTCCTGGGCGCCTGATGCAATAGTAAAATGAGCTGCTACATTAAAAGGGACACCCTAGAGAAACATTGTGCCTCCCTAGCCCTGAAATGCATCAGCTGCCCAGAAGATGTGGCTGTGGTGCTCAATACAAGCGTCCGTTTTATCCCACTTCTGGATGCACAATATACAGGCACAATAGCAAGGGGCAAAATCAGCCTGGAACCTGTCCATTGTGCGTGTGGATATTATGCATCCAGGATTTCTTTACATTGTACCTTTATTCTTAAACACCACACGCAGTAAAGGTAGGAACCACACAGGACAGTATATTTTTTAAATTTCTCCTGAGCCCTTGACTCGTGGATTGGTTTAATGCCAGCTCTGGGGCTGGAGTTAAATTTGCCACATTAAAAAGTGCGTGTTGGGCACCCAGTGATTTTCTGCATGGGGGGTAATAGCTTCATCTACATGGAATTTACATATAATGAGCGCTATCAGCCACGCAGTTCTTTGGACATGCTAATCTTCTCTGTCTTGCATCAGGTGCTAGTCTGGCGCTCACAAAACGCCCATCCAACCTCTCCTGAAGCTGTGCGCTAGGCTGAGCGCATTTTATTGTATTGGCTCCTCTGCCTGCCGTTGCTGCCCTGCAAGATTCAGCAAGAGAGGCACTAAACCAGACCAAAACTGTTAAGTAAAATCAGCGTGAAGGAAGCAGCAGTATTTGCGCATTTTGGAAGGTTTGAGATGTTTAAGCACTAGAGAATTATTAGTTTAAAATCAGAAAAGGAAGCCAATAATGGGAGTGCGTTGTTCCCAGTCAGCTCCCCCACAATCCTCCTGGAAAGCACCGAGTCAGAGCAGCAAACCCCAAACCGGTGAGAGGCAGAGGGGACAGGGCTCCCGAAGGCTGGGAAATCTGTTCGTTTCGGATGGACGGAGGCCGAATCCCTCCTCTGCCTTTGTACCTGGAGCGGATCAGTAAGACGCGCAAGGACTGATTCCCTGCATTCGGCCCCGCCCCCTGCCTCTCTCTCGCACGTGGCACCGGGACCCACAGTCCTGGCCCATGCCAGCCCTTCACAGGCGGCCTGTGGGCTGTCGGGAAATCCGGTCCCTGGACCCTGACCCTATCCAGGAACGGGACTCCCAGCTCTGGCCCGCACTGCAGTGGGAGCAGGGAGGACATGGAGCCTCCACATTCTCCTCTCTCACTCTCCACACAGCCCTCCCACATTCTCCTCTCTCACTCTCCACAAAGCCCTCCCACATTCTCCTCTCTCACTCTGCACACAGCCCTCCCACATTCTCCTCTCTCACTCTCCACACAGCCCTCCCACATTCTCCTCTCTCACTCTCCACACAGCCCCTCCCACATTCTCCTCTCTCACTCTGCACACAGCCCTCCCACATTCTCCTCTCTCACTCTCCACACAGCCCTCCCACATTCTCCTCTCTCACTCTCCACACAGCCCTCCCACATTCTCCTCTCTCACTCTGCACACAGCCCTCCCACATTCTCCTCTCTCCACTCTCCACACAGCCCTCCCACATTCTCCTCTCTCACTCTCCACACAGCCCTCCCACATTCTCCTCTCTCACTCTGCACACAGCCCTCCCACATTCTCCTCTCTCACTCTCCACACAGCCCTCCCACATTCTCCTCTCTCACTCTCCACACAGCCCTCCCACACACTTCTCTCTCCACGCCCCTCTAGGCATTACAGGGCTTAGTCCATAAAGACTGTATCATAGTCATAAGATGGGAAAAACTCCTTTTTTGGAAGAGGCCATTCATTTGAAATGTTTCATCTTTCACAGGGGAAAACATTTCCGCTTTCTGTGGTCGCACACGAGGTGGCCGCTTACCGGGAAGCCTTTCTGCTGCCGGTGCAGGGATGGCAGCTGCTGGGCCCGGCAGCTCGGCTCAGCCCACTCTCAGCCTGGGCGGCCCTGCCCCCGCTCCCTGCCTGCAGGTCTGACCCAGGCAGCGGGGACTGCAGCCAAACCTTTCTTTAGGGATGGAGGGATTGTGTGCCTGCTGAGGAAATAGCACAAGGGGCATGGAGCCTGCCCACTTCTCCCGGAGAGATATTTCATTTATGTTCCACCTTTCCTGACTCTTCAGCCGCCGCTCAGGTATTTCCCTGACCCCAGAACGCTTCCAATTTGCTCAACATTTTCCCTTAGACGCAGAATGGGAAAAGAGCCTTAATAAATCAGGCCTTGAGGCACAGGAGGGTGAAGGTCCCAGTGAACAGCGGTGGGATTAGAAGCCTGCGGCTCTAAGAATTAGAGAACTGGAGTGGCACCAAAATAAGGTCTTGCTCCTTGTACCATTCTGCCTGACCTGACTCTGGGCACAGCGTTGACCAAACTGACACCTCATGCAGTATTTAAGCTTCCGCATCTCACCGCGGAGACCTCTTTAACATGGAGCTGACCGACCCCAACCTGAGCACCTGTGGGGCAATCACAGGGTGTCAGGACGGGACCCAGGGCACTTAGCACAAGCAGTAAATGAGAAGGCTCAGACATGACCCGAGTCTTAAAAACCCATGCAAAGATCCTCTCTGGCTCTGAAGCTTTCCAGCTCCAGTAATCAATGTCTGAAATAATAATTAGATGATAGACCTTTAGTTGGGTACAGAATAGATGCTGTTCTGTAGATGCTGGTAGAGTGCCCTTTGTCGAGTGTGTGGGTGTGTTGCTTGTGTTATGTTGTATATGTCTGTATGTGCTTTGCTTTGATGCAAAAGTAGCACCTTCATTTAAATCAGATTGTGCCCTTAACACTCATAAGAGGACCGCACAGTCCTGTGGTCTGAGTATTTTTCTCCACTCTGGTCTAATCGGCACAGTCAGAGCTCAACAGGCACTGTACACTCTGGGACTTTGTCTCAGCTGATCACCTCCTGACTGTGACCTTTGCTTCTCTTGTTTTGTGTAGCATTATTTAACAAACCAAGGGCGGGATGGAGAAGGGTAAAAACATCATGCGTGAGGGGTCTGTTTCTGTGCTGTGAGGGCTCAGGCTCTGCCAGGATGCAGTACTACGTTTCAGTACATAAGGAGGGTCCATCTCGGCTTGGTAAGTCCAGTTGTGCACAAAATGACAGTAACATATGTCTGCAAAGAAATTAGTTAGAAAAAAACATTTGTTCCTGAATTGGCAATCCTGGACACCAGCCTATCCCCTGTGATGATCTCAGTGACTCCGGTCAAAGATATGAATTTGGAGGTTGCTCAACCAAGGTCATAGCAGGCATTTTTCCATAACACATATCTGTTCTGTCTAATAATAATATGTATAAAGTGAGATCAGTGTACACAGTCAGCAGAGAGGCAAAATACAGCTAAATAAATACAAATCAAAATATTCCTGTCTGAATGAGAATATGAATAGTTTCATTCAGTTACTCACTAAGCATCCCGTACAGGGATAATAGGGGGTGCCTTAGGGCAGGAGTGAGGTGCATTAGCAGAGCTGTGTGTGGGGGGTCTCAGTACTGGAATAGCGGGGGGTGCTGCAGGGCAGGAGTGAGGTGCATTGGCAGAGCAGTGTGTCAGGGTCACTGTAATGGAATAGCAGGGGGTGCTGCAGGGCAGGAGTGAGGTGCATTGGCAGAGTTGTGTGGGGGGTCTCAGTACTGGAATAGCAGGGGGTGCTGCAGGGCAGGAGTGAGGTGCATTAGCAGAGCTGTGTGTGAGGGTCTCAGTACTGGAATAGCAGGGGGGTGCTGCAGGGCAGGAGTGAGGTGCATTAGCAGAGCTGTGTGTGAGGGTCTCAGTACTGGAATAGCAGGGGGTGCTGCAGGGCAGGAATGAGGTGCATTGGCAGAGCTGTGTGTGAGGGTCTCAGTACTGGAATAGCAGGGGGTGCTGCAGGGCAGGAGTGAGGAGCATTGGCAGAGCTGTGTGTGGGGTCTCAGTACTGGAATAGCAGGGGGTGCTGCAGGGCAGGAGTGAGGTGCATTGGCAGAGCTGTGTGTGAGGGTCTCAGTACTGGAATAGCAGGGGGTGCTGCAGGGCAGGAGCGAGGTGCATTGGCAGAGCTGTGTGAGGGTTTCAGTACTGGAATAGCAGGGGGGTGCTGCAGGGCAGGAGTGAGGTGCATTGGCAGAGCTGTGTGTGAGGGTCTCAGTACTGGAATAGCAGGGGGTGCTGCAGGGCAGGACTGAGGTGCATTGGCAGAGCTGTGTGTGAGGGTCTCAGTATTGGAATAGCAGGGGGTGCTGCAGGGCAGGAGTGAGGTGCATTGGCAGAGCTGTGTGTGTGTCTGTAGTAGAAGGAGGTGCTACAGGACAGGAATGGATGTGGTGCTGGTACTGAAACAGCTATAAAGTCCAACTAATCTGCTGTTTATTCATGGCAGCAAATGTCACTGTATTATAATACAGTACTTATCAAAGCCGTTCATTTCATGAGATGTAGCAGTGGTGATCAGGGCTGCATGGACACCTGCAATTTGTCATACAGACTACAAGTGGCATGAGAAAAGGAGGCAGGAA
Source organism: Rhinatrema bivittatum (assembly GCF_901001135.1). Classification (NCBI taxonomy): domain Eukaryota; kingdom Metazoa; phylum Chordata; class Amphibia; order Gymnophiona; family Rhinatrematidae; genus Rhinatrema; species Rhinatrema bivittatum. Next base: position 98,830,076 of record NC_042625.1, read on the forward strand.
AGGTGAGTGCGGAGACGGATTTACAAAGGAGCCAGACCTAAAACAGCGGCAGGCTTCCCTCAGGAGGCGAGAAGTGGTACTACTGACTCCAGCGCCGGCCATCTCTTACCTAAAAAACATTCTAGCTCATTTCTGCATGGATTTCCTCCTGAAACAAGACCGTAATCAGTTCACTGAGGGGTTATTTTGAATCACAATACAAACATATATATAGTATCATAGGGACTGTCTGCCTACGAGACCTGACTTCCTTATGCATAAGAAATAAATAATGAACAGAAATAAAGGCTATTATTCATAAGAAATACACTGTCTATGTTGTCCTCTGTGTCCTTGGTAAACTTTTTTTATTGCAGGACCTATGCAAATGTGATCACCTCCCTCATTATTTGCATTTCCAGGATAGTTATAAATATGTCTACAAGTTGAAATAATTGACAGGCAGCCACGCTTTCTACTAATTTGCTCAAAAAAGGCAAATTCAAAATTGGGCGGTAACTCTCGGTACAATCTGTGTTAGAATTAGATGTTTTTGTTTTCTTAAAGGCTAAATAACTGCCTTTTTCAATTCCTCTGGAAGTTTCTTGTTCCAAAAAGGAATTTATGTTTTGAAACAGATAAATGAGGCTGCTGTAAGTTTATTTCCCTAACTACACTTAGCAGGACCCAGGGAGCAGCTACAGGTTTAGGAGCCCTCTGGGGACAGGGAAACACCTACAGAACCTGAATATAATCTGCTCTGAATATAAATCAAATAAATAAACACTAACACCAGCAGGTACAACCAGGGCCGGTGCAAGGGTATTAGGTGCCCTAGGCGAAACGTCAGCTATGCCGCCCCCCCCCCTCGCCTCCACACACAATTAACTTACATTGTGCATTAATGAAAATAACGAAGTCTGTATTTATAACAGAACACTTATTTGACATTTTTATGCCATGTAAACCATTGAGATGATTTGTCTTATCGACGGTATAGAAACTCTTTTATAAATAAATAAATAAAAATATATAAAATAAACATAAACCAAAGCTATACTTGTTGCTCAAACAAAAAAAGCAGACACATCACATAATATTAAATAATTAAAATGGCAGTCAATCAAGAAAAATGAACTTAAAAAGCCATCTTTACTTACCCCCTCCAGCAGCTCTCTTACTCTTCTTCCATGCAGGCTGTAGTACACACCAGAAGCAGCAGTAGTGGCTAAGCTCTATACCAGGGGTCAGGAACCTTTTTGGCTGAGAGAGCCATAATCGCCACATATTTTAAAAAGTAATTCCATGAGAGCCATACAATATGTTTAAAACTAAATACAAGTAAATGTGTGCATTTTATGTAAGATCACACTTTTAAAGTACAATAAGTCTCTGAAAATATTACACCAGGCCTTAAGACACCAATACATCTCCTATTAGGAAAACGGACCAAGTCAGGCTGCTATAGAGTCCTACACAGAAACAACACACCAGCAGAAAACCTCACCTGAATCACGTGCTGTCCCTCACCTAACATAGAATAAAGAGACCAAAACGCATAACAAGAAGCATGCAGAAAAAACTGAATTGGAAACTGCAACAAGCCAGAGTCTCTGTATGCAGTGTAACAAAGGAAAAAAGAAACATCACCCATCCTTATAAAACAAATCAAGAAATATAAAATCATCAGCAGTAAAACTGTACTAACAAAAAGAACATATTTCGAAACAGCTGAGTGGAATATCCAATAATTAAAAACTCATATAAAACATTTCCAGATACCAACAAAATATTTAAAAATAGCAGACACAAAGACCCAGTAATGAAAAATAATAAGGATACAAAAATTTTTTTGCTCTGCATACCTGGGAACATTTGATATCCAGGTGTCCTGAGATTGTTCTGAATTAGCAGGAGGTGGGGTGGTTTGCTTGGAACTTTCTCCTCTCTCAGTCACATACCAGCGCTCTCTCTCACACTGGCTCTCAATGACACACCTATACACACATGCTCTCAGTACTCACATATACACATGTTTTTTCTCTCTCATATAGGCTCTTAATTACACATTTACACACATGCTGTCTATCTTTTCACGCTTACACACACACAGGCTTTCAATCACATAAATACATGCTGTCTTTTTCTCTCACACACAGACTCTCATTCACATGCTTACAAACATGTCCTCTCTTTCTCTCATTTACACACAGGCTCTCAATCACATACTCACATGCTCCGTCACCTAAATCAGCTCTCAATCACACACAGACACACATGATCTCTCTCTCTCATTTAAACACATGCTCTCAATCACATACTCACATGCTCCATCACCTAAACCAGCTGTCAATCAGACACAGACACACATGATCTCTCTCTTACTTATACACACAGGCTCTTAATCATACATACACATGATTTCTCTCACACACAAAGGATCTCAATCATACACACATACTCTTTCACACAAACTTACACATACAGGTTCCCAATGGTAAACTTACATTCATGCTCTCTCTCTCACAGGCAGGCTCTCAATCACAGACATACTCTCTTTCACATACACAGGCTCTCAATCATTCACATACATGCAATCTCTCACTCACACACACAGGATCTCAAACACACATGCTTGCTCATTCATTCACTCTCTCTCTCCCCCACCCCGGGAACTCGCGGCAGCAGCAGCCTCCTCCCAACGCTAACCTCTTCATTTTCAGCCCTCGCGGAGGCGGAGTCCCATCGGCCGCGGTTGAAACTCCATTTTCCTCCGAGCCTCGCTGCAGTCTTCTTCCCGTCGGACACTAGCGTGGCCTCTTCTTCCCGCGCAGGCACCCGATGCTCTCCACTTCCTCTTCCGGGCCGCGGGAAGAAGAGAGCACGCCGGTGCCGCTAACTCAGCGGCACCGGCGTGCTCTCTTCTTCCCGCGGCCCGGTGGAAGTGGAGAGCATCGGGTGCCTGCGCGGGAAGACTCCCGCGCAGGCACCCGATGACTCCAGCGCTGGCACCCGGCTGACTCCAGTCGTGCCCGGCGTGCTCTCTTCTCCTCCCCCCCGCGGCCCGGAAGAGGAAGTGGAGAGCATCGGGTGCCTGCACGGAAGAAGAGACCACACTAGCGTGGTCTCTTCTTCCCACACAGGCACCCGATGCTCTCCACTTCCTCTTCCGGACCGCGGGGGGGCGGGAAGAAGAGAGCACGCCCGGTGCCGCTGACTCCGGCTGTCCTGCCGCGTTCCGCCCGGGCTGACAGCAAAGGACTCACATGCTTGAAAGCGCGGCTCTCTTAATTTTACCGGGGCAGTGCCGCCCCCGGGAAGCTGGCGCCCTAGGCGACCGCCTAGTTCGCCTAGTGCTTCCGCCGGCCCTGACCACAGGCTTCAATAATCCCTCAAAAACAAGACTGAGAGTCCAGACCCTCTCAAATCCTGCCAGTTTTTAGTTTGAAATTGTGGGCAAAATCATTGCAGCTCAGTATAGTCTCCTTAACTCTGCTCAGACTATTGTTTAGTAGAAATGCTTTCTAACTAAGGTTAACTCGCTATCCTAGATGTATAAAGTTCAGTTATCACTCTCGTTGTACTGTTGTTAAAGTCCACTGGTAACTCCTCCCTTTACCAGCCTTGATCCTCCAGTTCTCCTGCCTTTCCTCCTTTATCACGCAGGTTACTCCCAGTTCCTCGCACCCCTGTTATGTGTAACTATTATTCTTTTCCATGTTACCCTTGTTATATGTAAACCGGTAGGATGTCTCTTGATGAATGTCGGTTAAGAAAAAACCTTAAATAAATAAATAAATAAATGTGCTTTCATTTGAAATGAAACAGGACATTTTTACATTTCATTTCGAAAATGAAACAAAAGAAAAATGAACAATTTTGTTTGTTTTTGACTGAGAAATCACCTGCCCTGACCTGAGCAGCAGGCTTCTCTTTGCCCTTGCTGCAAAATCTAAAAACCTTTCAAGGCCTCGTTTTCTAGTAAAATTATTCTTAATTCTGTTCTGAAAAAACCAATATAAGATTTCCTAAAGCTGGTGGCATTTAGACCGATACGCAGAGAGTGGCTTTGTGTATCAGAGTTTTGGCTCTGGGTGTTTATGTAACCTGTTGCAAACAGTGGAGTGTGCAGGTTACACATTTTTTTAAATAAATGGCAAGCTACCACAGTAATCCAGGTAGGAGAACAAAGGAACAAGAAGCACGATATGGCAGCAACAAGATCTAATGAGGAATATCAAACAACTGATAGTGGAGGATAAAACAGCAGCAGAAAGAGATGGATCAAGGTGCAATCAGAGCGTACCTTGCTAATTTTCTTTCTTCAAGTCCAGCCAGACCAGTCTTCTCAGTGGGTTTGGTCCCCCTACCAGCAGATGGCGGTAGAGTTCCAGACCTCCTCCCTGAGGCCCTCTCCTTTATAGGCTGGTCAGCAGGGAAGGTGTCGGTAGGTTCTTGCCCAAGCTGGTGCTATTTCTTTCATATCTGCCGTCCACTCCTTGCTGTATCCTGAAAGCTGCCCTTCTCTTCCCCCTGGTCACCCAGCCAAGAAGGGGCAAGCCGGACTGTAATGATCAGAGGGATCTCCTAGGGGTGCAAGCCACCTACTCGCCTCCTCCCCTCTCCCATTGACATTTACCACTAATATCTTGGCTCCTGTGCCCTGAGGTAGCCTGAATAAATAATAAGAAATTAAAACATGGCCTGCTTCCTGGCCAATGAACGAAAGAGGCAGGGACGGCCCTGGTTGGCCCTTGCCCCTCACCCTGAGAGAGCCATTCACTTGTGGGGAGGGGCAGCTTCTCCCTGCCCCCGCTGGTCACCTTGGGAGGGATATTATTCCTTCTCCATCTTCTATTCAGGTTCTCCTCTTTATTTATTTATTTTTTCCCTTTTAAGGGTGGGAATTCGGACTGGTCTGTTAGGACTTGAAAGAAAATTAGCAAGGTAAGCTCTAATTGTACCTTCCTCGTCATCCTGCCAGACCAGTCTTCACGGTGGGAAGTGCCTAAGCTACTGTCATCCCAGGTGGGAACGTGCTAGGGCTGCTTGCAGGACCCCCAGTGAGAATCTCGTGTTCCTTCCTTTCGTGGAGATGCAGACTATAATGTTTCGTAAATATGTGCACTGAGGCCCTTGTGGCTGCCCTGCAAATGCCAATGGGCGTTACTGACCTGTATTCTGCCCAGGAGGAGGCTTGTGCCCTTGTTGATGGTACCTTCAGGCCTTGTGGCACTTCCTTGCCATTTACTATATAAGCTGAAGTGATAGCTTCCCTGATCCATCTTGCAATAGAGGGTTTGGACACTGCCTCTCCTCAACAAACAGCCTGTCTGACCTTCTAAACCTGTTTGTAGACTTTAAATCTTTTTCTATCTTTTATTTAAACGTAGTAATCGCCTAGAAAAATCTAGGCGATGTACAGCATAAAACATACATAAAATAATAAATACACCTTACATACATATATCAGCAAATGTACTTGAACGTGGGCAGACAGCAGCCGAATCAGGAGATGCTCGTAATAGTTTAGTGAAAAGCTTACTTAAACAGCTTTGAAAGTTTTTAGACGCAGTTCAGGAGGATCTTTCTGACATCCAGAAAGTGCAAGCCCTTCCTCTTCTGTGAATACTCCACCCTCCTGAATCCTGGCAGGGTGATTGGTTGGTTAAGGGAGGAAGGATGGGACTGGCCTAATTATCACCTTCTCCTTTGAAAAGGAAAGATGTGGCTCCTAGCATGGCAGGGCTTGGACCTCCGATATCCTTCTTGCCAAGCAGACTGCTACCAAGAAGGCTGATTTCCAGGCCAGGTCTCTTAGTTGGATAATCCTAAGTGGCTCCTAGGGAGCCTTAGCCAGCGTCCTGAGCACCAAGTTCAATTCCCATGCTGACCGTATGTGTTTCATTCCTCGGAAGAACAGAGCGATCTCCGGGAGTGCGGCAATGGAGGGGCCTCTGATCCGCCCTCTGTAACAAGAAATAGCTGCCACCTGGACTCCCAGGGAGCTGATTGCCATCCCTTATCCAGGCCGTCCTGTAGTATTGCTGCTGTGTCAGCTTTCCCTGGGCTGAGGCTTCTTTGGGCACACCAGCACGTGAATATTCTCCAGGTCCGTGCATAGGCTACCAAAGTTGATCTTTTTCTTGCCGTAAGGAGCGTGGTGATTACCCTTGCGAAATACCCCCTCTTCTCAAACCTATCCCTCTCAATAGCCATGGCGTGAGAACGTAGCTGGATCTTCCATCTTGATTGGTCCTTGCTGTAGAAGGTCTGGCACTGGGTAAAACCTGTTGGCTCCTCTATTCTTATTTATTTAATTAATTTATTTGAGAATTTTATGTACTGTCATTCCATGTGAGAATCACTAGTTCACAATGGTGTACAGGTTTGACACTCACAGACGATGAGTTATGGAAGTGGGCAGGGAAAATAAACTGTAGCAACAGAGGTAGGCATACACTTCAGAGATGAACTGGGAAAACAATCTAAAACTAGGGGAATACTATAAAGATAGACACATGCAGAGCAAACGTAACCAGATTATAGGGAGGGTTGACAGTAATTGGGTATTCAGGACATATTTTGGTCATCGGGGAATTGGGTGCACTAGATTATAGGGAGGGTTGAGGATAAGGGGTTAAAGATCAGGACATATTTTGGTCATCGGGGAATTGGGTGTACCAGATTATAGGGAGGGTTGAGGATAAGGGGTTAAAGATCAGGACATATTTTGGTCATCGGAGTCCAGGCGGATTAGATGTACCAGTCAAACAGTAGGCACAATCGAATAGCCAAGTTTTCAGGTAATATCTGCTGCTGTTCGAAGTTTCTCTGGCAGAGTTCCAAAGCTTTGGGCCAGTTCTGTCTCTAGTTTGAGTTAGATGAGAATCTCTTATGGTTGTGATTTCAAAAAGGCCTTTATTCATAGATCTAAGCTTTCATGTGGGAATATGTGAATTAAAGGTTATTCCCATCTCCTTAGGTCTGCATACCATGGCCATTGGCCATAGCCAGTCTTTTGCTACCAGGATCACCCATCCCTGGTGATACCCAGTTCTCAAAGAGAGAGCAGAGTAGAAAGCACACACATTTAGGTAATTAGCAACAAAATAATGTGCGGCAAATAATTATACTGGGCAATAACAGTTTCACAAACAAAATGATTTTTTATTCTGTTTGTGCACACATCATAAGAACATAAGAACATAAGAATATGTCATACTGGGTCAGACCAAGGGTCCATCAAGCCCAGTATCCTGTTTCCAACAGTGGCCAATCCAGGCCATGAACCTGGCAAGTACCCAAAAACTAAGTCCATGTTACCATTGCTAATAATAGCGGTGGTTTTTTATAAAAGTCAACTTAATTAATAGCAGGTAATGGACTTCTTGTCCAAGAACTTATCCAATCTTTTTTTAAACACAGCTATATTAACTGCACTAACCACATCCTCTGGCAACAAATTCCAGAGTTTAATTGTGCGTTGAGTAAAAAAGAACTTTCTCCGATTAGTTTTAAATGTGCCACATGCTAACTTCATGGAGTGCCCCCTAGTCTTTCTACTATCCGAAAGAGTAAATAACCGATTCACATCTACCCGTTCTAGACCTCTCATGATTTTAAACACCTCTATCATATCCCCCCTCAGCCGTCTCTTCTCCAAGCTGAACAGCCCTAACCTCTTCAGCCTTTCCTCATAGGGGAGCTGTTCCATCCCCTTTATCATTTTGGTTGCCCTTCTTTGTACCTTCTCCATCGCAACTATATCTTTTTTGAGATGCGGCGACCAGAATTGTACACAGTATTCACAGTATTGACCATGGAGCGATACAGAGGCATTATGACATTTTCCGTTTTATTCACCATTCCCTTTCTAATAATTCCCAACATTCTGTTTGCTTTTTTGACTGCCGCAGCACATTGAACCGATGATTTCAATGTGTTGTCCACTATGACGCCTAGATCTCTTTCTTGGGTTGTAGCACCTAATATGGAACCCAACATTGTGTAATTATAGCATGGGTTATTTTTCCCTATATGCATCACCTTACACTTATCCACATTAAATTTCATCTGCCATTTGGATGCCCAATTTTCCAGTCTCACAAGGTCTTCCTGCAATTTATCACAATCTGCTTGTGATTTAACTACTCTGAACAATTTTGTGTCATCTGCAAATTTGATTACCTCACTCGTCGTATTTCTTTCCAGATCATTTATAAATATATTGAAAAGTAAGGGTCCCAGTACAGATCCCTGAGGCACTCCACTGTCCACACCCTTCCACTGAGAAAACTGTCCATTTAATCCTACTCTCTGTTTCCTGTCTTTTAGCCAGTTTGTAATCCATGAAAGGACATCGCCACCTATCCCATGACTTTTTACTTTTCCTAGAAGGCTCTCATGAGGAACTTTGTCAAATGCCTTCTGAAAATCCAAGTACACTACATCTATCGGTTCACCTTTATCCACAGGTTTATTAACTCCTTCAAAAAAGTGAAGCAGATTTGTGAGGCAAGACTTGCCTTGGGAAAAGCCATGCTGACTTTGTTCCATTAAACCATGTCTTTCTATATGTTCTGTGATTTTGATGTTTAGGACACTTTCCACTATTTTTCCTGGCACTGAAGTCAGGCTAACCGGTCTGTAATTTCCCGGATCTCCCCTGGAGCCCTTTTTAAAGATGGGGGTTACATTAGCTATCCTCCAGTTTTCAGGTACAATGGATGATTTTAATGATAGGTTACAAATTTTTACTAATAGATCTGAAATTTCATTTTTTAGTTCCTTCAGAACCCTGGGGTGTATACCATCCGGTCCAGGTGATTTACTACTCTTCAGTTTATCAATCAGGTCTACCACATCTTCTAGGTTCACCGTGATTTGGTTCAGTCCATCTGAATCATTACCCATGAAAACCTTCTCCAGTACGGGTACCTCCCCAACATCCTCTTCAGTAAACTCTGAAGAAAAGAACTCATTTAATCTTTCTGCGATGGCCTTATCTTCTCTAAGTGCCCCTTTAACCCCTCGATCATCTAACGGTCCAACTGACTCCCTCACAGGCTTTCTGCTTCGGATATATTTTAAAAAGTTTTTACTGTGAGCTTTTGCCTCTACGGCCAACTTCTTTTCAAATTCTCTCTTAGCCTGTCTTATCAATGTCTTACATTTAACTTGCCAAAGCTTATGCATTATCCTATTTTCTTCTGTTGGATCCTTCTTCCAGTTTTTGAATGAAGATCTTTTGGCTAAAATAGCTTCTTTCACCTCCCCTTTTAACCATGCCGGTAATCATTTTGCCTGCTTTCCACCTTTCCTAATGTGTGGAATACATCTGGATTGTGCTTCTAGGATGGTATTTTTTAACAATGACCACTTTTTACTTTTGTAGCTGCTCCTTTCAGTTTTTTCTAACTATTTTTCTCATTTTATCAAAGTTTCCCTTTTGAAAGTTTAGCACGATTGTGCACAAGTGTGGGGTCTCCCAATTATAAACATTGGTCTATTGTGGTATTGAACACTTGTGCACAATCGATGTGTGCACAAACAGAATAAAAAATCATTTTGTTTGTGAAACTGTTATTGCCCAGTATAATTATTTGCTGATACCCAATTCTCAACAGGACTCTTCCTATCATAGGCCACGTGGAAAACACATGTAGAAGGACTTCAGTGCTAATGCATTGATTCCTTTGGAATCAATGCATTAGCTGTCTTGCATTGGCTGTCTTGCATTGGCTGTCTTGATGTTTCTTCTTTGGTCATCAGATCCCACTCGGAGCATCCCCATCGGGACACTATTTGCTGAAACGCCTCCTCCAACAGTTCCCACTCTCCTGGGTTCATCTTTTGTGGGCTTAGGAAGTCTGCTTGTATATTTTCCACTGCAGAAATATGAGTTGCTGAGATGTCTTGGAGGTGGCCCCTCTGCCCATGCCAAGAGCCGTGCAATCTCCAGTGCATCTGTGGGCTCCTGGTTCCTCCCTGCCTGTTGATGTCTGAGAGGACCCTGACTGGGCGGCCTTCCAGCCTTGCTCTGAAACTGATTCGGGCTAGGTGAGCTGCCCTACCCCCTGTTTATGGATAATTTTATCTCCTGCCGGGACCAGATGTCCCTCCTAGTGTACCCCTCAGCCCTTGTTGCTAGCATCTGTCATCAGCAGGGCCCACTGAGGGAGGGTCCAAGCTTCAGCCTTTGTTCAACCACCACTGGAAGCTTTCTTTTATGTGTGGCGGAGGGAAAAGCTGCCAATCTGATTTCCAGCTTCTGCAGAGCTCTGCTGGCCAGTAGGTATTCCTGCGGCAGTCTCATGGGTGCTTTTGCCCAGGGCACAGCCACGGTGGACACCGCCATTGATTCCAGCACTTGTAGATAAGCCCTTGCCTTGGGCTTTCTGGAGGATAGTACACTTTCCACCAGCTGCTGCAATTTGGCTATTCTCTCTTCCAGAAGGATTAGTGTCCCCTGCATGTATTGAAGAGGACCCCCAGATACTTTAACATCTGTGATGGGTCTAAATGATGCTCGAGTCTGTTCACTATCCACCCCAGGCTTTCCAGTCATTGTATAACTCTCTCTGTTGCCTAAACCCCTTCTTGCCTTGAGACTGCCCTTATCAATCAGTCATCTAGATAGGGACGGACTCCTGATTCCCTCCTTGCGCAAGGAGGCTGTTACTATCACCAAAACCTTCATGAACGTTTGAGGTGCCATTGTTAGTCCAAACGGTAGAGCCTGAAACTGGTATTGATGGCCTAGGACCGCAAAGCGTAAAACCTCTGGATGCTCTCCTGCATTGATATGTGTAGGTAGGCTTCCATTAGATCCAGAGGAGAAATTTGCCTCTTTGCACTGCCCTTCGACTGTGCCTAGGGACTCCATCCTGAAATGCAGAATCCTCAGCACCCGGTTTACTCCTTTGAGGTCCAGCACTGGGCAGTAGGAGCCTTTTGGCACTGTGAAGAAGATGATGTAGGTGCCCTTTCCTCTTTCCTGACTGGAGACTGCGATAATGGCTTTGAGGGCTAGTAGTCTGGCAACCGCTTCTTGCACTGCCTTTTCTCTGCTCTGCTGCACGGCTAAGGGAAAAATTGTTCTTTTATACTGCTCTTTAGTTCTGGGTAATACTGCTCTTTTATGTGTAGTACCCATTAGTCTGTAATTACTAAGGTCCATTTCATGACAGAAGCCTCTCAGTTTGCCTCCCATCTGCGGAAGCGCCGAGCAGACCCTGAAACTGTCATTGTGATCCTTTGGGAGGCTGCCGTTGACAGCCCAAGTCTGTAGAACTGCGCCTGACCTCTTGAAAGAGCAGCACACACAACCTGGCTTCCCTCGTCTACCTAGTCTGCTTGGTGTCCCTGTGGTGTTCTCTTCCCCCACCCCCTCTCTGAGGGCTCCTGCTCCGATCCTCAGTTTAGTTTCCAGGCTCTTCACGACACTCTAGGTCCTCTCCAAACAACAATTTTCTTTTGAATGGGAGTTCACTCAGCTTAGCCTTGGATGCCGAATCTGCTCCCCAGCTCTTTAACCAGAGGAGGCACCTAGCCATCAAGCTTGTCACGGCCTGCTTGGCCGAGGTCCTAATCAAATCGTAGAGGGCATCGGCCACATATGCTGCTATGAACTCTGCTTGCGTCATCTCCTCTGGCTTGGCCCACTCCCAATTCTGGATTGTGTAATGTAAGGGGAATGCTTTTACCGGCTTTTTAATGCCTGTGATGATAGGGTTACCTCTTGGTTTACTATCTCTGGGCTGCTCCTCAGCAAGCCTGAGAACTTAGGAGTCCTTGGAAATGAAGGTGCCGAGCTCCTCTGCCCTAAACAGAACACCCAGTCATCCTGATCAGACCCTGGGTCCCATTCCTCCTCGGTCTCCTCCAGGAAATCCCCCTGGGACAAATTGTCCGGCTCATCCAAAAAGGGCTCGGGGTTGGGCCTGGACCTCTCCCTTTCCTTGAGTTCAAGCTTCCTTTTCTTCTCCAGAGGGAGATGGACTACCCTTTTGTCCCCCTGGGCCCATCGGTTTACCCTTCATTACCCTGTAGGCCTTGTGCATTAAGAGCATGAAATCAGAAGAGAACTCCTCCCCCTCCCATGCCACTGAGGAGGAGGCGGAAGCATGAGCTGCAGCGATGTCGGCATTGGTTGGGGGCTGGCTGGGGGAAAGGAACTCAACAGGCCTCCTTCGCTGCCCTCTGCCGGGACCCCCAATGGCACGCCGTCGCAATTGTGGTGGAACGTGCCAAACTACAGGCACTTCCTGCCTCTCTATCTTACTTGCTGGCGTGGGGGTTCGGGTGACTTCGGGCCAGGTCCTGCTTGAGGTCTACTTACTGCCACCACTGCTAAACTTTCCTTTTGTCACCAAGAAAAGGAAGGCTGGGGCCTGATCACCTGTGTGGGGGGAGGGAAAAGCGACCCTAGGAGGGCCATTGTCCTGAGGAGGTGTTCCCTGACCCAGCCCAGATGCTTCCCCGGGGAAAGCAACCTCAGGGAAGCTGCTGTCCCTGCCTATTCCTCCTGCCAAACCAGCTCCACCTACCAGCTGCTGGAGGCAGAGAACTACTGACGCCTTCCTGGAGAAAATTCTTTTTCACTCAACGCACAATAAAGCTCTGGAATTTGTTGCCAGAGAAGGTAGTTAGTGCAGTTAGTGTAGCTGGGTTCAAAAAAGGTTTGGATAAGTTCTTGGAGGAGAAGTCCATTAATGGCTATTAATCAATTATACTTAGGGAATAGCCACTGCTATTAATTGCATCAGTAGCATGGGTTCTTCTTAGTGTTTGGGTACTTGCCAGGTTCTTGTGGCCTGGTTTTTTGGCCTCTGTTGGAAACAGGATGCTGGGCTTGATGGACCCTTGGTCTGTCCCAGCATGGCAATTTCTTATGTTCTTATGCTGAACCAGCCTATATAGGAGAGGACCTCAGGGAAGAGGTCTGGCACTCTGCCTCCATCTGCTGGTAGGGGTACGAAACCCACTGTGAAGACTGAAGAGGAATGGTGATATCACTTAACCAGAGACAGAGCAGAAAGGAAACCAGGCAGAACAATGTGCTTGGGCCCTGGGGTAGAGGGGAACACTATGTGGCTGAACAGTTAGATTAGATGAAAGGGAAAACGAGAAGATGACCTGAATACCAAATATTTACATATACAGCAAAAGGGCTGCTTTGGTTTTGTCTGTGTCCAGCATGACGACCAAACCCCACCAGATTCCATTCACAGTGTACACACGAGAGGAGAAGGCTATGCCTTGCTGTCATCCCACCCTAAGTGCCAGTGTCTCCTCTTTCTTCAGCATCTCTTGCTTTTATCCTTTTCATTAGCACAAGTGAGAAATCTAGAAAATACAAAGGTAGAAGAGAAAAATCAGGCTGTGTGGATTAATGCTAAGATCCCAGGATAAGTTAAGTGGGAAGAGAGAATTAGAGAATTCATCCACTAGGATATCAGCTCAGTAAACCTGGAAACTCTGGGTCAAATCTGACAAGTTGTCAGCTCTTGCTATAGTAAGAATTAATTAGCAAGTTGTGAACAACTGATATGCACCACCCAGGAGAGGAATCTCAGGCTTACAAGGCACTGGTGAGAGCCAGAATGTTATTGGTGCAGGAGGGGGGTTCTGAAAGCCACATTTAGGTTTATGGTAGGAAACTGAACTGCAGAATTTCCTGGACAGCATTCTCTGAAAAGATCCCCATTCTATGCACATGGCAGCAGAGGCAGACTGAGGTCCACTGTGTGGATGAGATAATTGTTCAGGGAAGAGGATGTTAGATTTGTTAGTAACTGGGCAACATTTTGGGGAAGGAGGAGCCTATTCTGACAGGATGGGATCCATCTAGACCAGAGTGGCACTAACATTTAAAAAAAGAGATGAGCAGTTTTGAAAGTAGATCATGAGGAAAAGGACAATTGCTCAAGAGCACATGCTTGGAGGGGGTATCTTCGAAGGGTCCTGCCAAAACCGGGAAGTTAGAATATCCTGATAATGAGGCTGTAGTAAAGGCTGAAGCACTCCAGGTGGATGTAAATAAAAAGCATAATGAATCCAAACTACCCACTACGCATTTTGATTATTGGTAAAAAAATTTAAATGTGAACTCAAAACTTGATGATTTTTCTTTAAATTTAACAAAACACTTGCACGGAAATTTTAACATAAAAGTAGCTCCTATTTGTAACACTTGAGATCTTAAAATCAGGAATTGCCTTCGTTTCTTTTGAGTGGTTTTAGAAACGTCAGGGAACATTCTAATTTGCATTCCCATAAATTTTTCCAAACGATTTTTAAAGAATAGTTTCAATAGCCAGTCTTTATCCATTTCCATAGCAAATGTTACTATCAGTGTCGCTGGCTCAGCCTGAGCCTGATCAGAAGTTTCCAAAAAATCAGTAAGGTTAAGCCCAATTCCCAATTCTTTTTCTCCTCCTGCTGCTCCCGAGGATTCCATCTTATCCCTCTCAGATATTCTGTTAGTTTCACTTTTTCTTATTTCTTTCGCTGTAATATAAAACATACGAACTACTGGTGGCATCTGATCTTGTCTCACTTTTAATATCTCTTGAAGATATCTATTAAACATATCCCTAGGCAAGATATGTGGAACTTTGGGGAAATTTACCAGGCGCAGGTTTTTGTTTTTCAAGGAATTCTCCAAGTTTTCAATTTTACCTAGCAACGCCAAATTATCTCTAACCATTAGGTCATGTTTAACCTTAATGGATTCTAATAGCGGAGTTTTTTCCAAATGATGTTGATGTAAATCCTATTTGTTTTACACTCCCTCACAATTAACACAGTTCTTGAGTGATAAAATTGTAGTGAGTTCATGATGCAGAATCCGTAGTACTCGGTGGTTATTGCCTTATTGTGTCAGTGAATGTGTCCCTCATAAACAAAATTGTTTACCTCTAAATAGCTAGTTTGTGATTTAGATTTTCCTCCTTTAATTCTTGTTGAAATTACAAATAAGGGACATTCTTGGAGTCTATAGTGGACTTAAAATGTATGCTATCTTTTTTTTGTTAATTTCCTGTGAATCTTGAGATATAAGATGTTTTGCTGGAAGTATACATAATTATTATGTCGAGATGATTTCTTGATGTTAATTTTGAAAATTTGAAATAAAGAGAATATTAAAAAAAAACAAAACTTGATGATTTAAGAACGCTTACAAGAGATTCTCAAATGAGTTATTGAAGAATGCATATATCATCAACGGAGCTATGCAATAATGATTGTTTGATTTTCTTAATGTTGTTTTATAGTTTGCTAAAGTTATTTTAGAATGTTTTGTTTATATTTTGATTTTAGTTGTATATTATGTGTATTTTATCTTGTGAACCATTTTGGTCTTCATTTGGATCTCATACAGATTAATTGTGGATATCCTGAAATTCTGGCCTTTTTTGTGGATCTTGAGCACCGGAGTTGACCACCTCTGGTATATGGTAACAAATGAGCAACCGATATAGTGATTTGAGGACTGGGGTGGTGTGTTCTCTGATGTGGATTCTGGTCACTATATGGGCTGCAGATTTCTAGATTATTTGCCAGTAGAGAATTGCAATAGTTGAGGCCAGTTGAGGCCAATATCAATCTTAAAACTTTGTTTTAAGATTGATATTGTACATCACCTAGGAAGATTGTATCAGGTGATTAACAAGTAATTTTAAATAAATACAACTAAAGATTGAAGGACAGTATGAAAACTGGAGTTCCAAAAGGTGCTTTAGATGGTGTATAAATTTTAACTAAGAATGAACGGTTGATTTTACTTGGGGAACCATTGTCAATTTGCAATCTGAGTAGATTCCTAGATCATGAACTGTATTTGAAAAAGGAATGGAAATACTATCAAATATAAAATCTGACAGAACAGAATAGGGAAAAGAGAGGCCCAGAGCAATAATCACTATCTTGTCAACATTTAAAATGTCTATTTTTTTGTAGCCAGTCTTGAATTGATTTAACACAATTCAAAAGAAAATGACTAGTATCTAGCTAAGATTTCACGGGGAAGAAAAATTGGACATCATCACCAAAGTTTGTGTGACAAGCCTTACTGTCCTAGTAAATTGCATGGCAATGTTAAACAAATGTTGAAAAGTGCAGCAGAGAGGGCTGAACCGTGGGGCACCTGATTTTGTAGGGCACTACGAGGAGCCAGATGACCCAATTTAGAAATTCCATGTGCGACAGGGAAGGGTCTAGCAGTGGGGACCTGAGTAAAATGTCACTGGCCTTGAGCTGATAAATAGCAGCAGCGGGGCAGTATTGCAGATCGGTCCTGTTCCATGATGCTGGGGTATGATACTGAGAAAGGGGGCAGGGATTTGGAGGGATGGGGGGAGAAGCATTCAGGATTTTATTTTTTATTTTTTTTTTTTAACAAAAATGAACAAAATTTTGTTGAAATTTCCTGTTTCAATTCAACTAAAAACACATCCTTAGTATTCACTCCAGAATTATTGAAAAAAATAAAACATAAAATTGCAAACCTGTTACTAATAATCTGTAACATCACTTAAAACAGCCACAATATCTGAAGCTAGAGGGTGGCCAATGTGATGCCAATTTTTAAAAAGGACGCCAGGGAAGATCTGGGAAACTATAAACCAGTGAGCCTGACAGATGCTGGGCAAAGTTCTAGAAACTATTCTTAAAAACAAATTGCTTTCCATATAGAAAGACATGACTTAATGGGGAAGATTTGTTTTAGGAAAGAGAAGTTTTGCCTTATAGATGTATTAGATTTTTCTGATAAGGGGTGAGCCGGTTGATGTAGGGTATTTGGATTTTCAGAAATTTGAGAGATTCCTCAGGAAAATAAGTCATGCGATAGGAGGCAGTGCCCTGTTGTGGACTGGAGGTGCAGGTATAGTGGCAGGCTGGGCATGGTCTGAAGCCAGATTGCTGGCTGTCCAGCTTGGTAGCAGTGATATGAAGGTGCTGTGAATCATGGACTGGAGGTGCAGGTATAGTGGCAGGCTGGGCATGGTCTGAAGCCAGATGGCTGGCTCTCCAGCTTGGTAGCAGTGATAGGAGGGCGCTGTGAATCATGGACTGGAGGTGCAGGTATAGTGGCAGGCTGGGCATGGTCTGAAGCCAGATTGCTGGCTCTCCAGCTTGGTAGCAGGGATAGGAGGGCGCTGTGGATCGTGGACTGGAGGTGCAGGTATAGTGGCAGGCTGGGCATGGTCTGAAGCCAGATGGCTGGCTCTCCAGCTTGGGAGCAGGGATAGGAGGGAGCTGTGGATCGTGGACTGGAGGTACAGGTGTAGTGGCAGGCTGGGCATGGTCTGAAGCCAGATTGCTGGCTCTCCAGCTTGGTAGCAGGGATAGGAGGGCGCTGTGGATCGTGGACTGGAGGTGCAGGTGTAGTGGCAGGCTGGGCATGGTCTGAAGCCAGATTGCTGGCTCTCCAGCTTGGTAGCAGGGATAGGAGGGCGCTGTGGATCGTGGACTGGAGGTGCAGGTGTAGTGGCAGGCTGGGCATGGTCTGAAGCCAGATTGCTGGCTCTCCAGCTTGGGAGCAGGGATAGGAGGGCGCTGTGGATCGTGGACTGGAGGTGCAGGTGTAGTGGCAGGCTGGGCATGGTCTGAAGCCAGATGGCTGGCTCTCCAGCTTGGTAGCAGGGATAGGAGGGCGCTGTGGATCGTGGACTGGAGGTGCAGGTGTAGTGGCAGGCTGGGCATGGTCTGAAGCCAGATGGCTGGCTCTCCAGCTTGGTAGCAGGGATAGGAGGGCGCTGTGGATCGTGGACTGGAGGTGCAGGTGTAGTGGCAGGCTGGGCATGGTCTGAAGCCAGATTGCTGGCTCTCCAGCTTGGTAGCAGGGATAGGAGGGCGCTGTGGATCGTGGACTGGAGGTGCAGGTATAGTGGCAGGCTGGGCATGGTCTGAAGCCAGATTGCTGGCTCTCCAGCTTGGTAGCAGGGATAGGAGGGCGCTGTGGATCGTGGACTGGAGGTGCAGGTGTAGTGGCAGGCTGGGCATGGTCTGAAGCCAGATTGCTGGCTCTCCAGCTTGGTAGCAGGGATAGGAGGGAGCTGTGGATCGTGGACTGGAGGTGCAGGTGTATTGGCAGGCTGGGCATGGTCTGAAGCCAGATTGCTGGCTCTCCAGCTTGGGAGCAGGGATAGGAGGGCGCTGTGGATCGTGGACTGGAGGTGCAGGTGTAGTGGCAGGCTGGGCATGGTCTGAAGCCAGATTGCTGGCTCTCCAGCTTGGTAGCAGGGATAGGAGGGAGCTGTGGATCGTGGACTGGAGGTACAGGTGTAGTGGCAGGCTGGGCATGGTCTGAAGCCAGATTGCTGGCTCTCCAGCTTGGGAGCAGGGATAGGAGGGAGCTGTGGATCGTGGACTGGAGGTGCAGGTGTAGTGGCAGGCTGGGCATGGTCTGAAGCCAGATTGCTGGCTCTCCAGCTTGGGAGCAGGGATAGGAGGGCGCTGTGGATCGTGGACTGGAGGTGCAGGCTGGGCATGGTCTGAAGCCAGATGGCTGGCTCTCCAGCTTGGGAGCAGGGATAGGAGGGCGCTGTGAATCGTTGCCAGAGGACGGGCTGGCACTGTGGGATTTCAGAGGTTGGAGGAACCGTTAGCAGCCAGGCGGACGTCCCCTGCGGGCCCGCTCTCAGGTTTAGCACTTTAAAGCCTGCGCTGTGACAACCTGACAGCGCCAGAGCAGTGTTAGTGAGCGTCACACAACTAAAGAAGGATTAATACTGATTAGCAGGTACGGCTTTCTTCGGGAAGTTCCGCACCCCGCACCCCGCACCCCGCACCCCGCACCCCGCACCCCGCACCCCGCACCCCGCACCCCTCCGCCACACGCTCCTCAGGGCCCGCCTGCCCCGCTCAGGCTTTTATACCTCGCCCGTTCCTACAACTCTCGCGAGGGCCGCGCGCGCGCGCTCCTCCTCCCGCACCCCCGCCCCTTGCGCCTGCGCACGGCTTCTCCGCGCCCGGGTAGAGCGGGGAGGGGAATGGGGGAGCCGCCATCTTGTGTTCCGGCTCGGCTCTCCTTAGCCTTTCACAAGGGCGCTGAGTTTTGGACGGCAGAGGCGAGAGGCGGCGGGATCATCCCGTGGAGAACCGGTGTGCGGACGTTTAGCGCACCGAGGAGGAGGCTGGTGAGTGTGCGGATAGGAGGATCTCTGGAGAGGCGCGGCCGTGTCCCGGCTCCGAACCCGAGCTCGGTTAAGCAGCAGCCGCCGCCGCCGCCATGTAGCGCTTCTCTCCGGCACCCGGTGGGACGCTGACTCTTCCGCCTCTGATTGGTGGAGGGGTCCGCGCTGTGGGGCCTGATTGGTCGGCGACGAGGGCGGCGGGAAGCTCGCGCGCTATTGGCCGCGCCAGGATGGCCTGGGGTGGGGTCCGCGGGGAATGGCCAGAGGGGGCGGGCGGGGGGTAGAGGCCGGAGACATCCGGGGAGGAGCACGGGGTAAATATTGAGGGGAGGGGTGGGAGACCGTCGCTGTCTTGAATTTGGGAGGAAGAGAAATATGCGGGAGAAGGCCCTGAGGGTGGGGAGGGTACAGGGGTATATGAAAGAAAGCACTGAGGGTGGGGGTGGTAAGCTGGAGAAGGCCCTCAGGGTGGGGAGGGTACAGGGGTGGTATGCGGGAGAAGACCCTGAGGGTGGGGAGGGTATAGGGGTGGTATGCGGGAGAAGACCCTGATGGTAGGGATGGTGGGGAGGGTACAGGGGTATATGAAAGAAAGCACAGAGGGTGGGGGTGGTAAGTGGGAGAAGGCCCTGAGGGTGGGGAGGGTACAGGGGTGCTATGCGGGAGAAGGTCCTGAGGGTGGGGAGGGTACAGGGGTATATGAAAGAAAGCACTGAGGGTGGGGGTGGTAAGTGGGAGAAGGCCCTGAGGGTGGGGAGGGTACAGGGGTGCTATGTGGGAGAAGGCCCTGATGGTAGGGATGGTGGGGAGGGTACAGGGGTATATGAAAGAAAGCACTGAGGGTGGGGGTGGTAAGCGGGAGAAGGCCCTGAGGGTGGGGAGGGTACAGGGGTGGTATGCGGGAGAAGACCCTGAGGGTGGGGAGGGTATAGGGGTACATGAAAGAAAGCACTGAGGGTGGGGGTGGTAAGTGGGAGAAGGCCCTGAGGGTGGGGAGGGTACAGGGGTGCTATGTGGGAGAAGGCCCTGATGGTAGGGATGGTGGGGAGGGTACAGGGGTATATGAAAGAAAGCACTGAGGGTGGGGGTGGTAAGTGGGAAAAGGCCCTGAGGGTGGGGAGGGTACAGGTGTATATGAAATAAACCCTGAGGGTGGGGTGGTAAGTGGGAGAAGGTACTGAGGTATATGAAAGAAAGCACTGAGGGTGGGGGTGGTAAGTGGGAGAAGGCTCTGAGGGTGGGGAGGGTACTGAGGTATATGAAAGAAAGCACTGAGGGTGGGGAGGGTACAGGGGTGCTATGTGGGAGAAGGCCCTGAGGGTGGGGAGGGTACAGGGGTGCTATGTGGGAGAAGGCCCTGAGGGTGGGGAGGGTACAGGGGTGCTATGTGGGAGAAGGCCCTGATGGTGGGGAGGGTACAGGGGTATATGAAAGAAAGCACTGAGGGTGGGGTGGTAAGTGGGAGAAGGCTCTGAGGGGTGGGGGGGGTACTGAGGTATATGAAAGAAAGCACTGAAGGTGAGGGTGGGGGGGGTGGGGAGGGTACTGAGGTATATGAAAGAAAGCACTGAGGGTGGCGGGCTGGTACAGGGGTGGTACTCGGGAGAAGGTGCTGAAGAGCCAATGTAACAAAGTGCGACCAGCCTAGTGTACAGCTTAACGAATGACTGGATGTGTCCATAACCCCCGATGCAATAAGCGGATCAGCGCATCCAAAACACAGGTCCAGACTTCCACTTAGCTAATAGTGCTCATCACATGTAAATTCCTTGTACACGATGCTATTAGTTATTATCCTGCGATGCAATAAACTACTGCTTGCCCAATGCACCCTTGTTAAATCTGCAAATTTAACTCAAGCCTTGCTGTGTGTCAAGTGCTCAGAGAAAAAAATTCCTGCTTTCTGTGGTGCCTCCTACTTAGTATCATCAGGATACTAACTAAGTCGGAGGAACAACAGACAGCTGTAGCATGACAAAATGAAACGGGGAAAAAAAATTTTGGGTGCACAATATACACGCTCAAGGCCACGTATATTGTGCCAGTAGAGGCTTAAAACATGCTTGTACTGAGTGTCTGTTTTCCTAACCTGCACACAGGCACGATTCATGGGCACCTGATGCCAAGGACATGCTAGGGATGCACAATTTTCCCTAGTGCATCTCTTTTAGCATGGCAGTTCATTTACCTATTGCATCGGGTACCCAAGAGGTGAATGTGTGTGTGCTTAAAAAATGGGCACCCAGTTTGGACGCACATTTTTTATACACACTTTATTGCATCGGCCTCTGAGAGTAGGGAGGATGGTACAGGGGTGGTATGTGGGGAGACAGTACAGGGGTGGTATGCAGAAGAAGGCTCTGAGGGTGGGTAGGACCATATAGAAAATGTTTATTTGCTTTATATATAAGATTAGAGTGGATTACATTTATGTACAGCAGGTATTTGCTATCCCAGAAAGTTTACAATTTAGAGTCTCTTTACTAAATGTTTTCTTCCATTTGTGTTTATGGGAAAAATGCTCAGTAAATCAGGCCCAAAGTTTTGTACTAGAGGCTATAGCAGTGAAGTGACTTACTGAAGATTTCGAGGAGCAGCAGTGGGATTTCATCCCTGGCTTCTCTGGTTCATAGGCCGCTGCTCTATCTACGAGGTTACTCCTCCACTATGGGAGAAGCTTCTGGAGCAGAAGAGTACAGAGGTGATATGTAGAGGTTATATTGTGGTGACATCTTCAAGGTTGCTCCTGGGAGAGGTGCTCATAGTTGTTATATATGCAGGGGGTTCTTGAGGGCAAATGCAGATGTGAAATAAACCTAGGTCTTCTAGAGAGTTTATAACCACACCTCTGTATACATGTACTCCCTCTGAATAATTATAAAATTATGATATGTACAAGTGGCAGTGGTAGGTGGGAGTACAAAGTTTTGTTTTTATTTATTCATTTAAAAGGTATTTATATCCCATGCCCTCCAGAAGGTTTGGGCTGGGTTACAATATCATATTCACAATGGTTAAAAATAAGACACACAAAGCAACTAAAAGACTAAAACCTAGAGAAGTGTGAAAAATATGTTGATGCAGAAGTATGGTTATAAATAGGGGGTTCCTGGGGAAGGCTTTAGTGGCATGATATAAAGTATATGGGGTGTGGATTGAGTGCATGGCAGGTAGCTTAGAGATTCCTGGGAGGCTTTCTGAGGTTTTATTTGAGCCATTGAAGCCAGTGTATCAGTATTTCATTGATTGTGATAGTTTGTATTATGGATTACTAACTAGAGTCTTTCTGAACAGTGCAGTGTTGCACAGAGAGTAAGAGTTCATTCTCTTTTGATAGGCAGAAATAAAGGGTAGATAAGATCTTTTTAATGGGCCAACTTTAATACATTTGTGAGAAGCTTTCCAGAGTTCTCCCTTCATGGGGTCAGGGAGCAGTGCCTTGGAAAGCTTGCCATAAGTGTATTGTTGGTCCAATAAAAAAAGTCTAAACTACCAACTTGTTAACCTTTTTCTTTTATGTATCCAAGTGGATTAACATAACTACATTACTTTATCCTCTCTGAGGAACTGCTAAAATTGAGAGGAGACACTTCCTCTGGGTAAAGGTGTCTCAGATCTACTGATGTGCCATAGGTTGTTCCAGAGGCAAGTACTCTGTAACTGGGTACATAAATGGGTTAGGCATTTTTTTGGTGGCGGGCGGGGGAGGAATCAATCATAGGCTATTTAGCATGTCAAGGATGTTACCTTGGGCTCAGTGAACCTCTAAACCATAGCTGCTAAAACTGGATGGGTCTGACAGTGAATGGCCACCCTGTTTTCTTCCAAATGTTATTTAGGTACCTGCTGCTCCCCACTATTAAAGATGGGACTCTGGGCTGGTTGGCCCTTGGGTCTGACAGTTTGATAAGACTTATGACCCCCATGTGAAAACAAGTTGTATGTTGCTGTGTTAGTCCACCTACACCTTTTATTTCTAATTGAGAGCAAGAAAGTGTAGGATCTGGATGTTCGTAGAAGGACTAGGGGGCATTCCATGAAGTTAGCAAGTAGCACATTTAAGACTAATCAGAGAAAATTCTTTTTCACTCAATACACAATTAAGCTCTGGAATTTGTTGCCAGAGGATGTGGTTAGTGCAGTTAGTATAGCTGGGTTCAAAAAAGGTTTGGATAAGTTCTTGGAGGAGAAGTCAATTACCTCCTATTAATTAAGTTGTCTTGGAGAATAGCCACTGCTATTAATGGCATCAGAAGCATGGGATTTTTTTGATGTTTGGGTAATTGCCAGGTTCTTATGGCCTGGTTTGGCTACTGTTGGAAACAGGATGCTGGGCTTGACGGACCCTTGGTCTGACCCAGCATGGCAATTTCTTATGTTCTTATGTTTATTTTCACTGCAGAAATTATTTCTTATCTTTTCACAGGAAACAAGGTTTACAACAAATTGAAATTTGGGTGCAATTAATGTTGAGATCAAAAAGCAAAAGTTAATTTGCTTTTTCATTACTACTGAATGTGCTATATAGCAACACTTTTTATGCATTTTTCTTAAAGCCATAAATTGTTTTGCCATCCAGCTGAGGATTAAACTACATTAAAATCCCAAAGAATGAAAAACTGCTTTCTCTTGGAAGCAGTTTTATTTTGGATATCTTTGCTGGTTTACTCTGCACAGAAGCAGAAACATGCTTTTTGTTCCAATCCAAACTGGATTACATTACATAGAAATGACGGCAGAAAAGGACCAAATAGTTCATCCAGTCTTCCTAGCAAGCTTATGGTAGTATCTGCTGCACCGTGCTGGCTACCCTTATATTTAACAGTTTGCCAGCTTTAGTTTTGCATATTTCTGTTGGAGTAAGAAAATGGATAAGCACTAGGGACCAAGGGCTTGATTTGCCCTGCATCATTTTGACCAATAGTGGGGAATATTTTGGGTTTTGCTGAATTGGAAGAATTGCACCAGAATATATTAGTAATCCCAAGGATAGGCAACTATAGCTGGTCCAGTAACGCTATCTGTCCCCTCCCTCCCCACCTCCACATTCTATCTACAAGACCTATTCCCCCAGATATATATGTGTATTTTATTTCCCTCTGGCAACTCTTCAACACAAATCTATTTACTTCTCTAGAGTGACTTAAGTCCAGCCCCGAGAGCCACCACAGCTATATTGCTCCCATGAGAGGTATTGCGAGCTAGTTTTCCATTTTTTACTTTTGTGGAAAAATAAAAAAGCTAGCTGCAACAAATCAATTTCTTGTACTTTGTTATACAACAGCTGAAAAATGTGAACATAGTCCAACATTTATTAGCTAGGTAGACTTGGGGCATGCCATTACTTATCCCTGGAAGTGGGCAACAAGAAATGGATCTGTTTGGAATCTGCCGGGTACTTCCTAGAGATCTGGATCGACCACTTTTAGAGATAAGATGGTGGGCTTGATGGACCCTTGATTTGATCCAGCATGGCACTTTAAATGTCCTATGTTTAAACGTTGGCTAGCCTGTGACACTTTTTCCACTAGGGATCATGATACTTGCCTTTGAGAAATCACTTTGCTATACCCTACCAGCTAGAATCTTAACTGTTACTTGCACAGCACTTCTTTTATTTATCTTCTGCTTCTTATCCTCCACTAACCTCTCTCATTCACATCTCTCTCTCTCTTTCATACACAATCAGAAACATCTCACACTTAATGCACTTTCTGTGTGTGTATAAGGCCATAAGAACATAAAATATGTCACAATGGGTCAGACCAAGAGTTCATCAAGGCCAGTATCCTGTTTCCAACAGTGGCCAATCCAAGTCGCAAGTACCTGGCAGGATCCCTTGCTACTAATGCTGGCAACAAGCAGTGGCTGTTCCCTGTTGATTAATAGCAGTTTATGGATTTCTCCAGGAGCTTATCCAAATCTTTTTTAAACCCAGATACACTAATTGCCTTAAACACATCTCTGGTAATGAATTCCAGAGCTTAATTGTGCATTGAGTGAATTTTCTCTGATTTGTTTTAAATGTACTACTTACTAACTTCATGGAGTGCCCCCTAGTCCTTGTATTATCCGAAAGAGTAAATAACTGATTCACATCTACCCGTTCTAGACTTCTCATGATCTTAAACACCTCTATCATATCCCCCCTCAGCCGTCTCTTCTCCAAGATGAACAACCCTAACCTCTTTAGTCTTTTCTCATAGGGGAGCTGTTCCATCCCCTTTATCATTTTGGTCGCCCTTCTCTGTACTTTCTCCAGTGTGACTACATCTTTTTTGAGATGCGACCAGAATTGTACACAGTATTCAAGGTGTGGTCTCACCATGGAGAGATATAGAGGCATTATGACATCCCTTGTTTTATTTGCCATTCCCTTCTTAATAATTCCTAATGTTATGTTAGCTTTTTTGACCACCAAAGCACACTGAGCCGACGATTTCAATGTAATGTCAACTATTAAGCCCAGATCTTTTTCCTGGGTGTTAACTCCTAAAATGGAACCTAACATTGTATAACTTCAGCATCGGCTATTTCTCCCTATATGCAACACCTTGCAATTGTCCACATTAAATTTCATCTGCCATTTGGATGCCCAATCTTCCAGTCTCATAAAGTCATCCTGCAATTTATCACAATCCGCTTGAGATTTAACTACTCTGCACAATTTTGTGTCATCCACAAATTTAATCACTTCACTCGTCATACCCCTTTCCAGATCATTTATAACTATATTAAAATACACTGGTCCAAGTACATATCCCTGAGGCACTCCACTGCCCACTCCCCTCCACTGAGAAAACTGACCATTTAATCCTACTCTCTGTTTCCTGTCTTTTAACCAGTTTGTAATCCACAAAAGGACGTTGCCTCTTATCCCGACTTTTTAGTTTTCTTAGAAGCTTCTCATGCGGGATTTTGTTGAACATCTTCTGAAAATCCAAATACACCACATCTTCCGGTTCACCTTTGTCTACATGTTTATTAACCCCTTCAAAAAAAAAAAAGTGTAGATTTTTGAGGCAAGACTTCCCTTGGATAAATCCATGCTGATTGTGTGCCATTAAACTATGTCTGTCTATATCTCTGTGATTGTATTCTTTATAACAGTTTCTACAATTTTTCCTGGCACTGAAGTCTGACTCATCGGTCTGTAGTTTATAATATAATAATATAGCAGCTTGTCATCTAGCACTGCCTTTGATACGAAGCTTGGCTATTGAGTGGATCAGTTCTCTCTGCTCAGCTTTCCTTTCACCCATCTTCCAAATCCCAACCATTTTTTATGCTGTCATTAGAAATGAAATCTGGTAAGAGACAATATGCACCAAAACTAACTATGAAACTTATCCCTGCCTGATATTGTACTTTTTGTAATCTGTGTAAGTTTACAATTATTAATTTTTTCAAATTTTTTTCCATTTTTATTTTACTCGTTCTGTGTATTACTTAGGCGACACATGTAAAATTGTCTTGTCAAGAAAGTGATTTGAATTTGAATTGCCCTCTGTCATGCCTTTAATACTAGGGGCCACTTGTACTGAAGAGATTTTCTCTCTTTTTTGGTCTATTGGGAAAATGCTTAATACGTTTGGCTCTGAATTAGCTAATTTTCCACCAGCATAACCATCTAGTTTCATTTTCCTTTTGATCAGATCTTCTGTCAGAAATCTTTTGCCTCTCATTCAGGGGCCGATTGAGGGAAAATAGTGGCCCGGGGGATTTTTCTCCATACTGGCCCATGGTTACCCAATTACATATACAATATAATTTACATATATAATTTACATATAGTTATTTATTTATATACCACGGCACGTAATGCATATCACCTCGGTTTACAGCAAACAGTAATTCAGCCAAAGGCTTTACAATGAACATAAGTGGAAAAAGCAAAGTGCTTATTTAACAGAAAAACTAGGAGTATACATATCAAATACATATGTGTAACAATATTAACTAAAGTCTGTCTTGAAGGGAGTTATTTCTAAGGGAAAGGGGGAATCATAGTGGGGGGAAGGGAGTCGGACCCGCACTGCTGGTCTGACTCTCTTATTCCCCCCCCCATGTCAGAGAGGGAGGGGAGTCAGAGGGAAAGGGAAAGGCAAGGTAGAATAGAGGAATCAGAAATAGTTGAGCAGCGAAGTATGTAATTGCATGATTCCCATCCTTCAAAGGAAGGCTTTTCTAAACAGCCATGTTTTTAGGTCATGTTTAAATTTTCGGTGGCAGGGTTCTTGGCGCAGATCCACGGGCATACTGTTCCACATTTTGGTTCCTGCTATGATGAGCGAACGTTCTTTAGTGGATGTTAGTTTAGGAGAAGGGATCGGAAGTCTGGCCTGATGTTGGGATCTGATTGGACGGTTTGTTTTTTTGAAATATATATGTACACACCCCTATATTTCGGCATGGTCAAAACTCAAAGAATAACAACCCCACCTATGAAAAAGAATACCACAAATATTACACCAGAATCTAAAATATCAATACACCTATCAGGAAAACAGAACAGGCCAAGCTACTACAGATCCCTACAGAGAAACCACATGCTAAAAGAATGCTTCATCTCAGTCTCGCATGCAGAACACAGACCCTCATCAAATACAGAATAAAGCCACATAAAGTATAAATAGAAATGTGCAGACAAAAAGTATCATGCCAGACTCTATACAGTGCAACAATGGAAAAACAAACATGTCACCATTCCTCATGAAACAATAAAATCAAGATATATAAATCATGAATCATAATTATAAAATCATACTAATAAAATAATTTCAAAACAGCTGATGAATAGAATATCCATTAAAGACTCAAGCAAATTTTGAAACCTTTACCAAACACCAATAAAATATTTCAAACAGCAGACACATCACATACTACCCAATAATTAAAATTGTAGTCAGTCAAGAAAAATGAACTTAAAAAGCCACATTTACTTACCCTCTCCAGCAGTTCTCCCACTCCTTTCCCTTGCAGGCCATACCAGATGCAGCAGTGGCTGCCCTCACGGTCCTCTTCCTTAGGGACCACAACCAATCTTCCTTCTCTCTCTCTCACCTTACCCTCAAGACTAGTTTCTGTCTCTCCCCAACCAGTCTCTCTCTCATACGCATACCAGTCATCTCCCTGATCAGTTTCACACATGCACACGTCACCTCTCTGGCCAATCTCTCAATCACACAATGCTCTCGCTCTCTCTTACACAAAGGCTTTCAATGACACACATGTTCTATATCACTTACAAACAGGCTCAATCACACACATGCCCTCTCTCACAGCCACAAGCCAGCCAAAAACATGCTCCATCTCTCTTGCGCACACACATTGACACACAGAAGCACCCTCCCTGTCTCACATACACATTACACTCTCACAGAAGCACCTTGCTTTCAGGCTTGCAGCATTTTTCACTTTTACTAAAAGTGAAAGTGATGATCCCAACCATTAAATAAGAAAACCACATTCCTATCAGAAGGCAAAATGACACCCTTCCTTCAGGTTCTGTCCTCCCAAGGGACAGCCACCCACACCATACAGCTTCTCTTGTTTTATGCTTTCAGGCAATAAAGCAAGTGTCTTTCTTCAAACTATCAGTCGTATGATTATTCATGTGGGAGATATGGAACCGAAAGACATCCTTAGTCAACTTCCCTTTTAAATGGGAAGATTCCAGTCTTAGCCATTTAAAAATATACATTTTCTAAAGGCTTAAAAAAAATAGCAAAACCATTTCAGATTGGAACTATTCTAGTCTTCTTGCTTAAATTATGCTTAAAAAAAAAACAAAACCCACCTGGCATCAGTATCTTAAATTTGTGATTTTGCTGAGATAAACATTTTAAATAGTTTAATTTTTTTTGTTTTAGTATTTGTCTCTACCTACTTTGCTAAATTTTATTTTCCAGAAGAGGGATGCTTAACATTCAGTAATTTCATCTTTCATCCAACTTTTCAAAAGTTGCACTACCCGCAGAAAAGTTGAGGTATAGGTATTATCACATTTCATTTTTTTTAAACTGGCAGATTCCTTTCTCACATACATAACACACACACACACACCCACACACACACACAAGCTCCGTTCCTTTCTCACAATCACATGCATTCACACACACACACACAAGCACCATTCCTTTCTCACAATCACACGCATTCACACACACACACACACACAAGCACCGTTCCTTTCTCACATACACACACAAGCATCATTCCTTTCTCACAATCACACGCATTCACACACACACACACACAAGCACCGTTCCTTTCTCACATACACACACACAAGCACCGTTCCTTTCTCACATACACACACACACAAGCACCTTTCCTTTCTCACATACACACAGACACACACAAGCACCGTTCCTTTCTCACATACACACAGACACCCACCCACCGTTCCTTTCTCACATACACACAGACACACACACACACACACACACCGTTCCTTTCTCACACACACAGACACACACACACACCGTTCCTTTCTCACACACAAAGCACCATTCCTTTCTCACACACACACACAAGCACCATTCCTTTCTCACACACACACACACACCATTCCTTTCTCACACACAAGCACCATTCCTTTCTCACATTCACACGCATTCACACACACACAAGCACCATTCCTTTCTCACATTCACACGCATTCACACACACACAAGCACCATTCCTTTCTCACATTCACACGCATTCACACACACAAGCACCATTCCTTTCTCACATTCACACACACACAGACACACACACAGAAGCACCGTTCCTTTCTCACATTCACACGCATTCACACATACACACACACACAGAAGCACCGTTCCTTTCTCACAATCACACGCATTCACACACATTCACACACACACAGAAGCACCGTTCCTTTCTCACAATCACACGCATTCACACACATACACACACACACACACACACAGAAGCACCGTTCCTTTCTCACAATCACACGCATACACACACAGAAGCACCGTTCCTTTCTCACAATCACACGCATTCACACAAATACACACACACACACACACAGAAGCACCGTTCCTTTCTCACAATCACACGCATTCACACACATACACACACACACAGAAGCACCGTTCCTTTCTCACAATCACACACATTCACACACATACACACACACACACAGAAGCACCGTTCCTTTCTCACAATCACACGCATTCACACACACACACAAGCACCGTTCCTTTCTCACATACACACACACACACACACCGTTCCTTTCTCACATACACACAAGCACCGTTCCTTTCTCACATACACAGACACACACACAGACACACAGAAGCACCATTCCTTTCTCACATTCACACGCATTCACACACATACACACACACACACACACAGAAGCACCGTTCCTTTCTCACAATCACACACATACACACACACACAGAAGCACCGTTCCTTTCTCACAATCACACGCATTCACACACATACACACACACACACACACACACAGAAGCACCGTTCCTCTCACAATCACACACATACACACACACACACAGAAGCACCGTTCCTTTCTCACAATCACACGCATTCACACACACACACAGAAGCACCATTCCTTTCTCACATTCACACACACATACACACACAAGCACCGTTCCTTTCTCACATACACACACACACACCGTTCCTTTCTCACATACACACAAGCACCGTTCCTTTCTCACATACACAGACACACACAGACACACAGAAGCACCGTTCCTTTCTCACATTCACACGCATTCACACACATACACACACACACACACACACACACAGAAGCACCGTTCCTTTCTCACAATCACACACATACACACACACACAGAAGCACCGTTCCTTTCTCACAATCACACGCATTCACACACACATACACACACACACACAAGCACCGTTCCTTTCTCACAATCACACGCATTCACACACATACACACACACAAGCACCGTTCCTTTCTCACAATCACACACATTCACACACATACACACACACACACACAGAAGCACCGTTCCTCTCACAATCACACACATACACACACACACACACACAGAAGCACCGTTCCTTTATCACAATCACACGCATTCACACACATACACACACACACACACAGAAGCACCGTTCCTTTCTCACAATCACACGCATTCACACAGAAGCATCGTTCCTTTCTCACAATCACACGCATTCACAGACATACACATACAAGCACCGTTCCTTTCTCACAATCACACGCATTCACACACATACACACACACACACACAAGCACCGTTCCTTTCTCACAATCACATGCATTCACACACATACACACACACACACACACAGAAGCACCGTTCCTTTCTCACAATCACACAGAAGCACCCTTCCGATCCAAGGCCCCCGCTGAACAGCTGATCTCCGGCAGCGGTTAGCAGCACCGGTGTTCACTTCTTCGGCCCCCGCCGGCCTCGGTTTTAATTTCTTCGGCCCCCGCCGGAGATCAAGAGGGCCGAAGAAATTAAAACCGAGGCCGGCGGGGGCCGAAGAAGTGAACACCGGTGCTGCTAACCGCTGCCGGAGATCAGCTGTTCAGCGGGGGCCTCGATTTTAGTTTCTTCGGTCCCTGCCGGCCTCTATTTTAATTTAGTCGGCCCCCATCTTCATTTCTTCGGCCGCCGCCGGCCTCGATTTTAATTTAGTCGGCCCCCTGCCAGCTTGGTCTTCCGCGGGGGCTGGCTAATCATCTTTTCTTCGGCCCACGCTGGCTTAGTCTAATGGCTGGGGCTGACTGGGAGACGCTGAGGAAGAGCCATGCGGTCGAGACCACGTGACCAGCTAGACCGGCCCACCGGGGGATGCCCGATCCCCCCGATAGGTCAATCTGCCCCTGCTCTCATTTCATGCACCCATTCATTTAAGATCATGTCCTTTCAGCTGATTGTCAGACTTCTTATATAAATCACATTTCGAATACCTGTTATGATCTCTTGACTGTATGTCCATGTTTTGCTTTAATATCCTTTCCCAAGAAGATGTATGCATTTGGTAACTTTTTCTCTAACTTTAAATCGAATGCCTTGCAATTGCAAAAATCATTAATAGCTTTCCCAGTTCTTTTAACTTCTGATAAGTATTTTGCACGATCTAATCCAACTATTCTATCTGAATATTTAGATTCTTTGACTTATTCATTTGCCATTCAGGCGATACGGTAGAGTTTTTTTTTTTTTTCTTATCCACATGGTTTTTTATTGGTGTTCAACTTCAAGCTTATTCCAAAGGTCTTAAAAGTATTCTCTTGTAGATCTTCTTTCCTGGAAGCCTATTACATGTTAACATGTTCATTGGGTTTTCATAACTGATGATTATGCCTTCCAGAGCCTTCAAGATTAGAAATTCACTATTCAAATTTAATAAGGGTGTGGGGTGGGATAGGGGATAATTATTTATCTTTGCCTGACTTCTTTATATTTGCACTTCATGTTACTAGTTGTTTTGATTGTAGCAGTTTGGCTCCAGAATAAATCAGTGATTAATCTCGTAATTGGTTATCTGTAGTAATGAGCACACTAGATGTGTCTGTGCTTTGAACAAATGTTGTTTGTGTTTTCTTAAGCTGTTCATTATTTTGGTGCATTCACTTACGGTATGTTTTTCAAAATGCAAATTGACAGGGGTGCATCCTTTCTGGAGTGTCAGTCTACAAAGTCTTGCTAGTTTTTAGTTAATATAATCTTTGATTTTCCAGTGGTGTGTTTATTCTTTTACACACGTACACATTTTGGTTTTCATGGCTAGAAAGTAGAAATCAGCTGATAGAGAAGATACGGATCCTGTAAAGTTCCTTAGTAGACAAGTTGACAATAGGGTGAGTTGAACATGACTTATCCATTTTATCAGAATCCAGGTATTGTATGATATGAAATAGGTGGCTAGGCTAATACACAAGGATAGCCTAGAACTTCTTTGCTATAGAAAAAAGGTTTCCTCGTGCATTTTTGTTATACCCAAGGTACATTTGAATATTTCTCTTATATCAGAACTCAAAGAGGGTGTGCTGAAGGATAACTTCATTTGATCATTGGAGAACAGAGAGGAGTTTGGAAACTACAGGCTGGTTAGCCTGACCCCTCAGTACTTGGAGAATGAATGGAAATCCCTGCTGACGGAAAGGATGGTGAAGAAGCTACTGTCAAGTAGGTTGCAGGATCCAGTGCCTCGAGTCAAAGGGAGAGATTGTGTCAAATGAATCTGATTTCATTGAGTGGGTGATTTAGAGAATTAGATCAAGGGCATGCACTGGATGTAGTTTACTTGGATTTCAGCAAAGCTTTTGATATATTCTCATATAAGAAGCTTATTTAATAGGTTGAGCGGCCTGGGGGTGTATTCCAAGGTGGTGGGCTGGATTAGAAACTGGTTGGGTGATAGGCCACAGAGGGTAGTTAGTAAATAGAATTCACTCAGAGGAGAGAAAGGTGATTACGATTGCTGAGGTACCCCACTATCGGTGACTAGTTCGGTTCAGTATCTTTTTTAGCAATGTTGTGGAGAGATTAGAAGGAAAATGTTGCCTCTTTGTGCATGACACAGAGATTTGCAACAGAGTGGACAGCTCTGAGGGAGTAGACAGAATAAGAAGTGATTTTAAAAAAGCTTGGAGATATTGATGGCTTGTCACATAAGATTCAGTACAAACAAGTGCATAATCATGCATTTGGAGAGTGGTGCATGATGAAAGATGAGAAGCTGATGTGCACAGTCCAGGACAGAAACCTTGAGGTGATAGTGTCTGAAATCAAAGTAATGTAACAGTGCAATAAGGTGGTGTCCATAGCCAGAGCTATGCTAGTGCTTAGTGTGAGGTATAATTAGCAGAAAAAAAGGTGATAATGCCTCTGTAAAGGGCATTGATGAGGCATCACCCATAATATTGTGTTCAGTTCTGGAGGCAGTGTCTCAGGATACAGGTAGGTTAGAGGCAGTCTAAAGAGATACTACCAAAATGGTGCACTAAAAGCTCTATGAGATGAGGACCTCAGTAGGGGTATCCTAGGAGAGAGAGGGAGGACATGACACAGACATAACATTTCTGAAAAATATTAATATTTCACAAGAAGCAAACCTTTTTCAAGGAAAAGAAGTTGTAGAACTGGGGATCTTGATAGGAAGCTCCTAGTAGGTAGGCTATAGAGCAAAACCAGAAAATACCTTTTCCCAGAAAGGGTGATGGATGCCTGGAGTGCTCTTCCAAAGAAAGTTGTAGAGACAATCAGTAACAATTCGGAAATGAGTGGGATGTATACAGAGGATACCTGGATGCAAGATGATGGAAATTAAGTACTGGGTAGCATGCATGGAGTGGCAGCATTTGCAATGCCTTGTGTTTCCTAGAAGGCATTCAGATAATCTGCAGGGAGCAATTGTTAAAATGCTAAACAGTGCAGGTGGGGGACTTGCATGGAGGGAACAGGCCTATACCCAAACTTTAATGAACATGTGGAGGCTGGATTTTAAAGTGCAGGGGGCCTACCAATAGAAATGGCAGCGCCAACATTGTAACCACTTTTGGGTATGCAGTAATAGGAAAGGGATGGATAGTATATGGGAAGTGCTATATATATCTACTGAAGTGCAGGAAGATTAAATGGGTAGAGTAGATGGGCTATTCTGGTCTTTATTTGCTGTCATTTACTTTACTATGATTCACATAGTAAACATTTAGTGTTGTAGATTAATTTGTATTTAAAGGGTAGCAGTACATATTTACCTACTCGTATGTAAGCATTCAATGATCTTGGCCTTGTAAAGATAGCATAGGATTGGGAATCCAGATTCTCTTGGTCTAATCTGTTTTGCAGCAGACTCTGAGCTGACTTTGGTCTTATTATCTTTAACTAATTTGATAGCAATAGAACGTATTTCCTAACTTTTAAGATTATTTAGAGTTTAAGCGCTGATCAGAAAGACTGTGTGAAAAGCAAACCACTGCTATAGGACCTAGAAGAGAGGGTGCTAGCATAGCATCTGGGGCTTAGAGCGGCCCGCTAATAGGCTTTTTTTTTTGCCCAGTCCTGGAGATGGCTAGAGTTGTTTGCATAAAAACCTCACTTTTGTTAGCACTCCTGTTGGTTTCTGGTAGCGCGAATAGCACATTTACCACGGGAAGGCAGAGCTAGGGCCCTGTGTGTGATTAATCAGTGACTGGAGTCTGTATTTACTCTGCCCCGGGATGGTGCAGATAGAGTCCTGCAGGACTGACCTTTAGGAAGAGCGTTCCGGCAGGCACTTTCCCCTGCTCACAGGGGCGGGGTCTGCCCTACGTGCGTCAGACAGACACCAGGCTGGGCCAATCGCTGGCTCCATAAATAGCTGCTTTTTTTTTGTTGTGTTTTTTTTTTTAATATAATGAACCCTGACAGCCAATCGGAGAGGCTCGGGGCGGGATGCGTTGAGACGATACTTTGACATTGTAATTGGCGAAAGGCGACCCTGGAGTTGGGAAAACCTGCCGCCTTAAATTATAGACAGTCATTATTAATTTTCTTTTTTATTTTGCAAAAGGTTTCGCTGGGCTTGTTGCCTCTAGTTTTAACTCTGTCTGACCCCTGTTCCACATCTCAAGGTAACTTTAAAACAGGAAGTGTTCGTGGGAGGTAACTGATGCGGCATTTGGCCAATCCCAGCCCTGAGATGCCTGCCGTGGAGGGGGCTTCAGCCAATGAGGCTGCCGTGGAGGCAAGGTTTGGTGTCAAATAGCAAGCTAGATTGAATGTCTTTGACTGTTAAAGTGGAAGGAGGCTGCAGGCTTTCATTGGAGACTCGGGAGTTTTTGTCGAGGCAGGGGTCAGCTGAAAGACAAAGAAAAATGGCGAGCACTTTGCAGTCAGGGCAGCTGTTGATCGGCTTGGCATTGCTGTGGCCATTTCGGAAGCCTTTCCATGCAGCTCCTGCTGTCTTTGTTTCGTCCCTCCTTTTTTTTGAGATGGGGAGTTAGAGGGGGCGTAAGGAGTGCTTCAAATTGTTTGGCCAAGAAGACAAGTAAATGCATGTTAAAGAAAAATAAAATCAGGATGTAGGTCCAGGTAAGTTTTTCTTTCTTTCTTTGCTGCTGCAAGTGTAAAAGCTGTTTTTGCTTTTAGTGAGATTAATCAACTTGCACAGGCTCAGAAAATGGCCACTTTACATTCCTGGCATACCTTCCAGTGCACCTCCTGTACTTTGCTGTATTTGGGTTTTACATGTCCTTCAGTGTTTTTTTTTTTCAAGTGTGTGTTTGTATACACACATTTATTCATATATGCATCTTTCTTGCTCTCTCTAAATGTTTATGAATTGAGATGAGCCACCGTATGGTTAATTTGAAGAGGAATACAGCTTGCATGTGTAAAACAAAAACACAGTAAACTGATTTATAAGGGTTTTTTCCCTATTTAAGTGCTGTGAAGTTACCACAAAAGATTAGTATAGGTTATGTGTTGGAATTTTGTGTTTAATATGATGCATTAACATCTCCCTGTTATTACTATTTTGTTCTACATTGCTATGAAAATACTGATTTATTTTTTTTTATTTGATTTCTATTGCACTTTTTTCAGATGC
The DNA here is from genome assembly GCF_901001135.1 of Rhinatrema bivittatum. NCBI lineage: Eukaryota > Metazoa > Chordata > Amphibia > Gymnophiona > Rhinatrematidae > Rhinatrema > Rhinatrema bivittatum. The sequence goes on from NC_042625.1 coordinate 98,866,788, forward strand.
TTCATAGCAGCTTGTGTTAAGGTATTGTAGGTTTTTTCCCTATTCTCAGGGGGTTTATAATCTAAATTAGATGACAATTTATATCAAGGCCTCTTACATACTCAAATTCTAGCATGGGATTTTTCCTTAATTAGGTAAAATTTGTGATATGATTTGATATTGATCGTTTTTTGCATTTCCTCCCCTAAACAGAGCTGTCAGTGTAACTGTGCATTGTTTCAACTTTTGAAGAGAAGTGACCTGCAATTACCTCTGCTCCAAACATTTACTTTAACTTGTTCGATCTTTCTGTATAAAGCCTTATGTTAGTATTGGATATGCTGAAAAGCTTATTCTGTGTAAGCAGATGAAGTGATTTGATTAGAAGTTGATGCTGGTGTTCTGTGCCCTTATAGGCATACCACATTTTCTTGGTGTTTTGTGAAAGTAAAGCAGGTTTCATAAGTTGTTTGTTGATAGCCATTCATTCGTTTTTGGGGGCAAGGTTGGGATTGCCTGTTATGTTCTATGGCAAAACAGTGGAAAAATGCTGGACAAAAATAAGCTGCCCTTTGTTTACTTTTTTTTTTTTTTTTTAGTTTTTAACAAACAAATCATGAAGGTCATGGGCAGGTTCTGCAGCAAAGCAGTCCAGGTGCTAGGTAAGCCCAGCAGAAAGACAGGCAGAGAAACTGAGCAGATCAGGGCAGAGTAGATTGTACCAGAAGTTTCTCAGTACACAAAGTTTTACTGATTGAGCTGATGGGTTCCTCCTTTTTGTTTTGTTTTTGTTGTTTTTTAAGTTTGATCTTGGCGTTTCAAGGAAAAGTTACTGTAGCCAGGCCTTTGCCATTGAAGTGTGACCTTGGAAACTGCTGCCTACAATTTGGAGAAGGAAGGACCAAGTTTGATGCAACTTGGAGGTGAAAAAGAGGAAAATTTCATTGAAGGAACTTAAAAAATTGCTTTTTTTTTTTTTCAGTACTTGAGCCCAGAAGATAGCCTGGGAGAATTTTTCTAAATTTTAAAGCACTTATTTTAAAAACTGTATTCATAATTGCATGATGCACTCTTTCTTCCCCACTCCACTATTTTTCATTCTTTGAAAAATTGTAACTGCTCAGTATGAGAGCAATTTAGTTGTATTGTACCTAGACTGAATGACTGGGATGAAATAACTTAAATTTTTTTTTTCTGCTTATCTCTAGAGCTAGGTCTTTTTTACTTTATAACTGGAAAGGGGTGATGGCTATGGTCCTGGCAGAAAGAATGGAATATTGAACAGCAATTATAAAGAGTGCTTATTAGTTTAGAAAGAATCAGCAAGTTGCACAACCAATAGCAGTATGCCAACATAAAGGTACCGATTAGAGGCCTTGGCGGGTCCCAGTCTTTAATTACAGTACTTACAGCAAAATAATTTGTCATTTAGACGGAGTCTGTGAAGTATACTTATTTTGCTTTTTGTTAAACTTTTAAGTCTTGATTTTTAAATCACTACTGTCTGAGAAACCAAAGTGTATAAGAAAAATGAGACCCTGGTTTAGTATATGAAAAGTTTTGTCCTGGTGCTTTCTATCCCTAAGTGGAAGCAAAATTTTGTGCAGGCAGAATTCAAGAGTGCTTGTAATTTCTTTATGTAATGGCTGTTTCCACAAATCTTGATGGACCATTAAATCTTTCACAGTGGAATTTTGGAGAGGAGGTTAATGACTTTAGAAAGATAACCTGAATCTAAGAAAATGATATAAATGAATCTAGAAAGGAGTGGTTGCAAATGACAAACATCACCAAGATTCCCAGCAGTGAAATTTAAGTCAACAACAAACAGGCAGTCCAAATCATGATATAGCCACATTGCTATATTTTTTGTTTTTTTGTCAAAGGAATTTTGATGAAGGTCTATTTTAAGGAATCAAAACATTGGGATATAAATACGATTTTCTTAAAATATTTTTGAAGTGTCTTGCTTTTGTTTTTCTAAGGAAAAAATCCAGGATTCTTTCCAACTATTTTTACTGTTAATGACCTGTTTCCATGGTAAACAGTGTATTATAGTAGTTTACACTATGGACCATATTTGCTAAGCATTTTTACCATAAACATAAAATGGGAGAACACCTTAAGTACATCTGACTGTATGAAAGGTCCTTGCTCAAAGAACTTGTACTGGGAATGTAGTGAGGGTGGATTCCTGCTGCTGTAGGAGAAAGTTGTTTTCCATTTTCCTTGAAGTAATGTTGCTGCCATATTTTGTAACTATCTCTAGGGAAGGTTAGGTCGTGGCTTTATTTATATGCCCTTGTTTAAGGTCATGGGCATCTCCATGACTAAAATGACTGAGAACATTGTTTTTGTTTTGTTTGTTGTAGAATCGTGACAACAGTGCAGCGCTGCAGTCTTATGCTGTAGGACGTTTAATTATGTCAGAGGTGTCCAAGCTCTGAGAGAGTGGATAATCTGTGGGCCACGGGAGAAAATACAGTTGTTTACTCAGCCAGGCAAAGTACAACACTGGTTATTGTAAGTACAGCATCATTGCTGTAGCTGCAAAGTGGAAACTACATTTTGAATTTGAGATTTCATTATGTTCTTGGTTTTGTATGGCTTTGATTTTGAAAATTATTGCTCAAAAGTGGATCCCTAATACTCTAGTTAGTAAACCATTGATCCATTCCTTAGAAAGCCATTTGCAGTGTTTGTTACTGATTCACTGCATATTAATAATTTACACTAGCTAAGCGTAAAGCACAGACATTAGATGTGTCCATTTGATCAACTAGAAACTATTGAATTTTATTCTTTATAAAACCATAAGAAAATTTTTGTGCTTAGTTATAGCAAATTGTAAGCAGGTGTTAAATGCATCAGTATTATCCATAGGATTATTTTATGCATGAATGCAAATAGAAAGCAGTTTTGGTTTCTTACATACTGGGCTTGGCATTCAGTTGACAAATACATGCAGTGAGATACACAAATGCTTGGTTTTGAAAGGCAGTTCCTTGCTCACTTATTTTCTTAAATCTAAAATAGACAAATATAGTGATGTGTCAGATTTCAATTGCTTTGATCAGCAACCTTAACCCTTCGTAAATTTCTGTGGTCTTCCTTGTAGTTTTGTATATCTAGGGACCTTTATTTTCAGTTTTTAGTTTATTTTTCCATGGAATTTATCAGTTTATTATAGTGAACAAAATTGGGAGTAAATAAGTAGGAAAGAGACTTTTTTCCCCACCAATTTTCCTTTGTTTTTGTTCATTATAATACTGATAACATTGAAAATGAAGGTTGCTATGTATATTGCTGTAAGCTGGCTGTGCTTATACATTGGGTAATTGTACTATTATGATCATATTGTCTTGTCTTGATATTCCAAAAACAGTGTTCACACAGTGGTGCTGGCAGTGCCTTACTTAGTACAAAGTCATGAATTTCCAGCTTCCGCTGCTTCTTAGTGACCTTGGTTAACCTTTGTCTTTTTGTTCCCTCCTTATTGTAATCTATGGTGTGGTCCAGTGCAGTGTTGCACATGTAATTATTTGCTTATACTTAAAAAGGATACACCCTGTAAAGTTTGTTGGGCTATGTTTTAACAATAAAGGCACTCTAAAGAGTCAGTTTCTTTTCCCCAAGGTTTATCAGCTATTTCCTTCCATGCTACAGGTCGGCTTGACTCTCAATAGAACCAACATTAAAATAGTAAATTGTATGTATATGTTAAATCTGCCAGACTGTAATCAGACAGGTTTATTTTAGAAAGGATTTTAATTAATCTTTCAAGAATGTTATGTTTGTGTGCTCTTTACAAGAATGTTGGTACAATGGAAGTTATCAGTGCTTACAATATAAAGGATATTTGGTGTCTGGGACCTTCAAATTCCCAATCGTAGATGAAAGAAAATACTTTGTCTCGCTAAGTTTCTTAAGTTATTTGTTATAGCGCTGCACGGTTTGGTTATTTTTGTTAATGATTGAAGAAGAATACAAGTGAGACCCATGAAATACTGTTGGACATTGTACCTTTGCTGTAGGACACTGCAGGTCATGTGTTGCCCTGAGTAAGGTCACTTCTTGACCCTGTTTTGGTACACAGTATATACTATAGAAGTGAATGTTACACAAGTATGTATTTGTTATGTTGCTCTGTATTGCCTGCTGGAGCACATAATGCATAGAATATGTGCAGATATTTATTTTATTTATTTATTTAACATTTCTTTTATACCGATATCCGTTCGCACATCGTATCGGTTCACAGTGAACAAAAAACCATTGGGCAGTGCCCGTACATATAACAGATGATAAAATATAATATGATGAACTAGGCAACATATAAATAATTTATGGGAGGAGCCCTTACATATAACAGGCATCAATGGGTAGATGCTATGGAATATAACTATAACTATATACATGATAGTGCAAAGTACAAAATCAGCAGACATAAAGGCGTTCATACCAAGATATCAGTATAACATTCATAGGGGGGTTTTATGTAATGGAAATGTTTGGTACACTGAACATATTAGAGTACACCTTTTGGAATTGTAATCTATTTAGACCTCATTAGGATTGCATTCCTACCCAAGGATAAGTGAAAGCTGTATTGTAGAGGCCTTATTCCTGAACTGATCTTACAGCACATACATCTGAAAAGTGACTGCCCTGAAAAAGTGGTATTAACTTTGGAAAAACAAATCAGAATGAGCTGAATATTGTATATGAGGTATACATCACTCATTCCAAAAACTTCAAAAATACACACTATAAAATAGTGCAGTAGAGAGAGCTGAGCAAAGGAAACAGACAGATGCAGAATTTTAGTCATCAGGTAAGTTAATATTCTGAGGGAATGTGCAGCTGCTCTAGAAAAGTTTGTTAATAAATTAAGTCATTTAAAAGCATGAAGTACATGGGCAAGATAGCGCTCACGTCTACAGCAAGGGAGAGTTGGCATCTGTGTCACTGAAGCCCCGGAGCCTTGTGGCAACACTTGCCGTATGTAATACTTTAAACATAGTCATCTTGTTTGTTTTCCAGAGCCATTGGGAACTGTAGGAATTCAGGACCTGTCTGCCTCAGCCTCGTCATGGCTTGTGAAATGAGACCCTCCCTAGTGCTTACATAGTGCTTTTGTTTTTGTTTGGCGCTGCTGGTGCAGATTTCTGCTTTTTGGTGGTGATTTGTTTTTTTCTTATTTCTTTTGCTTGAGGAATTTTTTGGGTGCACGTCATCCTTTATTTTTTTTGATGGGAGTTAGTGGCACAAGGTTTCTTTTAAGCTCTTAGTTGAAAGTCTAACTAAAATGGCTCTGTAGTAATTTTGGCAGCTTTTGGTCGAAGATGATCTGGAGTCCTAGCTTTAGGTAAAATTTATTCTTCTCTTAAAAAAACAACCCCTCCCCCCCCCCCCCCCCCCCCCCCCAGCAACCTGAATTTGGTAAGCATTTCAATTGCATGTTAAGTAACAGAAAAGAACAATTATTTTAACTTGGAGGTCAGCATTCAGAGAATCAACGAGAGAGTAAGTTATCTGGGTAAAGATTAATTTTTTAATGCGCTTAGCTTTTGCCAGATTTTAGCAGGATGTATGCGCATAAGTCTGCTGCTGTTGAATATACCCAGATAAAGTCACACACAACTTTGTCCAGCTATTCTTCCAGCCAGACCTCAGAAGACCTCTATCCAGTCCTCTTTATCCAGATACTTTTTGTGTGCACAAAACTTAAGTAGATATCCAAATCTTGGTTTTGTGCACGTAAGCCAAGAGCTACCCACACAAAGCTTTTGAATATCTGCTGTAAATATTGCAATAACTCAATAGTCTGAGTTTTCAGTAAAGAGAATTTGGTGAAAAATTGGGGTTCTTGATTTAAGGTAGTGTTTTAGGGTACTCTGTTTTTTTCTCTTAGCCCTGTAGTATTCTCCTAATGCTTTGTGCTTTCTGTCCAATCGGAATCGGCCTTTATTGAGCAGTTGCCTGGGGTGGATGGTTCCTTTCTTTATAACACCGCCTCCCCCAGCTCAGCCATTGCAGGGACAGTCCTTGGCCAGTGACTACAGACTGCAGTTCTATCTGGAACCCAGTAATGCGCGTCCTAAGTCCATGCACTAGGTGTCACCGTTGAACAATGGCCATGAACACTGCCCTTGTACTATCGCTAATCAGAAATTGAACCTGGTTTTCTGTATGGTGGTGCACAGCACTGCTTTTGAGCCATTAAACCAGTCTGCTTTATGGGTTTTTAAAGCTCGAGAGACCAGATATACAACCTAAATGTATAGAAGCTTTTGTGGTTAAATAGTGGTGTCTGGGTATGGCACATAGTAACAGCATTCACAATATCAGTCATGATTGTCAAGACAGGGAATTATTAGGTAACTTCCTGGTTATTTGCTCTTCTCTCAGTGTAAATGGAATTGTGAAAGGGAAGACTGTTTCATAAGTGCTGCTAATGGGCTTTTTTTTTTTTTTCCCTTCAAATTAGCGTATGACTTGTATGGGTGTATCTAGGCATTCTGGATTTATGAGCAGTTCTAAGGGCCACTTGTATTAAAAGTTTTCCTATTTCCTAGCTTGTAGTAGATGGACTCAGGACTAATGGGTATAGTGTGCTCCTGATAGCAGTTGGAGACGGATCAGATTTCAATCTGACGTCAGACCTAGTACATATACCCCTGCAGGACACCATGCTCTTCAGTATTTTCTGTCTCCATAGCAGTTCGGGACTCTATGCACGCTCGCACAGCATTAGAGTATTCTAACCAAAGAAATCTTACCTCTATAGACGAGCCCTGCTCTCCTGCGGTGATACCTATGTGTCCCTCCCCCGGTTGAGAATTCCTGAGGTGATTTCCGCGATCCCTCAGAGGTAAGCCTCGATCCGGCAGCCGGTTCCCGGCATGGACTTAGCCCCCGACATCGGGCACGGCTTAGAGGCAGCGGGTGCAGCTTCGAGCGTGGCGGTTAAGGTCCTTTCCCTTTCGTCCCCCGCAGCCAGAGACTGCCCGGAACGAGACCTGGAAACGCCGAGACAAGGTAAGGTAGAAAACTTCCTAAAAGTCTCAGAGGCTTGAAGAGCCGCACAGATCTGTGCCAGCGGGTTGATCAGCCCTATCCGGGCTAGACCCTGGTCCGATACGAGGGTCCTCCCACATGGAGACCCTCAGAGGTGGTCGCCATATTGCTCATGTGGTTGCCGTCACCATTTTCACTTGATCGCTGCCCTGTCCGCCGATTCGATCCGTGCGCACAGAGGCGAGCCGGTCGCACAAAATCACTTGTGCGCTCACCGGCGTGCGCATAAGTGCAGTGCGCACAGTGATGTGCACGAGTGCTCCGGGCGCATAGCCACACGCTCAACTGTGCCGGGCGCATAAGTAAACCCTATGCGCACAGCGGCACGTGCATCTTATTGAGCGCACACTCGATCTACACGTACAACTTCGGCGCACCCGTAGCGCATAACTAAGCCTCGCGAAGGTTTCAGCAATCCTGCGCGCACAAACCATGGCACCACCGGACAAGAAGCTTAAGGCTCAGGTCCTCTGCCCAGCATGCCACATTAGAGCTGTGCAGCACGAAGAGGCCATGGCCCTGTGCCTACAGTGCGAGGAGACCCTGGGTGAACCAGATCAAGGTCCTCCCCAGCCGGTACTGGGATCCGGATCCACCAACAGTACACCGGACCTCGCTACCCCCTCCTTCAAACGGGGCTCCCCGGGGACGCAGCGCCTCTCAATTTAGACCCAGCATCTTTCTCCTGGGTAGAATTCTTCAGAGGCCTACATACCTTTGTTCGTATGCAACCGGCACCTCCAATGACACAACCACAGCCTTCCCCAGAGGACCTTAACATCCCGGGACCCTCTAAACCCAGAGAAGTGCCTCTCCCGCCCAAAAGCCCCAACACTGGGGATACGGACACCTCTGACGAGGATCAAGACTCCCTGGAGGAAGGAGAAATCCCTCCAGGAATGGAACCTTACCGAACCATGAGGCGGTTCTTCGCCAAAGACGAGCTTTCAGACCTCATGGCGCATAGCTTGAAAAAGCTCGCTATCCCAGGCACAAGTGCCACAGGGGAACTGAAGACGAATCCCCCTCCTCTAGGGACTCAGTCAGGCCTCCCGCCATTTTCCTTTGTTGCAAGCCATCCAACAGCTGATTGACCTGGAATGGGAGTCTCCGGAGGCCACGTTCAAAGGGGGGGGCGGACCCTGCAACCATGTACCCCCTGGACCCCGGTGCCAAAGATCTAGCATTCCCCAAAGTGGATGCCATGGTCTGCGCGGTCACAAAGCGCACTACCATCCCAGTCGAGGGAGGAGCGGCATTCAAGGATGCCCAGGACAGACGTCTGGAATCCATCCTCAAACAGTCATTTGTTTCAGCCATGTCACTACAGATCGCTGCCTGCTGTGCCGTGGTGACACGCGCCTGCTTATCTAAGACCAGGAACACCACCACGCCCATCGAAGCACTAGAACCAGCAGTATCATTCCTCATGGATGTGACTTCCAACCTGGTACGCACTGCAGCCAGAGGCGTTTCGTCCCTTGTGGCAGCCAGAAGACAACTCTGGCTCCGAAGCTGGTCGGCCAACGCGGCGTCCGAGACTCATGAGAGTGCCTTTGAAGGGAACCCTCCTGTCGGAAGTGAACTGGAGAAGTAAGCCAACAAATGGAGCGAATCCCCACTACCGCGGCTACCGGAGGACAAGAACAAGAGAAGCCAGCGCCCCTCTCCCCGAACATCTAAGGGCAGGGGATCACAGCGCTTCAAACCGTACAAAAGTACATATCAAACATCTCGCCCCACAGGCAGGGGCCAGTCCTTTTGGAACAAGCACAACAAAAGGGGAGCCGGCTCTGGTCCAGGCCCCAGCTGCACCCCGCAATGAAAATCAGCCGGCCCATCCACAGGAAGAAGCCATAGGGGGCAGGTTTGCCCTATTCTATCAAAGATGGGTCGAGATAACTTCGGACAAGTGGGTCCTAACCATCATTCGAGAGGGATATTATCTGGACTTCCACAACATCCCTCCGGACAAATTTGTGAAATCTCCCTGCCCTGACCTCCCCAAGAGGACGGCAGTGGAAACCACGCTGACCAAATTGCTTGCCTTAAAGGCCATAATGCCGGTGCCCACGCAACAACAAAATACTGAGCACTATTCCATCTATTTTATTGTTCCCAAGAAAGAGGATACGTTCCGACCCATCCTGGACCTCAAGTCCGTCAGCAGTCACCTGAGGGTCCCTCGCTTCCGCATGGAAACCCTACGCTCAGTCATAAGAGCGATACAGCCGGGAGAATTCCTCACATCCCTGGATCTGTCAGAAGCCTACCTACGCATCCCGGTCCACTACGAGCATCAGCGTTTTCTACGCTTCGCGATCCTGGACCACGACTACCAGTTCCGGGCACTACCCTTCGGGCTAGCCACAGCACCCCGAACATTCACCAAAATCATGGTGGTAGTGGCGGCGACGCTGAGGAGAGAAGGCATCTTCGTACACCCATATCTGGACGATTGGCTGATCAGGGCAAAATCCCCAGAGGAAAGTCATCAGGTGACCATCAGAGTCAAAACTCTATTGGAGAACCTCGGGTGGGTAGTCAACACGAACAAGAGCTGTCTGCAGCCCTCCCAATCTCTGGAATACTTGGGAGTCCGGTTCGACACCAGACAAGACAAGGTCATTCTAACTCCTACAAGGAGAACAAAACTGATGAACCAATTGCAAAACCTGTTAAGCAGTCTTCACCCCAAGGTGTGGGACTACCTCCAAGTCCTTGGCCTCATGTCATCCATACTGGAAGTGATTCCCTGGGCAAGAGCTCACATGTGGCCCCTACTGTCATGATGGAATCCGATGTCCCAAAACTACTCCATCCGCCTCCAGCTCCCGGAGGAAGTTCGAACCTAGCTACAATGGTAGCTACAAGAAGACCATCTGAGCAAGGGAGTAAGGCTAACCCCGCCGACCTGGATCCTTCTCACCACGGATGCGAGCCTACGAGGTTGGGGAGCCCACTGCCAGGAACTGCCCAGGAACAATGGGACAAGGAAGAATCAGGATGGAACATCACCGACTGGAAGCACGGGCAGTCAGACTAGCCTGCCTACGGTTCGGTCACAGACTCGGGGGCGAATCAGTCAGTCATGTCAGACAATGCCACAATAGTGGCCTACATCAACTGCCAGGGAGGAACCAGGAAGACAACAGGTGTCCCTGGAAATGGACCCCCTAATGGCGTGAGTTGAATCAAACCTATGTGAGATCTCAGCCGCCCACATAGCGGGAAAAGACAATGTCACTGTGGACTACCTCAGCAGAGAAAGTCTAGACCCAGGGGAATGGAGGCTGTTGGCCACAGCCTTCCAATTGATAGAAAACCGCTGGGGAACACCAGACATGGACCTCCTGGCAACCCGGTCCAACACACAAGTTCCCAATTTCTTCAGCCGCAGACGGGAACCACAATCCCAAGGGATCAATGCCCTCATCCAGGCCTGGCCACAGGAAATTCTGCTATACGCCTTCCCTCCATGGCTGCTACTGGGCGGGATCATCCGCAAGATAGAACACCACAGGGGACCAGTACTTCTAGTGGCCCCGGACTTGCCAAGAAGGCCGTGGTACGCAGACATGCGAAGACTACTGACAGGGGGCCCTCTCCCGCTACCTCCGCACAGGGATCTGCTCCAACAAGGCTCGATCCTCCACGAAGACCCAACTCTATTCTCTCTTACGGTCTGGCCATTGAGAGGACTCACCTGAAGAAGAGTGGATACTCGGGGGCAGTGATTGACACCCTGCGCTGAGCACGCAAGTTTTCCACATCTCTAACATACATAAGAATATGGAGAATATTCGAAGCCTGGTGTGAAGACCGCAACATCCTCCCGCGGACAGTCAAAATTCCCATGATTCTGGAATTCCTGCAGAACGGCTTACAGAAGGGGTGTCTCAGCTCCATCAAGGTACAGGTGGCCGCGTTGGCATGCTACAGACAGAGCCAAGGTGGAGGGTGGCAGCCTAACCTCTCACCCAGACGTCTCCCGCTTCCTGAAAGCGGTCAAACAGATCCGATAACCCCTACCGGGTGCCTCTATGGAATCTCAATCTAGTCCTAGACTTCCTAGTGGGAGCCTCCTTCAGACCCATCCGTGGTCTGTCCCTCTGACTACTAACATTGAAGACTGCATTTCTAGTTGCAGTCTGTTCGGCCTGTCGCATCTCCAAGCTTCAAGCACTGTCCTGTCTAACTGTTCCTCAGGTTCTCACCGGGATCCATACAGCTACTCATGGTCCCCTCCTTTCTCCCAAAAGTGGTTTCTCACTTCCATCTAAACCAAACCATCTCGCTGCCATTGCCAGATGAGCATGAGGACTCTGAAGAATCTCGCCACCTTAACGTCTGCAGACTCCTAGTCCGATACCTGGAAAGGACGGAATCAGTACGAAAGACGGATCACCTATTCGTCCTTCATAGCTGGAAGAAACAAGGGGAAGCGGCCTCGCGGGCAACCATAGGCCGCTGGATCAAAGAAGTTATCAAGGCGGCCTACTTAGAGGCAGGCAAGCTTCCACCTCTACAAGTCAAGGCCCATTCCACTAGAGCCCAGGCAGTGTCCTGGGTGGAAACCAAGTGGATGTTACCTGCCGAGATCTGTCGGGCGGCGACATGGTCCTCCATCCACACCTTCTGTAGGCTCTACCGCCTGAATGTTCAGGCTCAGGAGAGGACAGCATTCGCAAGGGCAGTACTAAGTGGGCCACGGGCAGCCTCCCACCTGGTTCGGAAGTAGCTTTTGTACATCCCATTGGTCCTGAGTCCATCTGCTAAACCCTAGGAAATGGAGAAATTACTTACTTGATGATTTCGTTTTCCTTAGTGTAGACAAATGGACTCGGCATCTCGCCCACGGCTGCCGACAATCACGGAAACCTCGGGGGACAATTCTCTGAGAGCAAGACAAACACGGGTAAGCCAAGCTTCCCTCTAATTAGGACACCCATACCTACCGGGTGTCAGCGTTTCTCGGTTGAGTGCACTAGCGGTCTCCAGCTATATCCACATCAACCAGTTCAAGTTAATCAAAGTTAACCAAGTTATTCAAGTTATTCAGTCACACATATCCACAATTGCTTTTTGAAGAGAATACGGAAGAGCAGAGCTTCCTGCAGGGTTATATGTACTAGGGCTGATGTCAGATTGAAATCTGATCCGTCTCCAACTGCTATCAGGAGCACACTATACCCATTGGTCCTGAGTCCATCTGCTACACTAAGGAAAACAAAATTATCAGGTAAGTAATTTCTCCATTATAAGTCTATGCTTAGGACATTTGACCTTAAGTGAAGTGTATACAGTCTTGAGATGGGATGAGTAAATAGGTAGACGGGAGTGATGATCTGCTTCTCAGGTTGCTTTCCAGTATAAGGAAGCCTGGTTCCAGATATGGTAATCATCTAGCAGTTTAGCACGTAAGTGGTAGGTATTGAGGTAGTTTACATATAACACTGGGAGAGTGTTAAGTTTGAGGTGTGGATATTCATTACTTTACCACATATTTTGTGGATTCATACTTACCCATGTGGAGAAACTGATATTTCATAACTTCCCGTACATCCAGTACAGAATCATACTGAGGGCAGGTGAATAGTGCCAAAGGTGGAAGAGGACCCCATCATCTCTCTTTAACTCTTGAAACTGTCTCCAGGCCCCAGTTGTAACAATGTGACCCATATAGGGCCTGGCACCCAGTGTGGGAAAGGGGAATTTTGGCCCTGAATCCTTGATCAGATACTGGATTGAGTGATATCCTTGTGCAGGTTGTGAGTGAGAGATTGATAACTGATAACAAATATTCTCCCGTTTTTTGTGTGTTACTCCTCTTACGTGTCTGTCATTCATCTGGAATCCTGATGAAACAGCACAACGAATGGAAGTAAATTGTGGTGGTTTTATGCTAATTGTCATCAGAGCCACACACAGACATTTCACAAGTACACGTGAAGCAGAAACAGAAAGAGATATCAAATTGTTTTCTTCTGTTGCTTCCTTTTGATCCTTTTTTCTTTTGTCTTAACATCTTATTTTGCTAATTGTCATTTCAGGAAACAACATAACCTGCTATGTTTAATCTTAAATCCTGAAATGCATTGGCTTGCCTCTTGTGTGTGTGTGTGTTTGCTTTTTTGCATGGGAATTGCTTCATGGTTTGGGTTTCCAGCTCAGCTGGCTATGGCACCGTAAGCATTCATTCACAATCATTTGGGATATTTTTTTCCCTTATTTTATAACCCGCTTTTCGTTGCAGTGACAGTGCTTGGCTAGGGCCCACAGATTGTAGTTCCCTCCATAATTCAGTATGCATGCCCCCTAAGTCCAGCCACTGAGTGCCACTGACTTTAGCTCTCCTGCTCCCACAGGGACTGTGAATACTTTCTCCTGAAAATCTGTACTGCACTGCGTTACTGCTGAGCCACCATGCCAGCTTGGGTGACATCTAGAGTTCCCCATAGTGATTCCCTTTGGGTATTTTCATTAATTGATTAATTCTGAAACCTGGTAGTCAGATTAGACTTTTTATCATTTAAGACTGTGACTTTGGACAAACCTGTTTACCTCCCTGTGCCTGCCTGCCTGATGGGAACTGTAGCTAAACTTAGCAAGTGTCCTGCAGGCATACACATGTCACTCAATGGACTCCTTTAAAGAAGAAAACAAGAAATAAAAACAGCTTTCTCCGTAGGTTCTGTGAGAACAGTTGAATGACTGGGAGAGATGATGGAAGCCTTGTAACCCACCGAGAAACTTCTGTAAATTTTGGGTTGCACACAGCATCTGACAACAAAACTGATCTTTCAGGTTTGAGTAGTCTTCAGGCAGTTTATTGTTCTTATCCGTCGTGTTGGGAATTACACTGAAGGCAGATAACAGCAACCAGATACAGATGTCCACCAGCATTGGGGCTGGAAAAGCAAGGAGGAGTGTGAATTGCTCATTCTGCGTGTCGGGAATGTACTGCAACACAAGTAGCAAGCCTAGCAAGATTGCGTTAATACGTAGGTCCACAGAAGGGTTTCTGCAGAAGTCAGATGCAAATACATATTACCTCAGCATACTTTATTTTTATTTGATTTTTATATTTGCCTTTCAGGTACTTCAAAGCAGATTTCATTCAAGTACTGTAGGTGTTTCCCTGTCCCTAGAGGGGTGCACAATGTAAGGGGCCGATGCAATACAGTGAGCTCAGCCAAGCGCACTGTAACCCACACTCGGATGTGGGTTAAATAGGCACTAATCCACCCCCTAATGCAATAGGGGGATTAGCGCCTATTTAACCCGCGTCCAACGTGGAGCGAATGCGATAGCGCTCATCACATGCAAATGCATGTGAATGAGGCTATTACTCATTCACTCCGCATTAAAAAAAAAAAAAAAAGTATGTGTCTCAGACGCATATTTAGCTCTCAGATATTAACGCCTGCCTGGAGTAAGCGTTAATAGCTGAGCACGTAAAAAAAGTACAGAAAAGCAGAAAAAACTGCTTTTCTGTACTTCTTTTTTAACTTAAGAAAAAAAGCGATGCCAAGTTTACCAGCGTCGGGTTTCGTAACCCCCTAATTTGTTTATAGCATGGCGCTTTCCGCGTTTGATATAGCATCGGCCCGTAAGTTTATTTTCTGGATGGATGCAGTGCTTAGGTCTCACAGTGTGCATGCAAAAATAATTCACTATACAGAGGTATTCTGGCATGGCGGGGAAAAAATGAGCATCTCAAGTTTATGCAACTTTAGCTCACTAACAGTTTTGAAAGCATGCAAGTTTGCTTGCTTGGCACTGTAACAGCGAGGGTATTGTCTCCTGTGTAAGACTTTGGAAGCACAGCAATTTGGGTTCGCATGCAAAGCTTCTTTAGAAAATGAAAAAAATAAACATTAGTTGACTGTAACTTGGCAGAATAAGCATCTTTGTAATTTGCAATTTTTGCTTTGTCAACTACTTCTGGCAGGTAGATTTGTCATCAGCTCTTCTCGGCTACTTTTTGGCTAAAATCAAGTAAGCCATGAAGTAAGGACAGTCCTTTCTTGGCCTTTTGGCTGAGATGGGGGATTAATTTCCTGCCACTGACCCCACTGGGGGAGACAACTGCCTTGTACCATCTCAGTGTAAAGATGATGCATGATCACAGCAGTGATTAAGACAGTTTGAGACCAAAATCCAGGGAAAATAGTTTTTCTTGGCCTTGATTTTGCTTTGTGGCCTTTGCTGCTTGCCTTATAGTCTCTGGTTTCATTGAGTGCTAGGCTCTCCCTTCCATTACCGGTCCTCTTAGTATCCAAGGCTGTTGGTTTTATTTATTTATTTATTTATTTATTTATTTATATAGTGCCTCGCCTCCATGCAGGATCTGCACCTTCTGGTACCATAGAAGCAAATGATTGCCTCATGATGTCACTAAATAAGCTTGGCTTCTGACTAGGGAACTTTGTCCCAGCCCCCCCCCTTTTGAAACAAGAAAGCTTGTAACTCACAGGTTTTAATCTTACTGTGTGGCTTCATATTTAAAAAATGAAGCTCTTAACATCTTATTAGAATGAAATTGTCTTCTGATATGTAGATGTTTGCTGAATATTATAGTGACTTGCTTGAGGTCGCGTATGTGGGCAGTGCTGGGATTAGAACCCCCAGTTTTGTGCAGTGGTAGCTAGGGTAAGGCCTTTTTGGCCCGTTCTAGTGCTTGCAGTTTTAACCACACTGATTGTTTTAGAGCTTTATGAGAGTTTTGTGGAGTGGGGGCCAAGAATCAGAGTCCAGTTTTTCAGAGGGTTTGGGTATGTAATTTTGGGAGTTAGCCTCGTAAATTTGTCCCTTTTGAAAATTTACTAGAGCCAGGTTTGTATTTTTAGGCTTCCAAATGGAGAAGACTAAGAAGTGGTGGCTGTGGGGGAATGCCTTAGGTGTCAGCGCTGATAACATTGGAGCCTAAATCTAAGCAAATGAATAGCAGCCCTACATTTAGGGACCTTACATTTTTAGGTGACTTTTTAGCTAAAAGTAGCTTCTTAACTTAGCTGCCCTTTTTTTTTTTTTTTTATGTTCGGAAATGTCTGATCTTGAGGTTCATCATGGGGAACCTTTTAAAGTTCAGTTTATACTGACAGCTTATGTTTTGCATGCAATTTGCTGCTATAACAATTTGTGCCATTTTTTTCAGCATTCCTATGGCTTATAATCCACATGTTTAGGGTTGGTTTTATTGAGTGGAAAGACATTTCAATCTAGTCAACTGAATTAAGAAGTTGCTGATATAAATACAGGATACTTCTGTAGATGGTGAGCTTTTTGGCCAGAACTCACAGCCTTCCCTTGTGACTGGAGCATATTTATTTCTTCAATAACCTATGGGTTATCACTTGAACGCTGTCCAGTTGGAGTGCAGTTTCAAACTAATTAAATTGATTGCATGTTGGTAAAGTATAACCTATTATTTTACTACCGTCTGGGGTGAGGGTGGCTTTGGCAGACTTGATTCTTTTCATTTATCGTTTTGATTGTTCTCAAGAATGATCTTCCCTAAGTGGTATAAGTCTTGTTAGTGCGTCTGCTCTGTAGCATGTGCTCTTCTCTTCCTTCCTTACCCCACAGCACTATGCTTTGCCATGGTAGGCTTCCGTCTCCCCTTTTCTGTTCTGACCCTGACACAGGTTTTACACTCTCTGTACAGGACCCCTAGTAGACTGGATTGAGTGCATTGTGCTGAACCTGTCACTCTTTTCCTTATGCAGATATATGTGAACACGGTGTATCTGTAACAAATCAGCAGGCCTTCAAACTGAAGGAGAATTGGATTTCAGTACTCTACACTTAGCCAGATAGGTAGCTTAACTGACTAAGATTTTAGCCAGCTAAGACCGGAGCAAGGGTTGGATGGATAAATTAACTGGCTAACTCAGTATTCAGTTAGCGAAAGGGCTATCCTGAAGTAAGCTGGTTATGCATAACCAGCTAACTTTAAGATAGCTTGGGTATATTCATGCCACTGAATATACAGCATTAGTTAGCCGGTTAAGTATAACCAACTAATTAGCAGAGCCACGCAGCGGCTGAATATAGAGCTCATCTTTAAAAATGCCACATCGATAAATCCTTTGTCATGCTTGACAGCTATGCAAGCTAGGCTAAGATTTTGCTGCTCTCGTCTACTTTAGAACTAGCTCAACTGAGGGCAAATTGGACTGCATTCTTTACACATTACCAACAGCCTCTAATAGCAGATATTCTGGGACTGGAGCCTTATTTCTCTCTGTTTGGTGATGTGTAAAGTAACATATCAAATGATGGCACAAAAAGACGACCCAGTCTGTCCAGGTATTCTGTCTCCACTGCTAAGAATCTATCCCAGCTGCCAGCCACAGAATGTGACAACAAGCAAGACTTCTCCTTTTTACTAAGAACATAAGCAATTGCCATGCTGGGTCAGACCAAGGGTCCATCCTGTTTCCAACAGAGGCCAAACCAGGCCACAAGAATGCTTAGAAGAGCATACAAGATCCTGACTTAGTTCCCTCCAGCACCCAGCTTTTGCATTACAATGAAGCATTGTCATAATCCAAGTAGCCAGCAATACTAGTGTGTCCATCGCCCAAACATCCAGCCTGCTAGAGCCCCTGCATAGCCTGCCAGACAGGCCCACTTGAATTTCCACCAGGTCTTCTAGTTCTTACAGACCTTGCAGCCTGCTAGATAGACCCCGCTATGAGTAGTTCCTACCACTGTAGTCTGTCAACGTTTGCAGAAGGAGAGAAGACTAGTTTTCCTCATGCAGGTTGAGTCTTCAAAATATGCTTTAACTTATAAACTAATGAAATGCACAGACAGAGCAAATTGGCTCATTGTATAAAGTGACTTAATTTACTAGTCTCTTCACTGTTATTCCTTCTGACATCGCTTTTAAAATGTGTATCTTGCTACAGTGATTGGCAGAGCAAAACCTTCTAGCTTAGGTTTACTGTTGGGCTTGGTAGCCTGATAGTTCAGATTCCTCCAAGGTAAAAAATTTGAGAGTATAGATTGCATTCTGAAGCCCAAGATACCTCGCCATTCATCTAGATCGAGTCATGGCAGCAAGCACACTTGACATTCGGCAAGAGCTGTTTTAAGGTCCTAGTAATGCCTTGATGTGAACAGATATAGAAACAGTTTCTTTTTTTAGAATAGTGGCCAGCTCTGTTTTGGGATGACACTGCGGGGGGTGTAATATAGATTAGTGTCCAACTCAAGGTACTGGATGGGAGTTGTCAGGTTAACTTGTTGAGACGAGCTCTTCCCTTTGTGAATGTGTGGAAGAGCTTGATTGGCAGAGATGATGATGGGTTGGAAAATGAATGCTATGCTTATTTCTGGACTTGCTAGTAATTTACAAGCATTGTATCCTGTTAGCAATAGGAGCCAGGCAGGTTACAGTTGTATAAGTGCCACTTGTTTATTTCTGGACTTGCTAGTAATTTACAAGCATTGTATCCTGTTAGCAATAGGAGCCAGGCAGGTTACAGTTGTATAAGTGCCACTTGTTTATTTCTGGACTTGCTAGTAATTCACAAGCATTGTATCCTGTTAGCAATAGGAGCCAGGCAGGTTACAGTTGTATAAGTGCCACTTGTTCCCCAGCTGTTTATGTAGGGGGCACTTTTTAGCACCCCACATAGCCCACAAATGAGCTAAAAGTGATTGGTACTTCTGCAAAGTCACTCCTGGAGCAGCTCTAAACCAGTTACAAGAATGTGCTGAGTGGAAGCCCGCGTGTACTCAGAGTGAGTCGGGCAAGCCCGAATGCCCCCCTCATTGTATGAAGACGTAAGGAAAAAGCAGTGACTTAGGTTCCAGCCCAAACATGATGTTTCCAGTTCCCGAACGGTCATTTCTTGTAGATTATTCTTCAAAATCTCCAACTGGTATATATATGGAGCATTTTTAAATCTTACCTCGCTCTTCTCCTTAATCTTGCAGCATGTCCGACAGCTCAGCTGGCTGTCATGATTCCTTGCAAAGTATTTTGCATTGCAGTTGTATGAGAGGCACTGAGGTATTTGAGCATCAGTACAGGAAAAGCACCTTGGAGCCTGCTGCTAGCTCAGAGTATCTTGGCCTGCAAGGTCTTCTCTCTATTAAACCTGTGTACAGATTGCAATCTGCATATGGTGCCTTGTTTGTTGTGCCCGTGGTGAAAGAGATCAAAAGGGCAGCTTTTCAAACAATGTTTTCAGTGTACGGGCCAACATTGACCAACTCAGCACCATCAGACATCAGGTTGGAAACTAATTGTCATTTAGAAAGTAAAAGCACAGCTCTACCCAAGAACATAATGGGGTTGGTAGTCTTTTTAGGTTGCCTAATGTTTCAGTGAATTTTTTATTTTATATTTGCATTTATGATGATGTGAACTACTCTGGTCAGTTTTCTGCATGTGTGCTATAAAAAAAAGCTTTGAAATAAATAAAAGATCTTGTGTGTTTCAGTTATCAGCATGTCTGCTGATGGAGGATTTGGTGCTGGGGGCAGCAGTGATGCTCAGCAAAGCCTGCAGTCTTTTTGGCCTCGGGTCATGGAGGAGATCCGCAATCTGACAGTGGTAAGCAAGAGCCCCTAAGCTGGGGAGAATCACTCGGTGTCCAGCTTGGGAATGAAACCTGCACAGAGCCCAATCCCTGTGTTCTTATATTCCATGCCAGTAATGCCGTCTTTGAGTCTCTTGTGCTCATTTAGCAGTCTGAGGTCCTGATTTACTAAGCTTTCTTCTCATACATGCAGAATAGAAGGAAAGCTGTAATGAAACAGACCCTAAGCATGAAATAAAAGCCCGTGTCAAACTGTAACGTGGATTCTTCTTTAGTAAAATCTTTGTTCTCCTATTTAAAACTGAATTAAAAAATATCTAACACTCTCTCATTGCTGGAAAACTTATAAAAACTTAATTTGGATAGGTTACAAGTCCAAGGTTTAACAAAGGCCTAGTAAAACTCTTGCTACCTAATTTGGAAAGGGAGAAGATGATGTTTACAGTTTGTTCATTTGGACGATAGCCAGAGAACATACCATGTTTTCCTGCAGTCCCAGCAAAGTGTTGGGACTTACATTAGAAGTTTATTATTGTAAAAGGACACTGCATATAGACTGAGCCATCATGGCCATATTCAGCAAGTATCTGCCACTCTTGCCACGCCATTTTCCAGTCAGAAGACTCTTCTTGTGCAAGGGACTTGTGGGAAAATTGAAATCCTTTGTTAGTGTCGCCAAGTTTGCCTTTCACAAGCACCAGCGTAAGGCAATCTCTTCTGCACGTCTGTCAGACCATAATGGGCTCAGCTTGCAATGTTTTCCTTTTGTTTTCAGCTTGAGAATATTGGATGCCTACTCTCCTTCAGTTCATCTCCCTTACTCGACTTAGCCAGTTGTGGAACCAGCAACTTCAATTATGTCATTAATTTTCCTAAATACATCCTGAAAAACATAGTCCGGTTCCTGCCCTCAGTAGCAGTGTGTTATCTCTTTACTAAAATATAAATACGAAAGCATAAATCACAGGGTAATGCTGGTGTGTAAGAAGTAAAAGTCCTAGAGTCGAGCGGGTTACACTGGAGCTAGGAGGCCAGGTGATATGGGGTGAGGACAAAAACTGTCCCTGGATTGGGGCTGAAACCTTAGAAGCAGTCACACACCATGGCTGGCAGTTGGGAGATATCCTTAGCAGTGTGGACAGAGAGAACAGAGAGCAGACTTGGATGGGTTGGTTTGTTTGTATTTATTTATTTATTTTCTGTCATGTACTATGTTTTGTATTTGCACAGTAAGCATCTTGGATGGGCTTCTGGAAGATGAATGTTTACTCTGCTAGGCCTATTTGATTCTCCTCCTAACGGCTAGCAGCATACAGAGGGGTTATCTCTCTTCCTTTTTCTATTGCAGAAAGATTTCCGAGTGCAGGAGCTGCCGTTGGCTCGCATCAAGAAAATCATGAAATTGGATGAAGATGTGAAGGTGCAGGGAAAAAGTCAATGGTTTTACCATCTAAGAAATGTCTGCTCTTAAGGGCCTAAGCTGGAAAGGTTTTCTCTCATGCTTAGTACGTAGGCTGCTTAGTCAGAGCATATTTTTCTGTAGGCAGGGCTCTGCCCAGCTTCTTCCCTGGACACAAAATGGGAGATGCAGGACCCAAGATATTTAGTCAAATTTTCTATGTAAACTGCACAATGATTTCATGGGCTTTTATTAGAGAAAGGAATGTTGCCTGCGTGAAGGTCCCTGAAAAGAGAGCCTCGTCCCTCTGCCTCCCATGCTCTAACGTGCTATCCCTTTAATACTTAAATTTCAGGTGAGAACTATTTCTAATGAACTTTAGTGATATAGGAAGGCTCTGAAAATCACAATGCCACTAGAGGGAAGGCCAGTGAGTTGTGCTTATTTCTAAAACATTCTGCGTGCAAATAGAAATGTCTTCCACCCTGAGGCAAGTGGGAAGGGTAGAGGAGCCATAATGACAAACCTAATAAATGAGCAGGCCAGGCTGAATCCAGAGTTTCTGCTCTGGCTTTTGTTTTGCAGATGATCAGTGCTGAAGCGCCGGTGCTGTTTGCTAAAGCTGCTCATATTTTCATCACAGAATTAACGCTGCGGGCTTGGATACACACGGAGGACAATAAGCGTAGGACCCTTCAGGTGCTGACTCTGCTTTCATGATATTGTCTTATAGAAGCAAAGTGGAATGAAATGACTGCAGTGTAGAAGCAACAAAAGTCCTTTCTTTTCATGTCATTTGTTTTTGGAGAAGGTATTAAAATATTACCTATGTTCAAATTGCTAACTCTCCAGATCTCCCTCTTTTTTTTTTTTTTTTTTTATGTTTGTCAACAGAGGAATGACATCGCAATGGCAATTACAAAGTTTGATCAGTTTGACTTTCTAATTGACATCGTCCCTCGAGATGAGCTTAAACCTCCAAAGCGACAGGTGAGGGAGAAGGGAATATTATGGGACTGCCCCGTGTATTCACACTGCATCTGTGCTGTGCCTCTGCAGCAGGGATGTTTGACTTTGGAGGAAAGAACCACGGGACCGCTGTGGGCTCGGATCTCCTGCTCTTGGTTCTGTTTTACAATGTCTCACTGGAGGGAGCAGAGGGGATATGTGCAGATTTCTTTGCTGTTACTCTGCAGTCTGTGTAGGCAGTTTTTGCGACTGTAAACATCCTTGACTGGAAGCTGTAAAGTTTTGTAAAGAGCTTTCAGTCGGATGTTTACAGCGGCAGGCTGCCACAGTCGCAATCCTAGCAGAACTGCCTGCTTTGAGGATAAAATTGCTGGGACATTGTGCTTATTTCTAACCTTTGATGATAAGATCAGTCTATGAAAGTTTAAATTAATCTTAATATGAGATGATTTACATATCTTTAATATGCCCTAGGCTACCACTGTAGGCTAGTGCTTACAGCACACTGTAGCCAACCTGGAGGTGCCTATTCAGTTCCCACTATTGGCTGTTGGACTTCAGTAGCTTTCTTTAGCATTAGACTTCTATATTTTAAAAGAGAATTGAACAAAGCATGCACTTTTTTCTGAGCACCTGAAGGAATGCTTTTAAAAGTATTTGCCACGAAAAAGCAGGAAGTGTAGAGGCAGCTACAGGGCAGCATCCCTGCACACTCACACTTGGTCAGCGTTCCCTTTACTTCGTTTGCTCTGGAATAGTCTTCTAAAGGATTATTGAGGATGCTGGTTATGTTTGGAATAAGGAATGGTGCTTTCCTTGGAAACTGGGGAGCAGGGCTTGGTATTATCTTTCTCTACATCACCCAGACTAACCGTGAGTGATGAGAGAGTTGGTGAATTGAAATTTTCTTTTAAGCAACTAAAAGAATAGAAACGTGACATCTTAGAAGCTGCCATGCTGTAGAGAGTGTAAACATCCTACACTCTCAGCTGTGAATTTAAGGTGGCTGGGAGAAGGGCGTTTACTCCCCCTGCCATGGACTGAGCACCAGGGAGTTTCTGGCCTGTGCCTTTTGCTGCTTAAATAATTTTTCTGATGAATCTGAACACATTGTCTACAAAAAAACAAACAAACCACGTAAGGATATCTTTTATACAGAAATGCTGTTCCATTTTCTTTACATTCATTAACTTCCGAGTATATGTAGCAAGAGGTTTGCTTTTTGCCGTGATGTACTAGTGCATATAAAGTCCACTGATGAGAGGTGAGCTTCGGCACTACTGACTAGTTCTTCAAATATCTGTACCTAGTCTTCAGGTAAAATCTGCAATGGGCCCTGCAGTGTGCAGTTCAGTAGCCTTTGGACCTTGCTGGTCTTGCTTTTAGCACCCTTAATAAGACTGAGCAGCCAGTGATGCACCTGTTTGGATTTTAATCATACTAATTGTTTGCCTGTATGCAGGTCATTAGGATGGAAAAGCCTGTAAACAGGAACACCCTTTTTTTTACTTTCAAATCTTAAGACACACTGTTAATTTTATGAAGGAGGTAATGAATGCATGGCCTTCCTTTTGATTTATCTCTGCATTTTACATTTCATTTTGGCTTCTCATGTAAATAATTGTTTCCCAGCTTTTATTGGGAAAGGTGCATGATGAGCTCAGACTGTTTACTGTCTCTTTTGTTTTGCCTGTGTTAGGAGGAGGTGCGCCAGGCTGTGACTCCAGCTGAACCTGTCCAGTATTATTTCACCCTTGCTCAGCAGCCCACAGTGCAGGTGCAGGGGCAGCAGCAAGGGCAGCAGAGCAGCACAGCAACTCTCCAGCCAGGACAGATCATCATTGCTCAGCCACAGCAGGGCCAGGTCAGTGAGGTCCACAGCTCTGGAAAATACTGGTACTGCTGGGCACCCTGCCAGTCAATACTGTTAGCAAAATAACTGCAGTCTCCTAACCAATGTCCCTTCTCTGGGCTCTCCGAATGTTGCTAGTGACACTTTGTGAATGCATATTGTAAAAGGGGAGATCAGACCCCAGATTTAGTGGAATATTCTGTGTGTTATATGGGGGCAGGTGGTGCACGTTGCTAATCTGGCCTGTTAGGTGTTGCTCTGAGACATCAATACTTGTGTGTTTGGATCCAGGGTACCCCACTTACCATGCAGGTAGGAGAAGGTCAGCAAGTGCAGATAGTCCAAGCACAACCACAGGGGCAGACGCAGCAGGCTCAGAGTGGGAGCGGCCAGACAATGCAGGTCATGCAGCAGATTATCACGAACACAGGAGAAATCCAGCAGATACCGGTAAGATAAAGAAGAAGGTGCGGGTGCAGCCCTGGGAGATGGGGTGCTTGAAATCCAGCCTTCTGTTACTGTTGTGTGCGGCCAGGCAGCAGAAGTGAGTGGACCTGCCCTGTTCAGCTGATTTCATCAAGTTTAACTCTAACACTTTAAACCGGCCTGGCCTGTTCTGATTGGGCTTTAGGTACATTAGGAAATGTCTGCACTCATTTAGAGCTTGAGTTTTGTTTGGGATCTCAAGACAGCTGGACATTTTCTGTGGCTGCTTGTTCTTGGAAGGGATAAAGCCAGAACTTTTATAGCCAAGGTTTGTTTCAAGCAGCCCTTGGTTGTGAATGCTAGGAGCTCTCCTATGCAGCAGCGTGTGATCTGCAGGGAATGGGTGTCTGCTGCACATGAAGCACATCTCTCTCTTTCTAGGTTCAGCTGAACACGGGCCAACTGCAGTATATCCGCTTAGCTCAACCGGTGTCAGGAGCCCAGGTGGTCCAGGGACAGATCCAGACTCTGGCAGCCAGTGCGCAGCAGGTAGGTCTTGGATCCCAGACAGCAGGCTTTGCTGCTTTAGTTTAGGTTAGTGTGGAAAACTCTCTCTTCAGCTGTGACCCACCATATGGGGGGGTCCTTTTCTGTCTCACCAGCCCCTTCTGTGCCCCCTGCCTTGTCAGTGGAGCATAACCTCTGAGACTGTACATTGATTTCTTCAGAAGTCATCACTTTGTTCCTTCAGTGCATTTTGCAAATCCTCTTTAAAGACAACACAACATTGAATGTAGAGCAGTTTCCCTTCACAGTCCTCTTCTTGCTGCCACCTTTGGGGGCTGGGAGTTGGCCAACCTCCTTGTTGCTGGTGGCTGTATTCTTCCTTGCCTGCTTGGCCCCATTTGATGTTACCAAGTTCACTTACTTGTACTATTTTCTGTCCCTTGCTTTCATTCACTCTTCATTGATCTGCACAGTGCATTGTGATGGTGGGTAAATTACTTATTTATGCCTCTCTTCTCTTCCAGATTTCACAAACGGATGTCCAGCAGGGCCAGCAGCAGTTCAGTCAGTTCACTGATGGGCAGGTACTGCACTCCACTTTCATGGGGCCTTGCAATTAGAGCAAGGAACAGCCAAGCTTGCACTTGTCTTCCCTTTTATTTCCATGCTCATTCCACCAACTACACTCCAAAAAAAAAAAAAAAAGGAGATGCTTGGCCTTTGGCTGGTGATGTGATGTGGTTGGAGCAGAGGAATGGGAGTCCAGCTCATGTACTTTAATCACGAGTCTCTCTGTATATTCTTCTTCCTTTGCTTTCAAGTAGTGAGAGAGTCAGAGTACACAGCAGTCTACCTTGGAGGTGGCTGCATCCAGATGTCTGTGCGCTACCTAGGATCCCATTTAGATAGAAAGAACTTCAAATGATGGCCATCATCCGCTGTTGACCCTGCTAAATCTTCTCCAGACCTATCTGATGCTTGATGAGACTGGATAATGCACTTAGTGTGCGCCCCTTTGCCCTTACTCCCAGCTTAGATATTGAGAAGAAAGGTATTTCTGTCAGGTCTTCCATTGCATGAAAGAAAAAGATGCACAGTGCATTCTGCTGAGCTGTTATCCTGGGGACTTTTTAAAGTAATATACAATTTAGTATTAACTAGACTTACTTTCTGTGTGAGCAGGGCTGATGGCCAAAACTTTTGCTCTTTAAAAGTGTTTTTATTGCCCCCTAGTGCTTTGCTAAAATATTTGGTACATCCCACTTAATGTGGAAAAACATTCTTTATTATGTTTTCAGTCTGAGGTGCAAAAATGTATTCACAAGGTACAAACCACTGGGAGTAGAACACCCCCTTCCCAAAGAGGCACTCACACAGTCTTGCTGTAGAGAAATTGTAACATCTGAATTTAGTTTTGCCTATTTCCCCATTCTCCAGCCACAATATATGTGCTTTGAAAAGCTTTTCATCCTGAGCCAGAGCTGTGTGGTTTAACGGGGATCTCTGTAGCTGCATGCTGAAGCCAACTGGCGAGAGGATTTATTCAATCATTCTGACGTCGCTCACTGTGGCTAGAAAACAGCAGAGATTCAGCAGAGCCTTCCAGTGTCTTTAAAAAAAACCAAAACAAAAAGCCAATGCACTCATTGCCCTGAGGCCTCGTTAACATAGTTCTGTGAGCACTGTATGGCTGCATGACTTTGTCTGCAGGATTTCTGAGATGCACAGAGTTTGAGAATTTACAATTGTGTTTTTATTTTTAACTTTTTCAGCAGCTCTACCAGATTCAGCAAGTGACTATGCCGGCAGGTCAGGACATCACTCAGCCCATGTTCATTCAGTCCAGTAGTCAGACGTCAGACGGAGCAGCTACACAGGTCACAGGGGATTGATCCACTGCCTACTCCTGGAGTAGCATGCCCTCTTACACCCGTCTCCACTTTCTCTCTCTCACACGCACACCATTATTGCCAGCCAAGTCCCAGGATGGCTTCGTGTTTCGGTGCCAGAGCACGCCGTTATCTACTGGTAATGAGAGCATGTCCAAGATGTATTTTCCAGCAGGATGCTCTGAAGGGTTGATTGCTTTTTAAATGAATATGTTTCATTATGAGTTTGACATTGTTACGTTCAAACTAAAAAGAGGAGAGTAATTGGTGTCCTAGAGTAAAGGTCAAAGCTTTGTTAATTTTGGTGAGATGCTGAAAGCAGACTTGGCACCACCTCAGCCCTGTTGACGAAGGGAGGCTTCTCCTCTCCCCTTAGACTTTCAGGTTCAAAGCCATATCCCAGCTTTATTTCTAAAGTATTTTGGTGAAATGCTGTCGTGTTTCTAGGTTTCCATGATGCAAGCATAATGCTCAGTATTGTTTTCCTGGAGGGAGGGAGGGGCAGATTTATGATCTGCTGTTGTACTGTGCTTGTATTCATCTGTACTTGCATTCTCATCACACCCAGGTCAAGTCAAAGAAGCTGACCCAGTCCTGGTTTTGCTCTTTGCATGCATGGAAGTGTAGTTCTGAGTATATCTGTCTGCGTGCATGCTGTGGGGCAAAACCTGGACTGGATCAGCATCTTCAGGTTGACCCTTCCCAGGTCCAGAGCTGTTGTGCACCACTTCTAAACATGCACTTAATGTGCACACAACCCTGAAGTTGCATAGTGTGATGTTTTAGGATCATTTCTCTGTGTGGTGAGAAGATTGCTTGAAACCTTCCAAGCATCCAGTCCTTGTGCCGGCCTCCTGATGTTCTTTTGGAGCCCCTTGTGGTTATAATTTGATCTATGAACAGTGAAACCTGGTTTTGCTGTGCATACGGCAGCTGCTGATCGTGTGCTCATTAAAGTTTCCATGTTGCCTCTCACCTTCGTAGCTGTGCGTAGAGGGCTTGCTTTCTCCGTCTGTCTGGCTTGGTTTGGGTTTCATTATTTGAGTTTAAGGACGAGTCCATGATGAAATGACTCCTATGTTTCAGTAACATCCTCTGCTAAGAGCAGAAGTTGTCCTGACCTGTGCCAGAAATAGAGCTGAGGGCTTCAGGGAGGGAACTTTTGCTGGGGGTATTTTTAAGTTGTTTTTTTTTATATTGTGTTTGTGGCTGCATGTATAATATTCTGCATGAACAGCAATAAAACTTCTTTTTAGATAAGCTGGTTGTGTCTTTTTCTTGTGAGACCCAGACTTCTAGATGCTAATCCAGCACCCACCAAAACACATCCTTGTGCCATTGATCATGACCAGCTAAGCATCCTTTTCCTTTGTTCCCGGTCATGTGCCTTGTTTGCAGCTCCATTACAAAGGGCCGGTAAATACCTACAGTAGTAAAGGTAACTTAATACATTTTTTGACTTCATCAGGTCCAAACAGAATAAGCAGTTTAGAAGTGACTCATAGAAGGCACTCGATAAGAGGGGATTGATGATCAGACTCCCTGCACCCTCTCATTGGAAGGCCTTTTAGGATTCACTTGTATTTTTTGGTAAACATCATCTTTTCTTCATTCTGTTCTGAGGAAGCAAGTAAAAAATATATTAAGATGTGATATCAACTTATATGTTTTTTTTGTTCTCGTTAACCTTTTATTTCTGTGCATTCAAGTGGACTAACACAGTAGCCACACTACTTTGTCCAAAATGTAAGTATTTACATTATTCTCTCGCGGCATGTCAAATTAAGTGGGATTTATGTATTTAGTCATTCCTGATTCTATGCCTCCTTTATTGGATATCTCTAGGTAAGTCACAAAAAATGTAGTTCCCTGTACATACCAGGATCAGTCCAGACCGCTGGGTTATGCCTCCCTTCCAGCAGATGGAGTCAGAGAAAAAAGCTGAAGGCACCCCCTGATAACCCCTTGTACCACCTGCGGTCCTTCAATATTTCTCTGACTCCAGCAGATGAAGGATGGCATAACCTGCGGTCCTGATCCTTTTACAAATTTTGATCTTTCATTGGTGTGAATGATTATTCTTTGTATCCATAGTTACCTTTGGCTAGATCAACTGTTACTTAAAAAAAAAAAAAAAGTAGAGAAAAGGTAGTGTTCGAGTTTAATAAGTTCAGTCAGAAAGCAGTGGGCTGCAGCCCTCCCAAGGGGGGGTGCCCACTTGGTAGCAGGCAAGGCTGGGCCGGGTGCCCTACAGCCTAATTTCCCGGAGAACTTTGGTGCCTCAGCCCGGTGAGTAGGGGGGATTTACCGGTGGGCCGTTCCCTCACCCCTAATGATATAGAGAAGCTTCATTCCTCTGTTAAGAGCCCAGGGACGTGTCATTCCCCTGGTTTGCAGGGGTTAAAATTTAAAAAAAAACAAAACATTTAAAAGTTTTTAAACATAGCCGGTTGTAATCTCCCCGGGTCTCTGGAGGGGGTAATTGCTTACCCAGCGAATTTTTCTGTGGCAGCTCAGATGGCCATGCTGCGGGGATTGTGCGGCTCTCCCGCAAGGGACTTTGCTCGCGTTTCATCCCCAGGGGGGGAAGGCCCTTCTCAGGTACTGGGTGCAGGCAAGCGGCCATCCCTTACGTGATCGTGAGGGTTAGAAAAAGGTCTCCTTGCTCGCAATCGGAGGCCGTCCCCGAGAAGTGCGGGAATGGCGGCCATTTTGCCCGATTCTAGGTCTGATACTACGCTCCGGGGGAGGGGAATCCCCTCCGTGGCTTTCTCCTCATAATTTAAGTCCTGAAAGGCCTTGCGGTTTGGGTGTTGACTCCCCACCTATTCCCGTCTTGCCTCCGGGGGGGCCCTTAAAGCAGCAGCACCCCTTTTCTTCTCAATTTGTATTATTGTTGCATAAAGCTTACATGGAGGCTGAGGCAGATTGGAATTTGCAGGAGCCTCCACCTGCAAAGCTTCCTAGGCCTGCAGAGAGGGTCAGCGGCCCCTAGGGTCCAGCCACCACCAGTTCCTGATGCTGTGGTGCTGCCATCCCCTGTCCAGCCAGATCCCAATCCTCAGGATCCTCCCACGGGCGATGACGTTGACAATGCCACCCCGGTTGACGGGGATGACCTGTGAGTGCTCCGGTTATTTCGCAGGGAGGAGCTGGACCCCTTGATCCCTCATGTCCTTGATGAACTCGATATTCAGGTGTCGCAGCCCACGGCGGAGCCTTCCTCGGGGGATCCGGTCTTGTCGGGTCTTCGGGCCCCCCCTCCTCTAAAACCTTCCCTTTTCACCCGATGCTTTTGCAGCTTATGACTCTGGAATGGGATGCACCTGAAGCCAGCCTGCGAGTTAGTAGAGCCATGGAAAAGCTTTATCCGCTTCCGGAGGAATCCTTTGATCTGCTTAAGATTCCTAAGGTGGACTCTGTGATCGCTAAGCGCACAACCATTCCTGTGACGGGAGTGGCAGCTCTTAAGGACCTCCAGGATAGGAAGCTGGAGGTTCTTCTCAAAAGGATTTTTGAGGTATCTGCGCTGGGCGTCAGGGCGGCCGTGTGTAGTAGTCTCATGCAGAGAGCTACTATTAGATGGGTACAGCAGTTGCTCACAACTCAGGAGCTTCCCCTGGCGGAGGTGGAACAGGCGGACCGTATAGAGGCGGCAGTAGCTTATACGGCGGATGCTTTGTATGATCTACGTACATCCTCGCGCACGATGGCCTCTGTGATGTCGGCAAGGAGGCTTTTTTGGCTTCGCAACGGGTCGGCTGACATCTTGTCGAAGTCTCAGCTGGGTTCCTTCCCATATAAAGGAAAACTGTTGTTTGGAGATGACCTGGAGCACCTAATTAAGGCCTTAGGGGACAATAAGGTTTACAAGCTCCCGGAGGATAAGCCCAGGTCTTCTCACCCTCTCGGCTCGTTTTGCAGTTGTTTTCGGGGTCAACACCATTTTCCTCCTCGACAAGTGTCGGCATGGTCCCAGTCTTGGGCTCATTCCTTTCGCAGTAGACTGCCTCCTTGTGATGGAGCCTCCCAAGGATTCTTCGCAAAAAACGAGTCTACCCAATGAAGGTGCACTGGCCCATTCAGCCGTTCCGGAGATCGGAGGTTGCCTTTCTCTGTTTCACGAGGAATGGGTCAAGATTACTTCAGATCAGTGGGTTCTAAACATCATAGAACACGGTTACACTTTGGATTTTGCTCACCCACTACGGGATCTGTTCTTGGTGTCGTCTTGCGGGTCCCGGGCAAAGCAGCAGGTGGTGCTCCAGACTTTGGCTCGTTTGAAGGCTCTGGGGGCGATTGCCCCAGTCCCGCCGGATGAGCGTTGGACCGGAAGGTACTCGATTTATTTCGTAGTGCCCAAGAGGGCTCCTTCCGTCCGATATTAGACTTAAAGAAGGTCAACAGAGCGCTTCGGGTACCTCGTTTTCACATGGAGACATTGAGGTCTGTCATTGCAGCAGTCCACAAAGACTAATTTTTGGCCTCTTTGGATCTGATGGAGGCACATAGGAATCCAAGAGCGTCATCGGACGTTTCTGTGATTCATGGTCCTGGGCAAGCATTACCAGTTTCGGGTGCTTCCGTTCAGGTTGGCGACAGCTCCTCACGTATTCACCAAGGTGGTATTGGCAGCGGCCGTCAGACGAGAGGGGATAATAGTCCACTCCTATTTGGACGACTGGCTCATTCGGACAGAAGTCTGAGGATCTTTGCAAAGTGGTGGTTCGGTCGGTGTTGCATTGTCTCTACACTCTCGGATGGGTAGTCAATTTCATGAAGAGTCAATTGGTACCTTCCCAGGGGTTGCAATTCCTGGGAGCCCATTTCAACATAGTTGTGGGCAAGATTTTTCTTCCACAGGACAGAATGCTCAAGCTGATGTCTCAGGTGCGCCGTCTTTTGGCCCTCCCTTTGCCCAAGGAGTGGGACTATTTGCAAGTTCTTGGCTCTATGGCATTTACTCTAGAGTTGGTCCCCTGGGCGTTTGCTATGAGATCTTTGCAGAGGGCATTGCTTTCCCAATTGGACCCAAAGTCCGAAGAGTTCCATTTACTCTTCCCCCTCATGGATCCCGCCAGGAGCAGTCTCGATTGGTGGTTTGTTCCCGATTACTTACAGCAGGGGATGGATCTAGAGAATCCCCAGTGGATGATTGTGACTACAGATGCCAGCCTCTTTGGTTGGGGGGCAGTCT
This sequence comes from Rhinatrema bivittatum, assembly GCF_901001135.1. Taxonomy (NCBI): domain Eukaryota; kingdom Metazoa; phylum Chordata; class Amphibia; order Gymnophiona; family Rhinatrematidae; genus Rhinatrema; species Rhinatrema bivittatum. The sequence continues at coordinate 98,898,646 of NC_042625.1, forward strand.
GTCAGTCACAATCTGCACAGGGGCAATGGACAGCTCAGGAGTCCAAGTGGTCCATAAATCGGTTGGAGATGAGGGCGGTTCGTCTAGCGTTGCGCAGTTTTCTCCCACTTGTTCGGAATCAGTCGGTGAGGGTTCTATCCGACAATGCGATGACTGTGGCGTACATCAACAGACAAGGAGGAACAAAGAGTCGTCCAGTCGCTACAGAGGTGGACAAGTTGATGGTCTGGGCGGAGCGCCATCTGGTCTGGTTAGCGGCATCTCACATAGCCGGAGTGGACAACGTTCAGGCAGATTTTCTCAGTCGCCAGCGGCTAGACCGGAGAGTGGGAGCTATCCGAGGAGGCAATGCAGCTCTTGATTCATCGGTGGGGAATGCCCCGTCTGAATTTGGCTACTTGGCTGAACGCAAAGGCAGCTCGTTTCTACAGTCGCAGGAGGGAGCATGGGGCAGAAGGGGTAGATGCATTGGTCCTTCTGTGGCCCCACGACATACTACTCTGTGTTTCCTCCTTGGCCGTTGTTGGGAAAAGTCTTGAGGCGAATAGAGTCCCACCGGAGGCCGGTGATTCTCGTAGCTCCGGAATGGCCATGGAGGCCATGGTTCGTAGATCTGATCAAGCTAGCGGTTGACGGTCCCATGCGTCTCGGTCACCTTGCGAATTTACTTTGACAGGATACAGTATTTTTCGATCAGGCAGCTCGCTTTTTGTCTAGCGGCTTGGCTTATGAGAGGCGGCAGTTGAGAAAGAAGGGGTATCCAGATGTGGTTATCTCTACTCTGCTGCGCGCACGGAAGACTTCTACTTCTCTCACTTATGTTCGAATGTGGAAGGTTTTCGATTCCTGGTGCAGCGGGTTGAAGGTGTCCCCGCGCCATGCCTCTATTGTGCACATTCTCACTTTCTTACAGGAAGACTTAAAGAAGGGACTGGCGTACAGCTTGCTCCGGGTTCAGGTAGTGGCATTAGGATGTTTAAGAGGTAAAGTTGATGGTATGTCTCTTGCAGGACATCCTGATGTGATGCGTTTTTTGAAGGAAGCCAAACATTTACACCCGCTGGTGCATGCAGTGTGTCCTTCGTGGAGTTTGAATTTGGTTCTCCATGGGCTCTGTGGTCCTCCCTTTGAGCTTATCAAGTGGGCTACCTTGAAAGATTTAACACTCAAGGTGGTGTTCCTTGTGGCCATCTGTTCGGCCAGACGAATGTCTGAGATTCAAGCGTTGTCCTGCAGAGAACCGTTCTTGCGGATCTCTGATTCTGGGGTTTCACTTAGGACGGTGCCTTCTTTTCTGCCAAAGGTGGTATCGACATTTCACATAAACTAGTCAGTTGAGTTACAGCTTTTCCGGATTTAGATTGGAACTCTCCTCAGGTTCATGACTTGAGGAGACCGGATGTCCGCCGGATACTTCTGCGGTACTTGGAAGTGACTAATGCTTTTCGTTTGTCAGACCATCTTTTTGTCTTATGGAGCGGTCCTAAGAAGGGATGTAAGGCTTCCAAGGCTACTATTGCCCGATTGTTGAAGGACACCATTGCTTCGGCATATATATGTCATGGCCGGCAAGTGCCAGATGGTCTGAAGGCTCATTCAATCAGATTTCAAGTGGCATCTTGGGCAGAGAGCCAATGTGTTTCGTCACAGGAGATTTGCAGGGCAGCTACTTGGAAATCTTTGCACACATTTGCTAAGCATTACCGTTTGGACGTCCGGGCTCCGGATGTTGATTCTTTTGGCAGCAGTGTGCTTCGAGCGGAACTCTGTGTCCCACCCCATTTAGTTCAGCTTAGGTACATCCCAGCGGTCTGGACTGATCCTGGTACGTACAGGGAAAAGAAAATTGGTTCTTACCTGCTAATTTTTGTTCCTGTAGTACCAAGGATCAGTCCAGACGCCCGCCCAGGGTTATAGTGTTCCGGAGAGTCCGTAAGTCTGCACCATTGTTTTCTCTTTCTGCAGTGTTTTAAAGACTATGAAGAAGCATCCTAATCCGTACTCTGTTCCTGTACGTAGTTTTCACAGGTTATTGTTCAGTGGAGTTCTCTTGATCTAGTCATTGGTTGTTTTAAATTTACTTCATTCTGCTTTGATATTGATTATACTGAAGGATCGCAGGTGGCACACCGGGTTATCAGGGGGTGCCTTCAGCTTTTTTTCTCTGACTCCATCTGCTGGAAGGGAGGCATAACTCAGCGGTCTGGACTGATCCTTGGTACTACAGGAATGAAAATTAGCAGGTAAGAACAATTTTCTTATCTCATGCATATCAGAGCAATCAAGCACTAAACCAATGGTGCATCTCTGCAGTCTCTCCTTTATTCTATAATAATTTGCTTATTTTCTTCAATGATAGAGTAATATTTTCTGTGCTATCCATGCCGGTGTAACCCTTTTATACGATATGGGCATCAGTTTTGTGGCAGTTCTTTGGTACAACTCCCATTTCTGGGAATAGTATGTTCTGTATGAGCAAGGACTTGGCCTAGAACTCTCGACACCGGACGTCTTGCATTAAACAGGTTTATCTGATGGCAGGACCCTTCTTCATGATATATTCAGTGCCTTAGACATAAAAATGAGCAGTTCTAATGGCAGCTGTGCCAGTCTGAGGCACAACCTGATGATATTATGAGGGCTGTGCCTAGTGTACAGAGGTAAAGATCTTTCAGAATTCTCCCTTCCTGTACCAAATAATGTTCAGGGCCAGGAGAATTATTAAGAAGGGAATGGTTAATAAAACGGAAAATGTCATAATGCCTCTATCGCTCCATGGTGAGACCGCACCTTGAATACTGTGTACAATTCTGGTTGCCGCATCTCAAAAAAGATATAGTTGCGATGGAGAAGGTACAGAGAAGGGCAACCAAAATGATAAAGGGGATGGAACAGCTCCCCTATGAGGAAAGACTAAAGAGGTTAGGGCTGTTCAGCTTGGAGAAGAGACGGCTGAGGAGGGATATGATAGAGGTCTTTAAAATCATGAGAGGTCTAGAACGGGTAGATGTGAATCGGTTATTTTCACTTTCGAATAATAGAAGGACTAGGGGGCATTCCATGAAGTTAGCAAGTAGCACATTTTAGACTAATCGGAGAAAATTCTTTTTCACTCAACGCACAATAAAGCTCTGGAATTTGTTGCCAGAGGATGTGGTTAGTGTAGCTGGGTACAAAAAAGATTTGGATAAGTTCTTGGAGGAGAAGTCCATTAACAGCTATTAATCAAGTTTACTTAGGGAATAGCCACTGCTATTAATTGCATCAGTAGCATGGGATCTTCTTAGTGTTTGGGTACTTGCCAGGTACTTGTGGCCTGGTTTGGCCTCTGTTGGAAACAGGATGCTGGGCTTGATGGACCCTTGGTCTGACCCAGCATGGCAATTTCTTATGTTCTTAGGGGCATCAAATTTGTAATAGTTCACATCTTTATTCGGAAGAAACTCCTAAAACTTGAATTGTTCAGTGGAAACAATAGAAAACTGTCTCCGACACGTGCACAGTGTTTCGCCCCGAAGGCTTCGGGAGGCAGTTTTCTGTTTCCACTGAACAAGTTTTAGGAGTTTCTTCTGAATAAAGATGTGAACTCTTACGAATTGGTAAGGACCTCTTCAGTTTTGCTACACTCCTCTTCTGTGCGTAACATATGGAGTGTGGAGATATGTTCTCTGTTATGCATGCAGAAAGTTCACCATGTTGTTACCTTTGCTTGGCGAAGGCACACAGCTGACCACTGGAGGGCACCTTACCACAGCTGGTGCAATGGGCGACCTTGAGAAGATCTCAGCTGCTGCGCTGTATGTACTCTGTGTGCTCTGAGGGTGGGAGGGGCATAAGCAGAAAAGGCTCCTTACTTATGGAAACCCTTTCTGCCATGAATTTGTTTGTTACAGGCCCTCTTCCCTTTTATTGTAGCAGCTTAAGACCACTTAACACATGGAAACAGGGGCGTTTGGAGACCACAAATTTGAGGTGCAGTCTGTGTGGATAATTAGGGTGATCCAATACAGCAGTGCTCTTTGAGCCAAGGCTTGCGGACCCCTCGTGATGCCCCCTGGTGATTGGTACATCTCCTGTGCATGCTATTTTGCGCACAGCCTGGCTCACAGAGCGAATCGTGCCTCTCTTCATGTGGAGCCACAGAAGAGTGGAAATTGTAGCCAGAACCCCCTCCCCAGCAGGAACAGGGTGGCAGAAAGGTGGCAAGGCCTGCTGCCTCCTCTCCATGGACCCACAGAGGCATGGGTGGTGAGAGCGAGCTGTGGGAAGCAAGCAAAGATGGCCAGGGACTGGTGTATTGAGAGGCCATGGGTCTCTGATCCTTCCTCAGCAGCTGACTGGTGTAGAAATTACATCATCCCCGTGTGGCCAAGTTCCAAGGTTGGCAGAGGAGAGTTGCCCAGGGATGGGAGTGGCGCCTTAGTGTGAGCTGTTCTAGGGGGATGGGGAGGAGCGGTCACCGTTCCTGTCGGGGCCAAATCTTCAATTATGTTGTAGTCTCCCTTAGTCCGGCAAGATTTACAACCTTTCTCTAGAATCGTAGCATGAGATGGTGGTATGAGAATGGAGTAAGCAGCATTGTGTGATTGTTGGGACATCACATTGAAGAGAAATTTGATTTTGTGAATATTCATTTCCAGTACATTTAAAAAAAACAAACCTAGTAGAGAACACCTGTCCAAGGACAGGGAATATTGTGACGTGTAGGGAGGGGACTGGCCAATTCAGAGGGAGGAGGGGTGGAGCTGGAGAGTATACCAGAGGGCTGAGCTCAGTTTCCATATGTGGTAGTGGACTGGACAATACAGAGAGAGAGAGGGCTGGGGCAGAGCTTACTTTGCATACCAGCGGTGCAGGGCAAATAGCCTCTTTATTATAGTTTGGATAAAGAATCATTTTTGAGTTCTGCTTGCATTCTCTTACCCTCAGCTTCCCCTCGCGTCATTGGCATACATCTACCCTTATTGCCCCATTTATTATCAAACGCTGATTTGTCAGAACTTGATTTTCGCTCCGTTATCCAAGCTCTGTTAATAAACAGTTTTGATTATTGTAACTATGTATTAGGCCTTCCAGATTCCAAGATAAGGGCCCTTCAAATTGCTTTAAATACTACTGCTCTTATTGCTGGAATTTCAAAATATGAGCTCATTACACCTATTTTTAAATTTCTTCATTGCCTACCAATTTTTTGGTGAGTGCCTCTGTTGGAAACAGGGTGCTGGGCTTGATGGACCCTTGGTTTGACCCAGCATAGCATGTTCTTTATTTTATTACTAATTTTTAAGGACTTACATTCTATAGTTCCAGTATCAATCAGAACTTTACTTAAACTTTATACCCCGGTCGATCATAGGGAAAATGGCTTGAAATTCCTTCTGTCAAACTATTCCACTTGTGTGAAAGAAGAGGGCATAGTTTTGCAGTATCCGGCTTGGACCTGGGGAATGGGTTGCCTGATAACATCAGAGCTGAGCCATGTATCAAGATTCGGGAACAGCTAAAGACAGATCTATTTAAACAAACTTTTAATGACTGATTATACTGTGATGCTGTTATTTTTTATATCTTTATAGTTTAGCAGTGAAAATGTATATGCACACACCCCCATTTAGTACTGGAATTCTGGCGTTTGGCATTAATGCCATGTCTTGGATGTAATTTAGGCAGTAACACAGCAGTACATAGTCTTTGAGTATTGGAGAGTATTACATCTTTTCCTACCTAACAGGCTGATACAGTACAGTGCACTCCGGCAGAGTGCACTGTTAACCCGTGATTGGACGCGCGTTTTCCCTTACCCCTTATTCAGTAAGGGGCGGAAAAGCAGTAAAAACTGCTTTTCTGTGCACCCTCCAACTTAATATCATGGCGATATTAAGGCGGAGGTCCCGAAGAGTAAAAAAAAGTTTAAAAAAATAAATAAAAATTGGATGTGGGCTGGCGGCTGTCGGGTTGAAAACCGGAAGCTCAATTTTGCCGGCGTCCGGTTTCCAAGCCCGTGGCTGTCAGCGGGCTCGAGAACCGACGCTGGCACAGTTGAGCGTCGGCTGTCAAACCTGCTGACAGCCGCCGCTCCTTTTGCCTGTTTCTACTGCCGGGCCTCATTTAAATACTGTATCGCACGCACAGGAGCGTGGCCTGTGCGCGCGCCGGGAGAGCGGGCATTCACCTGCTGTCCCGCGGACTTTATTGAATCGGCCTGTAAGATTATTAAATAGTAAGATAACAGGTTCAAATATTCATTGCTTGCAAAATTTCCATCTTAAGGCATGAGCTCTTTGGTTGTGGTGTTTTTAATTTACCATGTTTTAAACATTTTATGTTTCTAGTGTCCATATTGACTCATTTAAATGTATTGTCTTAATATTATTATGAATGTTCAACTTACATCACTTAGGCGTATTGGATGAGCAATTCAAAAATTTGGTAAATAATAAATCTTTTGTCTCACTTTATTCCTTTGTCTTTGCCTCTGGGAAGGCACAGCACGAGCAGCAGCGTAACCTACACACACAGGCACAGCACGAGCAGCAGCGTAACCTACAGACACAGCACGAGAAGTAGCGTAACCTAAACACACACACACGAGCAGCAGCGTAACCTGCACACATGCGCATACACACGGGCCCGGCACAGCACGAGGAGCAGCAGCATAACCTACGCACACGGGCCCGGCTCAGCACGAGGAGCAGCAGCGTAACCTAAACACGCCCACACGCGCACGGCACAGCACGAGGAGCAGCAGCGTAACCTACATACACGTAGACTGGTTCAACTACAACCCTATTGCAGCTCAAGTGGCCCCTGCTTAAATAGTGAAGGCCATTGCAATAAAGAATGTGAGAACCTGCAAAGCATTCAATTCATTCCAGTGACACTACTACCTGATTAAGCTTAGCAAGAATAAACCTTAGAACTAATAGTACAGAATCAATCTATTAATTCCTAATCAAGCTGTCTTGGGGTGGCAGAGTGCTGTAGTGATGTCCCTAATCCTGCTGCAAGGTGCCTGAATCTGCTGCATTGAGGAGGGAACAGAGAAGAGCCACGCTGAAGGCCATGGAAACGAATTTAAACCCTGATCCATGCTTGTTTAATGGTGGTTACTGAATTATAAATAGAACAGGAAGAAGGGGACTGGTGAACTTTGGCTGTCTTTCAGTTCCATGACGAATTGGTATTTTCTCCTCTGCTGATTTAAGGATCTTTCAGGGTAATTCTGCTGGAGCCACTTTTTAGGAAAGGGAGGGACGGGTACCTTTTTAGCTTTGGGCTTCCTAGAGCACAGCTTGGGTGTCGGAGCATAGCCTGTCCTGCCTTATCTTCTTAAAACCCTGAACACAGTGAAAAAGAGTGTTTGCTTTAAGGCCTGAAGCTGTAAAGCAGTGTTTCTCAACCCTCTCCTGGAGCCACACACAGCCAGTCAGGTTTTTAGGATATCTATGATGAATATGCATGAGACATTTGCATACAGTGGAGATCAGGGTCTTCAAATCAATCTCATGCATATTCATTCTTGCAATCCTGAAAACCTGATGGATTAGGTGTACCTTTTATTTCTATTCTGCTTTCCCAGGACCTGACCTGTTGAGTCGTACCACACAACCACAATTAAAGGAGGATGAAACATCCTTACAGCAAAAAGCCATCCAGTAAGGAAGGAACGGCTGGCTTGTGGGGCCCTGATGGGGGATAGGAGCTGAAATTGATAGATGGCTGCAAGGGAGACCAGAGTGCACTTCTTGCATTGCCTGCCAGCTGCTCTGCCTTTTATTCTGAAACACGTGACGGCCTGCTGTGATGTGGCACTGGTTTCTGCACATGCATGCCTTCCCGAGCTGTGGGTACCGCTGATGCCAGAATGGTTTGACAGGGGCTGTAAAAGGAGTAAGTGTTAAGGACCGCAATCTTTTGAAAATGGGCACCAAAGACTGCAACAATGTAAGATGGCAGAAAAAATGTGGGCCTTTCACTGCTACACAGGGCAATGGACTGAGAGCACGCGGAGTAATTCTATTACAGAAAGGGCGTGCAAGCAAGACCAGAAACTTTCAGGGTGAAAGAGCACGGATCCTCTTGTGCCTGTTCAGCTCTTCTTTCTGTGCTTGTGACTGCATCAGTTCCAGTTCTGAATAGGGTTGTGGCCACCTCCATATTTTTTTTTAAATATCTTACCTTTTAACAGTAAACCACAATATGGCATAGACAATAACCAGTAGGCAAGAGCCCAAACATTAACATGATTAGTACATCCGCTTGCAAAACTACACCATACTTAATCTGTAATCTTAAATTTTATCTTTGCTACGGTTGTTGGGAGAAACCCTATGATCTCCAACCTTATAATGATGCTGCATGGTGACAGGAACCCGTTTGATAAAAGGGTCCCAAATCTTGAAAAAGACCGATCGTCTGCTCTTCCTCGATAATGTCCATGTTTGATATTCTAGGTTCCAAAAAATCTAGCATTTCTGCAAACCAAAATTTAAATGTTGGGGTGTCCCTTTGAATCCATTTGTGTAAGATACATTTCCTGGCAATGCTAATACCTTTGAGCAGAAGGTAGTAAGTCAGATTATTGCAACTCACATCTTCTACCAAGATGCCAAGCTTTGGGATTGGGCACCCCAACAGAGTTGCTGATTAGTCCAAGACCAATTCCCAAAAGTCCTGAATTTGAGGGCATTCCCAGAGCCCATGACTCAGTGACACTTGAGTTGTTGGGCGTTTGGCCTGATCGCACCCCTGCCCCACGGCAGCCCCCAGCGCCGACCACGAGGCACTGAGCCGCGACCCGAGGCGCCTCCCTCGGCCCTCCTCCGGGCCGGAAGCAGCCAATCAGCCCCACCACCAGCCGCCAATAGCAGCAGGGCCAGGAGCCCTTTAAATCCACCGCGGCGGCGAAAACCCGGCCTCTTACCTGCTCCAGCGGCTCCGATCGTTGCGAGGCCTGCGCAGCCGGCGCCGAGGCCCACCGGGGTAAGGCCTGATCGCACCCCTGCCCCACGGCAGCCCCCAGCGCCGACCACAAGGCACCGAGCCACGACCCGAGGCGCCTCCCTCAGCCCTCCTCCGGGCCGGAAGCAGCCAATCAGCCCCACCACCAGCCGCCAATAGCAGCAGGGCCAGGAGCCCTTTAAATCCAACGCGACGCCTAGGCGTCGCATGCCGAGCGTCGCACGACAAAGGGGCTGGCCCCTTTGTGCGCCCCTTAGTGCAGCCCAGAAGAGCAGCCCAGAAGCCAGGTCTCAATCACAGCTGGGTCTTAAGGTAAGCCCGAAAGTATCTCAGCTAGCGGCAGCGAAAACAGGCCCTCTCAGCAGACCTAACCTAATAGCCGTAGACGAACCCACAGTGTCAGACCCACCACCCTCTTCCTGACACCTATAGACTAGAGGACACTGCAACTACTGTTCCAACCATTGTCTAACAGCCACCCATCAGTCATCAGAGAAGCTACCAGCCCTCCGTCACCCCAACCACAACTTCGGATTCCAAGTAAGGATACAATTCAACACACCACCACCGTATCATGCACCCTATACCTATACCAACTATCCAGTACACACCTAAACCCAAACCCAATAAACCCAGGATTCTAGGCATACGACATCAGAGATTGATTCCAATCATGATCTCCCCCATGACCCAAACGCTAGGATTAACATTATTCACGCTCACACTATTCAACGCCCAATCGATCACAAAAAAACTACACCTCAACGACCATCTGACAGACAACAACCCCGATATTTGCGCCATCACAGAAACATGGCTGAAACCCACAGACACAGTCCTATTAAACCAGCTACCCAACCATCTTTATGACGTTCATTCAATCCCTAGAATCAAAAAAAGGGGTGGAGGGATCCTTCTAGCCACAAAAAAGGGCCTAGGGCTCTCACTCCAATTATCTACCACAATAAACAAGACTGAAATTGCCTTCTTCAATTCGGACCATCTACAAATAGCTTTAGTCTACTCACCACCTGGAACTTTAGACACAGACCCTTCACCTCTAATTGAGTTCACAACAAAACATTGCAAACAGGACAAACCAGCTATTTTGATGGGAGATTTCAACTTACATGTAAATAACACACCACTAACTCATAACTGTGATATCCTTCTCTCAGCTCTCAACCACTTAGGCTTCAACCAGATAGTCAAAGATCCCACGCACAAAGCAGGACACACACTCGACCTGATCTTTCTCAACAATGGCATATCACCAACCAATAACCCTACCTGCGTCCCAGTCCCTTGGTCGGACCACCACGTCATCTCGGCAGAACTTCAAATTTCAGACCAGCCTCGTCCCATATATCCAGTAACCACTATACGTTACAGGAAACCCTGCCCCATAGACAATCTTAGTAACCTACTTTCCACAGAACTCGACCGACTGGATTTAACAGACGCATCCTCAGCTATTACCTCCTGGCTCAATATTACAAACAAGATTGCCGATCTTACCTGTCCCGCTACCACCAAATCCTTAAAACCACCCCAAGCAAAAAGACAACCGTGGTACACTCCAACACTCAAAACCCTCAAACAAGAACTCCGGAAAAAAGAAAACAGCTGGCGCAAATCTCCGTCCACCATCACAACGCGAATTTACAAATCCCATCTTAACACATACAGATTAGCCATCCTAAAAGCCAAAAAAGACTTCTTTGCAAAAAAAATTCACAACTTTGCACTGGACCCAAAAGCTCTATTCTCATTTGTATCTTCCCTAACAAAACCTACTCCTCCTAGCATTCCAGATGAACTAGCAGCCAACAAAGCTGAGGAACTAGCAATTTACTTTGACAAAAAGATCACCAACCTCCTCAAGCCTATCCTTACCCAACAAAAAACAGTACTACAGCTGACAACCACACCATTTATCAAAGAATACAGCCTTTCATCGTTCGAAACTCCTTCATCATTAGAAATCGAACTTATCCTCAAGAAGCTCAAACCATCTTCCCATCCTCTGGATACTATACCCTCCAATCTTCTCCTAGCGACCCCAAACACCATTTCTAAACCCATATCAGACATCATCAACTGCTCCTTAATACAAGGAAAGGTCCCAGACCAACTCAAAATAGCAGTTTTGAAACCGTTACTAAAAAAACCAAACCTTTCAACGGATGACCCTGCAAATTTCCGACCTATCGCTAACCTTCCCCTTATTTCAAGAGTGATGGAAAGATTCGTCAACAAACAATTGTCGGAATACCTGGAGGATAACAACATTCTCTCCCCTTTCCAATTCGGCTTCAGGAAATCACAAAACACTGAAGCACTCCTAACATCGTTATCCGACACCATACTTCTTAATCTGGAAAAAAAACAACCTTACCTCCTCGCTCTTCTTGACCTATCCGCCGCATTCGACACAGTCAACCATACCATACTACTCGAGCGACTATCCGACATTGGAATTCAAGGAGAAGCACATAGCTGGTTCCAATCGTTCCTGGATAATAGATTCTACAAAGTAAAAATCAACAATGAAGAATCGCAACCTATCAAATCAACTCGAGGAGTACCACAAGGATCATCTCTCTCTCCTACGCTATTTAATATTTACTTGCTCCCACTCTGCCACTTACTCTCTAACCTCAAGCTAAAACACTATATTTTCGCTGATGACATTCAGATTCTCATGCCCATCACAGAATCACTACAAAAAACTTGGGTGCATTGGAATATCTGCTTACAAACCATCAACTCTCTCCTATCCAGCTTGAACCTCATACTTAACCCAAACAAGACAGAAATCCTCATCATCTCACCAGACGAAAATCACACCCTTACCAACTTTCAAAGCGTAACTCAATTCTCAAATCCAATCACTAACCTCTCCACCTCCGTCAGAGACCTGGGGGTGCGTCTTGACAACAAATTTAACCTAAAATCCTTTATAACCAACACAACTAAAGAATGCTATTACAAACTCCAAGTGCTGAAAAATCTCAAACCTCTTCTTCACTTCAGCGACTTCCGACTAGTAGTCCAGTCTTTAATTCTGTCTAAGCTGGACTACTGCAACTCTCTACTGCTAGGTCTCCCAGCTTTATCCACCAGACCATTACAGATGGTGCAGAATGCAGCAGCAAGGCTACTCACCAACACTAATAAAAGAGCTCACATAACACCTATTCTTCACAGCCTACACTGGCTTCCTATAAAAGCTAGAATCACCTACAAGACTCTATCAATGATCCACAAGGACATAATGGGCATCGCCCACCTAAATCTAAATTCGCTTCTCTGCCTTCACACATCTCAAAGACCCATCAGGCACAACTACAAAGGTTCCTTAAATGCTCCCCCGATCAAAACCACATTAACAAAATGAGCACTCTCAACAGCCGGACCCACACTCTGGAACTCACTACCGCCAGATCTACGCCAAGAGACCTGCCATCTAACTTTTAAGAAAAATCTAAAAACGTGGCTTTTCAGGCAAACATATACAGAATCACAAGTTTACTTAGACACCGGCCAAAAGAAAAATAGCTCAACACCAGATCCAGTTTCACCTTTACCCCCCATCAAGACTCAACTACGTCAGATCTGAACTTCTCACCTTAAAGACTTCTTAAAGACTTCTTCTCTGATTCATCTGTCTTCCTTAACTCATGGATTTCTCGCATACTTTGCACATCAACATGGTCTGTGCACCCTCAAATCTCAATTTAGTCTACCCTTTAATTTTTTTCTAGATATTTATTCTCGCTATAAACATGCCGAATATTTACCTACGTCCTGTTGACGAGTTACTATTATTATTATCCATGTAATATTTAATTTAATTTATTATTAATATCTATATGTTATAGGTTATATGCTAAATGCTATATGTTATACGTTATATGTTAAGAAACGCTGTTCCATGTAACGCCATTTGTGCGGAAGTTTTGTTATATGTAAACCGACCTGATTCGATACTTGTATTGAGAATGTCGGTATATAAAAATCCGAAATAAATAATAAATAAATAAATAAGATGAGGTCGCACCATGGAGTGATACAGAGGCATTATGATATTCTCTGTTTTATTCTCCATTCCTTTCCTAATAATCCCCAGCATTCTGTTTGTGTATGATATATGAACACAAGATGAGGTCGCACCATGGAGTGATACAGAGACATTATGATATTCTCTGTTTTATTCTCCATTCCTTTCCTAATAATCCCTAGCTGTCTATTTGCTTTCTTGGCTGCTGCTGCACACTGAACAGAAGATTTCAGTGTATTTTCAACAATGACACCAGATCCTTCTTCTGAGTAGTGACTCATAGGGATGTGCATTCATTTCTTCTGCTTTGAGCGTATGCATGCTTTGGGTATGCATGTGCCTTGTTACTTTCTAGTATCTGTGAAAAAAACAGATAGTATCCATGTATTTTTAATACTGAGTTATGCACATTCTATTCATTTTTTGTTTTTGCATGTACTACAAAGTTGGCGAGTACACCTGTAATCTCAGAAACAGAAGAACAAATGCACATCCCTAACTCCAAATGTGGAACCTTGCATTGTGCAGCTATAATTTGTAGGGATGTGCATTCGTTACATCCATTTCGGTGGTACCCACGTACCTCAAATACTTTTTAATACATATGTATTTTCAATAATTAGTTATATGCATACTATCTATTTTTACCCTGACTAAAATTCTGCAAGGTACGCAGGTACTATTGAAACGGATGTAACAAATGCACATCCCTAATAATTTGGGCTACTCTTCCCTAAATGCATCAATTTGTACTTGTCCACATTAAATTTCATTTGCTGTTTGCATGCTCAGTCTCCCAGTTTTGCAAGATCCTCTTGGAATTTCTCCCAATCCTCTTGTGATTTAACAACTTTGAATAATTTTGTGCATTGGGCAAATTCGATCACCTCACTTATTCCCATTTCCAGGTCATTTATAAATATCTTAAAAAGCAGTTGTCCCAGAACAGATCCCTGGGGTACTCCACCTTTCTCCACTGGGAAAGTTTACCATTTAGCCCTACTCTGTTTTCTATCTTTTAACCAGTTGGCAATCCATAATAGGACATTGTCCCCTATCCCATGACTTTTTAATTTTCTAAGAAGTCTCTCATTAAGAACCTTGTCAAATGCTTTCTTGAAAACCAGATATTAACTGCTCACCTTTATCCACATGTTTGTTTATGCCCTCAAAAAATGTAGCAAACTTGTGAGACAAGACTTCCCTTAGCTAAATCCATGTTGACTTTGCTCCATTAAACTATGCTTATCTATATGTTCAGTTTATGATAGTTTCCTCTATTTTGCATGGCACATATGCCAGAACTGGTGGTCTGTAGTTTCCTCGATTACCCTTTTAATCCCATTTTAAAATTTGGTATTACATTGGCAACTCTTCTGTTGTCAGGTACCATAGACAATTTCAATGATTTGTTTACAAATTACTAATAGCAGGTCCTCAATTTCATTTTTCAGTTCTGTCAACACTCTGGGATGTATACCATCTGGTCCAGGTGATTTGCTACTCTCTAGTTTGTCATTTTGCCCTACTACATCTTCCAGATTCACTTAGATTTATTTCAGTTCTGCTAAATCATCACCTTTGAATATAATTTCTGGCATGGGTATCTCTCTTACTTCTTCCTCAGTGAATACTGAAGCAAAGAATTCATTTAGTCTCTGCTATGGCTTTGTCATCCCTAAGTGCTCCTTTTACCCCTTGATCATCTAATGGTCCAACTAACTCCCTCGCAGGCTTTTTACCTCTAATGTACCTGAAAAGGTTTTATGATATTTTGCTTCCATGGTGAGCTACTTTTCAAATTCTCCCTCTGCCTTCCTTATCAATGCTTTGCATTTAATTTGCCAGTGCTTATGCTATTTCCTGTTTTCTTCATCCGAATCCCTTTTCCATTTATTGAAAGATGCTCTTTTAGCTATTATAGCCTCTCTCCTCACCTTTTAACCATGCCTGTAGTCATTTAGACTTCCTTCCACCTTGTCTAATGTATGGAATATATCTGGTCTGGGCTTCCAAATTGCTATTTTTAAACAATGTCCATGCTTTATGTAAACTCTCTTCACTTTTTCAGTTGCTTCTTTTAAGTTTTCCTAACCATTTTCCTCATTTTATCATAGTCACCCTTCTGAAAGTTAAATGCTGTCACAGTAGATTTCTTTAGCATCCTCCTTCCAGTTATTAAGCCAAATGTGATCATGTTGTAATCACTGTTGCCAAGTGGCTCTAACACTGTTACCTCTCGCATCAAATCCTGTGTTCCTCTAAGGACTGGGTCTAAATCAGCTTCCCCTCTTGTACCAGCTGCTCCATGAAGCAGGCATTTATTTCCTGAGCCAGCATTCACTCCGTCAGTACTGGAGTAAATGAAATCTCCCATTATTGCTGTGCTGCTGATTTTGTTAGCTTCCCTAATTTCTTTTAGCATGTCATTGTCTGTTCATGCTAGCTAGGTGGATGATAATACACCCCCACTGTTACTGTATTCCCCTTTCACCTATCCATAAAGATTCATCGTTGCATTTCGTTTCCTGCAGAACTTTTATCCGGTTTGAGTCAATGCCACCCTTCTAAAATGTGGTCACTCCTTATCAAGTCGATGTAATTTGTACCCCGGTATCACAGTGTCCCATTGCTTGTCCTCCTTCCACCAGCTCTCTGAGATGCCAGTTATAGATCTACCTCTACATTCAGTGCTATGCATTCCAAGTCTCCCATCTTATTTTTCAGACTTCTAGCATTTGTACACAGCCATTTCAAAGTATGGTTTTTGTTCCTATTAACAACCTGCTAATCAGTTGATGGGGTAATTTGAAATATTTTTGCTGCCTGCTCTTTATTTAAAGGCATCCCCTTAAGCATTTATTGCAATCTCTCTCCTGGGATGCCCTATGTGACAGTAGGTTTGGTTAGAGTGTCCTGGTGGACTCTATTTGTGAGAGCTTAGCTCAGGTGCGATAGTTAATTGATTTGACTTTTACTCCTCTTTTTGGCTCTTCAAAGTGGATTACATGCAGGTACTGTAACTATTTCCCTGTCCCCAGTGGACTCACAATCTAACAGGCCAATACAGTTAACCGGCGTTTGGACGTGCGTTTTTGACGCGCTAGCTTTACCCCTTATTCAGTAAGAGGTAATAGTGCATTGAAAACATGCGTCCAACCCCCCCGAGACTAATAGCGCCCGCAACTTGCAAATGCATGTTGATGGCCCTATTAGTCATTCCCACGCGATACAGAAAGTAAAATCTGCAGCCAAGCCGCACATTTTACTTTAAGAAATCAGTGCCTACCCAACGGTAGGTGTTAATTTCTGCTGGCACTGGGAAAGTGCACAGAAAAGCAGTTTTTACTGCTTTTCTGTGCACAAAGTTAAAAAAAATAAAAAATAAAAAATAAAAAAAAAAATTTAAATCAGCCCGCGGCTTGCGGGTTGAAAACTGGACGCTCAATTTTGCCGGTGTCCGGTTTCCGAGCCCGTGGCTGTCAGCGGGCTCGAGAATCGATGCTGGCAAAATTGAGCATCGGCTGTCAAACCCGCTGACAGCCACCACTCCTCTCCAAAAAGAGGCGCTAGGTACGCACTAGTGTCCCTAGCGCCTCTTTTTACCACGGGCCCTAATTTAAATATTTTGGTTGACTGTATCGGCCTGTAAGTTTGCACCTGAGCCAACAGAGAGTAAAGTGACTTGCCCAAGGTCACAAGGAGAGGCAGTGGGATTTGAACTTTCACTATGTAATAAAAATAGAGAAATAATATATAAATTGTTACATAGAAGAAACAGACAGCCTGTGTGGTTGCTCTAGCCTGCTATGCTGGAGAGGTGGTAGGGGAAAGGCTTTATACGTACCCATGTGGGGGTTATGCACTATGGTAAGAAGTTTCTGAACCGACGTACGCACAGTTATTTCCTGGGACGGTTGGGTCAGGGAGTAATGAGAATAATGCTCACGATGCCTGAGGGAGGACTGACCCCAACCCACTCAAGCACAGCAGCACCACTTGCCAGCCCTACCCTCGCAGTTGTAGGATGTTGCCCAACTGCAAGGAGGGAGGAAAGCCAGGTGCCTGCCAGGTGCCACCGTCTCAAGATCGCCTGCCTAGAATGGGGGCATCCGTGGCCAAGCAGTGCACTAAGGTACGCGCTGGCAGCATGGGAAGTTTGGGCTGGTTTGGATTGAGGCTGGGTATTAATAATGAGCAGTGGAGACACAGAAAAGGAAAAAAGGATGTTAAATAAAATGTCTGTAAGCAGCAGACTGCTGTCTGACAGCTCTGCATTGTTTAACAGTGAGAGTAGGACCAGGAAGAGGCACTGGTATTACTGGGGAAGGCTCAGGGATAAAATGTGAGGGGGGGGGGGGGGGGGGGGAGGGGGCTCAGCTCAGGGGCAGTGAGTGAGGGACTCGTGAGGCTGTAGTGCTGGGAGGGCTCAGCTCGGGGGCAGTGAGTGAGGGACTCGTGAGGCTGTAGTGCTGGGAGGGCTCAGCTCGGGGGCAGTGAGTGTGGGACCCGTGAGGCTGCAGTGCTGGGAGGGCTCAGATCAGGGGCAGTGAGTGAGGGACCCGTGAGGCTGTAGTGCTGGGAGGGTTCAGCTCAGGGGCAGTGAGTGAGGGATCTGTGAATCTGTAGTGCTGGGAGGGCTCAGCTCAGGGGCAGTGAGTGAGGGACCCGTGAGGCTGTAGTGCTGGGAGGGTTCAGCTCAGGGGCAGTGAGTGAGGGACTCGTGAGGCTGCAGTGCTGGGAGGGCTCAGCTCAGGGGCAGTGAGTGAGGGACCCGTGAGGCTGTAGTGCTGGGAGGGTTCAGCTCAGGGGCAGTGAGTGAGGGACTCGTGAGGCTGCAGTGCTGGGAGGGCTCAGCTCAGGGGCAGTGAGTGAGGGACCCGTGAGGCTGCAGTGCTGGGAGGGCTCAGCTCAGGGGCAGTGAGTGAGGGACCCGTGAGGCTGCAGTGCTGGGAGGGCTCAGCTCGGGGGCAGTGAGTGAGGGACCCGTGAGGCTGTAGTGCTGGGAGGGCTCAGCTCGGGGGCAGTGAGTGAGGGACCCGTGAGGCTGCAGTGCTGGGAGGGCTCAGCTCGGGGGCAGTGAGTGAGGGACCCGTGAGGCTGCAGTGCTGGGAGGGCTCAGCTCAGGGGCAGTGAGTGAGGGACTCGTGAATCTGTAGTGCTGGGAGGGCTCAGCTCAGGGGCAGTGAGTGAGGGACCCGTGAGGCTGCAGTGCTGGGAGGGCTCAGATCAGGGGCAGTGAGTGAGGGACCCGTGAGGCTGTAGTGCTGGGAGGGCTCAGCTCAGGGGCAGTGAGTGAGGGACCTGTGAGGCTGTAGTGCTGGGAGGGCTCAGCTCGGGGGCAGTGAGTGAGGGACCCGTGAGGCTGCAGTGCTGGGAGGGCTCAGCTCGGGGGCAGTGAGTGAGGGACCCGTGGGGCTGTAGTGCTGGGAGGGCTCAGCTCAGGGGCAGTGAGTGTGGGACCCGTGAGGCTGTAGTGCTGGTTAGGGCTCAGCTCGGGGGCAGTGAGTGAGGGACCCGTGAGGCTGCAGTGCTGGGAGGGTTCAGCTCAGGGGCAGTGAGTGAGGGACTCGTGAGGCTGTAGTGCTGGGAGGGCTCAGCTCAGGGGCAGTGAGTGAGGGACCCGTGAGGCTGCAGTGCTGGGAGGGCTCAGCTCGGGGGCAGTGAGTGAGGGACCTGTGAGGCTGTAGTGCTGGGAGGGCTCAGCTCGGGGGCAGTGAGTGAGAGACCCGTGAGGCTGCAGTGCTGGGAGGGCTCAGCTCGGGGGCAGTGAGTGAGGGACCCGTGAGGCTGTAGTGCTGGGAGGGCTCAGCTCGGGGGCAGTGAGTGAGGGACCCGTGAGGCTGCAGTGCTGGGAGGGCTCAGCTCGGGGGCAGTGAGTGAGGGACCCGTGAGGCTGCAGTGCTGGGAGGGCTCAGCTCAGGGGCAGTGAGTGAGGGACCCGTGAGGCTGTAGTGCTGGGAGGGCTCAGCTCAGGGGCAGTGAGTGAGGGACTCGTGAATCTGTAGTGCTGGGAGGGCTCAGCTCAGGGGCAGTGAGTGAGGGACCCGTGAGGCTGCAGTGCTGGGAGGGCTCAGATCAGGGGCAGTGAGTGAGGGACCCGTGAGGCTGTAGTGCTGGGAGGGCTCAGCTCGGGGGCAGTGAGTGAGGGACCCGTGAGGCTGTGGTACTGGGGAGGGCTCAGCTCGGGGGCAGTGAGTGAGGGACCCGTGAGGCTGTAGTGCTGGGAGGGCTCAGCTCGGGGGCAGTGAGTGAGGGACCCGTGAGGCTGCAGTGCTGGCAGGGCTCTGCTCAGGGGCAGTGAGTGTGGGACCCGTGAGGCTGCAGTGCTGGGAGGGCTCAGCTCAGGGGCAGTGAGTGAGGGACCCGTGAGGCTGCAGTGCTGGGAGGGCTCAGCTCAGGGGCAGTGAGTGAGGGACCCGTGAATCTGTAGTGCTGGGAGGGCTCAGCTCAGGGGCAGTGAGTGAGGGACCCGTGAGGCTGTAGTGCTGGTTAGGGCTCAGCTCAGGGGCTGTGAGTGAGGGACCTGTGAGGCTGTAGTGCTGGGAGGGCTCAGCTCAGGGGCAGTGAGTGAGGGACTCGTGAATCTGTAGTGCTGGGAGGGCTCAGCTCAGGGGCAGTGAGTGAGGGATCTGTGAATCTGTAGTGCTGGGAGGGCTCAGCTCAGGGGCAGTGAGTGAGGGACTCGTGAGGCTCTAGTGCTGGGAGGGCTCAGCTCGGGGGCAGTGAGTGAGTGAGGGATCTGTGAATCTGTAGTGCTGGGAGGGCTCAGCTCAGGGCCAGTGAGTGAGGGACCCGTGAGGCTGCAGTGCTGGGAGGGCTCAGCTCAGGGGCAGTGAGTGAGGGACCCGTGAGGCTGTAGTGCTGGGAGGGCTCAGCTCAGGGGCAGTGAGTGAGGGACCTGTGAGGCTGTAGTGCTGGGAGGGCTCAGCTCGGGGGCAGTGAGTGAGGGACTCGTGAATCTGTAGTGCTGGGAGGGCTCAGCTCAGGGGCAGTGAGTGAGGGACCCGTGAGGCTGTAGTGCTGGGAGGGCTCAGCTCAGGGGCAGTGAGTGAGGGACCCGTGAGGCTGTAGTGCTGGGAGGGCTCAGCTCAGGGGCAGTGAGTGAGGGACCCGTGAGGCTGCAGTGCTGGGAGGGCTCAGCTCAGGGGCAGTGAGTGAGGGACCCGTGAGGCTGCAGTGCTGGGAGGGCTCAGCTCAGGGGCAGTGAGTGAGGGACCCGTGAGGCTGTAGTGCTGGGAGGGCTCAGCTCAGGGGCAGTGAGTGAGGGACCTGTGAGGCTGTAGTGCTGGGAGGGCTCAGCTCGGGGGCAGTGAGTGAGGGACTCGTGAATCTGTAGTGCTGGGAGGGCTCAGCTCGGGGGCAGTGAGTGAGGGACCCGTGAGGCTCTAGTGCTGGGAGGGCTCAGCTTGGGGGCAGTGAGTGAGTGAGGGATCTGTGAATCTGTAGTGCTGGGAGGGCTCAGCTCAGGGGCACTGAGTGAGGGACCCGTGAATCTGTAGTGCTGGGAGGGCTCAGCTCAGGGGCACTGAGTGAGGGACCCGTGAATCTGTAGTGCTGGTTAGGGCTCAGCTCTGGGGCAGTGAGTGAGGGACCCGTGAATCTGTAGTGCTGGTTAGGGCTCAGCTCTGGGGCAGTGAGTGAGGGACCCGTGAGGCTGTAGTGCTGGTTAGGGCTCAGCTCAGGGGCAGTGAGTGAGGGACCCGTGAATCTGTAGTGCTGGGAGGGCTCAGCTCAGGGGCACTGAGTGAGGGACCCGTGAATCTGTAGTGCTGGGAGGGCTCAGCTCGGGGGCAGTGAGTGAGGGACCCGTGAGGCTCTAGTGCTGGGAGGGCTCAGCTTGGGGGCAGTGAGTGAGTGAGGGATCTGTGAATCTGTAGTGCTGGGAGGGCTCAGCTCAGGGGCACTGAGTGAGGGACCCGTGAATCTGTAGTGCTGGGAGGGCTCAGCTCAGGGGCACTGAGTGAGGGACCCGTGAATCTGTAGTGCTGGTTAGGGCTCAGCTCTGGGGCAGTGAGTGAGGGACCCGTGAGGCTGTAGTGCTGGTTAGGGCTCAGCTCAGGGGCAGTGACTGTGGAATTCATGGGGCTGTTTGTGAATAGAGAAAGTTTCCTTTCTTTAGATTTACACAATTCAGGCTTGGTGCACTAGAAACCTATTGGTACAGCACATTTTATTCCTAGAAACATTGCAAAGATGGCAGAAAAGGACCTCATGGTCTATCCAGTCTGCCCAGTAAGCTTCTTAAGGTATCAAATGCCAGACCATGCACTTATCCCAAGGTTTGTGATAACCCATAGCATTTCTGCTAACAACATCTTTACTGGGTGAGGAGCTTTCTTGAAAATCCAGACCCTGCTGCTTGACGTGCGTTGCTTACGGACTTGGCTGTAGATGCAGTCCTGCGCTTTCTCCCTGATGTCTGCATATCAGTTCCCAGAGCATAGAAGTCGGGACCCTCCTGGCTCTTGTCTGAATCAAATTCCTCTTTCCCCCATGCCCACGTGGGGAGCAATGTTGCAGCTGCCTTAAAGCCGTTAAGGGTAGTAATCCCCATGCCCTCTGCTAAGGGCAGCGACCGCCGCACCAGCAAGTCACCCCCATGCACTCTTTCTTCATTTCCTTTAGAACTGATTCTGCGGCCGAGTCCTAAAGGAATTAATTTCCCCTATTTCTCTTTCCCTCTGCTAGAAGCTCTAACTTCATCTTTCTCTGTTTTGGAGCACAGAGTGGGTCTCTCTCTGAATTAGGACTTTTAAAAATATTATTTCAATTTTATTTCAGAAAGTTGTCAATGTAGAAAGAAAACTGTGCATTCCTGCAAACCGTTAGTAATCTTCAGTGTTTGTTTTGCAATATAAATTTGGGTAACAGCAACTACATAAGATTGGTCTGCAGGTGAAGTAAATTGGGGATCTTTACCCTGTGCTGAGCGGCAGGCGGAATACAGCAGTGCTGAGGAATTGTTTCTACACTACCTGTATCCTAGCCATAGTCTCGCTGCTGTGTATCTGCTCTCGCACTCATCTGCCATCGATCTGTTTGTCTGTATTGTAATATGCAGTTGTAACAGCTTTCCCAGAAACCATGTTATACCATGAGCAAGGATGCATTAACTTAAAGGCCATGACCTAGACATTCCACAAAAATGACTCCACCTATAGCTAACGCTTGAAGAAATGTGAGGAAATAACGGTCATAACAGAACATAAGATTTGCCATTCTGGGTCAGACTGAGGGCTCATCAAGCCCAGTACCCTGTCTCCAACTGCGGCCAGTCCAGGCTACAAATCCCAGGCAGATCCCCAAGGGGTGGGGGTGGATTCCATGTCTGCACCTCCACCTTAATAACGGTTTAAAGAATTACATTTTATGAGGCTTTACCCTTTTTATTGGACAAACTGAATACATTTCTGGACTGTCTTTTGGGAGCTGACACTCTCTTCCAAACCAAGGGGCCGATGTAATAAGGGGCACTAATGTTAGTGCAAGGTTTTACTCCTGGTTTAGTGCATATTTTTCTGGCATAAGTTAACTCTGGGATGTAATAGGGGTTTTAACCCCTAAAAAATGCACATTAAACCAGGAGTAAAAGGCAGTGCTAAACTTAGCATGAGGTCATGCAAATCCCATGCAAAGGAAGGCGTTAGCTATTCCCCAGCATTGCAGGGAGGTGCGTTTAAAGGCAGACAGCTTAAAGCACAGTTTCTTAACACTGGAAATGTAGCTCCTGGATCAGAGTAAGTGTAAACGTTACATTTCTGGTGGCCATGTGTGATAATGTCTGGCCACTTCTGCCAGACTGGGCACAGCAATAGAATAACTTTGGCACAGAAATGCGAGTTTACGTCACCTCAGACCCAGGAGTTTAACTTCCATGTGAGCTGTCGAGGCAGGCACCTGCAGCTGAACAGTACCCAGCGCTGTGCATCCTGCCTTTGGCGCACGATTTAACTGTAGACGTCCACCCCAGGGAGCTCACTGGAAGTGCTGACTCCAGAGGCCCTTATGGCAGAGAATGGCAAGTAAAGTCAAACACAAACTCTCTGGGGGGCACCTGCAGCTGGACAGGGGGCCAAAGATGGATGCACAGCGCCAGCGTGAATACTCTCCAGCTGAAGGTGCCCACCCCAGAGAGCTTACGCTTTGATTTTCTGCCTTGCCAAATGGCCCTGCATGTGAGACTGGTGCTGTGCATGCCAGCTTGTGGGCACTAGGGTCATTTTGACCTGGAATGGCAAAATCAAAGAATAAACTCTCTGGGGAATGTGTCTAAAGCCAGATGAATGTGTCTAAAGCCTCCCGCCTCTCTACGACCAAAGACAGAGCTTTTTCGATAGCTGGCCCATCTATCTGGAATAGCATCCCATGAAATCTCAGATTAGAGCCTTGCCTTTTAACTTTCAGAAAAAGACTTAAAACCTGGCTCTTTCACCAAGCCTTCTCCGATCCACCAGTCTTTCACTAGTTGTCCTTCAATCTAACCCAGCCTGGCATTTATACTCATGAACAATGGACTCTGATACCTCTAGGTTAAACTTCCAGGTTAAAGCACCTTTTAAGCTTTAACCCGTACGCTCTTTGGTAATACGTTGTAAAACGTTATATTTATTTCCTGCCTTATCTTCCTTCCAGCTTGTTGCAAGCTTCCAAGTTCTCTTCCCCTGTTGATTGTAACTTGGTCTTATTCCTACCTATTGTTATCTTCGTTCACTTGAATTGTTACTCCAGTTATACCCCTTGTTAAATGTAAACCGATCCGATATGGTTATTTACTATGAAGGTCGGTATATAAAACTGTTAAATAAATAAAATAAAAAAATAAATGAACAAAGCATAGGCTGGGTGGACACCAACAGCTGAGCATTATACGCTCTAGCACAGCGCGCATACTGTCCAGCTGTTCAGGAAAACAACAAACACCTGTGACTGGTGCCTGCCTCGGGGAGCTTATGTTGGAAATGTACCTCCTGGGTCTGAGGTGGAGTAAACGCACATTTTTGGAGGCCAAAGTTATTCTATTGCTGTGCCCAGTCTGGTAGAAAGACACTTCTACATGGGCACAGAGATGAATACCATGGCCACTAGAAATGTGAGCAACCTTTACTCCACTTCAGACCAAGGAGTTAACCTGAAAATGCACTTAAAGTGCCTAGAGCCAGGAGTACAGAGGTAGGACTTGAAGATGGAAGGAGTGTGATTTAAATGGATTTGCCTGCAAGATTGTGTCCAAGTCAGGATGCCCAATGCCAATATCACATGCAAGGACATTTTGCCAAGTGAAATCAAAGGGTAAGCTCTCTGGAGCAGGCAACTTCAGTCATTTGAGATACATAGAACCAAAGTGCATACTGTAGGTGCCCGCCCCAGAGAGCTTATCTTTTGATTTCCCTTGGCATTCCTTGTGCAAATGTTCTTCCATGTAAGACTGTGCCCAGATCAGGATGCCCAGTGCCAGTCTTGTATGCAAGCTCATCCCTCCTTGCACTTTTCTGCATTAGTGTTGTGGTTTTTCACGTTATCTCAGATTTTAGGGTGCTCTTTTAACCCCTGTTTGATTGGCATCCCATTAGCTTACTGCATCTCGTGGGGATGCCTGTTTTTAATGGGTGCGCTAAAGAAAACCATTTTAGCATGGGTTTTATTACGTTAGCCCCCAAACGAGTAGGTCTGAGCTAAAGATGATCTTGCCTAAGCATACAACCCAATCACAGATTACTTTAGAATTTCCTTTAATTAATTGTGATTCTCTTCTATGTTCAAGCAAGATCATCTTTTCTCTGACCTGTTTCCTCTGTATTGACAAGAAATGGGATCCCTTATAAAAATATTATTTCTGTTTAGTGATCTTTGTTTGCAGTCAGAGGACTCACACGGAAACACACCCAGCTCGGGGCTTGAGATGTTGCATATACCCATACAGAGCATGGGTGAGTTGCTTCTTAGTTATGTTTCATGGAGTTTATTCTCCATGCATTGCTAGTGCAATGTTTTGCTGAGCACACAAGATCAGTACAAAATGTTGGAAGTCCTGCAGTTCATGGGTCCCATGCAGTCTATGTGTAAGGACCCTTTACGTGCAGCTTTCATCTCCACACGTTCCAGTGCTACACCCTCTGTGTCTCCTGGTGCTGTTCTAAATTGGGGCCGCAGATGACATTTAGGCAAGTTAATCAAAGTTTCTGGTCTATTGGAAATCATTCTGCAAAATACAACCACACTGCAGAGGTAGAGGAGGAGGGCAACCAAGCATTCACACTTCCCATGGACCTTTGCCTCTGGAAGACAGAAACCTCGCAAGGCTTTTCAGCTCTAAGAGGATTGCTTTGTGAAATTTTTAGAAGGATTGAATATAATCCAGAAATGATTTTATTGCACGCTGTGTAACATTAAACAGCCTGAATGATCCAAGGCGTGTAGGACCATGCGTGATTGAGACCTTCCATTAATGCATGGTGTTCCCTGATTGCTGAGTCAGTAGCAGTGCCGACGCTGGAGAATAGAGAATATTAACTCTTTTGTGCCATGAGTCAGGATTTTTAGATTTTCAAAATAATGATAGGAAGGAACCTGACTTGCAAGATGTCAAGAGTGAGCAGTGTTTGAGGCGGGGGAGGGCTTCACAGTCTTGTTGGGGTCGGTCTGTGAGTGCTGCAATATCCATAGGTCTGGTTTGCCTTTCATAAATATGAGATCCCTAAAAGCTTTGCTTCCGTAGCAGAAAGTAAAGATCTGGCCCAGACGTCTGTCCCAGACGGACAGCAGGATATTTATTTATCCTCTTTATGAGACGGTGAGATAAGAGTGCACTGCAAACCTAAGAATGGGTCATCACTCGTTGGGCCTGGGATGACTCTGCTCCAGAACCCGGAAATTCTCCTCCTCACTGCTCTGTGCAAAGCAGGTCATTTTATTTTAAAGGGTTTCTCTGTTTCTGAACCATTACTTTGGCTGCACCTGTACAATTGCCAGGCCAATGCAGTTTCCTGAATCTTTACTTTATAATCACGGGAGAAAGTACAACACAGCAAAGTATTTCTGGTTTTTCTAAAGGAAGAACCAAGCTGGTTTATGAAAAGTGCTAAAGTACTTTGACTGCCGTGTTAGTCCACTCGAATGCCCAGATATAAAGGTTAACAAATAGCGACCTCTCTCCAAGTACTGATCACAGATTGAGCTGCTCCATATATTTTTGCTCTATTTGTAAACCTTTTATTCTTTAACCTTGTAATGTATGAAGTCCTAAAGCATTGACTACATAAGCAATAGATAAAATGGAGCCTGGTGTACTGTGCCCCTCCCACTACCATAAATCATGGCCAGGCCCCCACTCTCCTCCCAGTGCCCACCCCCTTCCTTGCTCAGCACCCACCTACCTTCCTGTCTACTGTATCCTTTCACTTTACAACACAGCTTTCAGTCCACAGGGATGTTGTAAGCCAACCTGATGGAGAATGTATTAAATTAATCTACTAATGCTTAATGTGATGCACACTAACTAAAACATAAAATAAATAGCTTAAAACAAAAATGAAATACAGCAATTAAAGAAAATAATAATAAAACACTAGCAAAACTAATATAAAGTTCCCTATGATCTTTTTTGTGGATCTTTATTTCTACCTAGCCGAGTGCACTAACATACTACATAGTGCTTGTGTATTTAATATTTCTACCTAGCCCAGTGCACTAACACACTACCAGAGGGCTTGTGTATTTAATATTTCTACCTAGCCCCGTGCACTAACACACGACCAGAGGGCTTGTGCATTTAATATTTCTACCTAGCCCAGTGCACTAACACACTACCAGAGGGCTTGTTCATTTAATATTTCTACCTAGCCCAGTGCACTAACACACGACCAGAGGGCTTGTTCATTTAATATTTCTACCTAGCCCAGTGCACTAACACACGACCAGAGGGCTTGTGCATTTAATATTTCTACCTAGCCCAGTGCACTAACACACGACCAGAGGGCTTGTGCATTTAATATTTCTACCTAGCCCAGTGCATTAACACACTACCAGAGGGCTTGTGCATTTAATATTTCTACCTAGCCCAGTGCACTAACACACGACCAGAGGGCTTGTGCATTTAATATTTCTACCTAGCCCAGTGCACTAACACACGACCAGAGGGCTTGTGCATTTAATATTTCTACCTAGCCCAGTGCACTAACACACTACCAGAGGGTTAGTGCATTTAATATTTCTACCTAGCCCAGTGCACTAACACACTACCAAAGGGCTTGTGCATTTAATATTTCTACCTAGCCCAGTGCACTAACACACGACCAGAGGGCTTGTGCATTTAATATTTCTACCTAGCCCAGTGCACTAACACACTACCAGAGGGTTAGTGCATTTAATATTTCTACCTAGCCCAGTGCACTAACACACGACCAGAGGGCTTGTGCATTTAATATTTCTACCTAGCCCCGTGGACTAACACACGACCAGAGGGCTTGTGCATTTAATATTTCTACCTAGGCCAGTGCACTAACACACTACCAAAGGGCTTGTGCATTTAATATTTCTACCTAGCCCAGTGCACGAACACACTACCAGAGGGCTTGTGCATTTAATATTTCTACCTAGCCCAGTGCACGAACACACTACCAGAGGGCTTGTGCATTTAATATTTCTACCTAGCCCAGTGCACTAACACACTACCAGAGGGCTTGTGCATTTAATATTTCTACCTAGCCCAGTGCACTAACACACTACCAGAGGGCTTGTGCATTTAATATTTCTACCTAGCCCAGTGCACTACTTGTGTATTTAAACAACTTCACTCTGGGCTCCTACTGCTCTGACCAGGGCCATCCTTCTGGGGCAGACTGTGCAGATAGGACATTCCCCTACTCCTCCCCCCAACAAACACACAGGGGACCTCCAATATGGTTTATCTGTTCTGAGCCCTATATCCCTGGCTCTGAGCTTTGGAAATCAAATGTATTCAGTTAATCTAATAAAGGTCTTGCCTACAAATTGTTTACTGACCTTTCATTCTGCCAATGTTGAATGAACAATGATCCCACTTAACCATCTGACTTCCAGTTCTCATGAGATTTTGATCTTTCTTAGATTCCTTCCCAGTCCTTCACAACCTGCTAGAGATCTCAGAAATGATTCAAAATGCTAAACAAAAAAGATTTGGGAAGAGAAAAGGTTAAGAAAAATCTACAATTGGAAGGCACTAATTCTAATATTAATTAGTAAGACTATCACAGTGTGTAAAGTCAGGGACGGGAGGAGGAAGTGAGGTTCTAACCTATTCTAGGAGGTCAGGGATGGGAGGAGGAAGTGAGGCTCTATCCTAGTGTGGGAGGCCAGGGATGGGAGGAAGGAGTGAGACTCTAACCTATTCTGGGAGGTCAGGGATGGGAGGAGGAAGTGAGGCTCTATCCTAGTGTGGGAGGTCAGGGATGGGAGGAAGGAGTGAGACTCTATCCTAATGTGGGAGGCCAGGGATGGCAGGAAGGAGTGAGACTCTATCCTAGTGTGGGAGGTCAGGGACGGGAGGAAGGAGTGAGACTCTAACCTAGTGTGGGAGGCCAGGGATGAGAGGAAGGAGTGAGACTATCCTAGTGTGTAAGGTCAGGGATGGGAGGAAGGAGTGAGACTCTAACCTAATGTGGGAGGTCAGGGATGGGAGGAGGAAGTGAGGCTCTATCCTAGTGTGGGAGGTCAGGGATGGGAGGAAGGAGTGAGACTCTAACCTAGTGTGGGAGGTCAGGAAGGAGGGAGACTCTAACCTAGTGTGGGAGGTCAGTGATGGGGAGGAAGGAGTGAGACTCTATCCTAGTGGGGGAGGTCAGGGACGGGAGGAAGGAGTGAGGCTCTATCGCCGTGTGGGAGGTCAGGGATGGGAGGAAAGAGTGAGACTCTAACCTATTCTGGGAGGTCAGGGATGGGAGGAGGAAGTGAGGCTCTATCCTAGTGTGAGAGGTCAGGGATGGGAGAAAGGCATGAGACTCTAACCTAGTGTGGGAGGTCAGGAAGGAGGGAGACTTTAACCTAGTGTGGGAGGTCAGTGATGGGGAGGAAGGAGTGAGACTCTATCCTAGTGGGGGAGGTCAGTGACGGGAGGCAGGAGTGAGACTCTATCCTAGTGTGGGAGGCCAGGGATGGGAGGAAGGAGTGAGACTCTATCCTAGTGGGGGAGGTCAGTGCTGGGGAGGAAGGAGTGAGACTCTATCCTAGTGGGGGAGGTCAGTGATGGGGAGGAAGGAGTGAGACTCTATCCTAGTGGGGGAGGTCAGGGACGGGAGGAAGGAGTGAGGCTCTATCCTAGTGGTGGAGGTCAGGGACGGGAGGAAGGAGTGAGGCTCTATCCTAGTGGTGGAGGTCAGTGATGGGGAGGAAGGAGTGAGACTCTATCCTAATGGGGGAGGTCAGTGATGGCAGGAAGGAGTGAGGCTCTATCCTAGTGGGGGAGGTCAGGGATGGAAGGAAGGAGTGAGACTCTATCCTAGTGGGGGAGGTCAGGGATGGGAGGAAGGAGTGAGACTCTAACCTAGTGTGGGAGGTCAGGGACGGGAGGAAGGAGTGAGACTCTATGCTAGTTTGGGAGGTCAGGGACGGGAGGAAGGAGTGAGACTCTATCCTAGTGTGGGAGGTCAGGGACGGGAGGAAGGAGTGAGGCTTTATCCTAGTGTGGGAGGCCAGGGACGGGAGGAAGGAGTGAGGCTCTATCCTAGTGTGGGAGGCCAGGGATGGGAGGAAGGAGTGAGGCTCTATCCTAGTGTGGGAGGTCAAGGATGGGAGGAAGGAGTGAGACTCTATCCTAGTGTGGGAGGTCAGGGACGGGAGGAAGGAGTGAGGCTCTATCCTAGTGTGGGAGGTCAGGGACGGGAGGAAGGAGTGAGACTCTAACCTAGTGTGGGAGGTTAGGGACGGGAGGAAGGAGTGAGACTCTAACCTAGTGTGGGAGGTCAGGGACTGGAGGAAGGAGTGAGGCTCTATCCTAGTGTGGGAGGCCAGGGATGGGAGGAAGGAGTGAGACTCTAACCTAGTGTGTGAGGTCAGGGATGGAAGGAAGGAGTGAGACTCTATCCTAGTGTGGGAGGCCAGGGATGGCAGGAAGGAGTGAGACTCTATCCCAGTGTGGGAGGGCAGGGACGGGAGGAAGGAGTGAGGCTCTATCCCAGTGTGGGAGGGCAGGGACGGGAGGAAGGAGTGAGGCTCTAACCCAGTGTGGGAGGGCAGGGACGGGAGGAAGGAGTGAGGCTCTATCCCAGTGTGGGAGGGCAGGGACGGCAGGAAGGAGTGAGGCTCTATCCCAGTGTGGGAGGGCAGGGACGGCAGGAAGGAGTGAGGCTCTATCCCAGTGTGGGAGGGCAGGGACGGGAGGAAGGAGTGAGGCTCTATCCCAGTGTGGGAGGGCAGGGACGGGAGGAAGGAGTGAGGCTCTATCCCAGTGTGGGAGTCCAGGGACGGCAGGAAGGAGTGAGCTCTATCCCAGTGTGGGAGTCCAGGGACGGGAGGAAGGAGTGAGGCTCTATCCCAGTGTGGGAGGGCAGGGACGGCAGGAAGGAGTGAGGCTCTATCCCAGTGTGGGAGGGCAGGGGACGGCAGGAAGGAGTGAGGCTCTATCCCAGTGTGGGAGGGCAGGGACGGCAGGAAGGAGTGAGGCTCTATCCCAGTGTGGGAGGGCAGGGACGGCAGGAAGGAGTGAGGCTCTATCCCAGTGTGGGAGGGCAGGGACGGCAGGAAGGAGTGAGGCTCTATCCCAGTGTGGGAGGGCAGGGACGGGAGGAGGAGTGAGGCTCTATCCCAGTGTGGGAGGGCAGGGACGGCAGGAAGGAGTGAGGCTCTATCCCAGTGTGGGAGGGCAGGGACGGCAGGAAGGACTGAGGCTCTATCCCAGTGTGGGAGGGCAGGGACGGCAGGAAGGAGTGAGACTTCATCTTAGTCTGAGAGGCCAGTGATGGGATACTAGATGACTTGTGGTGAATAAGAGAGGTGTTTATCTTCTTCCACAAATCGGTGCGGATTATAGAAGTAGGAGCTTCAATGGAGCACCCAGCATGGAGTGGAGCAGCAGGACTGAGATTCATGGAAGCCAGGGCTGAAATCCTGCTTCTCCCACTGCTGCTGCTTCACTCTCCCTGGCTAAGGTACTAACCTGGGGCCTGATTTACTCCCCATGCTGCATAAAGCAGGCCCTTAGAGTTATAAGCTCTCTGGGACAGGGACATACCTGCTCCACCTCAGTGTAACTCCCCTTGAGCAGGGTTTTGAAAAGATAAGTACTTAAATCTAAATCTACCATATCTCGGGTCTGTATCCACCTTTTTTTGTTAGTTAGCAGAACTTTTCCCTCATTAACCAGGAAGAAGAATACTAAGAGGGTGCAGGTTGGGTGCTGGAGCCAGGAAGGGAAGCATTAAAAGCTTGCTCTGTGTGTACTCATAAACCATTCAGATATATATCAATAGCAGTGCTCCTTATTAGTCTCAGCCTGGTCCCTCTGTGTCTGTGCATCAGAGAAAGGAAAGTGAGCAGAGAGATCTGATTGATTTATATTTGTATTCACTTGTGTTTTTAGTCAGTTTGGAGCTCATGGATTTTTCTGGGGTCACTCTCCCAGTAGGTGGACTTTTTTGATTCAGCTCCTCCAGTGCTAACTCGCAGAGGGTTTCAAAAGTGCCCTCTCTGAGGGGAAAGGATGATTTTGAATGGAACTGGAGAAATATTGGCCACTAGGAAAGCCACCGCCAGCATCATGAGGCACACGGGCAGCCGGGCTGCCAATTCTCTATTCTGATTCCCCTTCAACGATCTGCAAGTAACCTTTCAAGTAAGCAGAATCTGCACCACCAACGTCCTAAAACAGGTTTCAATTAAAATAATGATTTGCTTAGCTATATTTTAGCCTGCAGGATTCAGTGGCAGCTTCTCAGAGCAATTCTGTGCTTCGGGATTAAGTCTTTCTTCTTGTAAGGTCCTGGTAGCAGGATTCAGGATTCCTGGGTTATTAGAGAGCACGCGACATGTGGACTCTCTTAGCCAGCTGCGTCCTCTGGCCTTGTGAGCATTCAGCTATGCAGAACTGACTCGGTCTTAGGGGTACAGTTTTTAAATGGGATTTTATGGACTGGGATTAATCACTGGCCGAGCTGCCCTCCCCAGTGATGGATTTGAATGTCACTGCATGCTCGGGCTGTAAGACACCCAATAGGGATCAGTATTTATGCTTTCTTACAGGTCAGAGCCTGGGAATGTGCTGTCGAGGTTTCCACCTCAGGGGCAGCTGCATGGATGTCGCTGAAGCTCTGTTTGGGCACAAAATGTCTGAGAATACATTTAGAGAAATAAATGAAACACGGGTTAAGTAGTTCTCCAGAGCCAGATTTCAAAATGTAATGCCCACAGATCCAGTAGCTCGCTGACAGCTGGACAATGATGAAGGCTAGGAAGAGAAAAGCAGCCTGAGGATGGGAAGAAAGGCGTTGTGACCATGGGTTGGCTATAGAGAGCCACTGCGGTGTTTGACAGGTAAGGAGGGCCAGAGACCACGGCATCCCGGGTGAAGTACAAGTAAAACATCCTATAAATACACAAACTTATTAATAATGCGCTTATGTCTCAGATATATGAAGAGAGGAGCTGCTTTCTTGCTAAGGGCAATGCTTAGGAAGTTGGTGGCGGAGGCCATGCTACCATTTGCTCTCTGAAGGAGACTCCCAGAGGTTTAGATGCTAAAATCCTTCCCTTTCTCATCTCAATAGGCCTTTTATGTTCGAGGTTATTTGCAAAAAACTTTATTCTCACTGTGCGCTGAGCGGGCTTTATCTCGCCAGACTACTGGCACTGCTTTCTGGGGCTGTGAAATTCTGCTTCTCCCTTGCCAGTGTTTTCTTCTGAACATTTGCTTGGGAAATTTGAAAGCCCAGGTGCAGTCCTTCACTGTCCAAGGGATGCAGGCTGCCCCCTTCCACTCCAGGGCTGCCTTTCTGCAGGCTTTCAAACGTGTGCTGCCAGGGCAGGATTTAAGATGTTGAGGCTGTGCCAGCACATGACCCTAAAGCAAGTGGAAACAGTCTCCTGCGTGGCCTGGATATTTAACCCCCGGAACATGCCCTGCCCCTAGCTGGTGACCTCTGCCCAAATGCAGAGCTGCTTTCTACTGCTGCTGCCGTGATGCGCAGAGCAAAGAAACCTTTGCATGGAGAGAGAGAGACGCATGCCAGGCTCTTGGTCGTCACCCGCACATGGAGCTCCTGGCAGGGGTAATGCTGGCTAGGTCAGTGGGGTTGTAATTTTGCAGCTCGGCCTGTCTGTCCTGCTTGAATATCTTCAGGATGGTTTCATCTCACACCTGCAAAGCGAGCCACGAACCCCCCGTTTGGGTCCCTCTGTGCAAAAGAGAGGAAGGTAAGAGCCAAATTCCTGGCTCCTCTTCCAGGCCCACCTTTAATTCCAGTTAGCAAGGAGCCTCAGCCTGGCCTGACTTCAGATGGTAAAGCTTCCTGTGATTCTGGTGGCTGCGCTGGGAATTCAGCTGCCTCTGTGGGAGCTTGAAACAGGAGAAACCCCCCATTCCCCCAGCATCTCCAAACCTCAGCTGAGCCTTCCTCCCTCCCCAGCTGAACTGTGCATCGATGAAGCGTATTGATCATCAGGAAAAGAAAGTGAGTTCCAGCGGCTTAATGAGGAAAGCGAGATCCCTGGCTCTTTCCTGAAGCTGCTGGAAGATTTGTGGAGTAATGAGGGGCAGGGACCACCCTAGAACATACAAACCGCTTCACCTCTGACCGCTGGGAATTCTTTGCAAGCGATGCAGCTGGAGGCCTGGGATTCATTCTTCTGCTTTAAGAGGGCACCTGCAGTGAACAGAATTCCCACCCCATAGCTCCCCGGAAGAGTCCTTCCTTTCTTCCTGTCCCAAAGAGCTTATAATTTAAATTGAATTTCAAGAAGCTATGTGCCTTGTTCAAGATTAAAGACTGAAAGAGTTTCCTCGGTTCTAAGGGGGGGGGGGGGCGGTTTTGGGGAGGTGTGGGGGTGTGTGTTGGGGGTGGGGGTGTGTGGGGTGTGTGTGTGTGTGTGTGTGTGTGTGTATGTGTGGGTATGGGGGTGTGGTGTGTGTTGTTGTGTTGGGAGTGGAGGGGGGGGGGGGGTGTGTGTGTGTGTTGGGGTGTGGGGTGTGTGTTGTTTTGGGGTGTGTGGTGTTTTGTTTTTGTTGGGTGTGTGGTGTGTGTTTGTTTTTGGGGTTTGTGTGTGTGTTTGTGGTTTTTTGTTTGTTGTGTTTGTTTTTTTTTTTTTTTGTGTTTGTTTTTTTTTTTGTTTTTTGTTTGTGTTTGTTGTTTTTTGTGGGGTTTTGTTTTTATGGTGGTGTTTTTTTTTTTTGTGGGGTGTGTGTTGTGTTTTGGGGGGGGGTGTGTGATGGTTTTGGGTTGGGGTGTGTAGGGTTTTTATGTGTTGGGGGGGTGTGTGTATGTGTTGGGGTGTGAGGGTGTGTGTATGTTTTGGGGTGTGGGGGGGTGTGTGTGTATGTGTTGGGGTGTGGGGGTGTGTGTGTTGGGGTGTGGGGGTGGTGTGTTGGGAGTGGGGGTGTGTGTGTATGTGTTGGGGGTGTGTGTGTGTGTATGTGTTGGGGTGTGGGGGGTGTGTGTGTATGTGTTGGGGTGTGGGGGTGTGGGAGTGTGTGTGTTGGGAGGTGGGGATGTGGGGGTGTGTGTGTATGTGTTGGGGTGTGGGGGGTGTGTGTGTATGTGTTGGAGTGTGGGAGTGTGTGTGTTGGGGAGGTGGGGGTGTGGGGGTGTATGTGTTGGGGGGTGGGGGGTGTGGGGGGGTGTGTGTATGTGTTGGGGTGTGGGGGTGTGGGGGTGTGTGTGTTGGGGAGGTGGGGGTGTGGGGGGTGTGTGTTGGGGAGGTGTGAATGTGGGGAGGTGTGGGGGCGTGTGCCTGTGGGGTGTGTTGTTTCTTTTTTTTTTTTTGTTTGTGTGGGGGGTGTTTTTTTCTTGTTGGTTGGGGAGGTGGGGGGGGGTGTGTGGGGGGTGTGCGCTGGGGGGTGCTACTCTTTTTCTGATGTCCTTTGTAATTAACCCGATGGTATTTGGAAATCAGAATTTTCAAATGAGGAAAATGCAGTAGCGTGCAGTGACATTTAGCAGGGGATTCAGTCTCGTGCCGTCAGTCCCCTCTCTCCTCCCACATGCACCACCCACCCACCTCCCTCCCTCCCCCCCAGTCTACGGCAGTCTCGCTCCCTCTCCCCTAAACACAAAAGACACATGGTGCCCAAATGGTATTAGGCCTGTTGTAGCATATAAAGGGGTAGATTTTAATAAAGAACGCCCACTCTTACTTTTGTTCGTGTACCAGGTGCGAATAAGAGTACGCAGGATTTTAATAGATACCTGCGTAGCCGCGCATATCCTTTAAAATCCGGGGTCGGCGCGCGCAAGGCTGTGCAAAATCAGCAGCCTGTGCGCGCCGAGCCGTGCAGCCTGCCTCCGTTCCCTCCGAGGCCGCTCCGAAATCAAAGCGGCCTTGGAGGGAACTTTCCTTCCATCCCCCAGCCCTATCTAAACCACCCCCCCCACACCTTTGTTTGAAGAGTTACGCCTGCCCGAGGCAGGCGTAACTCGCGCACGCCGGCTGCGCGATTCCCCGGCCCAGGAGCAGTTTCAGACGCCTCTGCCACGCCCCCAAAATGCCCCCAGGCCAGATCCACGCCCACGGCCCCACCCCCGGACGATGTGCCGCTGCGACAGGCCCCACGACACACACCCCTAGCAAAGCCCCGGGACTTACGCGCGTCCCAGAGCTTGCGTGCGTGCGCCGAGCCTATTCAACATAGGCTCGGCGCACGCAGGGGGAGGTTGGGGCAGGTTTTCGGGGTGTACGCGTGTACCCCTTTGAAAATCTGCCCCAAAGGGTGTGGGCTTGACCCTCTGAAAGCCATGAATAAACAATTACAATATAGCAAACCTCCCATACCAAAAACAGCACTAACTGCCAGCACTCAAACTGCAACCTTACCTACAAAAATTCAACGCTGCAAATATTACATCAGACTCTAAAACACCAATATACCTCCTATTTAGAAAACAAAGCAAGCCAGGCTGACTAAAATACCTCCAAAATAAAAAAAAAAAAATACATGTACCTAAAAATATTGTACAAAAGCTTTTAAAACTACATAAGTCCCTTCAGATGTCAGATCAGAGACATTCACGTCTAAAGACGGATCCTATATTGTCTCGGTTACTCACATACAGGATTTTTGGATAATACTTACATAGCTCCAATAAAAGCTATCGCAGCTTCCCAAAAATACAGTTTACCCCAAGAGACAAATCTGCCAGTTCAACACAACACTAACTCCCAAGACTCAACAGCAACAATCCTACCCAGGAAAGAGCAGCATTACAAATATTACGTGAGGCTCTAGAAGACCAAAACACCTCCTACTAAAAACAGAACAAGACCCCTAGAAACTATACACTAGCAGAATTCCTCACCTGGATCACACATACAGAACACAGACAGACCCTTACCAAAGGCAAAATAAGAGACCAACAAACAAAAAAATAAATATAAAACATCAATCATAAAAGTAAAACCATACTAATAAAAAGAATACATATTTAAAAATTAATGAATAGAACCTCCAATAATTAAAATCTCATAAAAACATTTATAAAATTTCCCAAAATACCAATATAATATTTCAAAACAGCAGACATATCAAATAACATCCAACAATGAACCAATAAGTATTTTAAAAATCTCCCTCTCTTCATACCTGGGATGTTTCCATTTCCAGCCAATCTGAGATTGTTGTGGATTGGGGGATGGGGAACTGTACAAACTTTACCTTCTCACTTACTCACACACAGGCTCTCACTCTCTCACTTCCTCAAACACATACACCCATGCACAGGTTCTTCTCCACACACAAACTCACACAAATTGACTCTCACCCATCCACACTGGCTCTCACCTACACACACACATGTACAGGCTCTCACCCACACAGGCAGTCACCTACCCACCCAAACACACACTCAGATACTCATCCACCCACTCCCACACATTGGCAGTCACACATACACACACACAGGTTCTCAACCTCTCTTGCACAAACACCCACACAGCCTTTCACCCACACATACACAGGTTCTCACCCAAAAACATGCACCCAGGCTCTCGCCCACCCACCCACAAGTTTTTTAAAAACTTTTTTCTTTACGTTTTTCCTCCTACTTAATATCGCAACGATATTAAGTAGGAGGAAGTACAGAAAAGCAGTAGTTGACAGGGGTGTGTGTGAGAGAGACAGACTGGGCAGGGAGGTGACTGGGGTGTGTGTGAGAGAGAGAGACTGGGTAGGGAGGTGACTGGGGTGTGTGAGAGAGAGACTGGGCAGGGAGGTGACTAGGGTGTGTGTGAGAGAGAGACTGGGCAGGGAGGTGACTGGGGTGCGTGTGTGAGAGACAGAGACTGGGGCAGGGAGGTGACTGGGGTGTGTGTGAGAGAGAGACTGGGCAGGGAGGTGACTGGTGTGTGTGAGAGACAGAGACTGGGCAGGTAGGTGACTAGGGTGTGTGTGAAAGACAGACAGGACAGGGAGGTTACATGTGTGTGAGAGACAGAGACTGGGCAGGGAGGTGACTGGGGTGCGTGTGAGAGACAAAGACTGGGCAGGGAGGTGACTGGGGTGTGTGTGTGAGAGAGGTCATAGGGTTTAATTGGTGTATGTGTGTGTGTGTGTGTGTGTGTGAGTGTGAGTGTGAGTGTCTTGTGGGCCCTAAAGAAGAGGACTGTGAGGACAGAGCTTCAGCAGCCACTGCTGCTTCTGGTGAGTGCTTTTGGCCTGGAAGGGAAAGGAGTAGGAGAGCTGCTGGAGAGGGTAAGTAAAGGTGGCTTTTTAAGTTTATTTTTCTTGATTGACTGCCATTTTAATTATTGGGTATTATGCGATGTCTGCTGTTTTGAAATATTTTATTGATATTTGGACAATTTTTAATAATTTTTGAGTTTTAATTGTTGGATGTTATTCTGTTCATCAGCTGTTTTGAAACATTTATTAATATAGTTTTACAGTTATTTCTGTGTGGGGATCTATAGCAGCTTGGCTTGTTCTGTTTTCCTAATAGGAGGTGTATTAGTGTTTAGGACCTGATTTAATATTTGTAGTGTTGCCTTTTCATAGATAGGGTTGTTATGTGATCCATAATGCAGGTGTAACTTTGTGCGGGTTAGTTTGTGTGCATTATTGCAGATCCTGAGACTGTTATATTTGGTGGTGCTATATTTCTCTTTCCATTTATCCAGAGTTGCACTGCATGCAGAGTGGCTGTTTTGGTTTTCCATTCCAGTTTGTCTCCATATTTATAATGTGTGATCTTTCGGTACTTGGTGAAGGTCTGCTTTGTGAGTGACCAAGGTGAGGTATTTTACTAGCATGGAGGCATTTGTATCAATCTTATTTGTTGAGTTTTCTCAATAGGATATGCATTAGTGGTAAATTATTGCCTTTTCATAAGGAGGGCTATTGTGCCTGGTAGTAAAGGGAGTTTGTTTTGCTTTTACTGGGATGTCATCAGAACCAGAGTATCTTTTTTTTGCATAGTGAGTTCTATGGGTAATGCCCTAGTTCTGCTCTGCATCCATTGATAGGGGTCAAGGGGGTTCCCGTGGATGCAGAGTGTATGTTTACATTTAGCCCTGTGATGGTCACATGTTCAGTGTGTCACGCATGTGAGAACCATCTGTCAGGTATGTCCTGGCCGAAAAAAAGGTTGAGAACCACTGCATTAGGGGACTGATTAGCGCCTATTCCACCAGCGTCCGACTGCGGGTTATACAGTGCGCTCGGCTGATCTGAATAAGAACAAGAAGCCACTTAGGAGGGAACATGACATCACAGATGTCATCCACCAACAAACACACACCCAGGCTCTCACCCAGCCACACTCACTCAACCACAAGCATCCACCCACCCAGGCTGTCACCCCTCTAAACACACCCAGGCTCTCACCCAGCCACACTCACTCAACCACAAGCATCCACCCACCCAGGCTGTCACCCCTCCATACACACACACCCACCCAGGCTCTCACCCAGCCACACTCACCCAACCACAAGCATCCACCCACCCAGGCTGTCACCCCTCCATACACACACACAGGCTCTCACCCAGCCACACTCACTCAACCAACCACAAGCATCCACCCACCCAGGCTGTCACCCCTCCATACACACACACAGGCTCTCACCCAGCCACACTCACTCAACCAACCACAAGCATCCACCCACCCAGGCTGTCACCCCTCCATACACACACACAGGCTCTCACCCAGCCACACTCACTCAACCAACCACAAGCATCCACCCACCCAGGCTGTCACCCCTCCATACACACACACACAGGCTGTCACCCGGCCACACTCACTCAACCAACCACAAGCATCCACCCACTCAGGCTGTCACCCCTCCATACACACACACAGGCTGTCACCCGGCCACACTCACTCAACCAACCACAAGCATCCACCCACCCAGGCTGTCACCCCTCCATACACACACACACAGGCTCTCACCCAGCCACACTCACTCAACCAACCACAAGCATCCACCCACCCAGGCTGTCACCCCTCCATACACACACACAGGCTCTCACCCGGCCACACTCACTCAACCAACCACAAGCATCCACCCACCCAGGCTGTCACCCCTCCATACACACACACAGGCTCTCACCCGGCCACACTCACTCAACCAACCACAAGCATCCACCCACCCAGGCAGTCACCCCTCCATACACACACACAGGCTCTCACCCAGCAACACTCACTCAACCAACCACAAGCATCCACCCACCCAGGCTGTCACCCCTCTGTACACACACACAGGCTCTCACCCAGCCACACTCACTCAACCAACCACAAGCATCCACCCACCCAGGCTGTCGCCCCTCCATACACACACACAGGCTCTCACCCAGCCACACTCACTCAACCAACCACAAGCATCCACCCACCCAGGCTGTCGCCCCTCCATACACACACACAGGCTCTCACCCGGCCACACTCACTCAACCAACCACAAGCATCCACCCACCCAGGCTGTCACCCCTCCATACACACACACACACACACACACACACAGGCTCTCACCCAGCCACACTCACTCAACCAACCACAAGCATCCACCCACCCAGGCTGTCACCCCTCCATACACACACACAGGCTCTCACCCAGCCACACTCACTCAACCAACCACAAGCATCCACCCACCCAGGCTGTCACCCCCACACACACACACACACACACACACACACACACACATATACATAGGGCCTGGGCCGCCTCTTCAGCTACCAGCAGGATGGAGTCCACTGGTGGCCACTGAGTCCAATCTCTCTGTTTAGCTGCCAGCGGCTGCTGGTGGCCACTGCGTCCTTCTCCTCTCTGATGTGCAGTGGCCTGCTGAGTTGTGGGGTGGGCAGCAGCAGTCGCTGCGTTTATTCAGACCTCATCATCTGCTGTTGTGGAGCTGCGAGACTGGCCCTACGGCAGCAGGAGATGACGTTTGGATAAACACGACTCCTGTTGCCCATGGGGGGAGGCGTGATGCCATTGACCGAATCGGGCAGGGGTTTGGTTTATCCATGCCTGATCTATGGCCACATGCATGCATTTAGACAAATTCTAGGAGTTTAGCAACTGCAGACTTCCAGAGGGTTCAAGCAAATAGCAGGGAGTGTCCTTTAGTAGAAGGTCTGGGCTTCTTGTTCTTATTCAGGTCTTTGGTGATGTCATGAAACCTCTTGGAGAGCATTGCTCGCTGGTCCTGGCTTGTGGCTTGTGACAGTGCTAGAGCAGTCAAGCTGGGAAAGGCAGTGCTTGTACAGGGGGGATTTCTAATTCACACACAGACTGGAGGAGCCTCTTACACACCTGTTCACTCACACTAGCGCGGTCTGATGAGAGAAGGCAGCTGCGACTCTGCAGGAGAGAGTCCTACACTAATATTCAGTTTTCAACTGCCGGTGGAGAAGTCAATGCAAACATTTCAGAGCAATCAGGGGAAGCCTGCAAGCTTTGTTTTGTACGGGATAATATTTTGGGAAGGTTACTGCGTGGTTATAAATAACCCTGTCTCTGTGATCCCTGCTGGCAAGGCAGAGTGACCGGCACGCAGCGGGGCTTGCTGGGGACCCTTCAGAGCCCCATGACAAGAGCTGC
The DNA here is from genome assembly GCF_901001135.1 of Rhinatrema bivittatum. Lineage (NCBI taxonomy): Eukaryota > Metazoa > Chordata > Amphibia > Gymnophiona > Rhinatrematidae > Rhinatrema > Rhinatrema bivittatum. Next base: position 98,939,878 of record NC_042625.1, read on the forward strand.
TCAGGTAGTGCTGGCTCTGCTCCAGGGCCCTCGGCGGCTGAATCTTGTTCTGCGTTAAGGTAATGTTGTTTAATAAACAGTACATCAGAGCGGCACAGACTTCTTTTCAAACCCAGCCCTTCACAGATCAAAAAAGTGAGGGTTTTACAAAGAATTTCAGATTCCCAGTTAGAAGTTAAGGAATGCGGGGGCCGTTGCCCCTCTGAAACTATTACTCATGCTCAGCACCCCCAGTCACCCTAACTTCCCCCTCCAGTTGCATCTGAGCAGGAAGGATTCAGGTCGTGTAGATTTTCAAATTAAATAGGCAGAGATGTAAAGCGTTTGAAAGTGCTGTGGAGAATAGGAAGTCATAAAGGGATGGATTTCACAGACCTGGACTCTCACTATTCTTTACAAATTCTTGTCCTGGGCTCCCGGGCCCCTGGCTGGCTACCTGCCTGGCACAGCTCAGGTAGCTTCTGCAACAGCCAGTGCAGACCAGAAAGGAGCAGCAGGGAGGAGCTGACTGTCTCCACCTGTCAGATTCACATCCTGATTACTTATTGCCATTTCTATTTTTCATGTGTTGCCAAAGTAAAATAGTAACATAGCATATGACAACAAAAAAAGAAGCAAGCGGTCCATCCAGTCTGCCCAGCAAGCTTTTTTATTTTTGGATAGTAACAACAACTCCGTGCAGGTTATCCCCAAGCCTTCTGTTAAGGGTAGTAACTACCGCTCCATGCAGGTTACCCCATGTTTCTGTTAAGGGTAGTAACTGCCGCTCCGTGCAGGTTACCCCCATGTTTCTGTTAAGGGCAGTAACTGCCGCTCTGTGGAGATTACCCCCATGTTCCTGTTAAGGGTAGTAACTGCCGCTCCGTGCAGGTTACCCCCATGTTCCTGTTAAGGGCAGTAACTGCCGCTCTGTGCAGATTACCCCCATGTTCCTGTTAAGGGTAGTAACTGCCGCTCCGTGCAGATTACCCCCATGTTCCTGTTAAGGGTAGTAACTGCCGCTCCGTGCAGGTTACCCCATGTTCCTGTTAAGGGTAGTAACTGCCACTCCATGCAGGTTACCCCCATGTTTCTGTTAAGGGCAGTAACTGCCGCTCCGTGCAGATTACCCCCATGTTTCTGTTAAGGGTAGTAACTGCCGCTCCGTGCAGATTACCCCCATGTTCCTGTTAAGGGTAGTAACTGCCGCTCTGTGCAGATTACCCCCATGTTCCTGTTAAGGGTAGTAACTGCTGCTCTGTGCAGGTTACCCCATGTTTCTGTTAAGGGCAGTAACTGCCGCTCTGTGCAGGTTACCCCATGTTCCTGTTAAGGGCAGTAACTGCCGCTCCGTGCAGATTACCCCCATGTTCCTGTTAAGGGTAGTAACTGCTGCTCTGTGCAGGTTACCCCCATGTTTCTGTTAAGGGCAGTAACTGCCGCTCTGTGCAGGTTACCCCATGTTTCTGTTAAGGGTAGTAACTGCCGCTCTGTGCAGGTTACCCCATGTTTCTGTTAAGGGCAGTAACTGCTGCTCTGTGCAGGTTACCCCCATGTTTCTGTTAAGGGTAGTAACTGCTGCTCCGTGCAGGTCACCCCCATGTTTCTGTTAAGGGTAGTAACTGCCGCTCTGTGCAGGTTACCCCATGTTTCTGTTAAGGGTAGTAACTGCCGCTCTGTGCAGGTTACCCCATGTTTCTGTTAAGGGCAGTAACTGCTGCTCTGTGCAGGTTATCCCCATGTTTCTGTTAAGGGCAGTAACTGCTGCTCCGTGCAGGTTACCCCCATGTTTCTGTTAAGGGCAGTAACTGCTGCTCCGTGCAGGTTACCCCCATGTTTCTGTTAAGGGTAGTAACTGCCGCTCTGTGCAGGTTATCCCCATGTTTCTGTTAAGGGCAGTAACTGCTGCTCCGTGCAGGTTACCCCCATGTTTCTGTTAAGGGTAGTAACTGCCGCTCCGTGCAGGTTACCCCCATGTTTCTGTTAAGGGTAGTAACTGCCGCTCCGTGCAGGTTATCCACAAGCCTTCTGTTAAGGGCAGTAACTGCCGCTCTGTGCAGGTTACCCCATGTTCCTGTTAAGGGTAGTAACTGCCGCTTCGTGCAGATTACCCCCATGTTTCTGTTAAGGGCAGTAACTGCCGCTCCGTGCAGGTTATACCCCTTATCTTCATTTCCATCCTTTAGCCTCTAGGGATCCTTTGTATTTACCCCAAGCCTTTCTGAATTCCATTATGGTTCTTGTGCTCTGTACCTCTTCCGCGAGGGCATTCCATGCATCCACCACATTTTCCATGAAGAAATATTTCCTGACATTTATGCTCAGTCGACCACCTTGGAGCTTCATATTAGTTCTACAGCTTTCTTTCCATTGGAAAAGCATCATTAATTCCTTTCAGGTATTTACAAGTCTGTATTTTATCTCCACATATTCAAGTCCTTCAGTCTCGCCTCATGTGGCATACACACTCCACACCATTTTGGTCACCTTTCTCTCGACCGCTTCCATCCTGTCTCCAGTACCAGGGGATTATCACCTCCTTTTTCCTGCTGGTTATTCCTCTCCCTGGGCAGCCCAGTATCCCTCTGGCCTTAATAGTTACTGCCCTGTCACATTGCTTCGCCGCCCTCAGATCATCAGACACTATCACTGCAAGGTCTCTTTCCCTATCCTCAACCCCATCACATACAGCTCTTGTGGATTACTGCACCCCAGATCCAAGACTCTGCACCTCTTGGCACTGAATCCCAGCTGCCAAATCTTCGACCGCTCTTCCAGCTTTCTTAAATCCCTTTTCATTCTTTCTACTCCTTCAGGTGGGTCCACTCTCTTGCAAATCTTAGTATTATCTGCAAATAGGCATACGTTACCTTCTATCCCTTCTGCAATGTCGCTCACAAAGGTATTGAACAGGACCGGCCTCAGAACTGATCCACTTATCGCTCTTCTCTCTTCAGAACAGATTCCATTTCCCACCATTTGCTGCCGTCTTATCAGTCAACTATTTTGTAATCCTTTCTACCACGTTGGGACCTACTCCCAGCCTTCTCATTTAAAATAAAAGGGTAGGAAGAGAAGGGAAAAATGATAAAATGGTAATAAGTCAAGGTACAGATTACTGAAAGTACAGAATGCGGGACAGGTCTCAGGTTTTGCTGCTGGTCTGTGATGTCTCTGGTCAGGTTTCATTTCTGGCCTGGGGGCAGGATACTGCATATTTTGCTGCTCTCGCTGCTGTTTCCCTTCTTTTCCCAGGATTAAACAGAGTTTTTCTTGCTCATTCTTTTGTGGAAGTCTTGGATTTTCTCTGTTAGCTTTGGAAAATGTGCATCTCTAATCTCTTTGGATTTAGCACAGCACAGGAGGAAATGCATTTCTCTTTCTCCAGTGTTGCATTGCATACAGAGTCTGGCTTCTTGGGGTTTTCAGTTTAGTTTGTCTGAATCTTTCTGTTTCTAGTCTGTGATCACTTGTTTTTTTTTATATGTGACTGAGGTAAGCTATTCTGCTAGCCTGTATTTTTGGGTAGGGATCTGTAACAGTCCAGTTTATTCTGTTTTCCAATCTCCCCTTCTCAATAGGACATAAGAACATAAGAAATTGCCATGCTGGGTCAGACCAAGGGTCCATCAAGCCCAGCATCCTGTTTCCAACAGAGGCCAAACCAGGCCACAAGAACCTGGCAATTACCCAAACACTAAGAAGATCCCATGCTACTGATGCAATTAATAGCAGGGCTATTCCCTAAGTAAATTTGATTAATAGCTGTTAATGGACTTCTCCTCCAAGAACTTGTCCAAACCTTTTTTGAACCCAGCTACACTAACTGCACTAACCACATCCTCTGGCAACAAATTCCAGAGCTTTATTGTGCATTGAGTGAAAAAGAATTTTCTCCGATTAGTCTTAAATGTGCTACTTGATAACTTCATGGAGTGCCCCCTAGTCCTTCTATTATTCAAAAGTGTAAATAACCGATTCACATCTACTCGTTCAAGACCTCTCATGATCTTAAACACTTCTATCATATCCCCCCTCAGCTGGCTCTTCTCCAACCTGAACAGCTCTAACCTCTTCAGCCTTTCCTCATAGGGGAGCTGTTCCATCCCCTTTATCATTTTGGTTGCCCTTCTCTGAACCTTCTCCATCGCAATTATATCTTTTTTGAGATGCGGTGACAAGAATTGTACACAGTATTCCAGGTGCGGTCTCACCATGAAGCAATATAGAGGCATTATGACATTTTCCGTTTCATTAACCATTCCTTTCCTAATAATTCCTAACATTCTGTTTGCTTTTTTGACTGCTGCAGCACACTGAGCCGACAATTTTAAAGTATTATCCAATATGATGCCTAGATCTTTATCCTTGGTGGTAGCTCCTAATATGGAACCTAACATCGTGTAACTACAGCAAGGGTTATTTTTCCCTATATGCAACACCTTGCACTTCTCCACATTAAATTTCATCTGCCATTTAGATGCCCAGTCTTCCAGTCTTGCAAGGTCCTCCTGTAATGTATCACAATCCGCTTGTGATTTAACTAATCTGAATAATTTTGTATCATCCGCAAATTTGATAACCTCACTCGTCGTTTTCCTTTCCAGATCATATAAATATATATTGAAAAGCACCAGTCCAAGTACAGATCCCTGAGGCACTCCACTGTTTACCCTTTTCCACTGAGAAAATTGACCATTTAATCCTACTCTCTGTTTCCTGTCTTTTAACCAGTTTATAATCCACGAAAGGACATCGCCTCCTATCCCATGACTTTTTAATTTTCTTAGAAGCCTCTCATGAGGGACTTTGTCAAATGCCTTCTGAAAATCCAAATACACTACATCTACCAGTTCACCTTTATCCACATGTGGTTAAAGGTGAACTGGTAGATGTAGTGTACAGTACCTGAATGTAAACCGGTGTGATATCTCGATTGAGATCGAATGTCGGTATATAAAAATAATAAATAATAATAATAATAATAATAATGTTTATTAACCCCTTCAAAAAAATGAAGCAGATTTGTTAGGCAAGATTTCCCTTGGGTAAATCCATGTTGACTGTGTGCCATTAAACCATGTCTTTCTATATGCTCTACGATTTTGATCTTGAGAATACTTTCCACTATTTTTCCCAGCAATGAAGTCTGGCTCATTGGTCTATAGTTACCCGGATTTCCCCTGGAACCTTTTTTAAATATTGGCATTACATTGGCCACTCTCCAGTCTTCAGGTACAATAGATGATTTTAATGATAGGTTACAAATTTTAACTAATAGATCAGAAATTTCATTTTTTAGTTCCTTCAGTACCCTAGGATGCATACCATCCGGTCCAGGTGATTTGCTACTCTTTAGTTTGTCAATCTGGCCTACTATATCTTCCAGGTTCCCAGTGATTTCGTTCAGTTTGTCTGACTCATCACCCCTGAAAACCATCTCTGGAACTGGTATCTCCCCAACATCCTCATTAGTAAACACGGAAGCAAATAATTCATTTAGTCTTTCTGCAATGGCCTTATCTTCCCTAAGAGCCCCTTTAACCTCTCTGTCATCTAATGGATCAACCGACCCCCTCACAGGTTTCTTGCTTCAGATATATAGTCGTTTGAGTTAATTTAATTTAAAAAATGTTTCCCCTTCTTTTCTTGTTATTTTTTTTTCATCAGATCAGATTCTGTTAGATGTTATAATTTGGTGTTTTTATTTGTAACAAGGAATACGCGTGTCTTTCTCACGTTTTTTGAGTTCACACACTGTTCTGTGTAATGGTTGTTGATGATGTAAACCGGAGTGAAGGCAACTAACTATACCTTGGTATAAAAAAAAAAGTGTAAATAAATATTTATAAAAGTTTTTATTATGAGTTTTTGCCTCTATGGCCAACTTCAATTCAAATTCTCTCTTCGCCTGTCTTATCAATGTTTTACACTTAACTTGACAATGCTTATGTTTTATCCTATTTTCTTCAGATGGATCCTTCTTCCAATTTTTGAAGGATGTTTTTTTGGCTAAAATAGCCTCTTTCACCTCACCTTTTAACCATGACGGTAATCGTTTTGCCTTCCTTCCACCTTTCTTAATGCGTGGAATACATATGGACTGCGCCTCTAGGATTGTATTTTTAAACAATGTCCATGCCTGTTGAACACTTTTAACCTTTGCAGCTGCACCTTTCAGTTTTTTTCTATTTTCCTCATTTTATCAAAGTTTCCCTTTTGAAAGTTTAGTGTTAGAGCTGCAGATTTACTTATTGTCCCCCTTCTAGTTATTAGTTTAAATTTGATCATGTTATGATCACTGTTGCCAAGTGGCCCCACCACCATTACCTCTTTCACCAAACCCTGCATTCCACTAAGAATTAAATCTAAAATAGCTCCCTCTCTTGTTGGTTCCTGAACCAATTGCTCCATGAAGCAATCATTTATTACATCCAGGAACTTATGTCTCTAGCAAGTCCTGATGTTACATTTACCCAGTCAATATTGGGGTAATTGAAATCTCCCATTATTATTACATTGCCAATTTGGTTAGCTTCCCTGATTTCTCTAAGCATTTCATCATCTGTCTGACCATTTTGTCCAGGTGGACGGTAGTATACCCCTATCACTATACTCTTACCCAACACACATGGGATTTCTACCCATATAGATTCTACTGAGCATTTACTCTCTTGTATGATCTTTATCCTGTTGGACTCTATACCCTCCTGGACATAAAGTGCCACACCCCCATCAAGTTGATCCTCCCTATCATTGCGATATAATTTATATCCTGATATAGCACTGTCCCATTGGTTGTCCTCCTTCCACAAAGTTTCTGTGATGCCGATTATTTCTCTCTTATCATTCACTGCTTTTCACTCTCTCCCATCTTATTTCTTAGACTTCTGGCATTGGCATACAGACATTTCAAAGTGCGTTTTTTGTTTGTATTAAGAAACTTCTTTTCAGTTGTTTGGGATAATTTGGAATTTTTTAGCTCAGGTGATTCTTTACTTATAGGCACATGGACTATGTTTGCTATTATTGGAAGCTCTCTTTTGGGATGCCCTAACCCTCCTGTTTCATTAGTATCCTTCAAGAATACATTTCTCCGAACCATGCCCTGCTGAGTGACTGTCTGCTTTCCCCCTTGTTCTAGTTTAAAAGCTGCTCTACCTCCTTTTTAAAAATTAGTGCCAGCAGTCTGGTTCCACTCTGGTTAATATGGAGCCTGTCCTTTTGGAAAAGTCTCCCCCTTCCCCAAAAATGTCCCCAGTTCCTTACAAAACTGAATCCCTCTTCCTTGCACCATCGTCTCATCCATGCATTGAGACTCCGGAGCTCTGCCTGCCTCTGTTGACCTGCGCGTAGAACAGGGAGCATTTCAGAGAATGCTACCCTGGAGGTTCTGGATTTAAGCTTTCTACCTAAGAGCCTAAATTTGGCTTCCAGAACCTCCCTCCCACATTTTCCTATGTCGTTGGTGCCCACGTGTACCACGACAGCCGGCTCCTCCCCAGCACTGTCTATAAATCTATCTAGGTGACGCGTGAGGTCTGCCACCTTCGCACCAGGCAGGCAAGTTACCCAGCCGTCCTCATGTCCACCAGCCACCCTGCTATCCACATTTCTAATAATCGAATCACCAACTATGATGGCCGACCTAACCCTTCCCTTGAGGGCAGTAGCCCTGGGAGACTTGTCCTCAGTGCGAGAGGACAATACATCATCTGGAGAGCAGGTCCTTGCTACCGGATCACTTCCTGCTACACCAGGGTGATGGTCTCCTACTGGGAGACCTTTCTGATCCAAGGCAGCACTGGGGCTGCCAGACTGGATTTGGGACTTGGCTACTATGTCCCTGAAGGTCTCATCAATGTACCTCTCTGTCTGCCTCAGCTCCTCCAAGTCTGCTACTCTAGCCTCCAGAGATCGGACTTGTTCCCTGAGAGCCAGGAGCTCTTTGCACCGAGTGCACAAATGCAATCTCTCACCGCGGGTAAAAAATCGTACATGTGGCACTCAATGCAAAAGACTGGAAAGCTCCCCTCTTGCTGCTGGACTGCTGCCTTCATCTTAGTTTTATTGAGTTCCTAGTTAAGTTTAGGATACTAAGGGAGTTGGAATGAGAGTACTTTAAATTTACAGGTGAAATTACTAATTAATCAGCTAGTGTCCTACAAGGGGATGATTAAACTATCAATAAGGGCTGGTACAATAGTATGATTTAGATAAGACCCTGATTGATTTTTAATCAGAAAGTGTCTCCTGCCTAAAAATCAAGGGTTGAGGAGGTGTTTTTTGAGATTTTTGAGATTGCCTTTTCCTATGCCTGGTTGTTTGTTTAATTTATAGTTAGTTGTTTGAGGTTACATATAAGAAGTGTATTGGAGTTCTAGGTTAGGTAGTTTGAGGTTATATGGTTTTTAAATTTTAATTTCACCAAAGCCAATTGCATTCAGGTGTTGTAGGAATTTCCCTAGACCAGCGCTGAATTGGTAGGGCAGCTTTGCCAGATGGGTGCTGAATGTATTTTTTTCCAGGGTTTTTGAGTTGTTTCATGGAGTGCCCGGTAGTGGAGCCGGTTTATGTTGCTCTTATTGCAGTGACACCAGAATTTGAATAGGAAAGTGTGCAGTGAGCTATTCTGGGGTCAGACTTACCTTATCCCTTCCTTCGATAGAAGAAAGGGCATGTTAACAACTTTCTCCTTCCTAATTTTTCACATTCACATTAATATTCATCTTTATACTACCAGGTAACCATGTTCTTTTCTGCATTTCATGGTTTAAGCAGTCAGCTTGGTCCTGGGCAGTGGGGCTTTCCGCCCACGCCTGCTCTCGGGCCATGCTGATGCAGAGCTCGCCATTTCCGGTGGCCGGTGGCCGGTGGCAGGCAAGCCCTGCAGCTCGGCTCCTTTAAGTTCAGGCAGAGGGGGCAGGGGAGGAGCAGGGAGGAGGCGCAGCATGGAGCGGGGAATAAGAGAGTTTGTGCTTGGAGGGGAGATGCCAGCAGCAGCGGCGGCGGAGGAGAAGCAGAGCAGGGGCGGCCGAGGCTCCCTTCACAGCCGCGTTGATACAAACCAGCCCTGCAAACTCCTGTAAACTTCGCAGACTGCAGCAGAAGGGGAGAGAGCTCCGGGCACCAGGAGACAGAGCCCCCCGGGTACCGGCATAGAGACTCCGGAGCACAAGGAAAGAGAGAGAGCTCCGGGGTCAGAGACCCCTCGGACACAAGGAGAGAGAGCTCCGGGCACCAGGAGACAGAGCCCCCCGGGTACCGGCATAGAGACTCCGGAGCACAAGGAAAGAGAGAGAGCTCCGGGGTCAGAGACCCCTCGGACACAAGGAGAGAGAGCTCCGGGCACCAGGAGACAGAGCCCCCCGGGTACCGGCATAGAGACTCCGGAGCACAAGGAAAGAGAGAGAGCTCCGGGGTCAGAGACCCCCTCGGACACAGGGAGAGAGAGCTCCGGGCACCAGGAGACAGAGCCCCCCGGGTACCGGCATAGAGACTCCGGAGCACAAGGAAAGAGAGAGAACTCCGGGGTCAGAGACCCCTCGGACACAAGGAGAGAGAGCTCCGGGCACCAGGAGACAGAGCCCCCCGGGTACCGGCATAGAGACTCCGGAGCACAAGGAAAGAGAGAGAACTCCGGGGTCAGAGACCCCCTCGGACACAAGGAGAGAGAACTCCGGGGTCAGAGACCCCCTCGGACACAAGGAGAGAGAGCTCCGGAGTCCGAGACCCCCTCGGACACAAGGAGAGAGAGCTCCGGGGTCCGAGACCCCCTCGGACACACGGAGGGAGAGCTCCGGGGTCCGAGACCCCCTCGGACACACGGAGAGAGAGCTCCGGGATCAGAGACCCCTTGGGACACACGGAGAGAGCGCTCCGGGCAGCCTCCCTTGAACTTTGGCCGGCAGGAGAGGGGACGCCATGCCCGGCTCGGGCTGCGGAGGTAGGAGCGGACCTTGCGGGTGATGAGCTGCCTCGGGCTCAGCCAGGGACCATGAGCGGCGGGGCTGCGGCGGATAACGGCCGGGGGCCCCCGGGCTCCTGCGATGAGAGCCGGGCCGAGTTCGTGGCCCTGACGGCCGTGCAGACGGGCAGCCCCCGGCGCCTGGGGCTGCTGGGGACCCCCCTGCCGGCTCCCCCGGGCTCGGCCGCCCGCACCTCCGCCTCGCACAAGCGCTACCGCCGGCTGCAGAACTACTTGTACAACGTGCTGGAGAGACCCCGGGGCTGGGCGTTCATCTACCACGCCTTCATGTGAGTACCATCCGGCCCCGGCTCGCTCCCGCCGTCCTTCCCCTAAGTGTCACAGCCTGGGGCTCGGCCACTGCTTCTGCCTCTCTGAAGCCCTTCCGCTTGGCCAAGGCAGTAAAGTGGAGCCACGGAAAGGTGCAAAGGTGCCTGAGCAGGGAGAGGTCGGTCTTTTGCAGCTCCCATGGGGCTGGGATGTCCCTCTCCGGGCTGGGAACCGGAGCTAGGGCTCTCCGGCTTTCTACAGGAGCCAAAGCTTTGCAGAGGTTGGTTTTTCCCACCCTGGCCGGGGGGGGATCAGTTATTTGAGCCCAAAACTCTCCTGGCCCCGGCTTGCCTGGCCCGACGCTAAAGGCATTCAGGACTGGTCCCTGTGGGCTCTTACTGGAGAGACCTAGGAATTAGCTAAAGCTGTTCAGAGACCGCTGGTGCCGTTCAGATGAAGCAGGAAGCAACATTCAGAGTCAATGTGGTGGGTGGTACCGGGAGCTTCACCTGCCTGCTCGGAGCTGCTGCTAACTTCGGCAGCTTCCAGCACTGCACAGATGCACTGCACACAGATGCAGTGCACGGGCCACCTCATGGCACCTGCCTACTGGTTTTACTGCTTAAGGTCCTTGAAACTGGCAAGAACTTGTTAGCCCGATGCACCCGAGGCTTTTGTACTGAGTCAGGAATATTTGCCCTAAAGTTCCCCGATTGCTGAAGGGAAGATTGTGAGGCTCTTGGGGTCTTTGCAGGGTCACCTCCCTCCTCTGAGAAGGGTTTGCAGCTCGGGGGTTACTGGGGTGGCTTTGATGCAGGTCCCTCTCTCCCCTGGACCTCTGGCTCTTGGCATTTGTGATTATTGATTTTATAAGCCCCTTTTCAAAAGGTTACCTCCCAAGTCACCCAGGTCATCCCCGAGAGACTGACCCAGTCCGCATTGTGCCCGCTGTATTTATGGACTTCTACGTCCAGTTTCTCCAGGAAAGGCAAGACAGAAGTAATGAGGCATAGCTAGGACTGGAGCAACACAAGACAAGACAAAAATGTATTTCTTTTTATTTAAAAGCATTTATCTTCCACACCCTACATAAAATTACAGGGATCATGCAATCATCCCTGCAGGAGAGTACAAATAATATCAGAGTGCAAGGGTCAGGAAAACCGTAAACGCCCCATCTGACCAAATGAGATGCATCCTCTTTTGTAAAAGTGTGAATCAGCTTTCCAAAAGCAACTCTGGCCTTGGGTCCGCACCCTGACCCCCAGCCCTCCTCTCCCTCCCATTCCCTGCTTCCTTAAGGTTGGGCCAGTCCTCTCCGGCTTTCTTGCTGCCTCTTCGAGTTGCCGTTGGGCTGAACCAGAACCTTGCAATGAGCCAGTGCCAATGGAGGCCCAGCTAGAAAGGCGGACAGCCTGAGCCCAGGACATTTGAACTCTGGGACAAGCAGCCTCGGAAAATGTTTTGTCATCAGGTCTCGGTCTCTTAAGCTCTCTATACATCACTTGAAATGGATATAGATTTTTATTATTTTTTTTTTACAGTAAAGCAAGTGAAAGGATAGAGGGCTCGGCTCAGAAAACTGTAACTCTGCCATGAGGTGAGGGCTCACAAATGAAACTGATTAGGTCCAGGACTTTCTGGAGGTGGGAGTCAGGAGGATGGGTCAGCGAGAGCCCCGCCACTGCCACCAGAATGGACCCAGACCCTCCTGCTGAACTTCCTTGGCTAATTACAGTCACAGGGATCCTTCTGCCCGGCAGTCCAGAGGGCCAGTAACGTCCACCCCAGTCCTGGCTGTCCTTCTGCTTCTGCAGGCTGCTGGACAGGGGACCTGTGCAAACTCCCAGCTCTGCTATAACCAGCAGGATCCGCCCAAAGTTCAGTCCGCAGGGTTAGGAAGTATTTGCAGAAAATGCAAATTGTCTGTTGTGACTCCAAGCTAAATGATGGCCCCTTCCTTCCTTCCTTCCAGTGAGCTGCTGTGATGGCAAAGTGCAGACGCCCCCCTCCCCTGGCCTCAGGCATGGGAGGTCCTGGCTCTTCCTATCACAGGACCTTGCTGAGCAGCCGCAGGGTCTGCGCCTCCGAGTTTAGCACTGCTCAGCAGAAAGTGCGATTACAGAAAACAAAAGAGAGAGAGAGAGAGAGAGAGGGGCAGCCGTGCCCTCCAATTGTGGAGAAATCAGGGAAGTGAGGCTATTAATCACCTGGCAGGTGTTCTGTGCGCTCTGTCCCACAGGCCCGCGGCTTCCCCTATAATTGGCTTGTGCTAGCCAAACATTGCCTGCCTTTCTAATGTCTGTGGGAGATGCGGTGCCAGGGAGAGTAAGGAACTGCACAGGGGCTGCAACCCTCTGTCTTCATAGCCTAGACTCCATGTGTGTGTGTGTGTGTGTGTGTGGGTACAGTCTCTCTTGTGCCTTTTTAACCCGTGGGGGTGAGGGTGGGGCACAGTCTCTCTTGTGTCTTTATAGCCCAGTCTCTGAGTAGGGTCATAGTCCGTGCTGTGCCTTTGTCTGCATAGGAACCTAAGGTCCAGTAATGGATGTAAAGTTTTACAGGTATGATTTCAGAGAATACACTTTACAACTGGATCCTGAGATCCAGCAGTACCCTCTTCCCTTGCTGCAGTCACTACCAGGATGGATCTTTCAGGAAATCGCTGCCAATCTATTGCTGCCTGGGAAGGCTGCTTCTTTCCCCATGGCTAAGTTGCCTCTTTGCATGTTTTCTGCGGGGGGGCAGTGGGCACTCCTTTTTCTGTCTCTTATGGGCTTATAGACGCTGTGTTTCCCTGCTGGTGGAAAAATGTGTCCCCCTCACACACACAGTGCTCACCATGGTATAACCAGCATGAGTCACAGGCACACCGCCCCCTTCTCAAACTTTGCTGTCGCACACTGATGACATCAGAGCTTCCTGGCCGGCCTTGGTTCTGGTAAAGAATGATCTCATGAGCTGAGCCATCATTGTCCTCTCACTGCACCTGCAGCTCTCTTCTTCCAGTCAAGGGTGCAGTTTATGGAGGGGAAAGGTGTGTGGCCCTGAACAGGAAGCTTACTCCCCTATTCCTGCACAGCAGAAATGAATTTCAATCCAGTTACAGGTGAAAACTCTGCAATCTTGCAAACTAATCCCAGGAGTTCTGTCTGCTGCTTGGTAGGCAGCTTGTGTTCCCCTTGGTTTATATGTGTGAGAGGGAAGATCACAGGGGAAAGGTACAAAATGTCCCGTTACAGTAGTTGAGGATCTCTCTTTGGATCTTAAGCCTGTAGTTAGCATTAAGTGATTTCTTGTTCATCATCAGAGTCTTCCGGTGGAGGAGAAATCCTTATACTGCAGTCACAGAATCTGCTGGAAAGTCATTCTCAATGTGATTAGGAACAGACTGGATCTTGTACATATGATTTGGCTCCTTGGCACTTTCTGATCCTTGCTTTTCTACTTTGCTACTTACGACCTTTCTTATTAAACTGAAAATACCCCAGGGATATCCAGGACTTCTAGGTGAAGAGAAGGATCCACCCGTACTGTTACTGCCTGTGAATTCCTGAAACTTGAGCTTCCACAGAGATGCTGCACACTGAGCAAATCATTCATGGTGGAGATTTTAACTTTTTGCAGATTGAAACATTTCCCTTCCCAAATTAATGCCTGCACTAACAGTAAAGCCAGAACTGCATCTCTTCCAGATATGGCAACTACACTGCCCGTTACACACACAGACACACACACACTGCCCCACCGTACGTGTGAGCACAGACACACACACACTGCCCCACCGTGCGCGCGAGCACAGACACACACACACTGCCCCACCGTGCGCGCGAGCACAGACACACACACACTGCCCCACCGTGCGCATGAGCACAGACACACACACACACTGCCCCACCGTGCGCGTGAGCACAGACACACACACACTGCCCCACCGTGCGCGTGAGCACAGACACACACACACTGCCCCACCGTGCGCGTGAGCACAGACACACACACACTGCCCCACCGTACGTGCGAGCACAGACACACACACTGCCCCACCTTGCGCGCGAGCACAGACACACACACTGCCCCACCTTGCGCGTGAGCACAGACACACACACACTGCCCCACCGTACGTGCGAGCACAGACACACACACACACTGCCCCACCGTGCGCGCGAGCACAGACACACATACACTGCCCCACCGTACGTGTGAGCACAGACACACACACACTGCCCCACCGTGCGCGCGAGCACAGACACACATACACTGCCCCACCGTACGTGTGAGCACAGACACACACACACTGCCCCACCGTGCGCGCGAGCACAGACACACACACACTGCCCCACCGTGCGCGTGAGCACAGACACACACACACTGCCCCACCGTGTGCGCGAGCACAGACACACACACTGCCCCACCGAGCTCGTGAGCACAGACACACACACACTGCCCCACCGTGCACATGAGCACAGACACACACACTCTGCCCCACCGTGTGCGTGAGCACAGACACACACACACACTGCCCCACCGTGCACGTGAGCACAGACACACACACACTGCCCCACCGTGCACACGAGCACAGACACACACACACTGCCCCACCGTGTGCGTGAGCACAGACACACACACACACTGCCCCACCGTGTGCGTGAGCACAGACACACACACACTGCCCCACCGTGTGCTTGCGCACACACACATACACACTGCCCCACCATGCGCACACACACACACACTGCCCCACCGTGCGTGCGCGCACAGACACACACACACACTGCCCCACCGTGCGTGCGCGCACAGACACACACACACACACACACTACCCCACCATGTGCACACACACACACTGCCCCACCGTGCGTGCGTGCACAGACACACCCACACACACACACTGCCCCACCATGTGCACACACACACACTGCCCCACCGTGCATGCGCGCACACACACCCAGACACTAAATCATCACAGAACAGGCACAGGACAGGCAGCAGATGGCTCCCTCCTCCCACACACCTCACAGAACAGGTATAGTCTGGGCGCTTTTGGGAACCTTTAGCTCTTTATGGAGACATTTCTGAGGTTAAACCCACTTGGTGCTCCTATTTATGGACAGTGCCCCATGGCCAGACAGGGCCAACAGAGTTTAATTCAGCTGCATGGAGAATAAATGTGGTATCAAATATTTATTGCTTCAAAATACATTACTGAAAATGCCCATCAATAATTGATTTGTTTAACTCCAACCAACTTGTTACTCCTTTGGATCTGGACGCTGGTTCTGAAGCTTGCTGGATGTCCTGGATGAGAGTCCAAGAAGCTGAGAAGCAGGACAGGTCCAGAGGCTTTTAAACTCTGTGCCTTACCAATTCAGGAAGAAGTTGAATGAAGATGAGGAATGTGCAGATCATCTTTTTCACAAGTTAGGTGGGGCTTTTGGAGACGTGCAAGTTTGTTTCTGGGCCCAGTTCAGGAGGAGGAAGCTTTCCACTGCTGCTGCTCTTTTGATTTATTCTCTTTCAAAGTGAATAAAATCCACCTTTAAAAAAGAACCATGCACTCATTTGTCAGTAGCCAATAAAGGGCTGTGTAAGATTTGGCAATATGAATTTAGGATTTTGGAGACGGATGCTAAGAAGCCCATTTTCAAAAAGTATTAGCTTCAACTAAGAACTGTCCCAGGAGCTTGCTAGAGTGATGGCTTCCCAACCATAAGCAGCTGTCTTGTGAGGTTTATGCTGAATTATTCACAAGTTTCCAAGGGTTCATTATGAAAGGGGACCATGAGGTGATTTGTTCGGTCTCTGGTACTGCAGGTAAATCAGGACGAACCTTAATAGTGACTGAGTTTGAGGAATTCCAGAGCTTTCCGAATTGGAAGTAGAAAAGATGGTGAAGCAGAGGAACATCACTACTTGTATTCTAGATGCAACCCCTTCAACAATGAAGCCCAGTTAGTGAACTGAACCCATTTTGGAATTTAGAGGAATTTCCTTCTCATTTGAAATAAGCCATTGTACGATCAATTTTAAAGTTGGATGGAACTCAAGAAAAACTGAACATCATTGCCCAGTGTCCCATCTCCCTTTTTTTTTTTTTATTAGAGAAATGAACAGAAAAATGTATGTTTTAGCTGGTCATTTGATAATTCTGAGTGTCCATCAGGTTTTCAGTGGGGCACAGCACTGAGATGATCCTAGTAAGTCTGTTAGATATTATATTGTTGGATCTGCTGGATCAAGTGCTGCTATTCCATTTTTTAAACCCAATTGGCAATGGCTCTGAAATGGATCTCAATAAGATTTTTGGAATGGCAAGGACTCTGAGCCCTGTTCTTTAAAATGTGGGGTGCCCCAGGGCTCAGTATCTGCCCCTCTCCTATACTCTTTATATATAGCCCCAGCAGCAGGTTCTGCCCAGACATGACACTGATTGTTAAATGTTTTAGCTGATAGCTTAAGTCAGGGAAGACCAGACTGGCTCTATGGCCAAGATGAATGCTGGTTTAATGGTTTCATCTGAAAAAGTTGAGACTGAACCCTGCTATATTTGCCAGACGTGGAAAGGAGTTCACTTACTTCTAAGGACAAGATCTTGAGTTATGGGGTTTGGCTTGATAAGAAGATGCAAATTGCAACAGTAATGCATTCTGCATTTTATTATCTCAGACAAATTAGGCAGTTATGGACTTACCTTACAGTTGTTGACCTGAAGACAGTAGTTCATCAGTTAGGCATCAATAAATTAGACTACTAATGAGATTTATCAAGGTGTGATGGGGCTAATTTATGGTGGCTGAAACTGATTCAAAATGTGGCTGCTTGCCTGGTTTTCAGGGCACCTAGAGAGGATTATAGACAGTGCTAGGGAGGAGCCGGCTGTCGTGGTACATGTGGGCACCAACGACATAGGAAAATGTGGGAGGGAGGTTCTGGAAGCCAAATTTAGGCTCTTAGGTAGAAAACTTAAATCCAGAACCTCCAGGGTGGCATTCTCTGAAATGTTCCCTGTTCCACGCGCAGGTCACCAGAGGCAGGCAGAGCTCCAGAGTCTCAATGTGTGGATGAGACGATGGTGCAAGGAAGAGGGATTCAGTTTTGTTAGGAACTGGGGAACCTTTTGGGGAAGGGGGAGTCTCTTCCGAAGGGATGGGCTCCACCTTAACCAGGGTGGAACCAGACTGCTGGCGCCAACCTTTAAAAAGGAGGTAGAGCAGCTTTTAAACTAGAAGAAGGGGGAAAGCCGACAGTCACTCAGCAGTGCATGGTTTGGAGAAATGTATCCTTGAAGGATACTAATGAAACAGGAGAGTTAGGGCATCCCAACAGAGAGGTTCCAATAAAAGCAAACATAGCCCATGTGCCTATAAGTAAAGAATCACGTGAGCTAAAAAATTCCAAATTATCCCTATCAACTGAAAAGAAGTTTCTTAATACAAACAAAAAATGCACTTTGAAATGTCTGTATGCCAATGCCAGAAGTTTAAGAAGTAAGATGGGAGAGTTAGTGTATAGCAGTGAATGATAAGAGAGAAATAATTGGCATCACATAAACTTTGTGGAAGGAGGATAACCAATGGGACAGTGCTATATCAGGGTATAAATTATACCACAGTGGTAGAAAGGATCAACTTGGTGGGGGTGTGGCACTTTATGTCCAGGAGGGTATAGAGTCCAACAGGATGAAGATCATACAAGAGACTAAATGCACAGTAGAATCTATATGGGTAGAAATCCCATGTGTGTTGGGTAAGAGTATAGTTATAGGAGTATACTACCGTCCACCTGGACAAAATGGTCAGACAGATGATGAAATGCTAAGAGAAATCAGGGAAGCAAACCAATTTGGCAGTGCAATAATAATGGGAGATTTCAATTACCCCAATATTGACTGGGTAAATGTAACATCAGGACTTGCTAGAGACATAAAGTTCCTGGATGTAATAAATGATTGCTTCATGGATCAATTGGTTCAGGAACCAACAAGAGAGAGAGCTATTTTATATTTAATTCTTAGTGGAACGCAGGATTTGGTGAGAGAGGTAACTGTGGTGGGGCCACTTGGCAATAGTGATCATAAAATAATCACATTTGAACTAATGCCTGGAAGGGGGACAATATGCAAATCTATAGCTCTAACACTAACATTTCAAAAAGGAAACTTTGATAAAATGAGGAAAATAGAAAAAACTGAAAAGTGCAGCTGCAAAGGTTAAAAGTGTACAACAGGCGTGGACATTGTATTTTTAAAAATTCTTAGAAACACAGTCCAGATATATTCCATGCATTAATAAAGGTAGAAGGAAGGCAAAATGATTACCGGCATGGTTAAAAGGAGAGCTGAAAGTGGCTATTTTAGCCAAAAGATCTTCATTCAAAAATTGGAAGAAAGATCCTTCAGAAGAAAATAGGATAAAGCATAAATGTAGTCAAGTTAAGTGTAAAACATTGATAAGGCAGACTAAGAGAGAATTTGAAATGAAGTTGGCTTTAGAGGCAAAAACTCATAATAAAAATATACCCAAAGTAAGAAACCTGTGAGGGAGTCGGTTGGACTGTTAGGTGACTGAGGGGTTAAAAGGGCTCTTAGGGAAGATAAGGCCATTGCAGAAAGACTAAATTAATTTTTTGCTTCTATGTTTATTAATGAGGATGTTGGGGAGATACCAGTTCTGGAGATGGTTTTCAAGGCTGATGAGTCAGATGAACTGAACCAAATCACAGTCAACCTAGAAGATGTAGTAAGCCAGAATGACAAACTAAAGAGTAGTAAATCACCTGGGCCAGATGGTATACACCCCAGGGCTCTGAAGGAACTCAAAAAATGACATTTCAGATCTACGGTATTAGTTAAAATTTGTAACCTTTCATTAAAATCATCCAATGTACCTGAAGACTGGACAGTGGCTAATGTAGCCCCAATATTTAAAAAGGACTCCAGGAGTGATCCGGGAAACTACAGACTGGTTAGGATGACTTTAGTGCCAGGAAAAATAGTGGAAACTATTCTAAAGATAAAAATCACAGAGCATATAGAAAGACACGATTTAATGAAACACAGTCAACATGGATTTACCCAAAGGATGTCTTTCTTCACAAATGTGCTTCATTTTTTGAAGGGGTTAATAAACAAGTGGATAAAGGTGAACCAGTAGATGTAATGTATTTAAATTTTCAGAAGGCGTTTGACAAAGTCTCTCATGAGAGGCTTCTAAGAAAACTAAAAAGTCATGGGATAGGAGGCGTTGTCCTTTCATGGATTACAAACTGGTTAAAAGAGAGGAAACAGAGAGTAGGATTAAATGGTCAATTTTCTCAGTGGAAAAGGGTAAACAGTGGAGTGCCTCAGGGATCTGTTCTTGGGCTAGTGCTTTTCAATATATTTATAAATGGTCTGGAAAGAAATACGAAGAGTGAGGTTATCAAATTTACCGATGATACAAAATTATTCAGAGTAGTTTATTTATTTATTTATTTTTATATATCGGTGTTCGATTTTACATATCACATCGGTTTACATTTAAACAATTAAATCACAAGCAGATTTTGATAAATTGTAGGAGGACCTTGCAAGACTGGAAGATTGGTCATCCAAATGGCAGATGAAATGTAATTGTGGATAAGTGTAAGGTGATGCATATATGGAAAAATAACCCTTGCTGTAGTTACACGATGTTAGGTTCCATATTAGGAGTTACCACCCAAGAAAGAGATCTAAGTGTCATAGTGGATAACACATTGAAATCGTCGGTTCAGTGTGCTGTGGCAGTCAAAAAAGCAAACAGAATGTTAGGAATTATTAGAAAGGGAATGGTGAATAAAACAGAAAATGTCATAATGCCTCTGTATCGCTCCATGGTGAGACCGCACCTTGAATACTGTGTACAATTCTGGTCGCCACATCTCAAAAAAGATAAAATTGCGATGGAGAAGGTACAGAGAAGGGCGACCAAAATGATAAAAGGGAATGGAACAGCTCCTCTATGAGGAAAGACTAAAGAGTTAGGACTTTTCAGCTTGGAGAAGAGACTGCTGAGGTGTGATATGATAGAGGTGTTTAAAATCATGAGAGGTCTAGAATGGGTAAATGTGAATCGGTTATTTACACTTTTGGGTAATAGAAGGACTAGGGGCACTCTGTGAAGTTAGCAAGTAGCACATTTAAAACTAATCGGAGAAAATTCTTTTTCACTCAACGCACAATAAAGATCTGGAATTTGTTGCTAGAGGATGTGGTTAGTGCAGTTAGTGTAGCTGGGTTTAAAAAAGGTTTGGATAAGTTCTTGGAGGGAGAAGTCCATTACCTGCTATTAATCAAGTTGAATTAGAAAATAGCCACTGCTATTACTGGCATCAGTAGCTGGGATCTACTTAGTTTTTGGGTACTTGACATCTGGATTGGCCACTATTGGAAACAGGATGCTGGGCTTGATGGACCCTTGGTCTGACCCAGTATGGCATGTTCTTATGTGATCCTATCTCGTCCGTCTTACTTGATCTTCACTGGCTGCCAGTGGAAGCATTTATTTGTTTAAAATCCTATCCCTTATGCTGGAATGTAATCGATGATGTACCCTGGCTATCTAGTGGGGCTGGTGAAGCATCATGAGCCAACAAGATCTTTCTGCTGTCTCAGAAAGTCTTTTTAATGCTGCCTGGTCTAAATGAAGGATGGCGTTCTATGCCTTTGAGATACTGTAGTTCTAAGCTTAGGAATGATCTGCCAGTAGCGATGAGTTTTGAACTGGATTATTTTAAGTTTAGAAAATGAATTAAATCAGGTCTTTTACACAGGTTAGTTGAGGACATGTTACAGAGAGAGAAGCAGTGTTACTACTGGAGAGAGAATGGTGGAGTGTGCTGGGCACATTAATCGTCTTGAATTTTTATTGGTGGGGTGTGTGATGTAATTTGTATATTGTGTTGTGGATTGAAATGGATGTGAGGGAGGGTGGGTAGGAATGGGGATGTGGAAAAGATGAGCTTTTAATTGTATTTTGTAACATGGATTGATGTTTCTGATGAGAAGTGTTCAATCAAATTTTATTAAATAAAATTTAATGTGGTGAAATCTGTTAGTGTAGCTGCAGTTAAAAAAGATTTGGACAAGTTCCTGGCGGAAAAGTCCATAAACCGTTATTAAGGTAGAGTTGCAGATATGCTCTGCTTATTCCTGGGATAAGCAGCTTGGACTCTCTCTACCCCTTGGGATCCCGCCAGGTACTTGTGACCTGGATTGGTCACTGTTGGAAGCAGGATGTTGGGCTTGATGGACCTTTGCTCTGACTCAGTATGGAAAATGTTATGTACTTATGTACTTAAATAATATCTAAAAATGTTCACCACAAGCAGAGGCAGACGGAGCCTTTCACCTCCAGGCCTGGCACAGGGATAGAGAATTGCTTGCAAGGGTAATCCCCAGCAGAAAGCAGAACGGATTTCCCTCCCTGTGGTTGATTTTTTCCCTTTGTGTAGTGACTTGTTTCACTCTGTGACTTTTTGAGGAATTGTATGTTCCTTTCATTGTTCAGTTGGCCGTGGAGCTAGAGAAGATGCAATGGCTGATTCTGTCATTTCACATCTGGGTTGGCTTCTGTCCGCAGTCCCGGCTCTTGCTTGCCTTGCTATAAACAGACACAAGTGATCACTTAACCGCAAACAAAAAACCAGCATTTTATTCACATGCATCTTATTTAATTTTATGTCTGTTTTGTTACACCCCCACCGATGTGAATCGGTTATTTACTCTTTTGGATAGTAGAAAGACTAGGGGACACTCCATGAAGTTAGCATGGGGCACATTTAAAACTAATCGGAGAAAGTTCTTTTTTACTCAACGCACAATTAAACTCTGGAATTTGTTGCCAGAGGATGTGTTAGTGCAGTTAATATAGCTGTGTTTAAAAAAGGATTGGATACGTTCTTGGACGAGAAGTCCATTACCTGCTATTAATTAAGTTGACATATAAAAACCACCGCTATTATTAGCAATGGTAACATGGACTTAGTTTTTGGGTACTTGCCAGGTTCATGGCCTGGATTGGCCACTGTTGGAAACAGGATGCTGGGCTTGATGGACCCTTGGTCTGACCCAGTATGGCATTTTCTTATGTTCTTATGAAGAGTGCAATGGCAGGGTGTACATTTTATTCACATGCATCTTATTTAATTTTATGTCTGTTTTGTTACACCCCCACCATGAAGTGTGCAATGGCAGGGTGTACATTTCTAAATGTCATTAATGTGGGCCTGGCTGGAGAGTCTTTGTGAGTAGAGAAAGTCTTCTCCCTTCTTTGAGGTCTTTGAAGGCGATTTCCAGCCTGCAGGAAGTCTTGGCCATAAAACATTTACAAGGGGGTGAAGTTCTTGGGATTTTATTGGATTTGATGAAAAAAGCCAGCAGGGCCACAGAGATAAATGAGCCCCAGAAGCTGCAGCAGAGGAGCAGGGATCCTGCATGGACAGTACCAGAGCAAACTGAGAGAAATGCTTGGTCGTGTTTCCGAAGAGCAGAGTCTGCTGGGACTCAGGCGTTGAAAAGCCATCCCTTCAGTAAGGAAGGCTGGGTCCTTTCACGAGGAGGGAGAGAGAGAGAGAGGGTAAAGGAACCAGATTTTACTGGAAAGGCAGTTAAACAAGTAATAAATGAACTACCCCTCCCACATGCATATTTAACTTCTTTATTTCTTATATTTTTTAGTTAAAATTGTTATATGTAAACCGACGTGATGGCATTGCTGAATATCGGTATATAAAAGCAAATAAATAAATAAATATTCCGCCTTTCAGCCACTTCAAAGTGGATTACTTTTGGAAAACTGCCAATTGTGCACTCCCCCCAAATCACTCACCAGCTCTGCAGAGTAGAAAGGTCTGATGTTCCCTGAAAGATCTCCCTACACGCACACAGGACGATGCAATTTCTAATGTGCCCTGATCCACCTCTCCCGCGTGCCATGGGGGCACCAGGGGAAACTTGTGCGACCCTCGAGCCTCTTCGGCAGTGGGCACCCGGGAGAGGTGGCGTCAGTTGCAGGTTAGTAAGATGGACGCTTGTTAATTGAGCGTCCGTTTTCCTAACCTG
Organism: Rhinatrema bivittatum; assembly: GCF_901001135.1. Classification (NCBI taxonomy): domain Eukaryota; kingdom Metazoa; phylum Chordata; class Amphibia; order Gymnophiona; family Rhinatrematidae; genus Rhinatrema; species Rhinatrema bivittatum. Next base: position 98,963,172 of record NC_042625.1, read on the forward strand.
ACCGCCGGCAACATCTTTTTTTACAATTTTTTTTCACTTACTCCGTTTTTCGGTTCCTCCGACTTAATATCACCCTGATAATAAGTCAGAGGAGCTTGCAGTATTTTCTGTTTTTCTGTTAACTTTAGGAGCTACTTAAGAATTAATGCCTGCTCCGGGACAGGCGTTAATTCTTGACAGTAAAAATCTGCGCGTCGGGCACACATTTTTTTTTTTTTTTGCATAGGTGGGTACTAGCTAATAGCCTTAACAACATGAAGTTTACATGTGATGAGTGCTATTAGCTATGCACTGGTTTGGACACGTGTTTTGGTGTAGCTAAGTCCATCTGTTTGAAAGTGGAGGAGGAGCCGAATCATTAGAGCAGGGGACTGCAAACCGAGGAAGACACAAAGAAACAGATCGGAAATTGATCCAATATTGCAGTAGCAACCAAAGAAAAAGAAGGAAAAATTTGTTTCACTCCTTTGACACGCATGGGCTGTCAAATTACCGTTCCGCGGCAATAAAAACAATGCTTCTCTAAAGCGAGCAGACACGTTTTTATTTAATAGTGATTCATTGAGCAGTGCTGATATTGCCAGATGTGCACCCAGGGTGCTCCCTTTCCAGCTATGAGTAGTCGGAGCTTCTGTAAAATTGTTCCTTAGATCAGAGCAGATACTGTTTCATTCAGACTATGAATTGTTATTTTGTTTAAATGACTTGTTACTTTGTTTCTATACAAGTGGATTGTGTCTTACGTTTAATTATGTCTGGCTTTTCAGCACACTGATAAAGCTCACCAGACGTATGGAGACAAACTATCAGCAATAGAATGAATAGGTAAAAGTTTCTGATCCATAGATTGCACCAATGTTTTTGTTAGACTGCACATTTTTTAAGCATGGTTCAATATAGGAACATATAATAATCATCACATACAAAACTTTAGACCATGTTTGAATGACATACGTCTTTTTTGTGATTAAGTTTGTTTTTATTTATTTTTATTGCATATAATTTCATATAATTTACTTATGTATGGTGTATATGTTTTTATATGTTTTTATTTGTATTTCTATGTTACATGTTTTATTTTTGCTAGCTCCTGAAGCAGCTCAATGAGCGAAACTCGGCCTGAGTAGGGCTTTTATTACTTTTTTGTGCTCAATAAAGATCTCCTGGTGTTCATTGATCCTTCTTTTTCTTTGGTTGCTACTGCAAACCGAGGAAGCCAGGGTTCAAATCCCACTGCCGGTTTTCACTGCCGGTTATTGAGCACAGAATTTCATGTGTCAGCATCAATAGGGTGGACCTCTCCATACTGTACGCAGCTGAGGCCAGAGCACTGCTAACCCCTTCTTCCCCAGGCACTGTTGATGCTTGGTTTTTGGGACGGATGTAGGCCAGACCTGTAGCAGTAAAGCCCTGAGTCAGCAGTGTTCAGATGTGGGTGAGGAGTAGCACTGAGCACAAGGAAGGTACATTTGTAAACATGTGAACATCTGTATTCATATGTGTGAGCAAGACTGTGGACATTGCAGTTAGTGCCTGCAAGAGACAAGTATCTGAGAGGCAGAGAGGGGTATGTGTGTGTAGCAGGTGTTTGTGAGGTGGCCAGGTGTGTGTGTGGGTGTAGCAGGTGTTTGTGAGGTGACCAGGTATGTGTGCATGTGCAGATATTGGTAAACTCTCTGAAGCCAGAGGGATTATTGCACTATGTATTATTTCTCCTCTACCTTTTGGAATGATCTTTTCTTGTGATTTAAAGTTTCCTTCTCCATGGGAGAGCAGTACTGGCTGGGCCCTGCACTTGTGATTTTTCAGAGATTTACAATGTGGTAGAATCTGCGTTTGTTTTCTAACAAAAAGGTAGATTTTAAAAGTGTTGCTCGTGCAACGCAAATTTAAAGAATGCGTGAAGTACGCACGTATATACCCATGCATGCATCAAGAATAAGGGTGTGGACAAGGGGTGGGCTTTGGGCATTCCAGGGCGGGGCTAAGACTTCTGCCATAACTCTGAATGTTAAAAAGCTGATCATGGCGCAGGTAACTTTGTTGCAGGTCCTGATGAAGAGCAAATCTAGAGATCTCAAGTTTTTAGGGCTTTCAGCACAGCGTGAAGTTTCAGGGTCAAGTGGGGGGTTTACAGGATGAAGATCCAGAGGGGTCTTGGAGACCTCAATATCAACTGGACTAACTGGAAAATTTTCCCTCGCGCGAGCAGGTTTAAAAATCTGTCTGCATACTTGCGTAAAAGCCGCTGAAGCCCTAGCGGAAATACGCGCGGGACATTTACTCGAGCCACCTCGTAACATTACGCACACACACGTGCAGCCTGAGGATTTTAAATGACACGCGTGTACTTGCACAAGCGATATAAAATTGCAGCATTATCTCCGCTTGTGCACTGATACGTGCGTGTTTATGGGTGCACGCTTGTTCCTTTTAAAATTAGACAGTCTATGAAAAAGAAAACTTCTTCTTTTCTTTTTTTTTTCATTAGAAAACAAAATTTGAAAATTCCACTGAAATTTGCTCCACACATGAGGCACCAGAAACTGAAATTAAGGATGTGCTGAAACACGATGAATGAGTCACACCTTGCTTTATTGTGAACATGATGGGAGTGGCTGTTGCTGGCTACTTTGGCCCATCACAGGAGGTCAAAATATCGCATGCTGGCCCCAGCATGGTACAGCATGCAGGGAGGGTGGTGGAATAAGAGAGCCTGGGTAGGGCACTTTCTTTTTGGTTTTTATAGATTTTTTTAAAAGTTTTGATTCAGTATTTATTTCTAATAAACAAATCAGCATTAAACAAAATATAAAGAAAAAATGAATAAAACAAGAAAATCTTTTCCCTTGCACATCCCTAACTAATTTTGCTAAGAAAAATGTATATTTTTGTAAACCGTTATGATGGGTCTACCGAATGACGGTATATAAAACTCAACAAATAAATAAATAAATAATTACGCTAGATATTTCACTTAGATGCAGTTCCAGCACTGCTCTCTACATTAATGGTGGGGGTGGAAGGGAAATAGAACCAAAAGGTTACTAAGGGCCAAGAGTAACAGATAAATATGAGAGAAAAAAAGAAGTGCGAAGCTTGCTGGGCAGACTGGATGGACCGTTTGGTCTTCTTCTGCCGTCATTTCTATGTTTCTATCTATGTGACCTTACATAAGAACATAAGAAAATGCCATACTGGGTCAGACCAAGGGTCCATCAAGCCCAGCATCCTGTTTCCAACAGTGGCCAATCCAGGCCACAAGAACCTGGCAAGTACCCAAAAACTAAGTCTATTCCATGTAACCATTGCTAATGTCAGTGGCTATTCTCTAAGTGAACTTAATAGCAGGTAATGGACTTCTCCTCCAAGAACTTATCCAATCCTTTTTTAAACACAGCTATACTAACTGCACTAACCACATCCTCTGGCAACAAATTCCAGAGTTTAATTGTGCGTTGAGTAAAAAAGAATTTTCTCCGATTAGTTTTAAATGTGTCCCATGCTAACTTCATGGAGTGTCCCCTAGTCTTTCTATTATCCGAAAGAGTAAATAACCGATTCACATCTACCCGTTCTAGACCTCTCATGATTTTAAACACCTCTATCATATTCCCCCCTCAGGCTTCTAGGAAAAGTAAAAAGTCATGGGATAGGTGGCGATGTCCTTTCGTGGATTGCAAACTGGTTAAAGACAGGAAACAGAGAGTAGGATTAAATGGGCAATTTTCTCAGTGGAAGGGAGTGGACAGGGGAGTGCCTCAGGGATCTGTATTGGGACCCTTACTTTTCAATATATTTATAAATGATCTGGAAAGAAATACGACGAGTGAGATAATCAAATTTGCAGATGACACAAAATTGTTCAGAGTAGTTAAATCACAAGCAGATTGTGATAAATTGCAGGAAGACCTTGTGAGACTGGAAAATTGGGCATCCAAATGGCAGATGAAATTTAATGTGGATAAGTGCAAGGTGATGCATATAGGGAAAAATAACCCATGCTATAATTACACAATGTTGGGTTCCATATTAGGTGCTACAACCCAAGAAAGAGATCTAGGTGTCATAGTGGATAACACATTGAAATCGTCGGCTCAGTGTGCTGCGGCAGTCAAAAAAGCAAACAGAATGTTGGGAATTATTAGAAAGGGAATGGTGAATAAAACAGAAAATGTCATAATGCCTCTGTATCGCTCCATGGTGAGACTGCACCTTGAATACTGTGTACAATTCTGGTCACCGCATCTAAAAAAAGATATAATTGCGATGGAGAAGGTACAGAGAAGGGCTACCAAAATGATAAGGGGAATGGAACAACTCCCCTATGAGGAAAGACTAAAGAGGTTAGGACTTTTCAGCTTGGAGAAGAGACCTTACCTGGCAGCTTCTAAAAACCGGAATCTCCCTCAGTACACCTGGAGACAGCGTGTGACAGAGGTGGGAATAGAGGAGCAGGGGAGAGGAGCAAGAGAGCTTGGGCTGCAGAGGGAGTGAGAGAGCCTGGGTTTGGGGGGAAGGGGATGTGGGAGAACTTCGACTGAGGGGGGGTGGAGGAACATGGTAGAGCCTGGCCTGGAGAGGGGCATGAAGGGAGTGGGGTAATAGGGGAGACTGAACTGGAGGGGAGGGAAGTGGGGGGAAAGGGAGAGAGGCATGGGAGAGCCTGAGCCGGGGGAGAGGAGGGAGTAGAGGAAGAGCCTGGGCAGGAAGGGGGAGGGTAGTGGGAGAGCCTGGGCTGCAGCTCATAAGAACATAAAACTTGCCAAACTGGGTAAGACTGAGGGTCCATCTATTCCAGTATCCTATTTCCAACAGAGGCCAATCCAGGTCACAAGTACCTGGCAGGATCCCAAGAGATAGATAAGATTCCAAGCTGCTTATCCCAAGAATAAACAATGGATTTCTGCAACTCTCCCTTAAACATGGTTAATGGACTTTTCCTCCAGGAACTTGTCCAAACCTTTTTTAAACACAGCTACACTAATAGAATTCACCACATCCTCTGGCAATGAATTTTAAAGGTAAATTATATGTTGAGTAAAATAGTTTTTAAGTGTATTACCCAGTAACTTCATTGTGTGTCCCCTGTTCTTTGTACTTTTCAAAAGAGTAAACACCTGATTAACGTTTACTTGTTCCATTCCACTCATTATTTTATAGACTCTATCACATCCCCCCTCAGCCGCCTCTTCTCCAAGCTGAAGAGTCCTAACCTCCTTAGTCTTTCCTCATAGGGGAATTGTTCCATCCCATTTATTATTTTGGTTGCCCTTCTTTCTACCTTTTCTAATTCTGCAACCATCCTAGGCAGGCAAAGCACAGAGCAGGCTGGCTCACTCTGGCATTTAATAACACCTGCCTTTTTTTTTTTTTGCTAATGACCTGAGGGGAAATTGTAGCAGATCATGATGGATTTTGAAAAGTATTGTTTGCAGAAAGCTGAGCACAGGAAATATTGCTGTTTTCAGAATAATGTAACTTTCTGAAGCCTTGAATAATGGGAATAGTAATGCTGCAGCTAACAAGGATTCTCCTTCTGCTGAAATAGTAGAGAAGGTGATTAGGGGGTGAGTATGTGTGCAGTTGCAAGCATTTTGTAAGGTGTTTAGGGCGGTGGTGGTGGTGAGTGCTGCAGGGCAGGAATGAGATGCCTTGGCAGAGCTGTTGGGGGGATGATGTGTACTGCGGAGCATAAAACCATAAGATTAGCCGTGCTGCGTCAGACCAAGGTCCATCGAGCCCAACATCCTGTCTCTGACAGTGGCCAGTCCAAGTACCTGCCAGATCCCAGAGAGTTGATTTAATTCCAGTTATTTACCTTCTTTATTCTCCTGGCTAATAATGTTGTATGGACTTTACCTCTGGCAACAGATTTCACAGCTTGATAGTACGCACTGGGGCAGATTTTAAAACCTGCATGCGGACGCAGATTTAGGAACATAAGAACATAAGAAATTGCCATGCTGGGTCAGACCAAGGGTCCATCAGGCCCAGCATCCTGTTTCCAACAGTGGCCAAAACCAGGCCACAAGAACCTGGCAATTACCCAAACACTAAGAAGATCCCATGCTACTGATGCAATTAATATCAGTGGCTATTCCCTAAGTAAACTTGATTAATAGCAGGTAATGGACTTCTCCTCCAAGAACTTATCCAAACCTTTTTTGAACCCAGCTACACTAACTGCACTAACCACATCCTCTGGCAACAAATTCCAGAGCTTAATTGTGCGTTGAGTGAAAAAGAATTTTCTCCGATTTGTTCGCACAAACAAATCTATGCCCGATTTTATAACATGTGCGCGCTGCCGCGGGCACATGTTATAAAATCCAGGGTCAGCGTGCGCAAGGAGGTGCACAATTGTGCAACGTGCGCATGCCAAGCCATGCAGGCTGCCTCCATTCCCTCCGAGGCCGCTCCGAAATCGGAGCGGCCTCGGAGGGAACTTTTCTACCACTCCCCCCCACCTTCCCCTCCCTTTGCCTATCTAACCCACCCCCAGCCTTAACTTGTCCCCCTCACCTTTATTTCAGAAGTTACGCCTGCCGGCTCGCCATCCCCCAGCACAGGCCGCTGTGCCAGAGGTCTCGGGACCTCCCCTGGACACGCCCCCTTCCCACCCTTTTTTTGAAGCCCCAGGACATACGCGCATTCTGGGGCTCGGCGCGTGCAGGGGCAGCTTTTTGGGGGTTACGCGCATATGTTATGCGCATAACCCTTTAAAAATCTGCCCGAGTGAACAAGTATTTTCTACAATCTATTTTCAAACTGCTGGTTGTTAATTTCATGGTGAGTCCCTGAGCCCAATATTGAAAGTGCATTCAGCGCTATTTAGCTGGATAAGTGGGACTTTGCGGCTACGTAGGAGCTGCTGAATATGTGCCTATGATGAGCGGCCACTGTTTAGCTGTACGAGTCCCTAATTAAACATCAAGGCCCAATATGTCAGAAGACCGTCATAACCTGAAACAGTGCTGCTTCCCCATAAGAACCAAGTCACACATAATCATTGGTCTTATAAAGCATTACACAGTCCAAAAGTTTTTTTTTTTTAATTTTTATAGATGCAAATAAAAAGTACACTTCCCTTAAAAATAGTGTTGAGGCTGTGCCGAGCTGACATAACGTTATGTTTCGAGAACAGAAAAGCTCTGCCATAATGTCTCACAATTAACTAAATAAAAAAGAAAATAGATACAAAAATAATCCGGAAGGCTAATATAGCCTACAGAAAACATCCAAAGTTCATAACAGATTATCAGTAATCCATCCAGCATAAGGTAAAATGCAGGGAAGACCCCGCCGTCGTGGAGATGTTTTATGCCGCGTTGTGCGTTAAAGGATGAATCAGCACAATGATGTGGTCACGCATGGCAATACGAGTTGACAGATATCAGCTGTTACAGATATCAAACGGCATGACCGCTCAGCCTCGATCAAGCAGCAGGAATCCATTCAGCATCAGTTTTCAAGCCACTGGTAATGACACTATTTAAATCCCCCAATCATTTGATGACAGCAAAATCATGTTCCTTTTCTAAAAACTGAGATAGCATGGGAGCATGAACTTTCTTACTCTTCAAGCAATTTTTATGTTCCAGAAGACCAGTGCGTAAGAGATGCGTAGTTTGCCCAATGTACCTTAAACCACAGGGGCACTGTAAGAAATATAGAAGAAAACGCACGTTACAAGTTATCGCAGGGTAAGAAGTAAGTGCTGTACCTCTGGTGTCAGATTCTGGTGTCACAATTAATACATGTCTCAGAACAGGCTTGAGAAATGTTAAACAGGAGGCTGGATTTTACCACAATGTCTTTAATGTTGCGACCTCAGGAGTACACAAATCTCACTGCTTGCATATTTAAAATAGACCCGACAAATTTGTGGAGCAAAAGAAGAATATATAAAAACAAAAGTTTGTCGATCCGTGCTCTCCTTGATCATCGGTGTCAACAGCAAATCACAATTATTAAATAGGGCTCTGTGGTAAGTCTGCTTGATTGTAGTGCATGGATACCCACATTGCCATGCGCCCAACATACACTGGTTTTTTTTAAAAATTTATTTTTTATTGAATTTCCAACTTATTACAATAAGACAATGTTACTATACTTCACTAAGGGGTAGATTTTAAAAGAAGCGCGATCAGCCTACTTTTGCTTGCGCATCAGACTCAAGCAAAAGTACGCTGGATTTTAGTAGATACGCGCGGAGCCGCGCGTATCCACTAAAATCCTGGATCGGCGCGCGCAAGGCTATGGATTTTGTATAGCCTGCGCGCGCCGAGCCGCGCTGCCTCCCCCCGTTCCCTCCAAGGCCGCTCCGAAATCGGAGCGGCCTCGGAGGGAACTTTCCTTTGCCCTCCCCTCACCTTACCCTCCCTTCCCCTACCTAACCCACCCACCCGGCCCTGTCTACACCCCCCCCTTACCTTTGTCGGGGGATTTACGCCTCCCGGAGGGAGACGTAAATCCCCGCGCGCCAGCGGGCCTGCTGCGCGCCGGGCCGCGACCTGGGGGCGGGTACGGAGGGCGCGGCCACGCCCCCGGGCCGTGGCCACGCCCCGTACCCGCCCCCAAAACGCTGCCGACACGCCCCCGCAACGCCGCACGCTCCGGCCCCGCCCCCCGACACGCCCCCCTCCGAGAACCCCGGGACGTACGCGAGTCCCGGGGCTCTGCGCGCGCCGGGAGGCCTATGTAAAATAGGCTTCCCGGCGCGCAGGGCCCTGCTCGCGTAAATCCGCCCGGTTTTGGGCGGATTTACGCGAGCAGGGCTCTGAAAATCCGCCCCAAAGAGTACAAGAGCAGTCTTTAGTGGTGTTGTTTATAAATTATTTTTTTTTTTTGTGATTGCATCACAATCCTCATCACATGAGGATTGTGATGCATTACAGGAAGACCTTGTGAGACTGGAAGATTGGGCTTCCAAATGGCAGATGAAATTTAATGTGGATAAGTGCAAGGTGTTGCAAATAGGGAAAAATAACCCATGCTATAATTACACAATGTTGGGTTCCATATTAGGAGCTACCACCCAGGAAAGAGATCTAGGCATCATAGTGGATAACACATTGCAACAGAGTGGACACGCCGGAAGGAGTGGAGAGAATGAGACGGGATTTAAGGAAGGTGGAAGAGTGGTCGAAGATATGGCAGCTGAGATTCAATGCCAAGAAGTGCAGCGTCATGCATATGGGGAGTGGAAATCCGAATGAACTGTATTCGATGGGGGGAGAAAGGCTGATGTGCACGGAGCAGGAGAGAAACCTTGGGATGATGGTGTCTAATGATCTGAAGTCGGCGAAACAATGTGACAAAGCGATAGCTAAAGCCAGAAGAATGCTGGGCTGCATAGAGAGAGGAATATCGAGTAAGAAAAGGGAAGTGATTATCCCCTTGTACAGGTCCTTGGTGAGACCTCACCTGGAGTATTGTGTTCAGTTCTGGAGACCATATCTCTGAAGAGACAGAGACAAGATGGAGGCGGTCCAGAGAAGGGCGACCAAAAAGGTGGAAGGTCTTCATCAAATGACTTATGAGGAGAGATTGAAGAATCTAAATATGTACTCCCTGGAGGAAAGGAGGAGCAGAGGTGATATGATACAGACTTTCAGATACTTGAAAGGTTTTAATGAGCCAAAGACAACGACAAACCTTTTCCGTAGGAAAAAAATCAGCAGAACCAGGGGTCACGATTTGAAGCTCCAGGGAGGAAGATTCAGAACCAATGTCAGGAAGTATTTCTTCACAGAGAGGGTGGTGGATGCCTGGAATGCCCTTCCGGAGGATGTGGTGAAGACCAGAACTGTGAAGGACTTCAAAGGGGCGTGGGATAAACACTGTGGATCCATAAAGACAAGAGGCCGTCAATGAAGAGTGGGTGGCTCGCCAGAATGACGGCTACTGCCTGGAGACAATACCCTTATTAAATAAACATACACATGCTTACTGTGACTCCAACATCACTCTAAGCTTCAACAGCAAGAGGAAATGTGGAAAAAAGGATTTGCACTCACAAAGCAGGGAGTAGCTGGCTTGTTACGGCGGTTACTACCCCAAACCAAATAAGCCTGATACTTCACTTTCAATGCATATCCAGCATAGCTCTCTGCTTCAACGGCAGGGGAGAAAAAAAACTGATACTTCATGCATATCCAGCATAGCTCTCTGCTTCAACGGCAGGGGAGAAGAAAAACTGATACTTCACGCGTATCCAGCATAGCTCTCTGCTTCAACGGCAGGGGAGAAGAAAAACTGATACTTCACGCATATCCAGCATAGCTCTCTGCTTCAAATGGCAGGAGAGAAGAAAAACTGATACTTCACGCGTATCCAGCATAGCTCTCTGCTTCAACAGCAGGGGAGAAGAAAAAACAACCAATAAGGGCTGAATAACATAGTCTGGGTAAAACAAATTAGCATGGGTGTAGCTTGCTTATTGCGGCGGTTACTAATCAAGCTTGATATTTCACTCGGATGCAGCTCCATCACTGCTCTCTACATTAATGGCGGGGGTGGAAGGGAAATAGAACCAAAGAGCTAAGAGAAACAGATAAGTATGAGAAAAAAATGTGTGAAGCTTGCTGGGCAGACTGGATGGGCCGTTTGGTCTTCTTCTGCTGTCATTTCTATGTTTCTATGTTTCTATTGAAATCATCGGCTCAGTGTGCTGCGGCAGTCAAAAAAGCAAACAATGTTAGGAATTATTAGGAAGGGAATGGTGAATAAAACGGAAAATGTCATAATGCCTCTGTATCACTCCATGGTGAGACCACACCTTGAATACTGTGTACAATTCTGGTCGCCGCATCTCAAAAAAGATATAATTGCGATAGAGAAGGTACAGAGAAGGGCAACCAAAATGATAAAGGGGATGGAACAGCTCCTCTATGAGGAAAGACTAAAGAGGTTAGGGCTGTTCAGCTTGGAGAAGAGACGACTGAGGGGGGATATGATAGAGGTCTTTAAGATCATGAGAGGTCTAGAATGGGTAAATGTAAATCAGTTATTTACTCACTCAGATAATAGAAGGATCAGGGGGCTCTCTATGAAGTTAGCTAGTAGCTTATTTAAAACAAATTGAAGAAAATTATTTTTCACTTAGAGGTAGATTTTATAATGTGCGTGCGCTTCCCGGTGCGCACACATGGACACGCCTATTTTATAACATGTGCAAGCTGGCGCATGTATGTGATAAAATCTGAGGGCCGTGCGCATATAAACGCTGGATTTTATAATCCGCGCGTGCATGTGCGGGCAGCGCAAGCAAGGGGGGGGGAGAAATAATGCAACCTCTGCGTGGCGACGCATTTGGGCCGTCCCCAGTTCCCTACCCCCTACCTAACCTTCCTTCCCCTCTCCTCTCCTCCCCTCCCCTCCCCCCAAACCCTACCTATCCTTTTTTTGTTTGTTTTATTACTTACTTTGGGGCCTGACCTGAAGTAAGTGGTGCACGCCAGGAGCCGAGTCTTCAGGACAGCGAGCAATGGTGCTGTCCGGGCCCGCCCCCACCCCGCCCCTTCGAACAGGCTCAGCACTTATGCGCGTACCAGCATTTACGTGCATGGCTGGGCCCCTTTGAAGATTCGCCCGGCACGCACAAGGCCCGGCCACACGGGTAAACGCCGGAATTTACATACGTAGGGCTTTTAAAATTCGCCCTTTAGTGCATAGTTAAGATTTGGAATTCATTGCCGGAGGATGTGGTTATGGCAGTTAGTGTAACTGGGTTTAAAAAAGGTTTGGATAAGTTCCTAGAAGAGAAATCCATAAACTATCAATTGATAAGCAATAGTAGCATGGGATTTATTTAATGCTTGGGTACTTGCCAGGTTCTTCAAACGCCAATATTAAAACACCTTCATTGGTTGCCTGTTAAATATAGGGCACAGCACAAAGTTCTATCATTAATTCATAAAACCCTCTACAACGAAAAGATTGAATGGTTAACCTCAACATTACATTTCCATATCCCATCAAGAATAACAAGATCGGCAGGTACAGGGATATTGCCCATACCTTCACCTAAAATTGTCATCTAAATAATGTAAGGGAAAGGGCTATTTCCATTGCTGGTCCCCAACTGTGGAACTCTCTACCACAGGAACTAAGGATGGAATCAGACATTACAATATTTAAAAAGGGTATTAAAACATGGCTATTCCATCAAGCCTTTCAGGAATGTTAACCAAATGATTATATACCCTAATAATATATACTCAGATTTTTGTTTTATCTCTGCTCTTATTTTCCTACATCTTTATCTACGTAAATTTTATGATTAATTTTTTACTATTTTATTTGTATTTAAATTATTATGAAACATTGTAATTTCTTCTTTTCATTTAATTTTGGAAATTCAAGTATTTTTAAATGAATACTTAACAACTAATGTAAACCGAGGTGATATATTCTCATGATACATCGGTATATAAAAATTAATTTAAAAATATAAACCTGGATTGGCCACTGTTGGAAACAGGATGCTGGGCTTTTGATCTGACCCAGTATGGCCACTGTTGGAAACAGGATGCTGGGCTTTTGACCTGACCCAGTATGGCATATGTTATGTTCTTATTTTAAAAATCTGTTAACCATAATAGCAGCCTGACACTTGTAGTCTTGGACATCCGAACAAATTTGGAGGAGGTGAAGAATTGACCTAATGGCAGATTTTGTTTCAAATGGGCAGAATGAAAACTTTGATATGCAAGAAGATTATTTCTCTCTTGAGGCTCTCTATAAAGAGAAGTCATCAAAGTTGTACCAGATTTTATAATTAAGATATCAAGAAAAGCCATTCGATCACCGGAAAAATTCAAAGTGAATTTCAAATGATTGTCACAAGAGTTGAGCCACTGATGAAATTCAAGCAAAGATTCAACTGAGCCCTTCCAAATTACAAATACGTCATCTATATAATGTTTCTAGCAGATAAGATGATTTTCCCACAAACTACCATAGATATATTTGGTTTCAAAGGTGGCTACAAAAATATTCAGAATGTCAGGAGCCATAACTGCTCCCCATAGCTGTACCATTAATCTGCATAAAAAAATAGCCTTTTACTGCAAAAACATTTTTAGTTCAAGTATTTTGGGACAGCTCCATAGCAAACTAGGTTGGAATCCTTTCTGGTAGAGGACGCTGAGACAAGATGTTCCCAGTTTCTGTCAATGTTTGATCTTGGGGAATAACTGTATATATTGACTCAATATCAAAAGTAACAAGTAGAGATCTATTTGTACAGGTACAAGTAGAGCCACTTGTACTATCCTTGATGTAGGACTTAGCGGAAGGGATCAATGATTTTATAAGATGATCCAAAAAGATGCATATTGGTTCAAGAATAGAGTCATGGGCAGAGATCATAGGTTTCCCTGGTGGATTGTTCAGTCTTTTGTGTATTTTAGACAGCATATAAAAGCAGTGGTACACGAGGATGTTCTTTTATTAAAAAAGGTTTTCTTTATCAGTTTAAAAAACCGGCTTCAGCTCCCAATTTAACCACCATAGAAATTGAGGCCCGTATCCAGTCAAGGGTGGATAAAATTTCGTATTTATTTGCCGTGCAAGTTCCGCTTCATACTGTTCACTTTCCAGAACTACAACAGCCCCCCTCTGATCGCGGGTTTAATCACCATGTTGCATCATTCCTGCAATGCAGTGAGTGCTTGTCTTTCAATTTTAGAAATATTGATGTACTTTTTAGCATGTGTTGTTTCAATCTTTGCAATATCTCTCAAAACTCTCTCCTGAAAAGTATATAGCATGGGATCCATAGGCCCCGGTGGAGTCCAGGAGGAAGGATTTTTAATTATTGACAACTGGAAGCCAAAAAGAGGATTTAAAAAAAAAAAAAAAGTTTCCGTTGAAGGTGACGGATGAACTTAAAAAAACTGACAGCAAAAAAAAAAAATAGATAAAGCATCATAGTTGGAACAAATGACAGTCCACGCTTAAGGACTTTCTCCTGCCACTCAGTTAACCTATAGGGAGAGATGTTGATAACAGCTGATGTGCTCACCTGGTTGTCATTTAAGGTGACATCTAGGACCACGTCCATGGGCGCTTCTATTCCGATGACTGAGGTGCCCTGTATTGGCAGCGTTCTCGTGGTGGATGACCTCTGTGTGAGGGACATACATAAACATATGACATGCATAAGCATGTAAGAAAAAAATGGAAATTCCACTAAATACCTGCGAATCTTAAAAGAAACCAAAAATGTTAGAAAAGACCTTCATAATAGCACTCAAAACTGTATCTTTAAACTAGATGACTGATGTTTTAAATAGTGCTATCGGAATAATCATAAAGTCAGGATTTGCAGGTATTTAGTGGAATTTCTATTTTTTCTTATTTATCTTCAATTCCATTTTGGGTTTTCTCTATATGTATTTATGCATAAGCATGTGACATACACAAACATAAATATATACAGAAAGGAATTATATGATAAATAGATGAAACTCAATTTATCAACATGTGACATTTTATTAGAGATGTGCTTTGTTTAAAGATATCGGGTCGGGCTTCTGATCGGCTGCTCCACGAAAAATTTTGTTTTTGCACAGTTTTGTTTTTTTTTTTGCAATTTCCGCTGAAGTGCGTTAGTGCACACTAACGAGCCTTAATGCGCATTAACAACCAGTTACTGTGCACTATCTCAGCATTAGTGTGCAGTACACTGAATGAGATAGTGCGCACTAGCTAGATGTTAATGCGCATTAGCACCCTAATAGAACTTACAGCGCACTAAGTATGTGTTAATGCGCTGTAACTAATGTTAGTGCACACTAAAAAATGCAACTTAAAAAGTAAAAAGTATCAATTTAGAGGAGTTCATTAGCTAGAAAAACAGTGCGCACTAATTGCTATTACTGCGCACTAACAGATATTTTAGTGTGCACTATCACGAAATACCAATTTTTCCAAAATTTCGGCAAAAATTTCAGTGCATCCGATCCATTACGATTTAGACAATATCATTGACATTGTCTAATTCATAAAAATCGAATGCACATCCCTACATTTTATTATAAAATAATACACAACTGGTATACAACATGTAAATTCTTTAAAGAGCCATACTAAATTGTAATACAATTTCACATTATTTTATTTTATTTATTTGCTTTTATATACCGACATTCGATCGAGATTTCACATCGGTTTACATATAACTGAACGAATAAGGCAAGATCTTCTTATTTTACATTGTAACGTGGTAACTTGTATAAGAGCTGAAGAGATGCATATATATTGTAACATTTATAATATATTCATATAATAACATTTACATTGTAATGAGGTAACTTGTATATTATAACATTTTACATTGTAACGAGGAACCTTGTATAAGAGCTAGAGAGAAACATTTCTATTATAACATAACAACATTGCTTGGGCAGATAAGTTTTAGATAAGGATTTAGATAGAGTCTTAGGGAGGTTAACTGGGGGGTGGAGTATTAGGGGAAGCTTATTATAAGTGGCTAGGGGGGAGGGGGAGGGGGGATAATGAGGGTGGGGGGGGGAGCGAATAAATAAGGGGGTTGTAGGGGGGTTTCACTGGGAGGGGGGTAACTGCAGTTAGGGGGTTTCATTTTAGAGTCATCTTGAACCCGGGAGGGGGGCTAAGTAGCTGGCAGGAAGGCTTTTTTGAATAGCCAGGTTTTGAGTTGTTTTTTGAATACTTGGGTGGAAAGTTCATTTCTGAGAAGGGGCGGGAGGGAGTTCCAAAGTGTGGGGCCCACCACGGATATGGCTCGTTTGTGGGTGGAGGTGAGGTGCGCTATTTTGGAGTTGGGAATGGAGAGGAGGCCAGTGTCGGAGGACCTGAGGTTTCTTTGTGTGGAGTATGGGAGTAAGGCAGTGTTTAACCAGTTCATCTCATTGTTTATTTTTTTGTGGATGAGGGTGAGTGTTTTGTATTGAATTCTTTGGCTGATGGGAAGCCAGTGAAGTTCTTTTAGAGTGGGTGTGATGTGGTTGCATTTTTTTATGTTTGTGATGGTCCTGGCGGCGGCCTTTTGTAGTACCTGAAGAGGTCTGATGGTGGTTTTGGAGAGGCCAAGGAGTATTGTATTGCAGTAGTTGAGTTTTGAAAAGATTATTGATTGGTTATTAAAAACAATAGTTACAGTTATTATTGAGTAACTCAATTACACACCATTCACCCACATTAACAATTAAAATACCATAGAAATCCCTATTCAACAAAATAATTAATAAAAGGCACTAATGCCCCAGGGAATTATACACAAACATATGACATCCACAAGCATGCCAGATCTATAAATAAAGGCAAATCTGACAGGAAAATGGTGAACCTTAGGAGTTCCCTATGGATGAGATGGTGCTACTGCAAAAGCAGAAAGTGGGTTTTTTAATCTGTAAGGGTGGAGTTAATCCGAAGAGAGGTGGCCTTATGAAGCAAATTGTGAGTTAAAATTACAGTTTTTAAATTATCTCACCAATGAACTGACCAGCAGTGTAAAGAAAGGAGTGTGGGAGTTGTGTTTTGCAGCTGAAGTAGTTGTCAAGATGCACGCTGCTGACTTCATTACTATTTGCAAGGTTCTCGGGGAATTATACTTTCCTGGATCAACCCTGGAGCTCTTTTTAAAAATCGATGTTATATTGGCCACCTCCCAGACTTCAGTGTCACTCAGGCAGGAATGAGGTGTATTGGCAGAGCTGTGTGAGGATCTCAGCGCAGGCCTAGCAGGGATGCTATAAGGCAGGAATGAGGTGCAGTGCCAGAGCTGTGTGAGGAGCTCAGTGCTGGAATAGCAGGGGGTGCTGCAGGGCAGGAGTGAGGTGCATTGGCAGAGCTGTGTGTGAGGGTCTCAGTACTGGAATAGCAGGAGGTGCTGCAGGGAAGGAGTGAGGTGCATTGGCAGAGCTGTGTGTGAGGGTCTCAGTACTGGAATAGCAGGGGGTGCTGCAGGGCAGGAGTGAGGTGCACTGGCAGAGCTGTGTGAGGAGCTCAGTACTGGAATAGCAGGAGGTGCTGCAGGGCAGGAGTGAGGTGCACTGGCAGAGCTGTGTGAGGGTCTCAGTACTGGAATAGCAGGAGGTGCTGCAGGGCAGGAGTGAGGTGCATTGGCAGAGCTGTGTGTGAGGGTCTCAGTACTGGAATAGCAGGGGGTGCTGCAGGGCAGGAGTGAGGTGCATTAGCAGAGCTGTGTGTGAGGGTCTCAGTACTGGAATAGCAGGAGGTGCTGCAGGGCAGGAGTGAGGTGCACTGGCAGAGCTGTGTGGGGGTCTCAGTACTGGAATAGCAGGAGGTGCTGCAGGGCAGGAGTGAGGTGCAGTGCCAGAGCTGTGTGAGGGTCTCAGTACTGGAATAGCAGGGGCTGCTGCAGGGCAGGAGTGAGGTGCCATCAGTACCCGGCCAGTGTACTCAGCTCTGTGTTAAGACTGTGCTGAAAGTCAGTGCCCAGTTTTTGGATGCAGTAAAGAAATGCTGTGCTAATGCACCGGGAGCTAAAAAAAAAAAAAAAAAAAAAGACGCACAAAGTAGTTAAAATGTGTGCTCTGCACAGGCTGATTGCAGAGAGGAATCCTGCAGCTTGGGTTTTTGTGCATAAAGCATCATTTCTGCGTGCAAACCATGATTTCTGTGAATAAGTCCCGACCAGAACCCAAACTCCTGCCTCTGCCCACGGATTACCGCTACCTGGCGGCTGGAGCGCTGACCTGGGGGCGTTTTCTCTGCATTGGGCGTAAACTTCCCGCACCTCCTTGCGTCGCACCCTACGTCTGCTCTCACTTTCTCAGAAAGCAGCCGATCTCTTCTGCCCTTTGTTCTTAGTGCACCTCTCTCCTCTTCCGCCTGAGGGATCGAGGGACTACAATTGGAAGCTCACATTTTCTGTACTCAAGCAGGAAAAAATTAAGTTAACTCCCGACGCAGTAAGCTAATGGGATGTTAATGCATCGGGAGCTAACCTGAAAGATGAGCCGCCTAAAACATGACTTCTCTTCTTATATTCTGCCACTCCCAGTGTACAGGGGGCGCATAAATAATCAAAGACATAATACAACCTAAGCTCCAAACAATAGACGGACATAGAACCAACAAGTAGGCAGAATTAAAAGTAACATCGCTTAAGAGCTTCAACACAATGCGACGCCTTCCCCTTCCCGCTGAATCTCTTCCGATCCAGAAGGCTGCGCCTGCACTGAGTCCTCGTCTGGAGGGGATCGGATGGCGCTAAGAGGTTTCATTTCTAGCCGAGCTGGCTTTACCTTTCTTCTTGTGCTAAAGTCACCGAAACTGCAACATTTCCTATCAGACTTCAGTCTGCAGGGGAGCACTGACCTCCGAGGAGGGGCCTTTCAGCTTGGCCTGAAGCCCATATCAAACAGCTGCATGCAAACATGTTTTCTGTGCATAAAAAGCTGCTGTGTGTGCGGTCATTACCACCGGATTTAAACGCTAATCGCTGCGCAAGGCCTGGATTCACCATTCTAAGGTAAAACGGTGAATCCAGCGAGAACGGGGGCGGGCCTCCGAAAGCTGGCAGCCATCGCACAACCGCGGTGTTACCACTGCCGGCTTTCGCACCCAATAGCGCCTCCATGAAAGGTGGCGCTATTGGGCGCGCTACTGGCGACGATAACAGTGCTTACCTTATCGCCACCAGCGAAGACATCGCAGCGTCCGCCTCCTCGCCGCCCCGACTCTGCCCCCAGCAAGCTATTGCACGCGATAAGCGATAGAAAATGACCCCCCCAAGTGCGCTCAGCATAGCCCACGGCTCTACACGAGATTGGACGCACATTTTGGAAGTGCTAGACCAGCACCCGATGCAGTAAGGATTTTAGCGCGTCCAAAACGCGCACCCAAACAAAGCCGATAGCATTCTTCACATGTAAATTCCATGTAGGTGAGGTTATTGGCTGTTATTCTCTGATGCAGGAAATCATAGGATGCCCAATGCACACTTTTAATGCCGCAAATTGAATTCCAGCTCCAGAGGTGGCATAAAGTCAATCTGCGAGCCAAGGGCTAATGAGAAATTTAAAAATACAGTGCTCTGTGGTTCCTTCTAGTTAGTATCATTGTGACACTTAAATTTAGTGTTTGCAGTGTTAAAAAATAAATGTATATTGGCTTGATTTAAAAAAACAATTCTTAAGGCTGCACGATTTAGATGCCCACAGCAAGGGGCACGTAGCTCTGGGCATCTTCAGCCACCTCAGCAAAATAACCCAGAAATTGTCCTGAAGAAGCGGGATAAGGACCTAACGGTCATACTGAGCACCCATTGCAGTTCAGGGGCACTACAGACGCACAAATCTTGCCTAGTAACCATTTTTTTGTGCAGTCCCTCATTTAAATACTGCATCGGGTACCCGGGGAATGTGGCTACCTGCGCATTAGGAAAATGGGTGCTCAGTACAAGCATGCGTCTTATTGCATCGGCCAGCCCCATGCACCTGAGAGCGTCTCTGACTGGGAGCGATGCAGAGCTGCTTACCCGCCTAGCACTGGGTGCGCTGGGCATCTCCAGTTCATTTCTGACTTTCTTTTACCTGCCTCTGATTGTTTTCTCAAGACATAAGGGACCCCATTAGGCTGCTGGGAGATGGGTGAAGAGCAGGAGGCTGCCTGTCTCTCCGTGCTTTCACAGACAGAGTTCTCAGTGACAGCAGAGAGAGGGAAACCGCGGTATATAAATATGCAATAAATAAACAGAGGCTCAGGGACTCTTCCTGCCGTCTCAGCTCGCTGCCCTTTCATTTCTTCTCCTGCAGGCAAGTGAGGGGGGTCTTGCAAGCATCACTTTCCGCTTTACCCCTGCCCAGGGCGGAGATGCCTAAGAAGGCCCTTCCTCCTAGCAGAGAGGTATCTCGTCTCCTCTTCTCTCTCTGTTCCCCCGAGCTTCTGCAGACTCAGCATTGCCTGCAGTCCCCATCTGGTTCTCTGTTCTGCTTCACCCCTCACCCTAGCCGGGGCTGCTTGAGCTTGTGCTGGCAGTGCCATGCAGTGCGTGAGACATGAAGGGTGCAGGGGAGGGGCGGGAGACCCTCAGTCTGCACTGCTCCCCCGCCTGGAGTAGGGCAGCTTTGCACCTTGTGGCCTCCACTCGATACTGATCCAGATCTGAATGTTTCTAGGTTACTGTCAGCTTTTATCCTGCTGGATGGGTTTGAATCTTTGGCCTTGGTCCAGCTGCCCCCACACCTGCATTGCCATGTCCCGAGCGCTCTGAAATCTGAGCCATTTTGTCTTGGTTCATACCCCAAATATCAGCTTTTGTAATGGCTCTACCGCTGTGATTGGATCAAACATTGCAGAAAGTAACTGGTGCAGGCAAAGTTTGTGCAATAGTGCCAGGAGCTGTGCCTGTGGCTTGGCAGAAGTCCTCTTCTCCTTGCACGAGTTCAGGTCAAGGTTATTCTGCTAAGTTGCAGGGAATTAAAATGTTGACTATAAGATGTTTCCAAACTGTGCAAGCTGACTGCCAGCTTTTTTGCACTTTTTCTGATCCTCACTTCTGGCCTCAGTCACTAATAATAAGTGAATAATATTGATAGTGAATAATAATAATAGTGAATAATATTAATAGTGAATAACTATAGTTCTCTCCCTTCCCTCTGTCACTTCTCTCCCTTCTGACTTTATTCAGTCCCCCCCCCCCCCCATCTCTACCTTTTCTCGCTCCTCCCTCCCTTCTCAGATGTGGACGCATCATTTCTTTTCTCCTCCCTTCATCTTGCCACCCCTTTTCTCTTACCTCCTCTCTCTCACCACCTAATCACCCTCCCACTGTCAGCTATTCCTTCCTCCACTCTCCTTCTCCCCTCATATTTCTTCCTCACACTCTGAACCTTGTAAGATATTTTAAACTTTTTGTCTCTTTGATGATGACCTGGAGTGCAGACAGAACAGCAGGGAGCCTCCAGATACGTCTTAGGGTGCAGGAATGACAGCGGGTGGGAGCTCTTGGGATCTTCCCTAGGTTGTTTGGGTTTCTGGGATCTGTGTTAGGGTGCAGACACAGTAGTGGGGTTCCTGGGATCTGTGTTAGGGTGCAGACACTGTAGTGGGGTTCCTGGGATCTGTGTCAGGGTGCAGACACTGTAGTGGAATTCATGGGACCTGTGTTAGGGCGCAGTCAATGTAGCAGGGCTCATGGGATATGTGTTAGGGTGCAGTCAATGTAGCAGGGCTCATGGGACCTGTGTTAGGGTGCAGACACTGTAGCAGGGCTCATGGGATCTGTGTCAGGCTGCAGACACTGTAGTAGAATTCATGGCACCTGTGTTAGGGTGCAGACACTGTAATGGGATTCCTGGGATCTGTCTTAGGGTGCAGACACTGTAGCAGGGCTCATGGGATCTGTGTCAGGGTGCAGCCACAGTAGTGGAATTCATGGGACCTATGTTAGGGTGCAGACACTGTAATTGGATTCCTGGGATCTATCTTAGGGTGCAGACACTGTAGTGGGGCTCATGGGATCTGTCTTAGGGTGCAGACACTGTAATTGGATTCCTGGGATCTGTCTTAGGGTGCAGACACTGTAATTGGATTCCTGGGATCTATCTTAGGGTGCAGACACTGTAGTGGGGCTCATGGGATCTATCTTAGGGTGCAGACACTGTAATGGGATTCCTGGGATCTGTGTCTGGGTGCAGACATAACAGCAGGATTCCCGGATCTGGGGTTATTCCCGAACAGCCTCACTCTGTTTCTGATGCTGGGAGCTAGCGTTTGGCGAGAGCAGGGAGTATAAACAATGCAAGGACCCTCACTATGGCAACCCGGCCAAAACAAAGCCACACGCGCAAGAATTATTTATATCACACCAAGCAGACGTACTGCCCAGGGCTTCATTTTAGGGTCAATCAGGGAAGACCCCTTCAGAAGATAAAGGGTGGGGGCTTTAATAAGGAATTGGTTTGGGAGAGGGAGGGTCAGAAAGTGGAGAATGGGAAACAAATGTCAAATCCGACAGTGGCTTTGCCTTGAAAAGGGTGGCTCGTTGCCATGTCTGGCTTGGCCTGATGCCGACTCTGGCCCTTTAAGAGGAGAAAGATGGCTTCACCCAAACAGGATGACACTGAGTGAGTGGGAGACTATTACTATTCTATACCAAGGCTAAAAAAGGAGACCCTCTTATACGTATAAGACTACTCTTAATGCACATTGTTTCTGTAGGAGAAACATCAAAGTGAGCAGTTGGTTTGGGGCAAAATTACTGCAGGAAGGGCCAGAGCTCTCTACTGTCCCATCCTTAATTGAAATGAGAATGTGCAACGTCTACTAATTGGTAATTACCTCACCGGTTGGGAGCACTGGCCTTTAATTGGCTAATAAAAAGCAAACAAAACCCAACACTTAGCAGAAAAGAGTAAAAACTGAAAGCCATGCAGCTACAAATTGCTGGTGATGATACAGAGTAGAAAAGAAAAGATGGGGCAACATAGAGCAGATGCTGGGCTGTTACCCCAAATACTGCCACATACACCTCCCTTACACGCTTCTGCCGATGCACTTCCCTCCTGCCCTGCAGCATCCCACAGCTATTCTAGTACTGAAACCCCAATACACTCCTGTCCTGCGGCACCTCGTGCTATTCTGGTACTGAAACCCCAATACACTCCTGTCCTGCGGCACCTCGTGCTATTCTGGTACTGAAACCCAAATATACTCCTACCCTGCAGCACCTCCTGTTATTCTATTATTAAATCCCCCAAACACTCCTGCCCTGCAGCACCTCCTGTTATTCTATTATTAAAACCCCCAAACATTCCTATCCTGCAGCACCTCCTGTTATTCTATTATTAAAACCCCCAAACACTCCTGCCCTGCAGCACCTCCTGTTATTCTATTATTAAAACCCCCAAACACTCCTGCCCTGCAGCACCTCCTGTTATTCTATTATTAAACCCCCCAAACACTCCTGCCCTGCAGCACCTCCTGTTATTCTATTATTAAAACCCCCAAACACTCCTACCCTGCAGCACCTCCTGTTATTCTATTATTAAAACCCCCAAACACTCCTACCCTGCAGCACCTCCTGTTATTCTATTATTAAAACCCCCAAACACTCCTGCCCTGCAGCACCTCTTGTTATTCTATTATTAAACCCCCCAAACACTCCCGCCCTGCAGCACCTCCTGTTATTCTATTATTAAAACCCCCAAAGACTCCCACCCTGCAGCACCTCCCGTTATTCTATTATTAAAAACCCCAAACACTCCTACCCTGCAGCACCTCCTGTTATTCTATTATTAAAACCCCCAAATACTCCTGCCCTGCAGCACCTCCTGTTATTCTATTATTAAAACCCCAACACACTCCTACCCTGCAGCACCTCCTGTTATTCTATTATTAAACCCCCCAAATACTCCTGCCCTGCAGCACCTCCTGTTATTCTATTATTAAAACCCCAACACACTCCTATCCTGCAGCACCTCCTGTTATTCTATTATTAAAACCCCCAAACACTCCTATCCTGCAGCACCTCCTGTTATTCTATTATTAAAACCCCAACACACTCCTACCCTGCAGCACCTCCTGTTATTCTATTATTAAAACCCCCAAATACTCCTGCCCTGCAGCACCTCCTGTTATTCTATTATTAAAACCCCCAAACACTCCTACCCTGCAGCACCTCCTGTTATTCTATTATTAAATCCCCCAAACACTCCTATCCTGCAGCACCTCCTGTTATTCTATTATTAAACCCCCAAACACTCCTATCCTGCAGCACCTCCTGTTATTCTATTATTAAACCCCCAAACACTCCTACCCTGCAGCACCTCCTGTTATTCTATTATTAAACCCCCAAACACTCCTACCCTGCAGCACCTCCTGTTATTCTATTATTGAAACCCCAACACACTCCTGCCCTGCAGCACCTCTTGTTATTCTATTATTAAAACCCCAACACACTCCTGCCCTGCAGCACCTCCTGTTATTCTATTATTAAAACCGCAACACACTCCTACCCTGCAGCACCTCCTGTTATTCTATTATTAAAACCCCAACACACTCCTACCCTGCAGCACCTCCTGTTATTCTATTATTAAAACCCCAACACACTCCTACCCTGCAGCACCTCCTGTTATTCTATTATTAAACCCCCCAAACACTCCTACCCTGCAGCACCTCTTGTTATTCTATTATTAAAACCCCAACACACTCCTACCCTGCAGCACCTCCTGTTATTCTATTATTAAACCCCCCAAACACTCCTGCCCTGCAGCACCTCCTGTTATTCTATTATTAAAACCCCAACACACTCCTACCCTGCAGCACCTCCTGTTATTCTATTATTAAACCCCCCAAACACTCCTACCCTGCAGCACCTCTTGTTATTCTATTATTAAAACCCCAACACACTCCTACCCTGCAGCACCTCCTGTTATTCTATTATTAAACCCCCCAAACACTCCTGCCCTGCAGCACCTCCTGTTATTCTATTATTAAAACCCCAACACACTCCTACCCTGCAGCACCTCCTGTTATTCTATTATTAAAACCCCAACACACTCCTGCCCTGCAGCACCTCCTGTTATTCTATTATTAAACCCCCAAACACTCCTACCCTGCAGCCCCTCCTGTTATTCTATTATTGAAACCCCAACACACTCCTGCCCTGCAGCACCTCCTGTTATTCTATTATTAAAACCCCAACACACTCCTACCCTGCAGCACCTCCTGTTATTCTATTATTAAACCCCCAAACACTCCTACCCTGCAGCACCTCCTGTTATTCTATTATTGAAACCCCAACACACTCCTGCCCTGCAGCACCTCCTGTTATTCTATTATTAAAACCCCAACACACTCCTACCCTGCAGCACCTCCTGTTATTCTATTATTAAAAACCCAACACACTCCTGCCCTGCAGCACCTCCTGTTATTCTATTATTAAAACCCCCAAACACTCCTATCCTGCAGCACCTCCTGTTATTCTATTATTAAAACCCCAACACACTCCTACCCTGCAGCACCTCCTGTTATTCTATTATTAAAACCCCAACACACTCCTAACCTGCAGCACCTCCTGCTATTCTATCATTAAAACCCCCAAACACTCCTATCCTGCAGCACCTCCTGTTATTCTATTATTAAAACCCCCAAACACTCCTGCCCTGCAGCACCTCCTGCTATTCTGGTACTGAGATCCATACACACAAGGGCATAGAATAGGTCGGGGAATAATATTGTTTGCTGTGTTTGGCATATCCGCAGTACAGACTTCTTCTATGGATCCCAAAGCCAGGTATAAACAGTGGAATTAATAATTATTGTATGTGTCTCTACCAGGAAGAAAGCAATGCAAATACCTAAAGTACAAAGGCATGGGGTGAGTTCATAAGGCACGGGTCAGCAAACAAATACAATGCAGATATGTTCAACTTCCTTCTGCTCCATGAGCTTCAGACGTTGGCCTCCTTTTATCAGGTCCCTCTGAGTAAGGGCAAAATTGCTACTTCCAGTGTTGGCCTCCAGGCATCAGGTCCCTCTGGGTCTGGGCATGGTTGGTACTGCATGTGTGAAGGCTACAGGTACCAGGTCCCTCTGTATTAGGGCAGGGTTGCTTCTCCCGGTGTTAGGAATACAGGTACCAGGTCCCTCTTTATACTTCTCCCGGTGTTAGTGATACAGGTACCAGGTCCCTCTTTATACTTCTCCCGGTGTTAGGGATACAGGTTCCAGGTCCCTCTTTATACTTCTCCCGGTGTTAGTGATACAGGTACCAGGTCCCTCTTTATACTTCTCCCGGTGTTAGTGATACAGGTACCAGGTCCCTCTTTATACTTCTCCCGGTGTTAGGGATACAGGTTCCAGGTCCCTCTTTATACTTCTCCCGGTGTTAGGAATACAGGTACCAGGTCCCTCTTTATACTTCTCCCGGTGTTAGGGATACAGGTTCCAGGTCCCTCTTTATACTTCTCCCGGTGTTAGGAATACAGGTACCAGGTCCCTCTTTATACTTCTCCCGGTGTTAGTGATACAGGTACCAGGTCTCTCTTTATACTTCTCCCGGTGTTAGGGATACAGGTACCAGGTCCCTCTTTATACTTCTCCCGGTGTTAGGGATACAGGTTCCAGGTCCCTCTTTATACTTCTCCCGGTGTTAGGAATACAGGTACCAGGTCCCTCTTTATACTTCTCCCGGTGTTAGGGATACAGGTACCAGGTCCCTCTTTATACTTCTCCCGGTGTTAGGGATACAGGTTCCAGGTCCCTCTTTATACTTCTCCCGGTGTTAGGAATACAGGTACCAGGTCCCTCTTTATACTTCTCCCGGTGTTAGGGATACAGGTTCCAGGTCCCTCTGTATAAGAGCAGGGCTGTTTCTTCCGGTGTTAGGGATACAGGTTCCAGGCCCCTCTGTATAAGAGCAGGGTTGTTTTTTCTGGTATTAGGGATACAGGTACCCGGTCCCTCTGTATAAGAGCAGGGTTGCTTCTCCCAGTGTTAGGAATACAGATACGAGGTCCCTCTGTATAAGAGCAGGGTTGCTTCTCCCGGTGTTAGGGATACAGGTACCAGGTCCCTCTGTATAAGAGCAGGGTTGTTTCTTCTGGTGTTAGGGATACAGGTACCAGGTCCCTCTGTATAAGAGCAAGGTTGCTTCTCCCGGTGTTAGGGATACAGATACGAGGTCCCTCTGCATAAGAGCAGGGTTGTTTCTTCCGGTGTTAGGGATACAGGTACCAGGTCCCTCTGTATAAGAGCAGGGTTGCTTCTCCTGGTGTTAGGGATACAGGTACCAGGTCCCTCTGCATAACAGCAGGGTTGTTTCTTCCGGTGTTAGGGATACAGGTACCAGGTCCCTCTGTATAAGAGCAGGGTTGCTTCTCCTGGTGTTAGGGATACAGGTACCAGGTCCCTCTGCATAAGAGCAGGGTTGTTTCTTCCGGTGTTAGGGATACAGGTATCAGGTCCCTCTGTATAAGAGCAGGGTTGTTTCTTCCGGTGTTAGGGATACAGGTACCAGGTCCCTCTGTATAAGAGCAGGGTTGCTTCTCCCGGTGTTAGGGATACAGGTACCAGGTCCCTCTGTATAAGAGCAGGGTTGCTTCTCCCGGTGTTAGGGATACAGGTACCAGGTCCCTCTGTATAAGAGCAGGGTTGCTTCTCCCGGTGTTAGGGATACAGGTACCAGGTCCCTCTGTATAAGAGCAGGGTTGCTTCTCCCGGTGTTAGGGATACAGGTACCAGGTCCCTCTGTATAAGAGCAGGGTTGCTTCTCCCGGTGTTAGGGATACAGGTACCAGGTCCCTCTGTATAAGAGCAGGGTTGCTTCTCCCGGTGTTAGGGATACAGGTACCAGGTCCCTCTGTATAAGAGCAGGGTTGCTTCTCCTGGTGTTAGGGATACAGGTACCAGGTCCCTCTGTATAAGAGCAGGGTTGCTTCTTCCGGTGTTAGGGATACAGGTATCAGGTCCCTCTGTATAAGAGCAGGGTTGCTTCTTCCGGTGTTAGGGATACAGGTACCAGGTCCCTCTGTATAAGAGCAGGGTTGCTTCTTCCGGTGTTAGGGATACAGGTATCAGGTCCCTCTGCATAAGAGCAGGGTTGCTTCTCCCGGTGTTAGGGATACAGGTACCAGGTCCCTCTGTATAAGAGCAGGGTTGCTTCTTCCGGTGTTAGGGATACAGGTATCAGGTCCCTCTGTATAAGAGCAGGGTTGCTTCTCCTGGTGTTAGGGATACAGGTACCAGGTCCCTCTGTATAAGAGCAGGGTTGTTTCTTCTGGTGTTAGGGATACAGGTACCAGGTCCCTCTGTATAAGAGCAGGGTTGCTTCTTCCGGTGTTAGGGATACAGGTACCAGGTCCCTCTGTATAAGAGCAGGGTTGTTTCTCCCGGTGTTAGGGATACAGGTACCAGGTCCCTCTGTATAAGAGCAGGGTTGTTTCTCCCGGTGTTAGGGATACAGGTACCAGGTCCCTCTGTATAAGAGCAGGGTTGCTTCTCCCGGTGTTAGGGATACAGGTACCAGGTCCCTCTGTATAAGAGCAGGGTTGTTTCTTCCGGTGTTAGGGATACAGGTACCAGGTCCCTCTGTATAAGAGCAGGGTTGTTTCTCCCGGTGTTAGGGATACAGGTACCAGGTCCCTCTGTATAAGAGCAGGGTTGCTTCTTCCGGTGTTAGGGATACAGGTACCAGGTCCCTCTGTATAAGAGCAAGGTTGTTTCTTCCGGTGTTAGGGATACAGGTACCAGGTCCCTCTGTATAAGAGCAGGGTTGCTTCTTCCGGTGTTAGGGATACAGGTACCAGGTCCCTCTGCATAAGAGCAAGGTTGTTTCTTCCGGTGTTAGGGATACAGGTACCAGGTCCCTCTGTATAAGAGCAGGGTTGCTTCTCCCGGTGTTAGGGATACAGGTACCAGGTCCCTCTGTATAAGAGCAGGGTTGTTTCTTCCGGTGTTAGGGATACAGGTACCAGGTCCCTCTGTATAAGAGCAGGGTTGTTTCTCCCGGTGTTAGGGATACAGGTACCAGGTCCCTCTGTATAAGAGCAGGGTTGCTTCTTCCGGTGTTAGGGATACAGGTACCAGGTCCCTCTGTATAAGAGCAAGGTTGTTTCTTCCGGTGTTAGGGATACAGGTACCAGGTCCCTCTGTATAAGAGCAGGGTTGCTTCTTCCGGTGTTAGGGATACAGGTACCAGGTCCCTCTGCATAAGAGCAAGGTTGTTTCTTCCGGTGTTAGGGATACAGGTACCAGGTCCCTCTGTATAAGAGCAGGGTTGCTTCTTCCGGTGTTAGGGATACAGGTACCAGGTCCTTCTATATTAGGGTAGGGTTGCTACTTTCAGTGTTGGGCTCCAGGTACCAGGTCCCTCTGTATAAGAGCAGGTTTTCTATTCCCGATGTTTAGGACAACCTCCAACACTGGCTTTTCAGGCTCCCATCCTCTGAAGTGCTCTATATAAATGCAGTCCAGTTTGTTTCAGGAATCTCATTGGATGTGATGAAAAGATGAGAATAGGGGAGAGGAGTCAATATGGCACCTGAGGTCTCCCTTAATTAGTCTTTTTTTTACCTTGCTTCCTGTTGCTTTTCACCCTTTTGAATATGGGGAAAAGAAAGGGAGCAGTGTGTCGCTTTCCTGAAGCTGGACAATTGTGGCAAACAACTTGCTCCCTGGTGAATGGCTTGGCTGGAATTGAGACCCCCGGCCTATCATTGCCCGAGGTTCTCTTGCTGCAACAAGGAACAGGTTTCAGCGACTCCTCCGTGTTGTCGGGTGGCGTTTCCCCGATACCGTTTGGAGGAGGGAATCTTTGCTCTGAACTTCGGATATCTCCCCCGAGCTGGGAGTCAGAAGAAAGACGGGGATGGTTGTGGATCCAGCCCTCTAGACTGGCGTGGACTCAAGGCTAATGCAGACTGCCAGCCTGGATATTTAGGTCCAACCTGTTTTGGTTAAGCCATCCTGCGTGCCCCTTCATGCCCTATGGCAGGTTGTGAGTCTTTCCTCAGCAGTTCTTACCTTCGGTGTTCATCCTAAGGTGTCCGCTCAAGACTGGAGACTGCAGGATAATTGAGCTGGTAGACAAGTGGAAGCAGTGCAATCTGAGATCATTAAAGATTTAACCTTCTCTTCACCTAGAATTGAGAACTTGCAGATTCACAAATTTTGAGACAATTTCCATGTACTTAATTTTCCAAAAATACAACTTATTTCACCTTCTGAGCTGTTTAAATCCTGTATGAAAGATGTATTGGACATTCCTGAGGAAGCTTTGCCAGCAATTGCTAAGTTTCATTACCTTCCATCTTCTAGGAAATTCACAGAAGGGGACGCTCCCCAGAATTTACCCAATCTTTCTAATTTTCTTGAAAGTTCAGAAGCAAATATTACATCTAGAGCTGAGCTTTTGGTTTCTTACAAGATAGGAATCACATTCTATGGTTGTTTTTTCACCACAGAGGGGCCCTTTTTCCAGATTTATCTAAAGCCACGCAGGACTGCAGAAAAAAAGTTCGTAGTCTGAGATCTGAAGGACCAGTTCTGGGTGCTACCTGTGACAGAAGATTTCCTTTTGAATGATCCTATCCAGTTGCGGGGTTTTTGGATGCCAGGGGTAATGTTACCCCCCAGGTCCCCTCTGGGGGGGGCATGTTATGTATACACGAGGGGGTCTTGTTCGGGCTTCTTCTGTTTCCTAATGCATTATCTATCTATATTGTACTTTTAGAGCCTTGCCTCAGGCCTCATATCGTTCTCCCCCTATTCTAGTGGCCTGCAGAAGTGCCAGCATTCATTTTTCTGTTTTTCAGCTTACTTGTATCTGTTTCTCATTGCTTTGCTCTTTTTTTCTTTATCAAACATGAAACTCGTATTTGATGTAGTCACTGAAATCAATAAAATATAAGTAAAAAAAAAATAAGGTGAGAACACTTGAGACCACAGAGGTTCCCTTCTCGTGATGTCTCTCCAGGGCTGATGGGTGGAAACATTTATAGCTGGTAATGTGGGACGAGAATTCCCATGAAAGAGGTCGTTAGGCGGAGTAGATCTCAGACTGGATTATCATCAGTTATGCTCAGGAGCCACAAGCAGGCCTGATTTTCAGGATATCCGCAATGAATATGCAGGAGGTAAATTTGCATGCACTGTCTCCGACGTTGTACATTATTCATTATGAAAACCCTGGCTTGCTTGTAGCTGGAGCTGGCCACCCCCTGTGTAGATGTTTAGTCTCTCTTGTATTGAGATAATGCCTCACTAGACCTGAGATCTGAAGGTGTTAGGGTTGGATTTCCATTTTGAATGCCCATAGCTGGCAAGATATGGGGTGGAGGGTCCATTGCATGAAGTAGGGAGGATAGCACGAGGATCCCCTCCCCCTCATCTCTCGTGGCAGTAGAAGCAACAACGTTAAGTAAGAAGTTCAGCGTGAGGCCTCCAGCCCTCCTCCTGTTAGTAGAGAAACCCACGTGAGGGCTGGGGCTGTATGGAGTACGGTGGGATCGGGTTGGCTCCATTAGTGGCTGGGATGCATAGCAAGAGCAGTAACATTCCTGCACTTATCACAATATCCAGGCCTGCTGACTACAAGTCAAGAATAGATTAGTCCATTCGTTGTTCTTAATCTAATGAATACATATATTTCAGTACCCATGTCCTCCTTTCTGGGACAGATCAAAGGTCTATCAAGCTCAGTGGCCAATCTAGGTCACAAATACCTGTCAAGATCCAAAGTAGTAAATAGATCCCATGCTGCTGTCACCCAGGGATGAGCAGTGGGCTTTAATAACCATTTATGGACTTTTCCTCCAAAAACTTCTCCAAACCTTTTTTAAATCCAGCTACACTAACTACCTTTACCACATCCTTCAGCAATAAATTCTGGAGTTTAATTGTGCGATGAGTGAAAAGGATTTCCTCCAATTTGTTTTAATTGTACTACTTAGTAACTTCATTGTGTGTCCCCTAGTGTTTTTATTTATTAAAAGATAAAACAACTGATTCACATTTATCCACTCATGATTTATAGACCTCTATCATAGCTCCCCTCCAAGCTGAAGAGCCCTAACCTCATTAGCCTTTCCTCATGGCTCGTCTCTGAATCTTTCCAGTTCAGCTATATCTTTTTGTGCTAATAATGCAGTGACTAGAATTGTACACAGTACTCAAGATGAGGCCTCACCATGGAGCAGTACAGAGGCATGACATCCTCCATTTTATTGTTAACATACTGTTTTGCTTTTCTGACTGCTGTCACACACTGACGACGCCTAGATCTCTTTCCTGGGTGGTAGCTCCTAATATGGAACCTAACATCGTGTAACTACAGCAAGGGTTATTTTTCCCTATATGCATCACCTTGCACTTGTCCACATTAAATTTCATCTGCCATTTGGAAGCCCAATCTTCCAGTCTCGCAAGCTCATCCTGCAGTGTATCACAGTTCGCTTCTGATTTAACAACTTGGAAAAATTTTGTATTGTCAGCAAATTTGATCGCCTCACTCATTGTTCTCTTTTCCAGATCATTTATAAATATGTTAAAAAGCACTGGTCCCAGTACAGAAGCCACTACTTACCTTCCTCCATGGAGGAAAATGACCATTCAGTCCTATTCTCCGTTTCCTATCTTTAACCAGTTTGCGATCCCTGCCCCTTATCCCATGACTTTTTAATTTCCTAAGATGTCTCTCATGAAAGATTTTGTCAAACACCTTCTGAAAATCCAGATACACTTTCCGTGTAAATGTCAAATCTGTATTGTTTGATCCTTTCCAGCTTTGCTCCTTTTTAATTGTAGGTTATTGGGAGCTGTCTTTTAAATGGGGGTTAATGCAGGAGAGGGTTGGCATCTGCTTTGTAATGTATGAAGGAGATGTCTTCTTGGAAAAGGTTTTCAGAGAAATATTTTCCTTTCCGTATCCCCCTTGTTCCTGGTTCTCTCTCTTCTTATTTTGGGACTGCATTAGCCCCTATAATTATACTGTAATTCTTTCTTGTGTTCTCTTTTTGCCTTATGTGAAGGATTTCCTATTATATGGCTGGAGTATTTTGCCTTACAAATTATACTTGTATGTTATTTTGAAAATATAAATAGTTAAAATAAATCCAGATTCACTATATTCATCGGTTCATCATTATCCACAAGTTTATTTAACCCCTTCAAAAACTGTAGCAGACTTCCCTTGGGTAAATCCATGTTGGTTGGTCCCATTAAACTATGTCTCTGTGTTCTGTAATTTTATTCTTTAGAACAGTTTCTATGATTTTTCTCAGCATTGATGTCAGATTCACCAGTCTATAGGTTCCTGAATCACCCCTGAAGCCCTTTTTAAAGATTGGCATTACATTGGCCACTCTCCAATCTTATTATTTATTAATTATTATTTAGTGTATTTTGCTCATGCCTTTTCATTGTAGCTCAAGGTAAGATACATCTAGGTACAGTAGGTATCTTCTCTGTCCCCAGAGAGGTCACAATCTAAATTTTTACCTGCTTGCTAAATTCCAACTTATCAGAGCCATGCAGTGCTCTATCCCTTGCCCTGGCAAGGTACAATCTTCAGGTACAATAGATAATTTTAAGGATAGATTGCAAATTATTAGGGATGTGAATCGTTTTTTGACGATTTAAAATATCGTCCGATATATTTTAAATCGTCAAAAATCGTTAGAGGCGATATTTAATAGGAATTCCCCCAATTTATCGTCAAAAATCGTAACTCGGGGGAAGGGGGAGGGCGGGAAAACCGGCACACTAAAACATCCCTAAAACCCACCCCGACCCTTTAAAATAAATCCCCCACCCTCCCGAACCCCCCCAAAATGTCTTAAATTACCTGGGGTCCAGTGGGGGGGTCCTGTTGTGATCTTCCACTCTCGGGCCACGGGTGCGTTGATAGAAATGGCGCCGGCGCTACCTTTGCCCTGTCATATGACAGGGCAAAGGTAGCACCGGCGCCATTTTGCTTCCTGTCCCCCGATGTCACGAGTGTAGGAGATCGCTCCTGGACCCCCGCTGGACCCCCAGGGACTTTTGGCCAGCTTGGGGGGGCCTCCTGACCCCCACAAGATTTGCCAAAAGTCCAGCAGGAGTCCGGGAACGACCTCCTGCACTCGAATCGTGTTACCGTATGGCCGGCGCCATTTTGCAAAATGGCGCCGGCCATATTGCTATGGGAGTAGGAATGTGTCTAATTAATGTCCTTTAAATGTATTAGTGAGTTCACTATATGTCTGGTAGTGGTCTACACGGGAATGATCAAACTCTCAATAAGGTTTGGTTTTTTTTTAAAGTGGCATCTGCCTATAAATTAAAGGATGAGCTAGGGGTGGGTTGGGAAATACAAACAGTCTAACTTCAGTTAGTCAGTCAGAGTGACTCACTGCTCCCTTGATTAACAAATGTTGGTACCTATTCAAACCAAATCACACTACCTCAACACTTTTCCAAGGTGAGTAACTGAGCTGAACTTTTCAACCTTTTTACTTAGGTATACACTGCTCCTAGCTTATTTCTAGCTTCTGGCTACTATTTTTTTTTTTTTTTTTTTAATATACAAACACTCTAACTTCTGCTTACTAGCTGCCTTACTGACTGACTATTTAAAAATACAGTTTAACTTCTGTTTATTCCCTGCCTTACTGACTATTAAAAGCACAAACACACTAAATAATATTCCCAAATAGTTAACTTTGCCCCAATACTTTTTAAAAAAGACAATGTCCCAAGCAAACTTACTGATTCCTTTCAGCCACCAGCAAGGTGATCCTCTCCTCTCAGTGCTCCCATTGGACTATAACATTGTTCCCCACTTAAACAGCAGGGGGATAAGAGGAATTTGATTCAGATGACAACTGAAGACCCCGATTTTCATGGTCTGAGATACTGTTACGTGGACATAAGGAAAAAAGCACAGGTCTGCTGTTATGGCCAAGTCCTAAAGGAAACGAAGAAAGCGTGCATGGGGGTAACTTGCTGGTGCCGTGGTTACTACCCTTAACCAAATAAATCTTGATATTTTTGTTGCAACTCCAACATTGCTCTCTACTTCAATGGCAGGAGAAAAGGGGAACTGGATTTAGACAGCAACCATCGAAGGCCCCCACTTTTATGGTCTGCAGAACTGATGAGCATGGGGGTAACCAGCACAGTGAAGCAGTTACTGCCCTTAACAGAAGCACGGGGATTACTATGCTCAACCAATAAACCTTGATGCTTTTGATGCAACTGCAACATTGCTTTCTGCTTTGAAGGAGAGGGGTAGGTGCTGAAAGGAAAGAGAAATCTGGATTCAGGGACAACCAACATGAACTGTGACCTTTTTACAGAAATGGTGTCCTGATGCTCAGACATTAAGAAAAAACAACACAGGACTGCTTCGATGGCTAAGTCCATAAGCAAAGCAAGTCAAACAAAATTGACTGATCCATGGGGGTAACCTGCATGGTGCGGCAGATACTACCATGGGAGGCTTGCTGGGCAGACTGGATGGACCGCTGGTCCTTTTCTGCCATCATTTCTATGTTTCTATGTAGGTATTTGCCAATGGTAGAAACTATCATAAAGAAGAAAATTGCTGAACATATAGGTAAGCATAGTTTAATGGGACACAGCTAACAGGGATTTAACCACGGGAAGTCTTGCCTTACAAATTTGCTACATTTTTTTTGAAGGTGGATAAAGTTGAGCTAGTTGATATAATGTATCTGGATTTCCAGAAAACATTTGACAGAGTCCTTCATGAGAGACTTCTTAGGAAATTAGAAAGTCATGGGATAGGTGGCAGTGTCTTATTGTCGATTGCCAACTGGTTAAAAGAAAGAAAACAGAGAGTAGGGCTAAATGCTAAATTTTCCCAATGGAAATAGGTGAATACTGGAGTGCCCCAGGGATCTGTTCTGGGACCGATGCTTTTTAATATATTTATAAACGACCTGGAAATGGGAACAACAGGTGAGGTGATCACATTTGCCAATGACACAAAATTATTCAAAGTTGTCAAATCACAAGAGGATTGTGAGAAATTGTAAGAGGACCTTGCAAAACTGGGAGATCGGGCATGCAAATGGCAAATTAAATTTAATGTGGACACATGCAAAGTGAGGCACTTAGGGAAGAGAAACCCAAACTATAGCTACACAATGTGAGGTTCCACATTGGGAGTCACCACTCTGGCAAAGGATCGAGGCGTCATCATTGAAAATACATTGAAATCTTCTGCTCACTGTGCAACAGCAGCCAAGAAAGCAAATAGAATACTAGGAATTATTAGGAAAGGAATGGACAATAAAACAGAGAATAACATAATGCCTTTGTATTGCTTCATGGTGCGACCTCATCCTGAGATTTGCGTTCAGTTCTGATCACCACATCTAAAGAAAGATACAGCAGAATTAGAAAAGGTACAGAGAAGGGCGACCAAGATGATAAAGGGGATAGAACAATTCCCCTATGAAGAAAGGCTAAAGAGGTTAGGACTCTTCAGCTTAGAGAAGAGACAGCTCAGGGGAGATATGATAAACGTCTATAAAATAATGAGTGGAATGGAACAAGTAAACATTAATTAATGTTTACTCGTTTGAAAAGTACAAAGACTAGGGGACAACAATGAAGTTATTAGGTAATACATTTAAAACTAATAAAAGTAAATATTTTTTACTCAACGCATAATTAAGCTCTGGAATTCATTGCTAGAGGATGTGATGAAAACTATTAATATAGCTGTGTTTAAAAAAGGGTTGGACATGGTGCTGGAGGAAAAGTCCATTAACAATTATTAAGGAAGATTTGCAGAAATCCACTGCTTTTTCTTGGGATAAGCAGCATGGAATCTATCTACCCCTTGGGATCCTGCCAGTTATTTGTGACTTGGCTTGGCCACTGTTGTAAACAGGAAAATGGGCTTGATGGAAACCTTGATCTGACTCAATATGGCAAGCCTTATGTTCTTATGTTCTAATTCCTTATTAGATCTTCCAGGTTCCTCTGAATCATCATCATTAAATACTGTTTCCAGCATGGGTATCTCCTCAACATCCTCTTCAGTAAACACTGAAGCAAAGAATTATTAGTGTTTCCACTGTGGTCTTTACTCTATCACATCCCCTCTATCTTCCTTAAGTGCCCCTTTATCCTTCAGTCATTTGATGATCCAACCAACTCTCTCACAGGCATCCTGCTTCAAATGTATTTCTTCATTTTACCATAGTCTTTATCCATATGTTTATTTACACCTTCAGAAAAATCTAATAGATTGGTAAGGCAAGACTTCCCTTAGCTAAAACCATGATGACTCTTCCCCATTGAGCCATCTATATCTAAATGGCCAATGATTTTGTTTTTAAGAATGGGTTCTACCATTTTACCTGGTACCAATGTCTGGCTCACCGGTCTATTTATTTATTTATTTAAATGCTAGAGCAGTAGTTTTTTTTAATGTCCTTTCTCCAATTATTAATTGCATTATAATCATTATTGCCAACTGTCCCCACTGCTGTCTCCTTTTGCACTAAATTCTGCATTCCATTAAGGATTAGGTCTAAAATAGCTTCCCCTCTCATCAGTTCATGGAGCAACTGCTCAATGAAGCACTTATTTATCTTATCTAGAAATGTTATCTCTCTGGCATATCTTGTTGTGACATTTATCTTGTCAATATTGGGGTAACTGAAATCACCCATTATTATTGTGCTGCTGATTTTGTTAGCTTCCCTAATTTCTGGTAGCATTTCATTGTCTGCTCATTCTGGCCAGGCAGATGGTAGTATAACCCCCACCGTTATACTCTTCCCCATCACACATGGAATTTCTATCCATAAAGATTCCACAGGTCACATGATGTGGTGAGCTTGGGAAGTCATATTTTTCTGAGCTCCAGGTGTTGGTCTTTCTAATCACCTGCAAACCAGCCTCATCTATCACTACAAACGGTAAAAAAAAGTCCTTGTGTGACGTTCCTATATGTCAATAGATCAGTTTATGAACAGCTCACCAATCATTATGCCCATTAAAGGGGAGAAAAAGGACAAAGAAAAGGTTGGGGGAAGAGATGGTAAAATGGCCACTGCAGCAACAAATTCATCTGGGCCGCCCATTCCCAGTGACCTGATTGCAGAACCAATGGCAGCTGTAGTATCTGCTCTCACTAAAAAAAACTCTCCTCCATTTCGGAACAAATAGCAGATATTAAATCAGCTATTTCTGACTTTAATGCATGTATTGATAATGCTGAGGGGAGAATATAATTAATAGAGGATGGGGCAACTACACAAGAAGGCAGAATATTGAATTTAGAAAAGTTGGCCAAATTTCAGGAAGAAAAGATAGAAGACCTTGAGAACCGTTCTCTTAGAAACAACCTGCGCCTGGTCAGTCTGCCAGAAGAGCTCAGGGTTGCCGATCTGCCAAGCTTTATAGAAAAATGGTTACCTGAAATGCTAAACATGACAAACCTGCAGGGAGCCATAAAAGTGGAGCGCATACACAAACTAGGCAGCCAGAAAGAAAGGGAAACCTGACCAAAAATTATTCTGGCAAAAATTCTGAATTTTGCGCACAAACAGGAAGTTATGCAGGCTTATAGGAAAACACAGGAGATAAAATACAAGGATGCTCCCATTGGAATCTTCCAAGAATACTCTCTTGTCAGTGACCACAAACTGTCTCAGCTCTGGCGAAAAAACAGATAAAATGTGCGCTATAATATCCAGTGAGGCTGAGTCTGGCATGGTGGCAGTGAAGTAAATTGTAAATACCTTGAAAGAACATGCCTGGGAACTGTCTTGTTCAGCGGCGCTCAATTGTGTGTCCAGTTTCAATTCGGGCCTTTGGTTTGAAGACGTTTCTACCTACCATTAAAGTTTCATACCCTAGGATTTATAAATGACCAGTCTCAATTAAAATTCCTTTTGGTTGGGACAAATCTATTGTCAGAAAGCTAGGTATAGAGGTGGGTGAATCGCCACAAAGCCTTCACTATATTGTCAGTGACGTGTCAGAGGCCTGGTCGTACCAGAGACGACAGGAAATGATGGGCAAACAATAGCGGCACTGACCAAGGATAAAGAAAACAGTGTAGATGAAAAAGGACAAACTGAGGAATATAAAATTAAGTTAAACTGAAAAAGGCTAGGAAAATTAGAACTCTGGCGCTTTTGAGAGGGAGCAGCTTTTTAAAACTTTTGATCCGACAAGGCGCCCAAGAGATCACCTCACTGCGTAATGGAGACGGCAAGCGCAGCAAGATTTTCAAAGAACTGTGGCTGGAGATGGCCAATAAGAACTTATTTGGTGGTTAACACGTCAGTACTCAGGTGCGACTCAATACGGAAGCAGATTCAGCAGGGCCATCTGGTTCTTCTATCTCGTTATATATAATGAGGGATCGGGCCTACTGTCAAACTGTCCTCTTCTTTCCATGGGTCATGTTGTTTTTTAATTACTCACACATTGAGAGGGAGGGAGCGATAGCTGTACACAAGTAACGCACCTCCTATTTTCCTTTGGAGGGCAGCTGCTTGTTGGTGGGGTAAAGGGGAAGGGAAGGGGAGGTAAGAAAAAACTTAATGTAGGTAATATCTGAGAGTCAGTTTTTCTGGAATGAGAATGAAGGGGTATAGGGGGAATGGATGAATTGGGGCATAAGATTTGTACCAAAAACGATGAGGTGGAGGAAGTATGAAACAGGTTGAAAGCGTCTATCGAAGGCTACATGAAGTTGGCTAAAATGGGTCAGACTGTGGGTCAAGGCTGGAAGGCCCATAGTGAGTGGAGACTAAGAAGTGTTTTTCAAATCTAAATTACCAAGGGAATGAGTGACTCTGTCAGGTTAGTGTTGCTGAACGTGAAAAGAGCAAAAATATTGCAGGTTGCTGGGCTTGATGGACC
This sequence comes from Rhinatrema bivittatum, assembly GCF_901001135.1. Classification (NCBI taxonomy): domain Eukaryota; kingdom Metazoa; phylum Chordata; class Amphibia; order Gymnophiona; family Rhinatrematidae; genus Rhinatrema; species Rhinatrema bivittatum. The sequence goes on from NC_042625.1 coordinate 99,002,529, forward strand.
CTTGGTCTGACCCAGTATGGCAAGTTCTTATGAGTTAAAAAGGAACAGAGCAGATATTGCATGTATTGAAGAAAACCATCTGTCAGGTTTGGAAAGTAAAACATTAAAAAGTGATTGCCCGGCAAAGGGCAAGAAAGCTGGGGTAGCCATCCTTTTACACAAGAGTATAATTTTTCAGATTGACAAAGACATTTTAGACCTGGAGGGTAGGTTTATCATTCTGATTGGGAAATTAAAAGGTAGAGACATTACCATATGTAATCTATATGGCCCTAATGAATATGATCATGCTTTCTTTGAAAGAATAGTCTGCCTACTAGTATTAAATAAGAAAGGATGGCTAATCCTGGCGGGAGTCTTCAACTGTGTGCATGATCCACTGTTGGATAGATTACCATGCCAGAGACCGAGGTCGGGTCAAATCGGAAAAAAAGGGTACAGAATTCCTATGTTGTAGTTTGCAGGTCTTGGACATTTGGAGCATCTTAAACCTGGAGTCCAAGGACTATGCTCATGTTTCCAGAGTGCAAGAATTGATTATTTACTAGGTTCACAAGAGATGTTCCCCTGAATAAGTTCTGCAAAGATAAGTAGTTCTAGTGTTTCTGATCATGCTCCCATTTGGCTCAATCTTAAATTGGTAGAACGGGAAGGGGATGTGACTCTTTGGAAATTCCCAACTTATCTCAGGAAAGATAAGGAGTTTCAGACATTTCTGCAAAATGAATGGAAAGAATTTGCCTCACACAATGCCCAATATGTCACTAGTCCAGGGCTATTCTGGGAAACAATCAAAGCAGTGATTAGGGGAGAGAAAATCTCTTTTCTGAAACGGAGGAACATCCGTCTGAATAAAATGATACTTCAATTAGAAGCAAAACTGAAGGTAGCCAAAGAAAACATGATATGACATCTGTCCAAATCAACCAAGACTGAATATCAGGACATCTTAGAGAGCCTAAATGCATGTTTGCATCAAGAAGTGCAAATAATGCTACAACACTCTGACCATCATTTTTCAGATTTATTTATTTATTTATTTATTTATTTATTTAACGTCTCTTATATACCGATAGCCGTTCGCACATCGTATGGGTTCACAAAGAACAAAAAAAAAACTTATGGGCAGCGCCCTTACAAATAACAGATAACAATACAAATAACCGGGGAAGGAGGCAATGCAACTTAATAGGTCAATAAATAGGGAGAAACTATAAATATAACATACATAAAACTATATACAAAGCATCAGTCGTCGTCAAAAACGTCAAGGCATAAATCGGTGGTCGTGGGCATTCTTGGTCGAGGTCGTGGAGCATACTTATATGGTAACAAGGCAGGAAAGCTCCTAGTTAATGCTGTGAAGATGTGGAAAGAGAAAACATATATAGAGAAACTTAAGACTAAACAGGGATTATGGGCCACAAAAAGATCTGAGATATGTGAGACCTTTAGATTGTATTATGAGTCTTTGTATTTGGATGATAGGTTAGGAGGGAAGAATGAGGAGGAATCTTTTTTTCAAAATCTCAACATACCCAACATTACGGAGCAACAACTGGAATATGTCAATAAGCCTATGCAGACATTTGAGATCCTGAATGTGATAGGCCCGAGTAAATTGGACAAGACACCAGGCCCAGATGGGTTCCACTATAATTATTATAAATTTTAAAGGAATGTATAGTGAGTACACTGAGTAAGTTTTATGTAGATGCTATAGCAAAGGGAGCATTCCCTAAAGATTTCAATAAAGCTCACATTACCATCTTAGCTAAACCAGGGAAGGACTTTATGTTACCAGCATCATATAGACCTATCTCACCTTTTGAACTGTGATTTGAAGATCTTTGCTAAAATCCTGGCAGACAGAGTGGGCTTAGTGTGCCCTCTATTACTTCATCTAACCAGGTAGGATTTGTAAAGGGAAGGACGGCTGGCACCACATTGCCAAACTAACTACAGACATGGCCTATTGTAAAAAGCAAGAGAATTCAGCTATGGCTGTTGGCTTTGATTCTGAAAAGGTCTTTGAATGGGTCTCATGGCCATATATGTTTTCTTCCCGTAACAGGTTTAGATTTCATGGAGATATTATCAAGAGTATTTCACTTTTATACATTAACCAAGAGTCGCATATTCTGGCCAATGGAGGTAGATCTTTAACATTTCAAATTTGCAGAGGAGTGTGGTAGGGATGCCCACTTCCCCCTTTTCCATTGATCCTCTACTAAGAAAAATTGAGGACAACAGGCTGATAACAGGTTTGGAAGTCAAAGACACAACATTTAAAATTGCATCCTTTGCCGATGATGTCAATCCAGTGAACTCCTTGACTAAAGTTCTTGAACACCAGAAAAACTCTGGGAAATTTGCAGGATTAAAGATCAACCAAGGCAAGTCAGAGGCCTTAGAAGTGAATGGAAATTTAAAACATCAATGGGGGAAAAAGTTTCCCTTACAATGGGTGCAAGCGGAAATGAAATATCTAGGTTTCAAAATCCCAGTTAATATTACTTATATTTATAAAGTAAATGTGTCTCCACTAATATAGAGAATGACAGGGAACCTGAAGTGATGAACCAATCTTCTCCTCTCGCTTATTGGTAGGATCCATTTATTAAAAATGATGGAGATACCCAAATAGCTATACTTAATGCAGATGTTACCCATTTGGCTGTCTCCTTAGGATCTAAGGGAGATAAATAGATGCATTAGAATTACCTCTACAAGTTTTAATGAAGCCAATTCTGCAAGGGGGTTTGAATTGTTCTAACTTGCTGCATGTTGAGGCATAGTGTGGATTGGCTTTTGGGATCTTCCTACTTTTCCCCTCTAGATCATTTACAGACATGGTTTGGGAGTCAATCGCTTTCCTCATTATTATAGCTAGAGATGAAGGAGGTTGCAAATGATCTGGGATTTTATTTGCTGGTCTCTTCATGTAGACAGGCAGAGATATGTTTATGGAAACTCTTAGATCAAAAGGGAGAATCTCAGAATAGCTGTCAATACGTGGAAACCCCCAATTCTCCCCAGGAATGGAGAATGGCAGAGGAGCGACCTCATATATATCCAACAAATTCAAATATCTTACATAGTTTTCAGGAATTACACACTCAATATCAGTAGCCGCACAAAGATTTCTTTGCTTATTTACAAGTGAGACACTGTCATGAGTCTGCTCATCAACAATCCACCCAGAGCAGGCATAACGTGTTCCCGTGTGTCAAGGGCTCAACTTAAAAGCAAAACATCTGGTTTTCTGTGGTTCTTCCTACTTACAGGCCGATACAGTAAAAATCACTGGAGAGCGAGTGAGTGCCCACTCTCCTGTGCGTGCGATTCAGAAAAAAAATTATTCAAATGAGGGCCCGCAGTAAAAAGAGGCATTAGGGACACTAGCGCGTCCCTAGCGCCTCCTTTTGGACAGGAGCAGCGGCTGTCAGTGGTTTGACAGCCGATGCTCAATTTTGCCAGCATCGGTTCTCAAACCCGCTGACAGCCACGGATTCGGAAACCGGACGACGGCAAAATTGAGCGTCCGATTTTTCAACCTGCGAGCTGCGGGCCGATTTAAATTTTTTTTTTTTAATTATTTTTAACTTTTGGGACCTCGGACTTAATATCGCCATGATATTAAGTCGGAGGGTGCACAGAAAAGCAGTTTTTACTGCTTTTCTGTGCACTTTCCCAGTGCTGGCAGAAATTAGCGCCTACCTTTGGGTAGGTGCTAATTTATGAAAGTAAAATGTGTGGCTTTGCTGCACATTTTGCTTTCTGTATCGTGCGGGAATGACTAATAGGTCCATCAGCATGCATTTGCATGTTGCGGGCACCATTAGTTTCGGGAGGGTTGGACGCACGTTTTCGACACGCTATTACCCCTTACTGAATAAGGGGTAAAGCTAGCGCATCGAAAACGCGCGTCCAAACGCGAGTTAACAGTGCGCTCCGGCGGAGGGTACTGTACTGTATCGGCCTGTTAGTATCATCACAATACTAAGTAGGAAGAGCCACAGAAAGCAGCACAGAAAGCAGTCTTGACATAAAAAAAATAAAATTTGGGGGCAGTCAATATACACCCAGAATCCACCCGCTCAGGGCTGTGTATATTGTGCCAGTAAATTAGCTGCTGCAGGATAACATGGAGGCTCATAAACTGAGCATCCCTTTTAGTAACCTGCACACACAGGGGCAGATTTTTATTCTTACGCGCGCGGGGTACATTTGTGCGCGTTACCTGGTGCGCACAAATGTACACCCGATTTTATATTATGCGCGTGCTGCTGCGCGCATGTTATAAAATCCACGGTCAGCGCACACAAGAGGGTGTACGCTTGTGCACCTTGCGGGCGCCGAGCACTAGCGGAGGCCCGATGGCTTTTCCTGTTCCTTCCAAGGCCGCTCTGAAATCGGAGCAGCCTCGGAGTGAACTTTTTTCGGCTCCCCTCCACCTTCCCCTCCCTTTCCCTATCTAACACCCCCCCTACCTTTTTGTTGTCAAAGTTACGCCTGCCCGAGGCAGGTGTAACTTGCGTGCACCGGCCGGCTGCCGGCGTGCAAACCTCCGGCACGGCCACTGTGCTGGAGGACTCAGGACTGCCCGCAGACAGCCACCCCGCCCCCTGACCACCCATTTTTGAGAGCCCCGGGATATACAATAGGCTCGGCGCACGCAGGGGTAGGTTTTCAGGGGTTACGCACGTATATTACGTATATTACACGTATAACCCTTTGAAAATCTACCTCACAGGGCACTTTACTAAATATTAATTTATTCACTGCTTCACTTACTGCCGATTGGTCCATTCACTGTCACAGAAGACTATCCTGAAATGGGATTGGTCCTTTCACTGACATTTGTTAATGAAAAGGACCAATCGGGAGCAGCCCTGCCAGGGGGTGGGGCGGGAGCTCTGGCCAGGCTGTTATGGGCGCGCAGCCACTTCTGGGCACCCGCGGCAGAGCGCTAGGGATGCACAAATTACCCATTGCGCGTCCCTTTTAGCGCGGCAGCTCATTTGCATATTGCATCGAGTACCCAGGACAGGTGGATGTGTGCGTGCTCCAGAAACACTGGATGCACAGTTTTTCCGTGCATGATATTGCATTGGCCGGTTAGTGTCAAGGACATAAGCCCAGGGTTAATTATCCAACTCTCTAATTGAGAAGACACAGAGGATGCAGAACAAAGCCATGAAAAACGTTCTCTTAGGGAATCTAATCAAGTACTCCCAGCCTGGCAGAATGTAATTAAGTGGGGGGTGGGGGCTACTCCCCTCCTGAAGCACAGAGAGCAGCCCCCCTGCAGCCCTCCGTATCAGCAGTGCTTACCTGTCCTTCTGAAATTTCTGCTTCTTGCTGCATTTCTAAATGTAATGAAGATTAATGTGGGCACATTTGCACTTCCTTTCAGTAAGTGCACCACCTGCCTCTTGTCCTTTCTCTCCTTTTGTTTCCCGAGTTGGAAGCAGAGGGAGGACGGTGCAGCCACAGAAATGTCATCACCTGACAAAGCCTTCGGAGAACTTAGGGAGAGTTTGGGGAGTTCTGCTTTGCTTGTGCAGTAAACTGGATTCTCTGCAGGCCACGAGTCCCAAGGATGAATTTCAACTTTTGCTGCCCTTAGGCACTGTTGATGGTGTCCTCCCCCCTGCAGACCTCTAACCACGGTGGGTAAGGTGATCCAGCCTGCCCCTTGCACCTTACAAATGGACCCTCAAACTCCCCCTGCTCCCCCACCTCAGATTCCCTTCCCACCTCTCCAGCCCTGGACCTGCCGTACTTTCGCTCCTGCTACTGCTAAAATGCCTCAGGCCTCCATCTCCAGCAGGGCTCTTGTCACATGGCAGCTTGCATGGAGACTGGGTCCACCCATGGTCCCGGGCCCTTTCAGACTTCCTGCAGGAGCCCAGGGTCATGGATCTGCTGGGGGAAGGTTCTCAAGCCTAGGCCTGAGAGGGGGGTGGGAAAAGGGTGAGAGGGGGCAGAAAGACTAATAGACCTTTGTGTAAGTTCAGTCTTGGCGCTACCTTGCATGGGACCAGGGAGAATATTGAGGAGTCCTTTCTTCAGATGTGACCAAAGCAGGAATGGGCGTGAGGTGCGATTAACCTCCTCTCTGGATAATTCTCTCATCCCAGTGGTGGTGATGTTTCCTTCAGAGATTTCCTCAACCTCTTTCTGGGCTCGATGCAATAAAGTGCCCCCAGCCTAGGGCACAGGTTTGCCCGCAGTCGGATGCACGTTTTGGACGCACTTGGCTTGCACTTGATGCAATAAGGAGATTGGCGCGCCCAAACAAATGAGTAGCCAATAGCGCCCATCGCATCTAAATTCCATGCAAATGAGGCTATTAGCTGTTACACCCCCCCCCCGATAAGGAAAATCACCGGGCACCCAACTCGCACTTCTTAATGCGGCAAATTTAACTCCAGAGGTAGCGTAAAGTCAATCCATGAATCAAGGGCTCAGGGGAAATCTTAAAATATGGTCCTTTGTGCTTCCTCCTACTTAGTATCACTGTGACACTTAAATTTACTGCTTGTGGTGTTGAAAAATAAATGTATATTGGCTTGATTAAAAAAAAAATAATTCTTATGGCTGCACGATTTAGATGCCCATAGCATCACTTGGCATGGACGTCTTCAGCACCCTCAGGCACACCGGCCAGAAGAAGCGGGATAAGAGCGGCTGCTCGTACTGAGCGCCCGTTGCATAATCCTCCCCAGCGCTTCCGTTATTACGCAGCCCCTCATTTAAATATTGCATCGCGCGCCCAGGGGATGTGGCTGCAGGTAAGTTAGGAAAATGAGTGCCCGTTTTCATCCCGTGTCTGATTGCATCGACCCCCTCTATTTCTAAATCTTATTTGCCTCTGCACCTGGTATTTATCCCCCATATTTGATCCGCCCCCTCCTCCCCAGGCAGCTCTGGGGACCCTCACCAGTCAGAGGAGGGTAGGGTGCCTTCTCTCAGCAGCTGCCTTCTTCCCTCCCTACCCCGGGGTAGGGAGGGAAGGTCTGCAGTGCTCTGTCTGATACCCCAGGCAGTCAGAGGTAACAACCTGCAGGGCTCCTTACTTAGAGCACCTGCAAATCTGGCTTTGCTTTTTACCAGGCAGTTCTAAGTGCCACTTGTTTTATTTACCATGAGACTGCAGGAAAAAAGCTGTAAAGCCATTTAAAAAGTGACTTGTCTGTTAGAGTGACAGTCTCGCTGTTGTAAGGTTATTTTAAATGAATTTGTACCCCTTTCAAGAAGATGTCAGGACATATTCTCCCTAGATGTAAGAGGCTTGGCTTGGCTTGTGCTGTTTTAACAGATCTGTGAAAGGGTTTGTACCTCTCTCTTTCAAAGGTCCACTTGGTTGAACTTCAGTAGATGCACACTTTGGACCTTGCAAAAGGTGCCCACATCTGCATTCTGAGAATCCAAGCATTTGTCTTTTGTTTCCTGGTAGAATTCAGCCTGCCCTGCAAGTCTCTCAGGAGCTGAGGCACGGGGAGCTGTATATGGAGAGCACTTAAAATGAGCAGGTCCTAGATGGAGAATTTTCTGGCTAGCAGTGCTCTGCAAGCTTCAGACAACAGATAAGAGATTTTGTGCACACGGTTGAGAAACCTGTGCACACAAGAGGCCTGAAGCAGGAGTTTGATTATGATTGATCAACAAGGTCTACTAGAGCAAGTTGCTCCCTTGCTCACAACCCTCACTGGTGCATCGTGTACAGGTTCAGTCAGGGGCAGAGTTAAGATTATGATGCCCATGGGCAGAGGACCAGGGGAGAGAGTTTTGTCCCTAGAAGTCAGATAGCAGCCCTAGAATGTGGTGCTCTGGGCATGTGCCTACCCCTAAATCCGGCCCTGGGTTCGGTGGCTCTTCCATGGCTCCTTGGTCAGGAGTGGCCATGCCTGCACGTCCATCTCTCGAAAAGATATGGAGCTGCCAGTCCCACTTGGTGCAGACTCTCTCTAGCTTATACTATTGTCATCTTCTAAGGAAGCTGCACTTCCACAGAGCAGAACTTTGTTTTCAAGATTTTAGTATCTAAATTCCTTCAGGATAATGAACACAATATGCTCTGGGTTTTTTGCCCTTTTGGACTCTCCTGCAAGGTTTTCCTGAGTTTCTTATTTATTTAATTAAAAAAAATTTTTTGCCTGCCATTCCAGCGATCGTGGCAAGTTACAAAATAACATACACAAATATCATTAAAAAACCCACAAAATTAAGTGCACAAAACATAGCAAATTAAATAGCTGATAAAACGAGATAAAAAAAAATAACATGAAATAAAAGTGCTGTCAAAACCTGCTCATTATAACTAAAAGCTCAGTTGGTAAAAGCTTCTTCACACAGCCATGTCTTCATCATTTTTCTAAAACTTTTATCATATGCTGTCTGCCTGGGTTGTTCTGGATCGTGTTCCAGGTAATGGGGGCTGCGTGTCTGCAGGCGTCCCCAAGGTGAGCCTGGTGAACAGCTGGAACTGCCAGCAAACCTTTATCGGACGATCGGAGGGTACATGACGGGCTGCACCAAGCCACAGTGAATTATTGTTTGAAATAAGTTTGTGAATAATTGTCATTTTGAAGCGTGAGCCTCTGTGCCCCTGAATCATGTGAGAATCATCTTATCACATCAAGTCTCCTGCCATGAAACGCCCTGTCCTCTCTTTTCCCCCTGTGCTCCTCCCTCTTCTCCACTTCTGCTTTTAATTTCTTTCTGCAGGGAAACCCACTTGTCAGTAACAGGGTCCGGGTGCATGGAAGGTGGGGGTCCCAGGCTGGGGCTGATCTCTCTCTGGGGCCCCCGCCTTCCTTCCCCAGACCTATTAACCCCACTTGTCAGTAACAGGGCCCGGGTGCATGGAAGGTGGGGGTCCCAGGCTGGGGCTGATCTCTCTCTGGGGCCCCCGCCTTTCTTCCCCAGACCTATTAACCCCACTTGCCAGTAACCAGGCCCGGGTGCATGGAAGGCGGGGGTCCCAGGCTGGGGCTGATCTCTCTCTGGGACTCGTTGCCTTCCTTCCCCAGACCTATTAACCCCACTTGTCAGTAACAGGGCCCGGGTGCATGGAAGGTGGGGGCCCCAGGCTTGGGCTGATCTCTCTCTGGGGCCCGTTGCCTTCCTTCCCCAGACCTATTAACCCCACTTGTCAGTAACAGGGCCCGGGTGCATGGAAGGTGGGGGCCCCAGGCTTGGGCTGATCTCTCTCTGGGACTCGTTGCCTTCCTTCCCCAGACCTATTAACCCCACTTGTCAGTGACAGGGTCCGGGTGCATGGAAGGCGGGGGTCCCAGGCTTGGGCTGATCTCTCTCTGGGACTCGTTGCCTTCCTTCCCCAGACCTATTAACCCCACTTGTCAGTGACAGGGTCCGGGTGCATGGAAGGCGGGGGTCCCAGGCTTGGGCTGATCTCTCTCTGGGACTCGTTGCCTTCCTTCCCCAGACCTATTAACCCCACTTGTCAGTAACAGGGCCCGGGTGCATGGAAGGTGGGGGTCCCAGGCTTGGGCTGATCTCTCTCTGGGACTCGTTGCCTTCCTTCCCCAGACCTATTAACCCCACTTGTCAGTGACAGGGCCCGGGTGCATGGAAGGTGGGGGTCCCAGGCTGGGGCTGATCTCTCTCTGGGGCCCCCGCCTTCCTTCCGCAGACCTATTAACCCCACTTGTCAGTGACAGGGCCCGGGTGCATGGAAGGCGGGGGTCCCAGGCTGGGGCTGATCTCTCTCTGGGGCCCGTTGCCTTCCTTCCCCAGACCTATTAACCCCACTTGTCAGTAACAGGGTCCGGGTGCATGGAAGGCGGGGGTCCCAGGCTGGGGCTGATCTCTCTCTGGGGCCCGTTGCCTTCCTTCCCCAGACCTATTAACCCCACTTGTCAGTGACAGGGCCCGGGTGCATGGAAGGTGGGGGTCCCAGGCTTGGGCTGATCTCTCTCTGGGGCCCGTTGCCTTCCTTTCCCAGACCTATTAACCCCACTTGTCAGTAACAGGGTCCGGGTGCATGGAAGGTGGGGGTCCCAGGCTGGGGCTGATCTCTCTCTGGGGCCCCCGCCTTCCTTCCCCAGACCTATTAACCCCACTTGTCAGTAACAGGGTCCGGGTGCATGGAAGGCGGGGGTCCCAGGCTTGGGCTGATCTCTCTCTGGGACTCGTTGCCTTCCTTCCCCAGACCTATTAACCCCACTTGTCAGTGACAGGGTCCGGGTGCATGGAAGGCGGGGGTCCCAGGCTGGGGCTGATCTCTCTCTGGGACTCGTTGCCTTCCTTCCCCAGACCTATTAACCCCACTTGCCAGTGACAGGGCCCGGGTGCATGGAAGGTGGGGGTCCCAGGCTGGGGCTGATCTCTCTCTGGGACTCGTTGCCTTCCTTCCCCAGACCTATTAACCCCACTTGTCAGTGACAGGGTCCGGGTGCATGGAAGGTGGGGGTCCCAGGCTTGGGCTGATCTCTCTCTGGGACTCGTTGCCTTCCTTCCCCAGACCTATTAACCCCACTTGCCAGTGACAGGGCCCGGGTGCATGGAAGGCGAGGGTCCCAGGCTTGGGCTGATCTCTCTCTGGGGCCCCCGCCTTCCTTCCGCAGACCTATTAACCCCACTTGTCAGTAACAGGGTCCGGGTGCATGGAAGGCGGGGGTCCCAGGCTTGGGCTGATCTCTCTCTGGGGCCCCCGCCTTCCTTCCACAGACCTATTAACCCCACTTGCCAGTGACAGGGTCCGGGTGCATGGAAGGTGGGGGTCCCAGGCTGGGGCTGATCTCTCTCTGGGACTCGTTGCCTTCCTTCCCCAGACCTATTAACCCCACTTGCCAGTGACAGGGCCCGGGTGCATGGAAGGTGGGGGTCCCAGGCTGGGGCTGATCTCTCTCTGGGACTCGTTGCCTTCCTTCCCCAGACCTATTAACCCCACTTGCCAGTGACAGGGCCCGGGTGCATGGAAGGTGGGGGTCCCAGGCTGGGGCTGATCTCTCTCTGGGGCCCCCGCCTTCCTACCCCAGACCTATTAACCCCACTTGCCAGTGACAGGGCCCGGGTGCATGGAAGGCGGGGGTCCCAGGCTTGGGCTGATCTCTCTCTGGGGCCCGTTGCCTTCCTTCCCCAGACCTATTAACCCCACTTGCCAGTGACAGGGCCCGGGTGCATGGAAGGTGGGGGTCCCAGGCTGGGGCTGATCTCTCTCTGGGGCAGGTTGCCTTCCTTCCCCAGACCTATTAAACAATTAAACCCATGCAAGCAGGTGCTTCGTGTATGTCTTAAATGGTCCCTTTGTTTACTCTGGGCTCACAGCCAATAACTTCATTTCATGAAGGTTAAGTGACATAGTAAGACTATTTCCCATTTCTAAAAAGCTCTGTCTATCAGCGACCCCCATCCCTTCATTGTGAGGGTCCAGAGAGCAGATCCCATGCCTCTGATGTCAGGGGGGCACAGTGTCCTCTACATCTCTGGCGGGAAACTTTCCTGAGTTAGGTTCTTGATCTGAGCCCCAGTCCTGGAGGGAAGATCTCAGTCGTACAGAAAGCCCTCCTAGTTTTTCCCTTGTGGGGAAGGCTGAGGCAGAGTGTGCTGGGATATCCTGTGGGTGGCAGTAATGAAGGAGCTTCAGCTGTGTCAGACGTGTGACACCAGCACAGAGGACTCTGAGACAAGAGACGTCCCTCACTGATCTGCAGTCTCTTGCACATCTCTAAGAGCAGGGCCCCTCACCTGACCTGCACACGCTTGATCTCAGAAACGCTGGCGGAGTGCAAAATGTTAATATTAGTGTTCAGACAGCAGCTTTTCTTTTAGTGGGTGAACGGAAGTTTCTCCAGAATCACTCCTCGGCCACTCCTGGCTGTGCATCCCCAGCTTGGCTCCGATGGAGTTAAAATCTGAAACGCTGAGTGCTTAGGATACAGCAGAGTTAATAATTCATAAAGGCGCACATTCTCTACTGTCCTTGCTGACTGCTGGAGTGAGCCAGAAGCTGAGGATTACATTTGGATAATGTTTGTAAGAAGAAAGGCAAAGTAAGAGACTGAATGGCCCAGTGGTAGAGAGGCAGGAGTCTCATCTATCCTCATCCACAAAGTTTTAAAGAGAACCGGGCTTCTGTGTCTTATGCACAGGTGCCAGAGTGTCAACCAGCCGGTACCAATCCGATATTTCACATCCAGATTGTTCAGAAAATGATTTGATGCCGCATTCTTCTGGCTTGAGGGAAACCCTAGAAAAGTGCGTCAGATTACCTCTTCCACACTGAATGCCGCTGGGATTATCTGATGAGTCCCTTGGCTGCACCAGACCTGGGCTTACCCCATTGCATGGATGGGAATCTGAGCTACAAGCCCAGCCTGACCTAGCCGGTGCCCCGACACAATGACCCACATCTGCAGCGGGTGTGGACCCTTAGGCTGCAGATCCCCATCATCAGCAGGCGGACTTGGATGAAACAGAGACCCAGCTGCAGCTTTGCCTTTCCCAGCCCTCGTTCCCCTCATGTTGAGCCGGCAGGTCTCAGGAGGAGGTCTCTGCGGATGGCAGAGATTCGTCGATGGAGCAGGACTCAGACCAGGCATATCCAGAGGCAGCTATGGTCGGAGGCAGGCAGCAGTCAGGAATGTCCAGACGTCAGACAATAGTCAGTGGCAGGCAGAAAGCGAGAATGTCCAGGAGTCAGGCCGAGGTCAGTACCAGGTGACCATCAGTAGTGAAGGAGCGATGGATAGGCAGGGCAGGAAGGTGAGCAGCACATAGAAGATAGGATTGCCAACTAGCTCCAGATTTTCCGGACAGGTTGATAGAGTCCTGGTTTTACTCCCCTGCAGGCAGGTACTTGTAGTTTTGATTTTCTTAGGGAATGCAATAGGTAAATCAGAATAAGTCCCAGCATGCAATGGGTAAAACCAGGACCGGATCAACCTGTCCTGAAAATCTGGAGCCAGTTGGCAACCCTAATAGAAGAACAGAAGATGAAGACAAAGACCCTGGAACTGAAGAACGAAGACAAGAAAGCTTAGGAAAGTCACACCAGTATGAAGCAGGCAGACCTGTTGCCGAGGCATTGAAGCAGGGCTAGCAAGGCCTTTCATAGGCTCATCTAGGGGCACCACAGACTCTTCCCACCATGAATCCTTTAAATTAAAGAATGTCGGGCACATGCATACCTAAGAAGAAGCATTGCACGTTGGTGGCATCTTGCCGCATTGAGGAGCGGCCATCTCGTCCAGAATCACTAGTGGCGTCCTGCTGTGTGCACCGGGAGTGGGCTTAGAGGTAGGAGCAGCGGTCCATGGGGTAACTCGCGGGCCACCGATCATCATATAACACATCGGCTGTGATTTCACACCTACATATGAAGCTTCTTATTTCCCTGCCCATAAATAATGCTCAACGTGGGATGCAACATTAAAAATCAAACGAGGACAAACGTAGATTCCATACATCGGCAGATAAGGAATATTCATGAAATCAAGAAATAAAAGCAAGAGGCAGGGCAGAAGAGGTCACAATAAATAACATCTTTCAATAAATCTTCAGTTCTTAAAGCTGTTGCTCTCGTTACTGCTGGAGCCTGAGCTTCCCAAAGCATTTCTTGGCAATCTGAGCTGACGGGAGCCGAAGGAAATCCAGCTAGGACCATGTCTGACGAGGGGTCTGCCAGACAGAGTAAGCTTTGCATAACAGAACTAGGCCACTCTTTAGCTGTGTGACATCTTCATGGGATGAGGATACCTGCAGCTGGAGACGCAAACGTTCCCTTAATGCCAGGCCGAGGAAGACATGAATTTTCTGAGGTACTTGCAGGGTCAGAACCCGCATGTAAAGCTGATAAGACAGCCTTGGGATTAAATGGTTTCTGAGTATTCCTTGCCATGGAGGAGAGATGGGTGAGCAAAGACTGTGGCTCATAAGAAGTGCTATGGTGGGTCAGAGCAGTGGTCTTGTCTTTGACACTGGCCAGTCTGGGTCAGCTGGAAGTATCCTGTCCTGGAGAGGTTTTCTCTAGAGAGGCTGGGTAAGTGGTGCATCCCTCTGTCTGCTCTGTCCATTCCTCTCATGATTTTATAGACCTCAGTCACCTCTTCTCCAAGCTGAAGAGCCCTAACTTGTGCTCTCTCTCTTCATAGAGGAGCTTGTCTTCCCCTTTTTCATCTTGGTCGCCCTTCTCTGAACCTTTTCTAATTCTGCTCTATCTTTCTTGAGCTGTGGTGACCAGAACTGCACACAGTACTCAGGATGAGGATGCACCATTTATTTATTTATAACTTTTCTATACTGAAGTTCAACTACCAGAGTTAATTATCACTCCGGTTTACATTGCAACCATAAAAAACAGTGACAAAGTTGTCTTACATAGAACAGGGGGAGAGAAAAACTTGGATACAGCTTAAGCATGGGGAGTAACGTGTCAAAACTGCTAAGAACTGATAAGAGTTGGCTTTTTGGGGTAACAAGGTATTCCGAGGGAGGGGGTAGGAATGAGGGATTGGAAGGGGGTTGGAAGGGGGGTTGGAAGGTGGGGGGGGGGGGGGGGGGGGGGGGGGGGGAGGGTAGCGGAGGGTTACCATAGATTTAATGAAACTAATATACATTTATTAAACAGCTTAGGTAGCAGAAGAAAAAGTGCTTAGGCACTTAACACCATGGAGTGATACAGAGACATTATGAGTTCTCTGTTTTATTCTCCATTCCTTTCCTAATAATCCCCAGCATTCTGTTTGTGTATGATATATGAACACAAGATGAGGATGCACCATGGAGTGATACAGAGGCATTATGATATTCTCTGTTTTATTCTCCATTCCTTTCCTAATAATCCCCAGCATTCTGTTTGTGCATGATATATGAACACAAGGTGAGGATGCACCATGGAGTGATACAGAGGCATTATGATATTCTCTGTTTTATTCTCCATTCCTTTCCTAATAATCCCCAGCATTCTGTTTGTGCATGATATATGAACACAAGGTGAGGATGCACCATGGAGTGATACAGAGGCATTATGATATTCTCTGTTTTATTCTCCATTCCTTTCCTAATAATCCCCAGCATTCTGTGTGTGTATGATATATGAACACAAGATGAGGATGCACCATGGAGTGATACAGAGGCATTATGATATTCTCTGATTTATTCTCCATTCCTTTCCTAATAATCCCCAGCATTCTGTTTGTGTATGATATATGAACACAAGATGAGGTCACACCATGGAGTGATACAGAGGCGCAATATGATATTCTCTGTTTTATTCTCCATTCCTTTCCTAATAATCCCCAGCATTCTGTTTGTGTATGATATATGAACACAAGATGAGGTCACACCATGGAGTGATACAGAGGCGCAATATGATATTCTCTGTTTTATTCTCCATTCCTTTCCTAATAATCCCCAGCATCCTGTTTGTGTATGATATATGAACACAAGGTGAGGATGCACCATGGAGTGATACAGAGGCATTATGATATTCTCTGTTTTATTCTCCATTCCTTTCCTAATAATCCCCAGCATTCTGTTTGTGTATGATATATGAACACAAGATGAGGATGCACCATGGAGTGATACAGAGACATTAGGATATTCTCTGTTTTATTCTCCATTCCTTTCCTAATAATCCCCAGCATTCTGTTTGTGTATGATATATGAACACAAGATGAGGATGCACCATGGAGTGATACAGAGACATTATGATATTCTCTGTTTTATTCTCCATTCCTTTCCTAATAATCCCCAGCATTCTGTTTGTATGTGATATATGAACACAAGGTGAGGATGCACCATGGAGTGATACAGAGGCATTATGATATTCTCTGTTTTATTCTCCATTCCTTCCCTAATAATCCCCAGCATTCTGTTTGTGTATGATATATGAACACAAGATGAGGATGCACCATGGAGTGATACAGAGACATTATGAGTTCTCTGTTTTATTCTCCATTCCTTCCCTAATAATCCCCAGCATTCTGTTTGTGTATGATATATGAACACAAGATGAGGATGCACCATGGAGTGATACAGAGGCATTATGATATTCTCTGTTTTATTCTCCATTCCTTTCCTAATAATCCCCAGCATTCTGTTTGTGTATTATATATGAACACAAGGTGAGGATGCACCATGGAGTGATACAGAGACATTATGATATTCTCTGTTTTATTCTCCATTCCTTTCCTAATAATCCCCAGAATTCTGTTTGTGTATGATATATGAACACAAGATGAGGTCGCACCATGGAGTGATACAGAGACATTATGATATTCTCTGTTTTATTCTCCATTCCTTTCCTAATAATCCCCAGAATTCTGTTTGTGTATGATATATGAACACAAGATGAGGTCGCACCATGGAGTGATACAGAGACATTATGATATTCTCTGTTTTATTCTCCATTCCTTTCCTAATAATCCCCAGAATTCTGTTTGTGTATGATATATGAACACAAGATGAGGTCGCACCATGGAGTGATACAGAGACATTATGATATTCTCTGATTTATTCTCCATTCCTTTCCTAATAATCCCCAGCATTCTGTTTGTGTATGATATATGAACACAAGATGAGGATGCACCATGGAGTGATACAGAGGCATTATGATATTCTCTGTTTTATTCTCCATTCCTTTCCTAATAATCCCCAGCATTCTGTGTGTGTATGATATATGAACACAAGATGAGGATGCACCATGGAGTGATACAGAGGCATTATGATATTCTCTGTTTTATTCTCCATTCCTTCCCTAATAATCCCCAGCATTCTGTTTGTGTATGATATATGAACACAAGGTGAGGATGCACCATGGAGTGATACAGAGACATTATGATATTCTCTGTTTTATTCTCCATTCCTTTCCTAATAATCCCCAGCATTCTGTTTGCTTGGCTGCTGCCACGCATTGTCCACAAGGCCTCGAAAATCCTATAGTTAGAAAGCAGACAGGGAGATCAGTGTCCGCCCTTCACAGGTTTGCACAGCTGATTTCATTCGGTCTGGCCGAGTCGGATTTTTCTCAATGGATGTGGTTAAACATTTTAAGCCCTGGAAGCAGCTCCTAGGCTGAAAGTTTCTCCACCCCGGGCACTGCACGATCAGCAGAAAACCATAATCCCTTCCGATGACGGTTTCTTCACATCTTTCTTTCCAACCACAAAGAAAGCAAAAGGTTCACATTCTGCTGATGTGTAAAGAAGCCCAGGACCTAGGACACGTGAGCCGTCCACGACCTCTGTGAACACAGGCTCCAGCCAACATGAAGGAGATGCTGTAGGATAACACGGGAGGCAATCACTGCCAGATTGCTGCTGCCTGCCATCAGAGCTCTCCTACAATATGTGCCAGGTGTGCTCCAGTTCATTACCAGATGGGTGTTGGAGCCAGGGATTAATTGTGACACACCTGAAGAATAGCACTACAACAATTTATTTGTTAATCCTTTAAGTGCTATCACAGTCTCCAAAGAGTGCATCATGACACAAAAACAAAGGACCCCATTCCTTCAGTACCATGTGTGTGTGTGTGTGTGTGTGCGTGCGTGTGAAGCTTGCACTGTCACTGTCCATCCTGTACCTGGTGTGTGTGTGTGTGTGTGAAGCTTGCACTGTCACTGTCCTTGCTGTACCTGGTGTATGTGTGTGTGTGTGTGTGAGAAGCTTGCACTGTCACTGTCCATGCTGTACCTGGTGTGTGTGTGTGTGTGTGTGTGTGTGTGTGAAGCTTGCACTGTCATTGTCCATGCTGTACCTGGAGTGTGTGTGTGTGTGTGAAGCTTGCACTGTCATTGTCCATGCTGTACCTGGTGTGTGTGTGTGTGTGTGTGTGTGTGTGTGTGAAGCTTGCACTGTCATTGTCCATGCTGTACCTGGAGTGTGTGTGTGTGTGTGTGTGTGTGTGTGTGTGTGAAGCTTGCACTGTCACTGTCCATGCTGTACCTGGTGTGTGTGTGTGCGTGTGTGAAGCAAGCACTGTCACTGTCCATGCTGTACCTGGTGTGTGTGTGTTTGTGTGTGTGTGTGTGAAGCTTGCACTGTGACTGTCCATGCTGTACCTGGTGTGTGTGTGTGTGTGTGTAGCTTGCACTGTCACTGTCCATGCTGTACCTGGTATGTGTGTATGTGTGTGTGTGTCTGTGTGTGTATGTGTGTGAAGCTTGCACTGTCATTGTCCATGCTGTACCTGGTGTGTGTGTGTGTGTGAAGCTTGCACTGTCACTGTCCATGCTGTACCTGGTGTGTGTGTGTGTGTGTGTGAAGCTTGCACTGTCACTGTCCATGCTGTACCTGGTGTGTGTGTGTGTGTGTGTGTGTGTGTGAAGCTTGCACTGTCACTGTCCATGCTGTACCTGGAGTGTGTGTGTGTGTGTGTGTGTGTGTGTGTGTGTGAAGCTTGCACTGTCATTGTCCATGCTGTACCTGGTGTGTGTGTGTGTGTGTGTGTGTGTGTGAAGCAAGCACTGTCACTGTCCATGCTGTACCTGGTGTGTGTGTGTGTGTGTGTGTGTGTATAGCTTGCACTGTCACTGTCCATGCTGTACCTGGTGTGTGTGTGTGTGTGTGTGTGTGTGTGAAGCAAGCACTGTCACTGTCCATGCTGTACCTGGTGTGTGTGTGTGTGTGTGTGTGTGAAGCTTGCACTGTCATTGTCCATGCTGTACCTGGTGTGTGTGTGTGTGTGTGTGTGTGTGAAGCAAGCACTGTCACTGTCCATGCTGTACCTGGTGTGTGTGTGTGTGTGTGTGTATAGCTTGCACTGTCACTGTTCATGCTGTACCTGGTGTGTGTGTGTGTGTGTGTAGCTTGCACTGTCACTGTCCATGCTGTACCTGGTGTGTGTGAGAAGCTTGCACTGTCACTGTTCATGCTGTACCTGGTGTGTGTGTGTAGCTTGCACTGTCACTGTCCATGCTGTACCTGGTGTGTGTGTATGTGTGTGTGTGTGTGTGTGTGAAGCTTGCACTGTCATTGTCTATGCTGTACCTGGTGTGTGTGTGTGTGTGTGTGTGTGTGTGTAGCTTGCACTGTCACTGTCCATGCTGTACCTGGAGTGTGTGTGTGTGTGTGTGTGAAGCTTGCACTGTCACTGTCCATGCTGTACCTGTTGTGTGTGTGTGTGTGTGTGTGTATGTGTGTGAAGCTTGCACTGTCACTGTCCATGCTGCACCTGGTGTGTGTGTGTGTGTGTGTGTGTGTGTAGCTTGCACTGTCATTGTCCATGCTATACCTGGTGTGTGTGTGTGTGAAGCTTGCACTGTCACTGTCCATGCTGCACCTGGTGTGTGTGTGTGTGTGTATGTGTGTGAAGCTTGCACTGTCACTGTCCATGCTGTACTTGGGGTGTGTGTGTGTGTGTTTGTGTGTGTGTGAAGCTTGCACTGTCACTGTCCATGCTGTACCTGGTGTGTGTGTGTGTGTGTATGAAGCTTGCACTGTCACTGTTCATGCTGCACCTGGTGTGTGTGTGTGTGTGTGTGTGTAGCTTGCACTGTCATTGTCCATGCTGCACCTGGTGTGTGTGTGTGTGTGTGTGTGTGTGTGTGTAGCTTGCACTGTCATTGTCCATGCTGCACCTGGTGTGTGTGTGTGAAGCTTACACTGTCATTGTCCATGCTGTACCTGGTGTGTGTGTGTGTGTGTGTGTGTGTGTGTGTGTGTGAAGCTTGCACTGTCATTGTCCATGCTGTACCTGGAGTGTGTGTGTGTGTGTGTGTGTGTGTGTGTGAAGCTTGCACTGTCACTGTCCATGCTGTACCTGGTGTGTGTGTGTGTGTGTAGCTTGCACTGTCATTGTCCATGCTGCACCTGGTGTGTGTGTGTGTGTGTGTGTGTGAAGCTTACACTGTCATTGTCCATGCTGTACCTGGAGTGTGTGTGTGTGTGTGTGTGTGTGTGTGTGTGTGTGTGTGAAGCTTGCACTGTCATTGTCCATGCTGTACCTGGAGTGTGTGTGTGTGTGTGTGTGAAGCTTGCACTGTCATTGTCCATGCTGCACCTGGTGTGTGTGTGTGTGTGTGTGTGTGAAGCTTGCACTGTCATTGTCCATGCTGTACCTGGTGTGTGTGTGTGTGTAGCTTGCACTGTCATTGTCCATGCTGCACCTGGTGTGTGTGTGTGTGTGTGTGTGTGTGTGTAGCTTGCACTGTCATTGTCCATGCTGTACCTGGTGTGTGTGTGTGTGAAGCTTGCACTGCCACTGTCCATGCTGTACCTGTACTTTGCTGGGTGTGCGTGTTGATGCCTGTACTGTATTTGTCCTATGAATAAATGGTAAATTTAGATTCCTGGTATTGGAAGTCTTTCATCCCTTACTAACAATTTGTTACTTATAGTTCTGAGCATAGTATTGAAAGGTCTTCTGAGATGTTTCCTGCCTCAATGTCACTTGCTGCATCTCCTGCCTCAGTGCCCGGGGTGGGAGGGCAGGTCTGCCCTGCCAGGACACCTGGTCCCCAGAGGCAGTGCCGGAGCTGTTGTACGGGGCTGGATTGATGCAGCCCTTTCTAAGGCATCATGTGACTGAGCTGCACGAGTTTGTGACTTTCCATATTTAGAATCGCTGGATCAGGGAAATGCTTATTTTTGGAGACTTCGCTGCTTGGGTTCTTTCTGTCTGTGTCTTGCTCGCTTCTTTCTCCCTGGCAGAAATGCTTATGTAAGAGAAGGTTTTCATAGGAGCTCTGCTTAACTCTGTGTGATCCAGAGAAAGTCTCTGTATCCCTCATTCCCACTGCCTTGCATTTCATAGCTAGAATTTTGGTTTCTCTTCCCTAAGTGCACCACTTTGCACTTGTCTACATTAAATTTCATTTGCCATTTGCATGTCCAGTCTCCCAGTTTTGCAAGGTCCTCTTGCAATTTCTCACATAAGAAAATAAGAACATAAGAAAATGCCATACTGGGTCAGACCAAGGGTCCATCAAGCCCAGCATCCTTTTCCAACAGGATGCCAAAACCAGGCCACAAGAACCTGGCAATTACCCAAACACTTAATAGCAATTAATAGCAGTGGCTATTCCCTAAATAAACTTGATTAATAGCAGGTAATGGACTTCTCCTCCAAGAACTTATCCAATCCTTTTTTAAACACAGCTATACTAACTGCACTAACCACATCCTCTGGCAACAAATTCCAGAGTTTAATTGTGCGTTGAGTAAAAAAGAACTTTCTCCGATTAGTTTTAAATGTGCCACATGCTAACTTCATGGAGTGCCCCCTAGTCCTTCTATTATCTCCTGATTTCAAAATTTAGAATAATTTTGTCTTCTGCAAATTTGATCACCTCACTTGTTGTTTCCATTTCCAGGTCATTTATAAATATATTAAAAAGCGTTGGTCCCAGAACAGAGCCCTGGGGCGCTCCACTATCCACCTTTTTCCATTGGGAACATTTACCATTTATCCCTACTCTCTGTTTTCTATCTTTTAACCTGTTGCCAATGCACAATAGGAAACTGCCACCTATCCCATGACTTTGACAAATGCTTTCTGGAAATCCAGACACACTATATCAACTGGTTTCACTTTTATCCACGTTTATTTATGCCCTCAAAAAAAGTAGCAAATTTGTGAGGCAAGACTTCCCTTGGCTAAATCCATGCTGGCTGTGTCCCATTAACCTTTGCTTATCTGTATGTTCAGCAGTTCCTATCACTTTATCAGCACTACCGTCAGGCTCACCAGGCTGCAGTTTCTTGGATCACCCCTGAAACCCCTTTTAAAACTAGGTGTAATGTATTGAGGCTTGCTGCAGCCCCATGTCCACTTCTGGTGCAAGAATTTATTTATAGTGCTTTACTCTTACAGAAACAAAACCCGCCGCGACACTAAGAGCAATCATCGCATGCAAATGCATGTTAATGAGGTTATTAGCTAGTACCCCCGATCTAAAAAAAAAATAAAATAATGTGTGCCTGATGCACACATTTTAATGCTCAAAAATGAATACCAACCCAGAGCTGGCGTTAAATTTTGAGGCACCCCAAGCAATGCTCAGAAGAGCAAAAAATACATGGGGTTTTTTTTTCTGGTTCCTCTTCGTACTTAATATTGTTGCAGTACTAAGCAGAAGGACCCACAGAAAGCTGCAGCAAAAAACAAAAAGAATCTTGACAACGGTCAGGTTAGGAGCAGGGAAGCTCAATTTACAAGCCTCCATTTTCCTAAGCGGTGGCTGAGCGTCCGTCTTCCTAACCTGCACACAGCCAGCTCTCCTGGGCGCTCGAGGGCATGGACGTGCTAGGGAGACGCAGGTTATCCATTGCCACTCCCTTTCAGCGCGCCAGCTCATTAGAATATTAGATCGAGCGTCCAAGACACGTTCATCCAGTATGAGCGCACGTTTTTTATGTGCACGATACTGCCTGAGGTGAAGATACTCCAGGAGGTCCGACCCGTTCCCTGGGGCCTCCCCAAGCTATTCTGGGACCCTTCTGCCTTAAGGAGGACTGGGTTAGAAACCTGAACCGGGCTCCTTAAGGTAGAATCAGACGGATACAATAGGGCCGCGCCTCTCCTGGTCCCGAGATAGAATATTTAAATGAGGGGTTGCGCTGCCCAGGAGGCGCCAGGGACAGATGTGCACCCCTAGTACCTCTGTGGCATCGGACGCCCAGGAGAGGTGGCTGTCAGTGGGTTAGGAAAACGGATGCTCGGTTTTACAAGGGTCCATTTTCCTAACCTGTGCATAGCCACGGGTTAGGGAAACGTGGACTTTGATGGTGTGTGTGCTTAATATAGCACTGAGACATTCATAACATGTGGACTTAGCACGTGGACTTTGATGGTGTGTGTACTTAATATAGCACTGAGACATTCATAACATGTGGACTTAGCACGTGGACTTTGATGGTGTGTGTGCTTAATATAGCACTGAGACATTCATAACATGTGTACTTAGCACGTGGACTTTGATGGTGTGTGTGCTTAATATAGCACTGAGACATTCATAACATGTGGACTTAGCACGTGGACTTTGATAGTGTGTGTGCTTAATATAGCACTGAGACATTCATAACATGTGGACTTAGCACGTGGACTTTGATAGTGTATGTGCTTAATATAGCACTGAGACATTCATAACATGCGTACTTAGCACGTGGACTTTGATAGTGTGTGTGCTTAATATAGCACTGAGACATTCATAACATGTGGACTTAGCACGTGGACTTTGATAGTGTGTGTGCTTAATATAGCACTGAGACATTCATAACATGTGTACTTAGCACGTGGACTTTGATGGTGTATGTGCTTAATATAGCACTGAGACATTCATAACATGCGTACTTAGCACGTGGACTTTGATAGTGTGTGTGCTTAATATAGCACTGAGACATTCATAACATGCGTACTTAGCACGTGGACTTTGATGGTGTGTGTGCTTAATATAGCACTGAGACATTCATAACATGCGTACTTAGCACGTGGACTTTGATAGTGTGTGTGCTTAATATAGCACTGAGACATTCATAACATGTGGACTTAGCACGTGGACTTTGATGGTGTGTGTGCTTAATATAGCACTGAGACATTCATAACATGCGTACTTAGCACGTGGACTTTGATGGTGTGTGTGCTTAATATAGCACTGAGACATTCATAACATGTGGACTTAGCACGTGGACTTTGATAGTGTGTGTGCTTAATATAGCACTGAGACATTCATAACGTGTACTTAGCACGTGGACTTTGATGGTGTGTGTGCTTAATATAGCACTGAGACATTCATAACGTGTACTTAGCACGTGGACTTTGATGGTGTGTGTGCTTAATATAGCACTGAGACATTCATAACGTGTACTTAGCACGTGGACTTTGATGGTGTGTGTGCTTAATATAGCACTGAGACATTCATAACGTGTACTTAGCACGTGGACTTTGATGGTGTGTGTGCTTAATATAGCACTGAGACATTCATAACATGTGGACTTAGCACATGGACTTTGATGGTGTGTGTGCTTAATATAGCACTGAGACATTCATAACATGTAGACTTAGCACGGGGACTTTGATAGTGTATGTGCTTAATATAGCACTGAGACATTCATAACGTGTACTTAGCACGTGGACTTTGATGGTGTGTGTGCTTAATATAGCACTGAGACATTCATAACGTGGACTTAGCACGTGGACTTTGATGGTGTGTGTGCTTTATATATCAGGCAGACTTTCATCATGTGGACATTCATAACATGTGGACTTAGCACGTGGACTTTGATAGTGTGGTGCTTAATATAGCACTGGGACATTCATAACGTGTACTTAGCACGTGGACTTTGATAGTGTGTGTGCTTAATATAGCACTGGGACATTCATAACGTGTACTTAGCACGTGGACTTTGATAGTGTGTGTGCTTAATATATCCGGCAGACTTTCATCACGTGGACATTCATAACATGAGTACGTAGCACATTGACTGTTCCAGGGCATGTAATTAATATAGCATTTGGATGTTTGTAACATGCACACTTAGGACATGTACTTTCCTAGTGCGCATAATCAATATGGTACATGAACATTCCTAGTATAGGTAATTAATTTAGCATGTGGATATTCCTGGTCCATGTAATTAATATAGCAAGTGGGTGTTTATAACATGCATACTGAATATGTGGTATTCCTAGGCACATGGACTTTCATAGTGTGTGTGCTTAACATAGCAGGCAGAATTTCATTGTTTCTGTAAGGCATGCATGTTCAGAGCGTGCATACTTTTAGCTATATATATATATATATGAGTTTGGAAACTATTCAAGTACATTTCATTTAAATACATGTCTTTCTCTCCTTATTTACTGTAGTGCACACTGTTAGTCACGCGAGCCAATATGTCTGAATATAGACTGGAAATAATGTGCAAACATTGCCAGTGGTTACCACCTGTGTATACAGTCTGTGTGTGTAGTGCATATGTGTGGTTTATGCTGTGATTCTGCTTTTACTGCTCCTTTCCCCGGCCTCTCTCCTCCCTCTAACTTTGTGTGCACTGTGCATGCCAGGGGAATGAGAGTCCTTCAGTGCCTTCTGGCTTTCTCCAGGGACATCGCCTACTGGGCATCTCCGTATTAAATATTTAAAATACTGCACTACTGAGACTGACGTGTTCAGAGGCAAGAATAAATGTGACTTGCTTTCTCTTTGTGCTCAGCACTTCCACGATACCCCAGGGCTGCCTCCACTTAGGAAAATATTATGACCTCTTTGAAATGACATTTGTGACTTTCACTATGGGAAGAACATAGGAGCAAAGCTTATGAGAACAATCTTCCATTTCTAGCAGCCTTGAAAGAGATTCTCGTATTTTTGCACTGAGGAGGAGGAAAGGCATGAATTTTCATATTTCCAGCCAGGAATTCTCCCTTTATTCGCAGAATAGATAGCGCATGGACAGTGGCAGAGTAAACCACACACACACAGGCGGAACTGGCAGTTTTAGTGCTGTGCTTGCTGCAGGCAAATGAACTTCTTTCAGACTACAACCCAGCTGTTAAATGTAATGACTTATAGTGTAGCTAGGGGGCGACAAAGGGTGGCAAATGCCACCTCAAAAAATGGTTTCAAGTAGAGCTAAAATGTCCAGAAAAAATCTGGATTATAGTCCTCTAGTCCAGCTGCAGTACCCAACAGCCGATCGAGGGCCACACATCGCCCTCTGTCTTTGCTGTCCGCGCTCCCAGTGCCAGCCCTCTTCTGTCCCTCCTGCAGCACACAGTTCAAATGTCATCTAATGCAGGTGGGACAGAAGAGGACCCCAACCCATGACGACTGAAGGCAAAGATTAGTGGGGCTGCCACAGACCCCATCCTGTGGTGGCCAAAGAAAAAGACTGGTGAGGCCAGTTGAAAAGGCCCAGAAGAGAGAGGCCTTGAGTCTTTGAGTGTGTGAGAGAGAGAGAGAGCAAATGCCTGTGCATGTGTGTGTGTGTTTATGAAAGAGAAACAGAGTGAGTCTGTGTGCATGTGAAAGACCCTATGTGTATGTTTGTGTGTGTAAGAGAGAGCGAGCCTGTGTGTGTGTGTGTGTGGGTGTGTGTGTGTGAAAGAGACTCTGTGTGTGTAAGAGAGCAAGCCTGTGTGTGTGAATGTATGTATGAGAGAGAGAGCCTGAATGTGTGAGAGAGTGTGTCTGGGTGTGTGAGAGTGCCTCTGTGTGTATGTGTAAGATGTTAGAGTGTGTATGAGAGAAAGAGAGGATAAAGTTTGTGTGCTCTCCCCCTCCCCCACTAATCGAAGACAATCTCAGGGTGACTGGAAATTAAAAGTTCCTAGGAATGAAGAGCAAAGGATATTTTTTTTATCCCTTTTAGTTTTAATTATTGGATATGATTTCATGTATCTACTGTTTTGAAATATTTTATTGGTGTTTGGGAAATTTAAAACAAATGTTTACACAAGTTTTTAATTATTGGATATTAATCTATTTGTGAAATGTTTTGAAATATATATATTTTTTATTAGTATGGTTGATGATTTTATATTTCTTGATTTGCTGTTTGATGTTTTGTGATAAATGGTGATGTTTCTATTTTTACATTGCTCAAAAATAACAATGTATCTGGCCAACAATGGGCTTCAACCAGCATCATAAAGATTAGCATAAGGTTTTCACTTCATTTACTTTTGTGTGCATATTTCTATTGACACTGTATGGTCTGTTTATTCTATTTCGCAAGGGTCTATCTGTGTTCTGCATGTGTGACTGAGGTGAGGTATTCTGCTAGCATGTAGTTTCTGTATCGGGATCTATAGCAGCCAGGTTTGCCTGTTTTCCTAATAGGAGGTGTATTGGGGTTTTAGGACCTGATGTAATATCTTCAGTGATGTCTCTTCATGGGTAGGGGAGTTACTATTTGAGTCCTTGGAGTAGTGCTGTTACAAACCTTTTCCGTTGGAAAAAAATCAGCAGAACTAGGGGTCACGATTTAAAACTCCAGGGAGGAAGACTCAGAACCAATGTCAAGAAGTATTTCTTCACGGAGAGGGTGGTGGATGCCTGGAATGCCCTTCCGGAGGAAGTGGTGAAGACCAAAACTGTGAAGGATTTCAAAGGGGTGTGGGATAAACACTGTGGATCCTTAAAGTCTAGAGGATGTGAATGAAGAGAGGGTGGCTTGCGGGAATGAAGGCTACTACCTGGTGATTAATACCCTTATTAAATAAACAGTCACAAGGTTAATGCGACTCCAACATTGCTTTATGCTTCAATGCAAGAGGAAATGTGAGATAAAGGATTTGCATTCACAAATAAGTGTGGGAGTAGCTTGTTTGTTGCGGCGGTTACTACCCCAAACCAAATAAGCCTGATACTTCACTTTCAATGCATATCCAGCATAGCTCTCTGCTTCAACGGAAGGGGGAATGAAGAAAAGTGGATTTATATTCAGACACAATCAACAAGGACTGAATGGCATAGGCTGGGTAAACAAATAATTAAGGGTGTAGTTTGCTTGTTACGTCAGTTACTACCCCGAATCAATTAAGCCTGATACTTCACTTTCAATGCATATCCAGTGCAGCTCACTGCTTCAACGGCAGGGGGAGGGGATAAAGAAAAGAGGAATTATATTCAGACAACAACCAGCAAGGACTGAATGGAACAGGCTGGGTAAACAAATAAGCATGGGAGTAGCTTGCTTATTGCGGCGGTTACTACCCCTAACCAATTAGGCTTGATACTTCACTTAGATGCAGCTCCAGCACTGCTCTCTACATCAATGGCGGGGGTGGAAGGGAAATAGAACGAAAAAGTTACCAATAAGGGCCCTGACCTCAGCGGTCAGAGTAACAGATAAGTGTGAAAGCTTGCTGGGCAGACTGGATGGGCCACTTGGTCTTCTTCTGCTGTCATTTCTATGTTTCTACAGTATGATAGGTTTGTTATAAGGGTTCTAAGTTTCTTTTTGGTAGAGTTTTGCATCACTTCGGTATTTCTGCTGCAATTACTGAGGGGACAACAGATGTTTATTTTTTTAATATGGTGAGTTGTATGGGTCAACATCCTAGGTCCGTTGTTGGGGGATTTTCTGTGGATTCTGATGGTGGAGGAGCAGGATTTATATTGAGATTCTGTGCCTTCTTGTACACACTTTAGACTTCGGGATCATATCCATAGAGAAAATGTGGTTGAATGAGGC
Organism: Rhinatrema bivittatum; assembly: GCF_901001135.1. Lineage (NCBI taxonomy): Eukaryota > Metazoa > Chordata > Amphibia > Gymnophiona > Rhinatrematidae > Rhinatrema > Rhinatrema bivittatum. The sequence goes on from NC_042625.1 coordinate 99,030,644, forward strand.
TTTCAAATAATTCTAATGGCTGTTTTACAGGAAGTGGTTTTTTAATTGCACAGAAGGACCTTGGATGTTTTCCTTATTGTATATTTAAAGCCCTGGAGGGGAGAGTCCCTCTCACTTTTCTGGCTTCAGTGATTACAAAAAAACTCTTTGATTTCCTCTCATGAACTGCTTCATTAATCACTGCACTTGTGTGTGTGTCATGCTAAGACACAAATTACTACACATTCCAGCTGTGTATGTCAGGCTGGAAGAGGAGACAGCCCGCGCTTGAGAGTAGGGAGGGGTAGGAACGGCAGTGGTGGAGAAAAGTAAAAAAAACCCCAACAAAACAGGACACTGACCTCGTTACGGCGGACATGAATTATCACTTTCATGTGACCTTCTGACGCAGTGGAAGAAGGACAGAAGCCCCAGTTTTGAGTCCACTGGGAGGTAGAGAACAGAGTGTGCCAGTTCAGGGGCACTTACATGTCACTCTCAGGGAAGGAGCTGGCTGCACACTGCAGGTGCGTGTCTCCTTTTCTTATCCGGGGCCTCTGGTGTGCACTGCAGGTGTGTGTCTCCTTTTCTTATCCGGGGCCTCTGGTGTGCACTGCAGGTGTGTGTCTCCTTTTCTTATCCGGGGCCTCTGGTGTGCACTGCAGGTGCGTGTCTCCTTTTCTTATCCGGGGCCTCTGGTGTGCACTGCAGGTGTGTGTCTCCTTTTCTTATCCGGGGCCTCTGGTGTGCACTGCAGGTGTGTGTCTCCTTTTCTTAGCTGGGGCCTCTGGTGTGCACTGCAGGTGTGTGTCTCCTTTTCTTAGCCGGGGCCTCTGGTGTGCACTGCAGGTGTGTGTCTCCTTTTCTTATCCGGGGCCTCTGGTGTGCACTGCAGGTGTGTGTCTCCTTTTCTTAGCTGGGGCCTCTGGTGTGCACTGCAGGTGTGTGTCTCCTTTTCTTATCCGGGGCCTCTGGTGCGCACTGCAGGTGTGTGTCTCCTTTTCTTAGCTGGGGCCTCTGGTGCGCACTGCAGGTGTGTGTCTCCTTTTCTTAGCTGGGGCCTCTGGTGCGCACTGCAGGTGTGCGTCTCCTTTTCTTAGCTGGGGCCTCTGGTGCGCACTGCAGGTGTGTGTCTCCTTTTCTTAGCTGGGGCCTCTGGTGTGCACTGCAGGTGTGTGTCTCCTTTTCTTAGCTGGGGCCTCTGGTGCGCACTGCAGGTGTGCGTCTCCTTTTCTTAGCTGGGGCCTCTGGTGCGCACTGCAGGTGTGCGTCTCCTTTTCTTAGCTGGAGCCTCTGGTGTGCACTGCAGGTGTGCGTCTCCTTTTCTTATCCGGGGCCTCTGGTGTGCACTGCAGGTGTGCGTCTCCTTTTCTTAGCTGGGGCCTCTGGTGTGCACTGCAGGTGTGCGTCTCCTTTTCTTATCCGGGGCCTCTGGTGTGCACTGCAGGTGTGCGTCTCCTTTTCTTATCCGGGGCCTCTGGTGTGCACTGCAGGTGTGCGTCTCCTTTTCTTATCCGGGGCCTCTGGTGCGCACTGCAGGTGTGCGTCTCCTTTTCTTATCCGGGGCCTCTGGTGTGCACTGCAGGTGTGCGTCTCCTTTTCTTATCCGGGGCCTCTGGTGTGCACTGCAGGTGTGTGTCTCCTTTTCTTAGCTGGGGCCTCTGGTGTGCACTGCAGGTGTGCGTCTCCTTTTCTTATCCGGGGCCTCTGGTGTGCACTGCAGGTGTGCGTCTCCTTTTCTTATCCGGGGCCTCTGGTGTGCACTGCAGGTGTGCGTCTCCTTTTCTTATCCGGGGCCTCTGGTGCGCACTGCAGGTGTGCGTCTCCTTTTCTTATCCGGGGCCTCTGGTGTGCACTGCAGGTGTGTGTCTCCTTTTCTTAGCTGGGGCCTCTGGTGTGCATTGCAGGTGTGTGTCTCCTTTTCTTAGCTGGGGCCTCTGGTGTGCACTGCAGGTGTGTGTCTCCTTTTCTTAGCTGGGGCCTCTGGTGTGCACTGCAGGTGTGCGTCTCCTTTTCTTAGCCGGGGCCTCTGGTGCGCACTGCAGGTGTGCGTCTCCTTTTCTTAGCTGGGGCCTCTGGTGTGCACTGCAGGTGTGTGTCTCCTTTTCTTAGCTGGGGCCTCTGGTGTGCACTGCAGGTGTGCGTCTCCTTTTCTTATCCGGGGCCTCTGGTGTGCACTGCAGGTGTGTGTCTCCTTTTCTTAGCTGGGGCCTCTGGTGCGCACTGCAGGTGTGTGTCTCCTTTTCTTATCCGGGGCCTCTGGTGTGCACTGCAGGTGTGTGTCTCCTTTTCTTAGCCGGGGCCTCTGGTGTGCACTGCAGGTGTGCGTCTCCTTTTCTTAGCTGGGGCCTCTGGTGCGCACTGCAGGTGTGCGTCTCCTTTTCTTAGCTGGGGCCTCTGGTGTGCACTGCAGGTGTGCGTCTCCTTTTCTTAGCCGGGGCCTCTGGTGTGCACTGCAGGTGTGTGTCTCCTTTTCTTATCCGGGGCCTCTGGTGCGCACTGCAGGTGTGTGTCTCCTTTTCTTAGCTGGGGCCTCTGGTGTGCACTGCAGGTGTGTGTCTCCTTTTCTTAGCTGGGGCCTCTGGTGTGCACTGCAGGTGTGTGTCTCCTTTTCTTAGCTGGGGCCTCTGGTGTGCATTGCAGGTGTGCGTCTCCTTTTCTTAGCTGGGGCCTCTGGTGTGCACTGCAGGTGTGCGTCTCCTTTTCTTAGCTGGGGCCTCTGGTGTGCACTGCAGGTGTGTGTCTCCTTTTCTTAGCTGGGGCCTCTGGTGTGCACTGCAGGTGTGTGTCTCCTTTGATTAGCTGGGGCCTCTGGTGTGCACTGCAGGTGTGCGTCTCCTTTTCTTAGCTGGGGCCTCTGGTGTGCACTGCAGGTGTGTGTCTCCTTTTCTTAGCTGGGGCCTCTGGTGTGCACTGCAGGTGTGCGTCTCCTTTTCTTAGCCGGGGCCTCTGGTGTGCACTGCAGGTGTGTGTCTCCTTTTCTTAGCTGGGGCCTCTGGTGCGCACTGCAGGTGTGTGTCTCCTTTTCTTAGCTGGGGCCTCTGGTGCGCACTGCAGGTGTGTGTCTCCTTTTCTTAGCTGGGGCCTCTGGTGTGCACTGCAGGTGTGTGTCTCCTTTTCTTAGCTGGGGCCTCTGGTGCGCACTGCAGGTGCGTGTCTCCTTTTCTTATCCGGGGCCTCTGGTGTGCACTGCAGGTGTGCGTCTCCTTTTCTTAGCTGGGGCCTCTGGTGTGCACTGCAGGTGTGTGTCTCCTTTTCTTAGCTGGGGCCTCTGGTGCGCACTGCAGGTGTGTGTCTCCTTTTCTTAGCTGGGGCCTCTGGTGTGCACTGCAGGTGTGTGTCTCCTTTTCTTATCCGGGGCCTCTGGTGTGCATTGCAGGTGTGTGTCTCCTTTTCTTAGCTGGGGCCTCTGGTGCGCACTGCAGGTGCGTGTCTCCTTTTCTTATCCGGGGCCTCTGGTGTGCACTGCAGGTGTGTGTCTCCTTTTCTTATCCGGGGCCTCTGGTGTGCATTGCAGGTGTGCGTCTCCTTTTCTTATCCGGGGCCTCTGGTGTGCACTGCAGGTGTGCGTCTCCTTTTCTTAGCTGGGGCCTCTGGTGCGCACTGCAGGTGTGTGTCTCCTTTGATTAGCTGGGGCCTCTGGTGTGCACTGCAGGTGTGTGTCTCCTTTTCTTAGCCGGGGCCTCTGGTGTGCATTGCAGGTGTGCGTCTCCTTTTCTTAGCTGGGGCCTCTGGTGCGCACTGCAGGTGTGTGTCTCCTTTTCTTAGCTGGGGCCTCTGGTGTGCACTGCAGGTGTGCGTCTCCTTTTCTTAGCTGGGGCCTCTGGTGCGCACTGCAGGTGTGTGTCTCCTTTTCTTAGCCGGGGCCTCTGGTGTGCATTGCAGGTGTGCGTCTCCTTTTCTTAGCTGGGGCCTCTGGTGCGCACTGCAGGTGTGTGTCTCCTTTTCTTAGCTGGGGCCTCTGGTGCGCACTGCAGGTGTGTGTCTCCTTTTCTTAGCTGGGGCCTCTGGTGTGCACTGCAGGTGTGTGTCTCCTTTTCTTAGCTGGGGCCTCTGGTGTGCATTGCAGGTGTGTGTCTCCTTTTCTTAGCTGGGGCCTCTGGTGCGCACTGCAGGTGCGTGTCTCCTTTTCTTATCCGGGGCCTCTGGTGTGCACTGCAGGTGTGCGTCTCCTTTTCTTAGCTGGGGCCTCTGGTGCGCACTGCAGGTGTGTGTCTCCTTTTCTTAGCTGGGGCCTCTGGTGCGCACTGCAGGTGTGTGTCTCCTTTTCTTAGCTGGGGCCTCTGGTGTGCACTGCAGGTGTGTGTCTCCTTTTCTTAGCCGGGGCCTCTGGTGTGCACTGCAGGTGTGCCTCTCCTTTTCTTAGCTGGGGCCTCTGGTGCGCACTGCAGGTGTGTGTCTCCTTTTCTTAGCCGGGGCCTCTGGTGTGCACTGCAGGTGTGTGTCTCCTTTTCTTAGCCGGGGCCTCTGGTGTGCACTGCAGGTGTGTGTCTCCTTTTCTTATCCGGGGCCTCTGGTGTGCACTGCAGGTGTGTGTCTCCTTTTCTTAGCTGGGGCCTCTGGTGTGCACTGCAGGTGTGTGTCTCCTTTTCTTAGCTGGGGCCTCTGGTGTGCACTGCAGGTGTGTGTCTCCTTTTCTTAGCCGGGGCCTCTGGTGCGCACTGCAGGTGTGTGTCTCCTTTTCTTAGCTGGGGCCTCTGGTGTGCACTGCAGGTGTGTGTCTCCTTTTCTTAGCTGGGGCCTCTGGTGCGCACTGCAGGTGTGTGTCTCCTTTTCTTAGCTGGGGCCTCTGGTGTGCATTGCAGGTGTGTGTCTCCTTTTCTTAGCCGGGGCCTCTGGTGTGCACTGCAGGTGTGTGTCTCCTTTTCTTAGCTGGGGCCTCTGGTGCGCACTGCAGGTGTGTGTCTCCTTTTCTTAGCCGGGGCCTCTGGTGTGCACTGCAGGTGTGTGTCTCCTTTTCTTAGCCGGGGCCTCTGGTGCGCACTGCAGGTGTGTGTCTCCTTTTCTTATCCGGGGCCTCTGGTGTGCACTGCAGGTGTGCGTCTCCTTTTCTTAGCTGGGGCCTCTGGTGTGCACTGCAGGTGTGCGTCTCCTTTTCTTAGCTGGGGCCTCTGGTGCGCACTGCAGGTGTGTGTCTCCTTTTCTTAGCTGGGGCCTCTGGTGTGCACTGCAGGTGTGCGTCTCCTTTTCTTAGCTGGGGCCTCTGGTGCGCACTGCAGGTGTGTGTCTCCTTTTCTTAGCTGGGGCCTCTGGTGTGCATTGCAGGTGTGTGTCTCCTTTTCTTAGCCGGGGCCTCTGGTGTGCACTGCAGGTGTGTGTCTCCTTTTCTTAGCTGGGGCCTCTGGTGCGCACTGCAGGTGTGTGTCTCCTTTTCTTAGCCGGGGCCTCTGGTGTGCACTGCAGGTGTGTGTCTCCTTTTCTTAGCCGGGGCCTCTGGTGCGCACTGCAGGTGCGTGTCTCCTTTTCTTAGCTGGGGCCTCTGGTGTGCACTGCAGGTGTGTGTCTCCTTTTCTTAGCTGGGGCCTCTGGTGCGCACTGCAGGTGTGTGTCTCCTTTTCTTAGCCGGGGCCTCTGGTGTGCACTGCAGGTGTGAGTCTCCTTTTCTTAGCCGGGGCCTCTGGTGCGCACTGCAGGTGTGTGTCTCCTTTTCTTATCCGGGGCCTCTGGTGTGCACTGCAGGTGTGCGTCTCCTTTTCTTAGCTGGGGCCTCTGGTGTGCACTGCAGGTGTGCGTCTCCTTTTCTTAGCTGGGGCCTCTGGTGCGCACTGCAGGTGTGTGTCTCCTTTTCTTAGCTGGGGCCTCTGGTGTGCACTGCAGGTGTGCGTCTCCTTTTCTTAGCTGGGGCCTCTGGTGCGCACTGCAGGTGTGTGTCTCCTTTTCTTAGCTGGGGCCGCTGGTGTGCATTGCAGGTGTGTGTCTCCTTTTCTTAGCCGGGGCCTCTGGTGTGCACTGCAGGTGTGTGTCTCCTTTTCTTAGCTGGGGCCTCTGGTGCGCACTGCAGGTGTGTGTCTCCTTTTCTTAGCCGGGGCCTCTGGTGTGCACTGCAGGTGTGTGTCTCCTTTTCTTAGCCGGGGCCTCTGGTGCGCACTGCAGGTGCGTGTCTCCTTTTCTTAGCCGGGGCCTCTGGTGTGCACTGCAGGTGTGTGTCTCCTTTTCTTAGCCGGGGCCTCTGGTGTGCACTGCAGGTGTGCGTCTCCTTTTCTTAGCTGGGGCCTCTGGTGTGCACTGCAGGTGTGTGTCTCCTTTTCTTAGCTGGGGCCTCTGGTGTGCATTGCAGGTGTGTGTCTCCTTTTCTTAGCTGGGGCCTCTGGTGTGCACTGCAGGTGTGCGTCTCCTTTTCTTAGCTGGGGCCTCTGGTGTGCACTGCAGGTGTGTGTCTCCTTTTCTTAGCTGGGGCCTCTGGTGTGCATTGCAGGTGTGTGTCTCCTTTTCTTAGCCGGGGCCTCTGGTGTGCACTGCAGGTGTGCGTCTCCTTTTCTTAGCTGGGGCCTCTGGTGTGCTCTGCAGGTGTGTGTCTCCTTTTCTTAGCTGGGGCCTCTGGGGTGCTCTGCAGGTGTGTGTCTCCTTTGATTAGCTGGGGCCTCTGGTGTGCACTGCAGGTGTGTGTCTCCTTTTGATACTTGGAGCAGCTGCTGTGCACTGCAGGTGTGTGTCTCCTTTTCTTAGCTGGGGCCTCTGGTGTGCACTGCAGGTGTGTGTCTCCTTTTCTTAGCTGGGGCCTCTGGTGTGCACTGCAGGTGTGTTTCTCTTTTGGTAGTTGGGACAGCTGGTGTGCACTGCAGGTGTGTTTCCCTTTGTTAGATGGGGCAGCTGGTGTGCACTGCAGGTGTTGTCTCTTTTGTTAGTTGGGGCAGTTGGTGTGCACTGCAGGTGTTGTCTCTTTTGGTAGTTGGGGCAGCAGGTGTGCACTGCAGGTGTTGTCTCTTTTGGTAGTTGGGGCAGCTGGTGTGCACTGCAGGTGTTTCCCTTTGTTAGTTGGGGCAGCTGGTGTGCACTGCAGGTGTGGTTCCCTTTGTTAGTTGGGGCAGCTGGTGTGCACTGCAGGTGTGTTTCTCTTGGTAGTTGGGACAGCTGGTGTGCACTGCAGGTGTTGTCTCTTTTGGTAGTTGGGGCAGCAGGTGTGCACAGCAGATGTTGTCTCTTTTGGTAGTTGGGACAGCTGGTGTGCACTGCAGGTGTGTTTCCCTTTGTTAGTTGGGGCAGCTGGTGTGCACTGCAGGTGTGTTTCTCTTTTGGTAGTTGGGACAGCTGGTGTGCACTGCAGGTGTGTTTCCCTTTGTTAGTTGGGGCAGCTGGTGTGCACTGTAGGTGTGTACCTCCTTTTGTTAGTTGGGGCAGCTGGTGTGCACTGCAGGTGTTGTCTGTTTTGGTAGTTGGGGCAGCTGGTATGCACTGTAGGTGTGTACCTCCTTTTGTTAGTTGGGGCAGCTGGTGTGCACTGCAGGTGTTGTCTGTTTTGGTAGTTGGGGCAGCTGGTGTGCACTGTAGGTGTGTACCTCCTTTTGTTAGTTGGGACAGCTGGTATGCACTGCGGGTGTTGTCTCTTTTGTTAGTTGGGGCCTCTGGTGCGCACTGCAGGTGTGTGTCTCCTTTTCTTAGCTGGGGCCTCTGGTGCGCACTGCAGGTGTGTGTCTCCTTTTCTTAGCCGGGGCCTCTGGTGTGCACTGCAGGTGTGTGTCTCCTTTTCTTAGCCGGGGCCTCTGGTGCGCACTGCAGGTGTGTGTCTCCTTTTCTTAGCCGGGGCCTCTGGTGTGCACTGCAGGTGTGCGTCTCCTTTTCTTAGCTGGGGCCTCTGGTGCGCACTGCAGGTGTGTGTCTCCTTTTCTTAGCCGGGGCCTCTGGTGTGCACTGCAGGTGTGCGTCTCCTTTTCTTAGCTGGGGCCTCTGGTGCGCACTGCAGGTGTGTGTCTCCTTTTCTTAGCTGGGTCCTCTGTTGTGCACTGCAGGTGTGCGTCTCCTTTTCTTAGCTGGGGCCTCTGGTGTGCTCTGCAGGTGTGTGTCTCCTTTTGTTAGTTGGGGCAGCTGGTGTGCACTGTAGGTGTGTACCTCCTTTTGTTAGTTGGGGCAGCTGGTGTGCACTGCAGGTGTTGTCTGTTTTGGTAGTTGGGGCAGCTGGTGTGCACTGTAGGTGTGTACCTCCTTTTGTTAGTTGGGACAGCTGGTATGCACTGCAGGTGTTGTCTCTTTTGTTAGTTGGGGCAGCTGGTGTGCACTGCAGGTGTTGTCTCTTTTGGTAGTTGGGGCAGCAGGTGTGCACTGCAGGTGTTGTCTTTCTTGGTAGTTGGGGCAGCTGGTGAGCACTGCAGGTGTTGTCTCTTTTGGTAGTTGGGGCAGCTGGTGTGCACTGCAGGTGTTGTCTGTTTTGGTAGTTGGGGCAGCTGGTGTGCACTGTAGGTGTATACCTCCTTTTGTTAATTGGGGCAGCTGGTGTGCACTGCAGGTGTGTTTCTCTTTTGGTAGTTGGGGCAGCTGGTGTGCACTGTAGGTGTGTACCTCCTTTTGTTAGTTGGGGCAGCTGGTGTGCACTGCAGGTGTGTTTCCCTTTGTTAGATGGGGCAGCTGGTATGCACTGCAGGTGTGTTTCTTTTTTGGTGGTTGGGGCAGCTGGTGTGCACTGCAGGTGTGTTTCTCTTTAGGTAGTTGGGGCAGCTGGTGTGCACTGCAGGTGTGTGTCTCCTTTGTTAGATGGGGCAGCTGGTGTGCACTGCAGGTGTTGTCTCTTTTGGTAGTTGGGGGAGCTGGTGTGCACTGTAGGTGTGTTTCCCTTTGTTAGATGTGGCAGCTGGTGTGCACTGCAGGTGTTGTCTCTTTTGGTAGTTGGGGCAGCTGGTGTGGACTGCAGGTGTGTTTCCCTTTGTTAGATGGGGCAGCTGGTGTGCACTGCAGGTGTTGTCTGTTTTGGTAGTTGGGGCAGCTGGTGTGCACTGCAGGTGTGTTTCCCTTTGTTAGATGGGGCAGCTGGTGTGCACTGCAGGTGTTGTCTCTTTTGGTAGTTGGGGCAGCTGGTGTGCACTGCAGGTGTGTTTCCCTTTGTTAGATGGGGCAGCTGGTGTGCACTGCAGGTGTTGTCTCTTTTGGTAGTTGGGGCAGCTGGTGTGCACTGCAGGTGTTGTCTCTTTTGGTAGTTGGGACAGCTGGTGTGCACTGCAGGTGTGTTTCCCTTTGTTAGATGGGGCAGCTGGTGTGCACTGCAGGTGTTGTCTCTTTTGGTAGTTGGGGCAGCTGGTGTGCACTGCAGGTGTGTTTCCCTTTGTTAGATGGGGCAGCTGGTGTGCACTGCAGGTGTTGTCTCTTTTGGTAGTTGGGGCAGCTGGTGTGCACTGCAGGTGTTGTCTCTTTTGTTAGTTGGGGCAGCTGGTGTGCACTGCAGGTGTGTTTCCCTTTGTTAGATGGGGCAGCTGGTGTGCACTGCAGGTGTTGTCTCTTTTGGTAGTTGGGGCAGCTGGTGTGCACTGCAGGTGTTGTCTCTTTTGTTAGTTGGGGCAGCTGGTGTGCACTGCAGGTGTTGTCTCTTTTGTTAGTTGGGACAGCTGGTGTGCACTGCAGGTGTGTTTCCCTTTGTTAGTTGGGGCAGCTGGTGTGCACTGCATGTGTGTTTCCCTTTGTTAGATGGGACAGCTGGTGAGCACTGCAGGTGTGTTTCCCTTTGTTAGTTGGGGCAGCAGGTGTGCACTGCAGGTGTGTTTCCCTTTGTTAGATGGGACAGCTGGTGTGCACTGCAGGTGTGTTTCCCTTTGTTAGATGGGGCAGCGAAGGTGACTGTTCATTGCTGGCTCAGAAGCAATATTGGAATTTCTGGGGTTTGGCATAGGTTAAGGGATCCGTACATGCACTTTGCCAGTAGCCACAGAAAAGGAGCCATACACAGTGGCCCCTTCAGACACGTTGAAAATTACCAATTTCTGATTGTGCTTTTGAGGTTTTGTGTGTTTTTTGTATTTGGTTTAACTGTGTGAAATCTGGGGTCTTTTGAAGTGCATTTACCTACCAGTAAAAATGCTGGACTCTGAGGAAGGAAGAGGCACTTTCTCATTGTAACCCTTCTCCTCATTCACCCACTCCACTTTCCATTTTTTATATTGATTGTTTTCTGGGGCAAAGATTCCATTTTTATAGCTTTCCCAATTACTTAGATTGGTCCCTGTTGTAAATTAAACTCACCTTTGAGATTTTAAATCTTTTCCCAAACCGTTATTTGTCTTGCCTGTGTGTTTGACTGTCTTGACAAGATTGAAAGCAGACTGCCTCATATGTGAATCTGTACAGTGCTGCGTACACATTCCGGTTCTGTAGAGGTGAGAAGAGAGTGGGGGGATGGGAGTAGGGAATCTCCTCCACCTCCCTCCCTGCCCTTGGCTTCCCGGCAGATTACTACACACTGCCCTCTACAGGCAATAATCGGAATCTGCCGCTGATATTCTTGGTAGAATGATTTCAGAGGCTCAGTGCAGAATGGACAGCATCATTTATTTTACTTTATATTCCACGATTCCTAAGCATGGTCAATATTCTGCAACATTTAGCTGGATACCTCACAAGTATAAGAACATAAGAGCATAAGAAATTGCCATGCTAGGTCAGACCAAGCCCAGCATCCTGTTTCCAACAGAGGCCAAACCAGGCCACAAGAACCTGGCAATTACCCAAACACTAAGAAGATCCCATGCTACTGATGCAATTAATAGCAGTGGCTATTCCCTAAGTAAATTTGATTATTGGCCGTTAATGGACTTCTCCAAGAACTTATCCAAACCTTTTTTGAACCCAGCTACACTAACTGCACTAACCACATCCTCTGGCAACAAATTCCAGAGCTTTATTGTGCATTGAATGAAAAAGAATTTTCTCCGATTAGTCTTAAATGTGCTACTTGCTAAATTCATGGAATGCCCCCTAGTTTTTCTATTATTCGAAAGTGTAAATAACCGAGACACATCTACTCGTTCAAGACCTCTCATGATCTTAAAGACCTCTATCATATCCCCCCTCAGCCGTCTCTTCTCCAAGCTGAACAGCCCTAACCTCTTCAGCCTTTCCTCATAGGGAAACTGTTTCATCCCCTTTATCATTTTGGTTGCCCTTCTCTGTACCTTCTCCATCGCAACTATATCTTTTTTGAGATGCGGCAACCAGAATTGTACACAGTATTCAAGGTGCAGTCTCACCATGGAGCGATACAGAGGCATTATGACATTTTCCGTTCTATTAACCATTCCCTTCCTAATAATTTCTAACATTCTGTTTGCTTTTTTGACTACCACAGCACACTGAGCCGACGATTTTAAAGTATTATCCACTATGATGCCTAGATCTTTCTCCTGGGTGGTAGCTCCTAATATGGAACCTAACATCGTGTAACTACAGCAAGGGTTATTTTTCCCTATATGCAACACCTTGCACTTGTCCACATTAAATTTCATCTTCTATTTGGATGCCCAATCTTCCAGTCTTGCAAGATCCTCCTGTAATGAATCACAGTCTGCTTGTGATTTAACTACTCTGAATAATTTTGTATCATCCACAAATTTGATAACCTCACTTGTCGTATTCCTTTCCAGATCATTTATATATATATTGAAAAGCACCGACCTAAGTACAGATCCCTGAGGCACTCCACTGTTTACCCTTTTCCACTGAGAATATTGACCATTTAATCCTACTCTCTGTTTCCTGTCTTTTAACCAGTTTGTAATCCACGAAAGGACATCGCCTCCTATCCCATGACTTTCTAGTTTTCGTAGAAGCCTCTCATGAGGGACTTTGTCAAACGCCTTCTGAAAATCCAAATACACTACATCTACCGGTTCACCTTTATCCACATGTTTATTAACCCCTTCAAAAAAAGTGAAGCAGATTTGTGAGGCAAGACTTCCCTTGGGTAAATCCATGTTGACTGTGTCCCATTAAACCATGTCTTTCTATAAGCTCTGCGATTTTGATCTTGAGAATAGTTTCCACTATTTTTCCTGGCACTGAAGTCAGGCTCACTGGTCTATAGTTACCCAGATCGCCCCTGGAGCCTTTTTTAAATATTGGGGTTACATTGGCCACCCTCCAGTCTTCAGGTACAATGGATGATTTTAATGATAGGTTACACATTTTAACTATCCAGAACAGATTTAAAGGACCATATCCAGAATAGATTTTCCCCCACTTTATCAGCCCATATCCCCCTCATAACTGGGCTGATTCAGTAAAGTCCACGGGAGAGCGGACGAACGCCCACTCTCCCGGCGCGTGCACAGGCCACTCGCCTGTAATGTATCGGCTTGTTAGTGATTAAACATACCTTATGTAAAGTTTCTTGTTGTATTGTTTAATCTATATTTCCATACTGCAACTTGTTATCCCCTCCCAGTTCCATCTCCCTGTTAATATGTATTTTCCAAACCTAAATGCTCATATGTAAACCGGTATGATGTTCCCCACTAATACCATAAAAGTCTTTAAATAAATAAATAAATAAATAAATAAATAATAGATCAGAAATTTCATTTTTTAGTTCCTTCAGAACCCTAGGATGCATACCATCCGGTCCAGGTGATTTGCTACTCTTTAGTTTGTCAATCTGGCCTACTACATCTTCCAGGTTCACAGTGATTTCGTTCAGTTCATCTGACTCATCACCCCTGAAAACCATCTCTGGAACTGGTATCTCCCCAACATCCTCATTAGTAAACACGGAAGCAAAGAATTCATTTAGTCTTTCTGCAATGGCCTTATCTTCCCTAAGAGCCCCTTTAACCCCTCGGTCATCTAATGGTACAACCGACTCCCTCAGAGGTTTCTTGCTTTGGATATATTTTAAAAAGTTATTATTATGAGTTTTTGCCTCTATGGCGAACTTCATTTCAAATTCTCTCTTCACATGTCTTATCAATGTTTTACACTTAACTTGACAATGCTTATGTTTTATCCTATTTTCTTCAGATGGATCCTTCTTCCAATTTTTGAAGGATGTTTTTTTGGCTAAAATAGCCTCTTTCACCTTACCTTTTAACCATGACGGTAATCGTTTTGCCTTCCTTCCACCTTTCTTAATGTGTGGAATACATATGGACTGCGCCTCTAAGATTGTATTTAAACAATGTCCAAGCCTGCTGAACACTTTTAACCTTTGCAGCTGCACCTTTCAGTTTTTTTCTAACTATTTTCCTCATTTTAGCCAGATAAATGACGAGTTTTCAATATTTCCCCCACTTATGTGGCTAAGGTTTAGCTGGATTCCATAGAGGCATTTCAGGGTGGAGATAAGTTTGCTGAATAATTTATCTGGCTAACTATAGTCATGCCATAGAGTAGTCCAAAAGATAACTGTATACATTTATTCAGCTACCTTCAAGATAGCCGGCTATATTCAATAGCATGGCTGCACCACCGAATATCCCTCCAACGTTAGCCAGATACGTTTATCCAGTCAGTGCCTGAATATTACCCCTTCAGTGTCATCCTAGAGGGAGGACAGTGTCTCAGAGAAGGGTGCTGATGAGGGAGATATCTAGGACATGGAAGGTGAGGGGGGGCTAATGGAAAGGTCTCTCCAGGCTGGAGAGTGAGGGATAGTGATGGATGGGGGGGAGGGATCTGTAGGACATGGAAGGTGAGGGGGACTAATGGGAAGGTCTCTCCAGGCTGGAGAGTGAGGGATAGTGATGGATGGGGGGAGGGATCTGTAGGACATGGAAGGTGAGGGGGACTAATGGGAAGGTCTCTCCAGGCTGGAGAGTGAGGGATAGTGATGGATGGGGGGGATCTGTAGGACATGGAAGGTGAGGGGGGGCTAATGGGAAGGTCTCTCCAGGCTGGAGAGTGAGGGATAGTGATGGATGGGGGGGATCTGTAGGACATGGAAGGTGAGGGGAGCTAATGGGAAGGTCTCTCCAGGCTGGAGAGTGAGGGATAGTGATGGATGGGGGGAGGGATCTGTAGGACATGGAAGGTGAGGGGGACTAATGGGAAGGTCTCTCCAGGCTGGAGAGTGAGGGATAGTGATGGGAGGAGGGGGGATCTGTAGGACATGGAAGGTGAGGGGGGGCTAATGGGAAGGTCTCTCCAGGCTGGAGAGTGAGGGATAGTGATGGATGGGGGGGGGATCTGTAGGACATGGAAGGTGAGGGGGACTAATGGGAAGGTCGACTTTTATTGTATCGGCCTGACAGATGTCACTAATTATTCTTGGAAAGTAAAGCCTGAGCAAGCAGAATTTGGACATTGGTAGCCATGATGCTCCTTGTGTAGCTGGAAACATTGGCTTCCCATTTGCCCTTTTCCCATGCTATCTGTGATGCATTTTGTCATCCACTACCCAGTTATATGCCCTAAGCCTTCATACTCTTTTCTTCTGTGCCTTATTCATGTACCTGAATGTAGACACCAAGTTGTTGTAACCTACTTTGAGCTTGGCTAGCTGGGAAGGTGTGACATGAAAAGTGTCCCTTCTACTACGTTTGTATGTTTTCTTACAATGCTCCCATTAAAGGTATCACAGCCTGCAAAATGGGCAGTTTTGGATAAGGAGTGATATCCTATGGACAGGCTCACATTACCGGCAGCTGGGATGTGTCTTTGCCTCGTGGACAGGGATAACTAGGCAGAGTAATAGCCAGGTGCTTGTAACCTGGTTTGGCCTCTGTTGGAAACAGGATGCTGGGCTTGATGGACTCTTGGTCTGACCCAGCGTGGCAATTTCTTATGTTCTTATGAGTAGCTGCCGTCATCTACAATGTTGTTATGTTTTGATGGAGCCTGCTGGCTAGCATACCAATATACCTCATCTCTTCCTATCCTGTGCACAAAAAGGCACCCATAACCTCAACCAAAGGTTATCAGTCATCAGTTCACTGCCTCCTAAAATCCATCCAAGCTTCACACTGCACAGTGAGGGGGAGGGAGGGCTAATGGGAACAGGGTCTTCTCTCCGCCCCAGGGTGCTGACTATTTGAGATGTGCTGGCGAGGTCAAGCTATACAGGAGTGGGTACTAGGGGGGCAAACCTTCTCCCCATCCCCACAGTACTGGTCAAATGGGTTACCTTTCTCTGCTTCCTCAGGTTACTTCCACTCTGGACTCTGTGCATTATCTTGCCTGTGGTGGAGGTTTGGGCAGCAGAAGCTTGACCTCATCCTGTGGGAAGTAAGTTCATCATTGTTGGCTTTTCTCTGCAGATTCCTGCTGGTTTTCAGTTGCTTGGTCCTCTCTGTCTTCTCCACCATCCCTGAACATCATAACCTGGCCAACGAAGGCTTGTTCATCCTGGTAAGACTGTGATGCAGACATATCCTGGAGTCCTTCCTGATGGACACCACCAAGGCTGGGCCAGTGTAGTGCCAGCTTCATGTCTTGTGACTAAGGAATTGATTCCTACCGTAGCTTTCCCTAGTAAAGAGCACCTCAGTTTATAAGGATTCACACGTAGAATGCAGTGCATGTGGTGGGGGGTGCATGGCCGAATTTAGGGCAGTCAGGAGGGTGGCGGAAAATGTTTAATACAGTATAATGGCCATGAAAGCTAAGTTAGGAGTTGAAATGAAACAAAGACACCCCAGAACTCTAATGGGACACTTACCTCTGTCTCATGATAGAATCGCAGCCCAGCAGCAGGAAGAGAATCAGAATCCGGAGCAGAGGCTCCCACGACCTTTGCAGAATCCCTGTAGCTCCTGGAATGGGCTCTGGATAGAGCCATTCTTCTAAACCCGTCTCCAGATGTTCCCTAAATCACACCTGTTAAGAAAAGGGGACCTGACTGACTGCAGAAACCTCTTCCCTTCCTCGCTTGTCAGAAAGGGTCGAGGTCAGTCTTCCTACAGAGACTGAATTAGGACAATCCTTGTGACTTTCCAGTGAGGAAGCAGATTGTGTCCCTGTTTCTGGAAAGGAGGAGGCAGAGGGGTGCAGGACTGACACTCGAGAAAAGACAGGAGCTCCCATCCCTCCTCTTCCTTGTGTTTCCTGCTTCCTCTTTACTCCTGAACTTGGATGCTGGAGGCTGATGATAGAGCCTGCAGACTTCTAGCACAGGTTGTCTTCAACTACTTCCCAAAAACGGAACTTTTTCTCATAAAACCGTGTATTTTATAATACTTACTCCTGTCAAAAGAAAGTGCATAGACATTTTTAAATTCCAAAATCTAGTTGAATTGCTACCGTAATGGTAAGAAGACGAGGATGACCTTGCTGAGGAGTCTGAGGCCAGGTCCTGTCTTCAGTCTGGGACTCTCACTGACATTGCTTGATGTAAGGAAGTTTAGTTTGGGGTTTTGAGATCTGAGTTCTCTCCCTGCTAAACATGCTGTGCTTTCTTCCTCCCACGGCAGGAGTTTGTTATGATAGTGGTCTTTGGAATGGAGTACGTCATTCGGGTCTGGTCTGCTGGTTGCTGCTGTCGTTACCGAGGATGGCAGGGACGGCTGCGTTTTGCCAGGAAGCCGTTCTGTGTGATAGGTATGATGGTCTCTGCCTCAGTCAGTTTCCTGCTTCATCCTTGCATCCCTCATCTCACTTCTTATACCCTGCCTCCAGACTGCTCATTCTCCATACCCTGCCTCCATCATCTCACTGTCTGCACCCTGCATCACCTCACTGTCCATGCCCTGCCTCCATCATCTCACTGTCTGCACCCTGCCTCTATCATCTCACTGTCTGCACCCTATCTCCATCATATCATTGTTTGCACCCTGGCTCCATCATCTCTCTGTCCGCTGCCTGCCTCCATCAGCTCACTGTCCACACTCTGCCTCCATCATCTCACTGTCCACACTCTGCCTCCATCAGCTCACTGCTTATATCCTGCCTCCAACGCCTTTCTCTCTGTACCCCACCTCTGTCAGCCCGCTGCCTGCACGCTGCCTCTGACCTCTTGCTGCCTGTCTATGTGAGCTGCAATAAGCTGCATCCTCGGGGTCAGTAACTTTTTATCGTTAGGTCCTTGCTTGCTGATCTTTCTTCCTTTCTATAACTGCATGACTTCACCATCTACATTGGGATATGTTTATGGCTTGTTACAAGCAAACAGCTGAACTCACGCTTCATCCTGGCTCTGCCTGGCAAGATGGTCCTCTGCTGGTGGAGAAACACAGAAACATAGATAAAGACCACATGCCCCATCCTCATCTCCTGCTCAGCTTGGTAGCCCCTTCCTATCAGAGATCTTCGGTACTTGGCCAGTGTTTTTTTAATTCAAATAGTGTCCTTGCCTCCACTGGGAGGCTGCTCCATGTGAACACCACCCTCTCTGTAAATAAATATTTCCTTAGATTACTGCTGATTCTACCCCCTTTCACCCTCATCCCATGACCCCTCATCTCTGGAGCCTCCTTTCCTTTGAAAGAGGCTCAGCTCCTGTGCATGGAAGCCTTGGAAATATTTAAATGATTATCATATCTCGCCTTTCCTCTGGGATATACAAAGGAAATATTCAAAATTATTCATTTAAATGGATAACTTGTGAGTTATCCATCTAAATGGCTTTGAATATTGACCTTCCCATGTTTAGTTCTCTAAGTCTCTCCCCCTATGCTTTAGAATGAAGATCACTGGCCATTTTAGTAGCCCCCTCTGGCCCAACTCCATCCTGTTTCTATCCTTTTGAAGGTGGAGTCTCAGTATTCCAGGTGAGGTCTCACCAGGGACCTATACAGGGGCAGCATCACCTCCCTTTTTCTGCTGACCAGTCCTCTCCCTATGCAGCCAAGCATCTTTCTGGCTTTTACCATCGCTTTATCCAGCTGTTTGGCCACCTTGAGATCATCAGCTAGGATCACACCTAGATCTCATTCTCATTTTGTGCACAGAAGATTCTTGCCCCATACTGTGCTTCCTCCTTACGTTTTGCAATCCAAATCTATGACTGCATATTTTTTGCATTAAATCTTAGCTGCCAAAGCATTCCTCAAGTTTCACTAAATGTCTCCTCATGTTTTCCACACCTTCCAGGGTGTCCACAAATAGGCAAACCTTTCCCAATAGTTCTTCCACAATGTTGCTGATGAAAATATTGAAAAGAACAGGTCCAAGTACCAATCTCTGTGGCACACCACTACTAACCCCACTCTCCTAAGGAGCAATCTCCGTGGCACACCACTACTAACCTCACTCTCCTAAGGAGCAATCTCTGTGGCACACCCACTGCTAACCCACTCTCCTAAGGAGCAATCTCCGTGGCACACCACTACTAACCTCACTCTCCTAAGGAGCAATCTCTGTGGCACACCACTGCTAACCCCACTCTCCTAAGGAGCAATCTCCGTGGCACACCACTACTAACCCCACTCTCCTAAGGAGCAATCTCCGTGGCACACCACTACTAACCTCACTCTCCTAAGGAGCAATCTCTGTGGCACACCACTGCTAACCCCACTCTCCTAAGGAGCAATCTCCGTGGCACACCACTACTAACCTCACTCTCCTAAGGAGCAATCTCCGTGGCACACCACTGCTAACCCCACTCTCCTAAGGAGCAATCTCCGTGGCACACCACTACTAACCTCACTCTCCTAAGGAGCAATCTCCGTGGCACACCACTGCTAACCCCACTCTCCTAAGGAGCAATCTCTGTGGCACACCACTACTAACCTCACTCTCCTAAGGAGCAATCTCCGTGGCACACCACTACTAACCCCACTCTCCTAAGGAGCAATCTCCGTGGCACACCACTACTAACCTCACTCTCCTAAGGAGCAATCTCTGTGGCACACCACTACTAACCTCACTCTCCTAAGGAGCAATCTCTGTGGCACACCACTACTAACCCCACTCTCCTAAGGAGCAATCTCCGTGGCACACCACTACTAACCTCACTCTCCTAAGGAGCAATCTTTGTGGCACACCACTACTAACCTCACTCTCCTAAGGAGCAATCTCTGTGGCACACCACTACTAACCCCACTCTCCTAAGGAGCAATCTTTGTGGCACACCACTACTAACCTCACTCTCCTAAGGAGCAATCTTTGTGGCACACCACTACTAACCTCACTCTCCTAAGGAGCAATCTCTGTGGCACACCACTACTAACCCCACTCTCCTAAGGAGCAATCTCCGTGGCACACCACTGCTAACCCCACTCTCCTAAGAGGAAAGGCTGATAGTGATTAAGGAAGAATAATCACGTGAATTGTTTCTTGCCCTTTCCCCACTCACATGCCAGTCACAGAGAGAAGCCATCCTAGTTTGAGGAGTTGAGGGCCAACAGTAAAAACAATTCGACAAAGTTTGTGATCAGCACAGAGGATCCTTAGCTGAGGGGGAGTGAGGGATAAAGCCTGGGATAAGCACAGAGGATCCTTAGTTCTGGGGTAGGGAGGGTAAAGCCTGGGATAAGCACAGAGGATCCTTAGCTGTGAGGGAGTGAGAGGTAAAGCCTGGGATAAGCACAGAGGATCCTTAGCTGTGGGGGAGTGAGGGGTAAAGCCTGGGATAAGCACAGAGGATCCTTAGTGCTGAGGTAGGGAGGGGAAAGCATGGGATAAGCACAGAGGATCCTTAGTGCTGAGGTAGGGAGGGGAAAGCATGGGATAAGCACAGAGGATCCTTAGTGCTGGGGTAGGGAGGGTAAAGCCTGGGATAAGCACAGAGGATCCTTAGTGCTGGGGTAGGGAGGGGTAAAGCCTGGGATAGGCACAGAGGATCCTTAGTGCTGGGGTAGAGAGGGGTAAAGCCTGGGACTGGTATGGATGATCTTTATAGGCAGGGTGTCAAGGTGAAACCTGGGAGAAGCACAGAGGATCCTGAGCTGCGGGGAAGTGAGGGATAAAGTCTGAGGCTGATAGGGAGGATCCTTCCATGCAGGTATGAAGGGAAAGCAGAGATTAGCTGGGGCTGGCAGTATTGTGTCAGGAATAAGCAGACTGGATGAGCCTTGTCATATTCTCTGTATCAGCCTTCACATTCAGATGAGTCTCTCTCCCCTCACTCTTGCTCTGTCCTAGATGGGTAGAAAGAGAGAAAGTTGGGTGATTTGCAGAGAATGCTTGCCTTCTCCTATCCCCCTTCATTCTCTCTCCCTGCTCCACCTCTCCTCTAGGCTGCACTCATATTTCCTTTTCTTCAATCAGCTTCTGAACATTGAGACAGATGTTTAAAGTCTTCTGAGAATCCATTCCTCCACCATCCCCAATACTTCCTTCTTCCTCGCACCTTCCTTCCTGCCCTCTCTTCTTCTCCAGTGCTCTTCCGCTGGGCAGGGATTTCACACTCCTGAAGCACTGTCACCTGGGACGAAATGGCTTGCACGCCAAATGAGCAGCTCGGCAAGCAGCAGAGAGATCTCCTGAGCAAGGACCAGTTCCGAATCTCACAGGAATCTTGACTGGGCAAACTGGACCCGGACCAGTCTGCTCTTTATCAGTCAGTTCCAGGGTTTCAAAGGATTTATGTGGAGAAAACAGAAGTTAGAAACCCAGAATGACTCAGCTGTTCCTTCTGACCTGAAGCTTGGGAGCTAGAAACCTGGCACTGCATGGCACAGATCTGGATCCTGGCAGGACCTTGGCCTCGCTTACACCCTGTCCCTTCTCTCTCTGCTTCCAGATTTCATTGTTTTTGTTGCATCGCTGGCTGTCATCGCTGCAGGCACACAGGGGAATATCTTTGCCACCTCAGCACTGCGTAGCATGCGCTTTTCTGCAGATCCCTGCGCATGGTGCGAATGGACCGCAGGGGAGGGACATGGAAGCTGCTGGGATCTGTGGTATATGCACACAGTAAGGTGAGTGAGGGCGCCCTGCAGGGAAGGAGGGAGTGTGTATGTGTATGAAGGGGTCTCTGCTCACACTAAGATGAATCAGAGGCTTAAGAATTTCACTAAAGGTGGCTTTTAAGAAGCGGGACAGTGTGTGTGCTAATGCCTAAATAATTTTGGAGGAATGAAAGATTTTCAGAGCTAGAAAAGAAGTGAAAGGTTGGAAAAAAACACAGCATGGGAACTAAAGCACCAGAACATGCCACGTGACTTGGAGCTAATGGGGATTGAAGCTCAGAAACATGTCACGTGGCTCAGATGTAATGGGGACTGAAACACTAGAACATGCCACATGGCTCAGATGTAATGATGATTGAAGCATCTCAACATGCCACGTGACTTGGAGCTAATGGGGATTGAAGCACAGGAGCATGTCACGTGGCTCAGAGGTAATGGGGACTGAAACACTAGAACATGCCACATGGCTCAGATGTAATGATGATTGAAGCCTCTCAACATGCCACGTGGCTTGGAGCTAATGGGGATTGAAGCTCAGGAACATGTCACGTGGCTCAGAGGTAATGGGGACTGAAACACTAGAACATGCCACATGGCTCAGATGTAATGATGATTGAAGCATCTCAACATGCCACGTGGCTTGGAGCTAATGGGGATTGAAGCTCAGGAACATGTCACGTGGCTCAGAGGTAATGGGGACTGAAACACTAGAACATGCCACATGGCTCAGATGTAATGATGATTGAAGCATCTCAACATGCCACGTGGCTTGGAGCTAATGGGGATTGAAGCTCAGGAACATGTCACGTGGCTCAGAGGTAATGGGGATTGAAACACTAGAACATGCCACATGGCTCAGATGTAATGATGATTGAAGCATCTCAACATGCCACGTGGCTTGGAGGTAATATCTGGGAAGGTTCAAAGGTAACACTGTTACATTTGGTTGTATTTCCTGGGATTCCCTTTTTAACTTCCAGGAACTGATCACTGCATGGTACATTGGTTTCCTGGTTCTCATTTTTGCCTCATTTCTGGTCTATCTGGCGGAGAAGGACGCGAACAAAGAGTTTGCAACCTACGCAGACTCACTTTGGTGGGGTACCGTAAGTCACTTTCCAGTTCCTTTATTTGATGTGTGAGGGAAATCCTGATCTTTCTCATCCTTGAGTGTAAGCAACATCGAGTGATGGGAAAGAGCAGCTCAACATCTCTTTCTTGTTGCTTAATGCAGGAGAATGTCTCAGTAGTGAGACAACTCACAGCCCTCTCATTCTCTCACTGCTGGTGTATGTGAATGTTCCAGTGATCAGATGAGGCAGCTCTTAGCCCTCTCTCTCTCTCACCGCTGGGTAATGTGAGTGTCCCAGTGATCAGATTGGGCAGTTTCTTAGCCTCTCACCGCCTGGGTGTATGTGAGGTCCCAGTGATCAGATGGGGCAGTTCTTAGCCCTCTCACCGCTGGTGTATGTGAGTGTCCCAGTGATCAGATGAGGCAGCTCATAGCCCTCTCACCGCTGCGTGTACATGAGTATCCCAGTGACCGGACAAGGCAGCTCACAGCCCTCTCACCGCTGCATGTACATGAGTATCCCAGTGACCGGACGAGGCAGCGCTCACAGCCCTCTCACCGCTGCGTGTACATGAGTATCCCAGTGACCGGACGACTGGAAGCTCACAGCCCTCTCACCGCTGCGTGTACATGAGTATCCCAGTGATTGGATGAGGCAGCTCACAGCATATTTTGCGTTGATTGACAGATCACTCTCACCACCATTGGTTATGGTGACAAGACTCCGAGGACATGCTGGGAAGGGTGCTGGCAGCTGGTTTTGCCTTGCTGGGATCTCATTTTTTGCTCTTCCTGCTGTAAGTATTCTGTTGATACTCCAGACACAGGGATCTTTCCTGAGTACTGGTTTATTGCAAGGGATTCAAACACTGCTCACCATGAAGTAGGCTTAGGGAACACAACCTCTTCCTATGGGAGCTGGGATGAATAGCAGTGAATCCCCATTGGGTACTTTTCCCAAGAAATAAAGATTGTCCTTTGTCAGAGACAGGCGGGTGGGCTCAGTGGACCATTGGACTAAGCCAGCAGGGCATTCTTATATTTTTATATTAAGAGCTATGAGGATTGGATGAAATTAAGGAAATGTAGCTGGTCCAAGAATGGGATACACACACAAGAGGCCACATATGCCAGCTCTGTGCAAAAGACAGAAACAGGCAGATAATGCATGCTCGTGAGAGAGAGAGAGTGTGGTGTGTGACAGAGAGGAGAGAAAAGAAATGTGTGTGAGCATCAGAGGAGAGGGAAGGGGACTGTGGGTGTATGACAGAGAGAGAGAGAAGGAGGGGACTCTGTAAGAGACAGAGAGGGCATTGTGTGTGTGAGAGAGACAGAGAAAGAGTGAACTGTGTGTGAGGTCGGGGGAGCGCTGCAGAGATGAACGCAGAGGTCTTACTGCTGTCTGAGATCCCTTCGCCAGACCCCCCTGGGGCTTGGAAGGACGCAGTGGAGAGTTTGTGGAGAGCAGCAGTGGCTCTTGCATGTCTTGTCTCTGCTTGGGGTTTGCAGACCTCGCAGCTTCTGTCCGAGCCCGAGTCTTGTGTCACAGGGATCCCTGTCCTTCTCTGTCTCTTTAGGGAATTCTGGGCTCTGGATTTGCCTTGAAGGTTCAGGAGCAGCATCGACAAAAGCACTTTGAGAAGAGACGCACTCCTGCTGCTAACCTGATCCAGGTGTGCTTAGGGTGGTGCTGGTGGGGGGGCTGCCTGCTGCTAACCTGATCCAGGTGTGCTTAGGGTGGTGCTGGTGGGGGGGCTGCCTGCTGCTAACCTGATCCAGGTGTGCTTAGGGTGGTGCTGGTGGGGGGGCTGCCTGCTGCTAACCTGATCCAGGTGTGTTTAGGGCGGTGCTGGTGGGGGGGGGAGGGGGCTGCCTGCTGCTAACTTGATCCAGGTGTGCTTAGGGTGGTGCTGGTGGGGGGGCTGCCTGCTGCTAACCTGATCCAGGTGTGCTTAGGGTGGTGCTGGTGGGGGGGCTGCCTGCTGCTAACCTGATCCAGGTGTGCTTAGGGTGGTGCTGGTGGGGGGGCTGCCTGCTGCTAACCTGATCCAGGTGTGCTTAGGGTGGTGCTGGTGGGGGGGCTGCCTGCTGCTAACCTGATCCAGGTGTGCTTAGGGCGGTGCTGGTGGGGGGGGGGGGGGGCCTGCCCTGCTGCTAACCTGATCCAGGTGTATTTAGGGCGGTGCTGGTGGGGGGGAGGGGGGGCTGCTTGCTGCTAACCTGATCCAGGTGTGCTTAGGGTGGTGCTGGTGGGGGGGCTGCCTGCTGCTAACCTGATCCAGGTGTGCTTAGGGTGGTGCTGGTGGGGGGCTGCCTGCTGCTAACCTGATCCAGGTGTGCTTAGGGCGGTGCTGGTGGGGGGGGGGGGGGGGGGCTGCCTGCTGCTAACCTGATCCAGGTGTATTTAGGGCGGTGCTGGTGGGGGGGGGGGGGGGCTGCTTGCTGCTAACCTGATCCAGGTGTGCTTAGGGTGGTGCTGGTGGGGGGGCTGCCTGCTGCTAACCTGCTCCAGGTGTGCTTAGGGCGGTGCTGGTGGGGGGGGGGGGGAGGGGGCTGCTTGTTGCTAACTGATCCAGGTGTGCTTAGGGTGGTGCTGGTGGGGGGGCTGCCTGCTGCTAACCGTGATCCAGGTGTGTTTAGGGTGGTGCTGGTGGGGGCTGCCTGCTGCTAACCTGATCCAGGTGTGCTATAGGGCGGTGCTGGTGGGGGGGGGGGAGGGGGCTGCCTGCTGCTAACCTGATCCAGGTGTGCTTAGGGGTGGTGCTGTGTGGGGGGGGGAGGGGGCTGCCTGCTGCTAACCTGATCCAGGTGTGCTGTAGGGCGATGCTGGTGGGGGGGAGGGGGCTGCCTGCTGCTACCTGATCCAGGTGTGCTTAGGGCGGTGCTGGTGGGGGGGAGGGGGCTGCCTGCTGCTAACCTGATCCAGGTGTGCTTAGGGCGTGCTGGTGGGGGGGGGCTGCCTGCTGCTAACCTGATCCAGGTGTATTTAGGGCGGTGCTGGTGGGGGGGAGGGGGCTGCCTGCTGCTAACCTGATCCAGGTGTGCTTAGGGCGGTGCTGGTGGGGGGGGGGGGAGGGGGCTGCCTGCTGCTAACCTGATCCAGGTGTGCTTAGGGCGGTGCTGGTGGGGGGGAGGGGGCTGCCTGCTGCTAACCTGATCCAGGTGTGCTTAGGGCAGTGCTGGTGGGGGGGGGGGGGCTGCCTGCTGCTAACCTGATCCAGGTGTGCTTAGGGCGGTGCTGGTGGGGGGGGGGGGAGGGGCTGCCTGCCGCTAACCTGATCCAGGTGTGCTTAGGGCGGTGCTGGTGGGGGGGAGGGGGCTGCCTGCTGCTAACCTGATCCAGGTGTGGCTTAGGGCGGTGCTGGTGGGGGGGAGGGGGGCTGCCTGCTGCTAACCTGATCCAGGTGTGCTTAGGGCGGTGCTGGTGGGGGGAGGGGGGCGGCCTGCTGATAACCTGATCCAGGTGTGCTTAGGGCGGGTGTTGCTGGGTGGGGGGGAGGGGCTGCCTGCTGCTAACCTGATCCAGGTGTGCTTAGGGCGGTGCTGGTGGGGGGAGGGGGCTGCCTGCTGCTAAACCTGATCCAGGTGTATTTAGGGCGGTGCTGGTGGGGGGGGAGGGGGCTGCCTGCTGCTAACCTGATCCAGGTGTGCTAGGCGGTGCTGGTGGGGGGAGGGGGCTGCCTTGCCTGCTAAACCTGATCCAAGGTGTGCTAGGGCGTGCGGGTTGGGGGGAGGGGGCTGCCTGCTGCTAACCTGATCCAGGTGTATTTAGTGACGGTGCTGGTGGGGGGGAGGGGGCTGCCTGCTGCTAACCTGATCCAGGTGTGCTTAGGGCGGTGCTGGTGGGGGGGGGGGGGGAGGGGGCTGCCTGCTGCTACCCTGATCCAGGTGTGTTTAGGGCGGTGCTGGTGGGGGGGAGGGGGCTGCCTGCTGCCTAACCTGATCCAGGTGTGCTTAGGGCGGTGCTGGTGGGGGGAGGGGGCTGCCTGCTGCTAACCTGATCCAGGTGTGCTTAGGGCGGTGCTTGTGGGGGGGGGGGGCTGCATGCTGCTACCCTGATCCAGGTGTGCTTAGGGCGGTGCTTGGTGGGGGGGAGGGGGGCTGCCTGCTGCTAACCTGATCAGGTGTGCTTAGGGCGGGTGCTGGTGGGGGGGGAGGGGGCTGCTGCTGCTAACCTGATCCAGGTGTGCTTAGGGCGGTGCTGGTGGGGGGGGAGGGGGGGCTGCCTGCTGCTACCTGATCCAGGTGTGCTCTAGGGCGGTTGCTGGTGGGGGGAGGGGGCTGCCTTGCTGCTAACCTGATCCAGGTGTGCTTAGGGCGGTGCTGTGGTGGGGGGAGGGGGGGCCTGCTTGCTGTTAACCTGATCCAGGTTGCTTAGGGCGGTGCTGGTGGGGGGGGGGGGGCTGCCTGCTGCTAACCTGATCCAGGTGTGCTTAGGCGGTGCTGTGGGGGGAGGGGGCTGCTGCTGCTAACCTGATCCAGGTGTGCTTAGGGCGGTGCTGGTGGGGAGGGGAGGGGGCTGCCTGCTGCTAACCTGATCCAGGTGTGCTTAGGGCGGTGCTGGTGGGGGGGGGGGGGGGCTGCCTGCTGCTAACCTGATCCAGGTGTGCTTAGGGCGGTGCTGGTGGGGGGGGGGGGAGGGGGGCTGCCTGCTGCTAACCTGATCCAGGTGTGCTTAGGGCCGGTGCTGGTGGGGGGGAGGAGGGGGGGAGGGGGGGGGCTGCCTGCTTGCTAAGCTGATGCAGGGGTTGGGGAGGGCCTTGCTTCTGACCTGATGCAGATGCACTTGGTGTGGGTCTGAGTACTTCTGAATATGATTAGTGAGGAGGGGGAGGATGGCTCTGGAAGCTGACATTAAAGAGCATCTTAGCTGGCATACGGCCTCGGTGCCCTGCCGGGGGGTGTGCAGGGTGGACTGGCTCTCACACTTGTCCCCTGCTGCCCGCTGAGCCCTTTTCTTCTGTACCCATGTTGTTAAATTGTAAAGAGGGAGCAGAGAGCGAGCGAGCGTCTGCCTCTCGTCCAGCAGTTGCAGGCTGGCTCTGAGACGAGAAGGATGGGGTAAGTGGGGGAGGTTGCTATGGAAGGTGTTTGCTTATTTTTCCAAACAGAAGTGGAGTACGCAGTGTTTTCCAGCGGCTGCAGCTATTGAGTGCGTTATAGATGTCCTGGCCTAGGACTTCCCGAGTTGTGGATGAGATGTAGACCCAGAGAAGAAGGGCGCATGCAAACATGCATGTGTGCCCCGGATCCCTCCCCAAACAAAGGTTTTCTCTCTGTCTAGAGGTGACAAAAGCCAGAACTGCTTTCTCACTATCTCCTGCTCCCAGCTCCCCTTCACCTCCTTCCTGCCTGACTGCCAGGTCACCTTTGCTCCCCATCTAGTGCAGAGATCCAGGGGCAGCCAGAGAAAGAGACGCCCGGATGCCCACACTGCAGATATGCAGGTGGATGTGGAAACAGGGTCAGTGCTGAATCAGGAGAGGGAGAGAGCTTCTGCCACCCCTCCACATCTGCTCCCCACACAACTTAGCAGCTCCATTCCTGCCTTTTCCCCAGGGAATTCTCTCTGATCCAGCTCAGCCCTGCCAAGCTGATCCAGTCTCGGTTTTCCTTCATTGTAGGAAAGGCAAGACCAAAATTGGATCAGCCTGACAGGGCTGACCTGTTTTTTTTCATTGAGAAAACCTAGGCTCCCTAAAGTTGGGAACTGCTAGAAGCAGGAGGTCTCCGAGTGCCCAGTTATAGGGGGTGCAATGTGATAGTCCCAGGATTGCAGAGATAAAAGCTGCAATTCCTATAACTAAAACTCCTGATTTTGTGCTGAATCCCCTAAACTCAGGAGCTGAGAATTCACTGGCAGGCTCTCTCCGTTACAGAGCAGCATGACGCTGGGACGCACAAGTACAGAGCTGTCCCTGTCTGGGATCCACCTGCTCCAGATGTGTCTCATGTCACTCTCTCTTCTCTTTGGACTAGGCTGCCTGGCGCTTGTACTCCACAGATGTAAGCCGGCCCTACCTGACGGCGACCTGGTATTACTATGACAGCATCCTCCCATCGTTCAGGTAGGCAGTGCACTGTGGGAGAAGGCTGTCAGCCTGGGGATTCAGGAGTGAAGGGCTACGTCCCTTGTGCTGAAGCAGGGTTTCAGATGGGGAAGCCTGGGTCTTGCTGACATAACCAGGCTGGGTGGTCCCAGCGATAATGGGAAAAGTCTGACTGTGTGGTGTTGACTAGGAGTCAGGGGCAGGATGGGAGCTTGCCGTTCTGTGGAAGGGACCCACAGAGCATGCCACAGCTTTAGCAGGGGGTCTGGGAATGCTGCTGATAAGGAAGGAGACCTGTACTATCTGCTCATACAGTGGCGATTGGATGCCGCAACACCAAAAACAAGGCAGGACAGTGACAGAAGTGAGAGAGCCATGGGTTACCCAGACCAAGGACAGAAGTGATGCCTTCTAACTCCTCTCCCAGTTCCCTATGTGCAGGCCACTAATACCCTGTCTGCAACCTTAGCCTCTCACCTCCATGGATCCTGGCAATCAAAGCTTGGGTCGAGGCGTCCTTGCATCATCAGGCTGGATCAGAAGCACACAGCATAGTTCTGGTCAGAATTCAAGTTTGCATGGAAGCTGGGCCTGCATCCCTTGTCTAGGACAGAGGCATTTTCCCATTGGGTCACAGGCATTAACAGCTCTTTTCTCACTGGTGTGCAGTGCTCAGTCAGGCCATGAGGGGGCACCGTTCCTGGCTCACAGTTAGCATCTTTCCTCCATGGTTGCTGCCAGCAGTTCAAGTTAATTCTTAGTGTTGCTTGGTTTTCTTTTGCCCTTCTTTGGATCATCATTTGCCAATATGCCTGGAAAGATCCAGAAATCTGGCCCTAATACTCCAAGCTTCCCAGTATCCACTGCAAAACAGCGTTTCCCAACCCACTGCCATCAGCAGTCAAACACAGGACTGCCGAGAACACTGCTACAAAATCAGGGTCTGCTGGTTTGTTATTCAATGCTGCAACAGTAATACAGCATATACTGCTGCCCATTAGCATACTGCTATCTCATTAGCATACTGCTGCCCATTAGCATACTGCTATCTCATTAGCTTATTGCCATTAGCTGCATACTGCTATCTCATTAGCTTACTGCCATGCTGCCCATTAGCATACTGCTATCTCATTAGCTTATTGCCATTAGCTGCATACTGCTATCTCATTAGCTTACTGCCATTAGCTGCATACTGCTGCTCATTAGCATACTGCCATTACCTGCATACTGCTATCCATTAGCATACTGCCATCTCATTAGCATACTGCAATTAGCTGCATACGGCTATCCCATTAGCATGCTGCCTTACTGCCATTAGCTGCATACTGCTAACTCATTAGCATACTGCAATTAGCTGCATACTGCTATCCCATTAGCTTATTGCCATTACCTGCATACTGCTATCTCATTAGCTTACTGCCATTAGCTGCATACTGCTATCCCATTAGCATACTGCCATTAACTGCATACTGCTATTCCATTAGCATACTGCCATTACCTGCATACTGCTATCTCATTAGCATACTGCAATTAGCTGCATACTGCTATCCCATTAGCATACTGCCTTACTGCAATTAGCTGCATACTGCTATTCCATTAGCATACTGTCATTACCTGCATACTGCTATCTCATTAGCATACTGCAATTAGCTGCATACTGCTATCCCATTAGCATACTACAATTAGCTGCATACTGCTATCCCATTAGCTTATTACCATTACCTGCATACTGCTGCCCATTAGCATACTGCCATTACCTGCATACTGCTATCCCATTAGCATACTGCCATTAGCTGCATACTGCCGCCCATTAGCATACTGCTATCCCATTAGCAGACTGCCATTACCTGCATACTGCTATCCATTAGCATACTGCAATTAGCTGCATACTGCTATCCCATTAGCAACCTGCTAACCCATTAGCATACTGCAATTAGCTGCATACTGCTCTCATTAGCATACTGCCATTAACTGCTTACTGCTATCCCATTAGCATACTGCTGCCCATTAGCATACTGCCATTAACTGTATACTGCTATCCCATTAGCATACTGCCATTAGTTCTGCCTGTTAGCATACTGCTATCCATTAGCATACCACTGCCCATTAGCATACTGCTATTCCAATAGCATACAGCTGTCCATTAGCATATTGCTATTTCATTAGCATACAGCTGCCTCTACTGCTATTTTATTGCCATACTGCTGTCCTTTAGCATACTAGTCCATTAGCATACATTAGAATATTGCTGCCCATTAGAATACTGCTGCCCATTAGCATAGTTCATTAGCATACCGCTGCCCATTGGCATACTGCTGCCCATTAGCATACCACTGCTCATTAGCATACTGCTATTCTATTAACATACTCGCAGCTTTTCACATTGATCCCCATCTGATGTGGGGCCCCAGCTCAGATCCAGTCTCCTGACTGCTGTCACTGGTTCCTCATTGATTATTTCTTTTCATCTTCCATCTGATTCTGGAGTTTACCTGCAGGAGGAGCTCATGGTCCAGAGCTGAGTGCAGGCAATGCTTTCCCACCCTGTCCAGGGCTCGCTGGACTCCTGGAAATGGAACAGCTTTGAAGTAGTTCTCGGTACAAGCCAGACGATGTGGGCCAGCACCTCCCTGGGGTGCCGAGGTCCAATGGATGAACCCCCAGTAGGGTAGGATAGAAGTTCAAACACCAGGAGAGTGCAGGGCCCAGAGCTGAAGCTCCCTCCCCTGACTCGTCTTTACGTTCTCCACTGTTGTTATTCAGTTATGTCTTCACTTTTTAAAGAGACAGTATTTCTGCCACAAACTCCGTCCTTCCTGCAAATTATCTTTTGAGATTCCATAAATTGAACTTAATGGTGGTCTGATTACCTCCAGAACGGGGCCAAACCTTCCCCCATACTTGCAGCTTCCTGTGTGTGTCCATTTCTGGATTTAGGGATTTATAACCTGTCTCGTGAGTGACAATGCAGCCAGCTGTAAACAGGCCCAACGCCATAAACAACATCCTAAACAATAAGACTATATAAACACATAAATAGCGCATGCATGAAATAAGCTAGCATGCTCAGCAATTCTTCTAAAGAGATGGGCTGGGCCTGTTTTCCTCTTTCTGGGTTTTGCTTACATAAGAACTGCCATCCTGGGTCAGACCGAGGGTCCATGCAGCCCAGCATCCCGTCTCCCACAGTGGCCATTCCAGATTACAAGTACCTGGCACGATATGGACTGCAGTCTTTTTGGAAATGATGTCCTCCAGGGTCCCCGTCCTGGAGGGAGGGTGCAGATTGCCTGACTTTGACCTCTGCTCCCATGGAGGAAGGGACGTCGTGCAGAATGAAATGCTGTCTTTTTAAATTGCCTTTTTCATTTGATGTTTTTCTTATTTCAGTTTTCTTTCGAGGTTTGATTTCTCCCTGTGTATTTGACCCCCTCCAGAGAGCTGCTCCTTTTGCTTGAGCCCATGCACCGCAGCCGCAATGGAGGGGTTAGGAGCTGTGAAGTGACAAAAGTGCCCTCTTTCACCTCCATCCAGAGAGCCAGCCAAGTCCCTTTCTGTGCAGGGGAAAGGTAGGGGGATCCCCACTCTGCCCGTGTCTGTCTGTCCTGCCTCAGTGCTGATGCTCTTCCCTCTTTTAACTCCTTGTTTGTCTGCCACCAAGGACATCTTTTTCCAACTGTCCTCCGTGTCTTGGGCCGAGGGGGCTGTGTATGGTCACCGTTTCTCCTCGTATCTCTTCTGTCCATCCTCAGCTCTCCTGTTCCTGTGTCAGAGGGAATGTGCTGCCGTCTCAGACGATTATTCTGCTTCTGCTTTTGATCTGAGGCCTGGGCATGGATGCTCTTTGGGATTTGAGACCTACACATGGGTTACTGATGTGCACTTTGTAGGGACAGGGGAGGAGCTCGGTAGACTCCTGTGAACTGTTCTCAGGACTGGGATGAATTTGACCGGAACTCGCTTTTGGAGAATCCCCATGGATTTGGGAGCATATCGAAGACATGGGATTGCTGGCGGGGTCACTGTAATCAGGGCAAACCCCCTTCCAGCTCAATGCTGGTATTGCAGGCTTTGGGAACGAATGTCAGTCAGCAGTGTGGGAGAGAATTACGATATTACAGCAGAATGCAGAAGGTGGTATAACCGAGAGAGCCTTATGTGAAACTGGGCCTTCGGGAAAGAGACTGAAATCTGTAACTTCCCTTTCACCCAAAGTGAGAAAGTGGTACAAAATGCCATCGATTCAGGAGCCCGGCCGTGGGCCATGTAGAGGGCTAGAAGCCAAGAAGTCAGCTTGGCAACACTGCTGGTGATGTGGGATTTCAGCCCTCCACCCCTCATTCACTGCTGCCGCCTCATCTCTCTCCCTCTTCTCTTCTCCTCCCCTCCCTTCCTCTTCTCCATCATTGCTCTCCATTTCCACCAGTCCGAAAGAGGAGGATGTACCGCCCCGGTGCTTCCAGCTCAGGTAACGTTGCATTTCACCCCTCATTACCCAGCGTGGGAGACAGGGTGTGGCCGGGGGCAGTCTCACAGCTGCCTCCTCGGGTACCTCCAGCCGGTTCTGTAACTACTCAGGGTTTGTAGCAGGAGCTGGTATTGAGGTTTTTAGCTTAGTTTGAATGCGACATTTTGAGAGCACTGGCTTGGTGAGTGCCCCCATTTTATACTGGTGTCTCGGAGGGAAGGGGATTCTGTGTCTCTCCTCCTAGGCCTGATTGTGCAGCGCTGCTGACCCACAGGGCTGGATTGCACTGGATTTAAAAATCTCTCGGGTCTCCTGGGACTGGGCAGATAGCGCACAGGCTGGCGACTGATAAATGGCGCAGCGTTAATCAGCAGAAGCACCAAAAACACTGGAAAAGAACTGCGAGAGGCCCAAAGGAAAGTCCAGATCTGAGCTGAAATGTTGGCAGCTTTACAAATTCAGAGATTTCGATAATTAGCCCGAGCCTCTCTGGGGAGAAATTCTTAGCTGTTCAGCTTTTTCTTTCTATTTTTGTTCTTTCGTTTGCAGGGTGCTTGCTGATTTAATTTTGTAACGAGTGGTGGCTTCCTGGGGAGCCACACTTTGGACATTTCCAAGCCTTGCTGGCTTTCAGGCCGATACAGTAAAGTGCGCTCCGGCAGAGCGCATGTTAGCCCGCGTTTGGCCGTGTGTTTTCCACGCGCTATTTTTACCCCTTATACAGTAAGGGGTAATAGTGCATCAAAAACGTGCAGCCAACCCCCCCCCCCCCAAAAAAAAACTAATAGTGCCCGCAACATGCAAATGCATGTTAATAGGCCTATTAACATGCAAATGCATGTTAATAGGCTTATTAGACATTCCCATGCGATCCAGAAAGTAAAATGTGCAGCCAAGCCACACATTTTACTTTCAGAAATTAACGCCTGCCAAAAGGTAGGCGTTAATTTCGGCCAGCACCGGGAAAGTGCACAGAAAAACATAAAAAACTGCTTTTCTGTGCACCCTCCGACTTAATATCATAGCGATATTAAGTTGGAGGCCCCAAAAGTAAAAAAAAATTAAAATAAAAAATGTAAAATCTGCCCATGACCCGTGGGTTGGAAGACAGATGCTCAAGTTAACCAGCGTCTGTTTTCCGGACCCGTGGCTGTCAGCGGGTTTGAGAACCAATGCCGGTAAAATTAAGCATCAGCTGTCAAACCCGCTGACAGCCGCCACTTCTGTCAAAAAAGAGGCGCTAGGGACGCGCTAGTGTCCCTAGTGCCTCTTTTTATCGTGGGCCCTAATTAGCATACCTGGGCTTCCTGAATCACGCGCCCAGGAGAGTGGCCTGTGTGCGCGTCGGGAGAGCAGGCGCTCGCCGGCTCTCCCTCTCGGTTTTCTGTATCGGCCCGTTAGATTTCCAACAATGCATAGCACAGCAGCCCAAGGAAGGAGATTGCTGTTTTCAATTTGCATCAAATAAATTCTCGTCTAGATAAGTTACAGTAAAACAAAAAAACATCATAACATCACATAAAGACACAAAATAAATATCAAACAATTTAATAAATTCCTTAGCATCTAAAACTAAAAGCATACTTCTAGTGCAACTTATCCTGCCCTTATCCACTACGCACCCTAGTCACATGTAAGAGCAACAGCTGAAACCTGCTGCAGTCCAAGCCCACTGGTGGGATGAGGAGCTTTGTCTGCATCGGAGGAGCTGCAGGATAGGTCCTGCCGGCATCACAAACAGTCATTGCCAAGTGTGAGTTAGGAGGACTCCGTGACAGAAATATGCTGCTTAATTACTGCCCGAATGTCGATGACCCCTTGGGTCATGCAGAGGCAGGGAAAGAAAGCCCCTGAGTTTACAGGCTCTGCTTTTCTCGGGCTTTGTGTGCCAGCATGGGAACCAGGGATCTCCTCGCACGCTCTTTCTCCGCTGAGTCAGGAAGGTTGCAGTTCTTCCAAGAAGTTAATGTTTCAGGGAGGACAATACGATCTCTGAACCTGTCAGCATTTGGAAACTTAGGCTGGGAGGGTCTGTAGGAGCATCTCTGGGTAACTGTTAGTTCTTATGGCAAAAGCTTGTGGAATAGGAAGCATTTCCAAGTGAAAGTCTGAGCACAGTGCACTGGGGAAGACGTGAGATTAATAGCGCATTATACCCCACATGGGGGGATCTCCATGCACGTGTGACTTAGTTCCATAAACCAGAGGAATCGTCCTCACACCCTGCGCACAGTTATGGTGTCCTTCTAATAGAAAGAGGGGTTTATTTCCTTTGAAAAATGTACTATGGGTTTTTAGGTCTCACAGTGGGACAGTCCACTTGTTATCTGGCTCTGTCCCAGTGAAAGAATCTGCAGACAGAGGAAGTGGCTTTTCTAGGGATTCTCGCTCCTGTCCACAAAGTGGACATAAGGGTCTAGACCCCTGAGTAGCTGAGATTCACAAATGAAACAACCTGGTCCTTGGATGAAATGTGTGCAAACCTGGAGCCGCCAAGGCCTATCAGGAATGTGCTTCAGGTAGCAGGTGGGCAGGATGGCAATGTACCAACTCAGGAAAATGGAAAGATGAGCCTGCGCCTGAGTGGTGAATGTGCAATGGGCTGCTGGCTCCCCAGGTAACAGGATATAGTCAGATAAGAGTGACTCAACAGAGCATTGGGGGTTTAGCTTGCAGAGCCTCAGTCTCCCACTAACCCTTTCTTTCTGTCTTACTCTTGGCTTCTAGCCAGATGTTTAGTAGTAAGCGGAATTTCTTTCGGATTCACGCCGGCTGGAGACCGAGGTATTAGTGAGCTGCTGGTGACATTTGTACGGCATGCCCTGGACTCTGCATGCCTGCTGGTGTTACCTGGAGATTTGCTTGCTCTCCTGTAGGAGGAGTCACTTCTCAGAGCAGCGTTGGCAGGAGCGCAAGGCCAACGCCACAGCCTTCTCCTGCTCTGAAAATGGACTCCCAAGACATGCGCTGTACAGACGGGCAGCCTGTTCTACCCTGGGGGTTATAAAAAGTACAGCGATGTCCAGCCAAGCAGGCTCCTGTTGGCTGAACACTCCAGGATTTCCTTGTTGCACTATTGATCACCATGAAGGCATCTGACAATCTTATTTTTATAAGAAGGTCTTGTGCATGTTAACAGCATTATAATAATTAAGCATTGATCTGGGAATGGCAAATACTTTTAAAAGTAAAATGCAATTTCATTGGAAAATTGCCCAGTGCTTGTGCCTCCATGATGGCTTCTATTAGTGGCATTTTCTGATCTGTTCATTGGAAGGGAGCTCATGAACCTGCTACTGAATGTGCCACTAATATATATATATCATAAAGCACCTAACGATGCCAGGGGGGAGAGAAGGGGGCACGTAGAGGAGACCTTGGGGGTGCTTTATAATATATTAGCAAGTGCACTGATGCCTCTCTCTTTTCATATTAGCGTGACTCCTGTTTTCAGGTTGGGCAAGTCAGAACTGCTTGCTTCTTCTTCCTGGCTCCCAGTGAAATCACTCTGATATAAAAATGTCTTCCTCAATACTCCGAGTCAGATGTGCATGAAAAGCCAGTGTCTTGCGAACTCGCGTGGGGCCACGCATTTGTGCCCAGGGCTGAACGCTGCCCACTTCTCATGGCCTCCCGCGAGCTATGTAAAAGGTGGAGTCTGGCGCCTGGGACGAGCTGTGCTGAGAAACCTTGACTCTGCTATGGGAATAGCTTCAAAGCTTCCCAGTGATTGCCCAGCGGCCTGGGGCTCCTCGTCTGGCAACATTACCACACTCTCCAGAGGACTGGAAACGTATTTGCCAGAGTTGGGGAGTTCTGTGGTATCTGTTGGAAGGCAGTGACTCCATGGCCACTACACCAGCATTATTCAGAAATCGGCTTGCAGCTCTTGGACAGGCAGGTTTATCATTATCCCAGGAGGTCACCGACCTTGGTCCATCCTACCATCATACAGTTAGGGCACCAGCAGTGGGAAGGATCAGGTGGCACTGGGAGCAGGGTACACATTTTCTCCTGGTAACTGTAGCTGACTTTTCAGACGAAGCTGCCAGCTAGGTTTTCAACCAAAACTGTGCCCGCATTTCATTGACTAGCTTTAATTCTACTATTTTTCAGCTCAGAGTCAATTGGGTAAATTAAGCAGATAATTAATCAGCGTTACCAGTTAAGTTCCATCTTACAACATGCAGATGGTAAAACCTTTTGAAGATTCATCCTATAGGGGGTCGATATAATAAGGGACAATAATAATAGTGCAAGGTTTTATTCCTGGTTTAGTGCATATTTTTCTGGCATTAGTTAACTCTGGTATGTAATAGGGGTTTTAACCCCTAAGAAATGCACATTATACTAGGAGTAAAAGGCAGTGCTAAAATTAGCATGAGGTCATGCAAATCCCATGCAAAGGAAGGCGTTAGCTATTCCCCAGCATTGCAGGGAGGTGCGTTTAAAGGCAGACAGCTTAAAGCACAGTTTCTTAACACTGGAAATGTAGCTCCTGGATCAGAGTAAGCGTAAACGTTACATTTCTGGTGGCCATGTGTGATAATGTCTGGCCACTTCTGCCAGACTGGGCACAGCAATAGAATAACTTTGGCACAGAAATGCGAGTTTACGTCACGTCAGACCCAGGAGTTTAACTTCCAGTGTGAGCTGTCGAGGCAGGCACCTGCAGCTGAACAGTACCCAGCGCTGTGCATCCTGCCTTTGGCGCATGGTTTAACTGTAGACGTCCACCCCAGGGAGCTCGCTGGAAGTGCTGACTCCAGAGGCCCTTATGGCAGAGAATGGCGAGTAAAATCAAACACAAACTCTCTGGGGGGCACCTGCAGCTGGACAGGGGGCCAAAGATGGATGCACAGCGCCAGCGTGAATACTCTTCAGCCCAAGGTGCCCACCCCAGAGAGCTTATGCTTTGTTCAGCTGTAGGTGAAAGCCCCATAGAGCTTACACTGGAAATGTAACTCCTTGTTTGGTCAAAGGTGGAGTAAACTCACATTTCTGCTGGCTAAAGAGATTCAATTGCTGTGCCCAGTGTGGTAGAAAGAACTGGTGACTACCACATGGGCAGGGCAATAGAATATCATGGCCCCCAGAAATGCGATCTCAGGCCAAGGAGTTAAGAAAACACAGGAGCAAGGAGGTAAGAGCTGGAAGCTGGAAGGAGTGGGACCAAAATGGCCTTGTGTGTGAGACGACACTGGGCTTCCTGACTTGTCTCCAATCTCGCATGCAAGGCCATTTGGATAAGGGTTTCCCAGTGCCGTCTCACACACAAGGCCAATCTTGTTTATCGCACTTTTCTCCATTAGTGCGCATTTTTCAGGTTAACTCCTATTTTAGTGCTTTTTTTTTTTTACTCCTGCTTGATTTGCCTCCGGTTAGATTGCTGCATCCCACAGGGACCCCTGGTTTTACATGCACGTTAAGTATAACTCACACTGCAATTCACTGCCGATTATAGTGCTGGGGTTATCTCATTTTCACTAAAATCCTTGCTCTCGCCTCTCACTGCTTGCATTGCTATGATTTTTGTGCAATGTGTGGTTAAAATACAGCGCTGCTTTCTTGCGCTGTAACCAGCTCGGCTCTCGTCCCTACTAAACTGCTTCTCCTTCTTGGTAAGTCCCCTTTTTGTCAAACACAGAAGCAGGGATGTTGCTCCCAGGGGCAGGGACCTCCTGGATGCTTTCTCTTTACCCCGTCCTCTTGGATTTTCTCGTTGTCTCTTTCTCTCTCGCTGTTCTTTTAACCCTTTGTGAAGTCTCTTCTCTTTCTCTCCCCCCAATCCCGCTCATGTGCCAATGCTTGACGTTTCTTCTGGATGTTCTGTGAATCTACGTGTTTACAAATCTTTACCTTTCCAAAGGCAATGATATTAAAACATCTACAGTATGAGTAACAAACTAAACCTAGCACACCGATAAAACAACAACGTATCTCTGAAGAATCGACACTCAGTTACTGCCGTAGTAACTACCGGCGGATAGAGATGAAAAGGGTCCACGCAGCCTGCCCAGAGCTGCTCCCTGCAAGCCGTATTTATTCAATTAATGCTAACAATCCTCCTCTCAGACACGGAGGACCCTGGGCCATGCCCACAGCCACTCCCATCTGATAAACATTTGTCAGTGAGGTCCTGTGTATCACCCAGGCTCAGAGTCATGGTAAATCATTGGAGTTTATGCTAAACTAATTCCCCATCTCACCTTCCCAGCAGCCGGGGAGAAAGGAGCATCTCACCCCCATGCTGGCACAGCATCACAGGTTGACAAAGCCGGTCTCTCTGACATTGCAGAGTCACCAGCACCAAGACCTCCTCCCAGGTTTCTGCGAGAGATTTTTAAGATTCTCCCTTGAGTTTCCCTCCCATGTACGTGGATTGCCTTCTTTGCTTCTGAATCCCAAGGCCTGTTGCACAGGGACTCCACCTCCCCCAGTAACAACATCTCTCCTATCTAATGAATGCACGCTCCGTCTCCCCCAATAATGGCGTCTCATCTATCCAATGCATTGACCCCCCCTGTCTCTCCCAGTAATGCCATCTCTTCTATCCAATGCAATGACCCCCCCTGTCTCTCCCAGTAATGCCATCTCTTCTATCCAATGCACAGACTCCCTATGTCTCCCCATAATGCCATCTCTTCTATCCAATGCACAGATTCCCTATGTCTCCCCATAATGCCATCTCTTCTATCCAATGCACAGATTCCCTATGTCTCCCCATAATGGCATCTCTTCTATCCAATGCACAGATTCCCTATGTCTCCCCATAATGCCATCTCTTCTATCCAGTGCACAGATTCCCTATGTCTCCCCATAATGCCATCTCTTCTATCCAGTGCACAGATTCCCTATGTCTCCCCATAATGCATTCTCTTCTATCCAATGCACAGACTCCCTATGTCTCCCCATAATGCCATCTCTTCTATCCAGTGCACAGATTCCCTATGTCTCCCCATAATGCCATCTCTTCTATCCAGTGCACAGACTCCCTATGTCTCCCCATAATGCCATCTCTTCTATCCAGTGCACAGATTCCCTATGTCTCCCCATAATGCCATCTCTTCTATCCAATGCACAGATTCCCTATGTCTCCCCATAATGCATTCTCTTCTATCCAGTGCACAGATTCCCTATGTCTCCCCATAATGCCATCTCTTCTATCCAGTGCACAGATTCCCTATGTCTCCCCATAATGCCATCTCTTCTATCCAGTGCACAGATTCCCTATGTCTCCCCATAATGGCATCTCTTCTATCCAATGCACAGACTCCCTATGTCTCCCCATAATGCCATCTCTTCTATCCAGTGCACAGATTCCCTATGTCTCCCCATAATGCCATCTCTTCTATCCAGTGCACAGATTCCCTATGTCTCCCAATAATGCCATCTCTTCTATCCAATGCACAGACTCCCTATGTCTCCCCATAATGCCATCTCTTCTATCCAGTGCACAGATTCCCTATGTCTCCCCATAATGCCATCTCTTCTATCCAATGCACAGATTCCCTATGTCTCCCCATAATGCCATCTCTTCTATCCAGTGCACAGATTCCCTATGTCTCCCCATAATGCCATCTCTTCTATCCAGTGCACAGATTCCCTATGTCTCCCCATAATGCCATCTCTTCTATCCAATGCACAGATTCCCTATGTCTCCCCATAATGGCATCTCTTCTATCCAATGCACAGATTCCCTATGTCTCCCCATAATGCCATCTCTTCTATCCAGTGCACAGATTCCCTATGTCTCCCCATAATGCCATCTCTTCTATCCAATGCACAGATTCCCTATGTCTCCCCATAATGGCATCTCTTCTATCCAATGCACAGATTCCCTATGTCTCCCCATAATGCCATCTCTTCTATCCAGTGCACAGATTCCCTATGTCTCCCCAGTAATGCCATCTCTTCTATCCAGTGCACAGACTCCCTATGTCTCCCCATAATGCCATCTCTTCTATCCAATGCACAGATTCCCTATGTCTCCCCATAATGCCATCTCTTCTATCCAATGCACAGATTCCCTATGTCTCCCCATAATGGCATCTCTTCTATCAGTACACAGACTCCCTATGTCTCCCCATAATGCCATCTCTTCTATCCAATGCACAGATTCCCTATGTCTCCCCATAATGCCATCTCTTCTATCCAGTGCACAGACCCCCTTTCTCCCCCAGTAATGGCATCTCTCCTATCTGATGCACAGACTCTCTGTCTCCCCCAGTAATGGCATCTCTCCTATCTGATGCACAGACGCTCCACCTCCCCCAGTAATGGTATCTCTCCTATCTGATGCACAGACTCCCTGTCTCCCCCAGTAATGGTATCTCTCCTATCTGATGCACAGACCCCCTGTCTCTCCCAGTAATGGTATCTCTCCTATCTGATGCACAGACCCCCTGTCTCTCCCAGTAATGGTATCTCTCCTATCTGATGCACAGACCCCCCTGTCTCCCCCAGTAATGGTATCTCTCTTTCTGATGCACAGACGCTCCACCTCCCCCAGTAATGTTATCTCTCCTATTTGCTGTACAGGCGCAGCTTGTCCCCCAGTAATGGCATCTCTCCTATCTGATGCACAGATGCTCCACCTCCCCCAGTAACGTTATCGCTCCTATTTGCTGTACAGGCACAGCTTGTCCCCCAGTAATGGCATCTCTCCTATCTGATGCACAGACGCTCCACCTCCCCCAGTAATGTTATTTCTCCTATTTGCTGTACAGGCACAGCTTGTCCCCCAGTAATGGCATCTCTCCTATCTGATGCACAGACTCCCTGTCTCCCCCAGTAATGGTATCTCTCCTATCTGATGCACAGACCCCCTGTCTCCCCCAGTAATGGTATCTCTCCTATCTGATGCACAGACCCCCTGTCTCTCCCAGTAATGGTATCTCTCCTATCTGATGCACAGACCCCCTGTCTCCCCCAGTAATGGTATCTCTCCTATCTGATGCACAGATGCTCCACCTCCCCCAGTAACGTTATCGCTCCTATTTGCTGTACAGGCGCAGCTTGTCCCCCAGTAATGGCATCTCTCCTATCTGATGCACAGACCCCCTGTCTCTCCCAGTAATGGTATCTCTCCTATCTGATGCACAGACCCCCTGTCTCCCCCAGTAATGGTATCTCTCCTATCTGATGCACAGACCCCCTGTCTCTCCCAGTAATGGTATCTCTCCTATCTGATGCACAGATGCTCCACCTCCCCCAGTAACGTTATCGCTCCTATTTGCTGTACAGGCGCAGCTTGTCCCCCAGTAATGGCATCTCTCCTATCTGATGCACAGACTTCCTGTCTCCCCCAGTAATGGTATCTCTCTGATCTGATGCACAGACTCCCAGTCTCCCCCAGTAATGGTATCTCTCCTATCTGATGCACAGACCCCCTGTCTCCCCCAGTAATGGTATCTCTCCTATCTGATGCACAGACCCCCTGTCTCCCCCATTAATGGCATCTCTCCTATCTGATGCACAGACCCCCTGTCTCCCCCAGTAATGGTATCTCTCCTATCTGATGTACAGACGCTCCACCTCCCCCAGTAATGGTATCTCTCCTATCTGATGCACAGACCCCCTGTCTCCCCCATTAATGGCATCTCTCCTATCTGATGCACAGACGCTCCACCTCCCCCAGTATCGTTATCTCTCCTATTTGCTGTACAGGCGCACCTTGTCCCCCAGTAACAGTGTCTCTGCTGCTGATGCACAAATGCCCAGACTCCTTTTTTTTGATAGGAACTCTCCTGCTTAATGTATAGACACCCAATCAGTTTCCTGCAGTGACCGTGCCTTCTCTGCTTTTCCTCCTCACAGCAATAAGATGGGGCTGAAGGATCGTATTCGTATGAACAGCTCCCAGAAGCAGAGGAGTCGTGGCAAGCAGTATCTGACACCCCCCACACGTGCCTCCCCCAGCGCTCCAGAGACCATGAATGAGCTCAGCAGCCCCACCAAGGTGCAGAAGAGCTGGAGCTTCAATGATAGGACCAGGTTCCGGGCTTCACTGAGGCTGAAAACCAGGCCACCCGTGGATGGCAAGTCATGCTGCATCTTGTGTGTGCACACATGGAAAGAGACTTACATAGCTGCGTACACATCGCACAGTACACATGCGTACATCGCATCTATTACATGCGCTGTCTGGGCTGCTGCATTTCCTGCAACTCTTTTTGATTTGCTTAGTTGAAGGTCAAGGTGAGGAGAGCAATGACGAGAAGGGATTTTCCAGCAACCTGACCGTGGAGGACATTATGCCGGCAGTGAAGACCCTCATCAGAGCCATCAGGTGGGTGCCACAGCATGGGTCATGTCATGGCTGAGATGTGGCTTGGGTGGGAGTGGGTTAGGATGCAGTGCTGTGGGGTAGAGGGTCCTTGAAAGTGCCCAAGTGCTGAGCTTTCTATTCACCTTTCTGGGGAGGGCAGGAGGATGGCTGTGACTCTCAAATCCATATGTGCTGACCTTTTGTGTATAACTAAGTTCAGAAAAGGTTTGGAAGGGTTTCTGGAGGACAGGTCCAGTCAAATAGAGCTTGGTTTCTCCACCTCTTACTTCCAAGTGATTTGGTGTGGCCACTGTGGGAGACAGGATGCTGAGCTCAATGGACCACGGGGTGTTCTGGGGTGAGGCTTATGTCTAGCCAGATGAGCATTTCCTGACTGCCAAAAGTTACCCAAATAAATTCCCACTTCCCCTGCTGCTCAGAGTTTGCTTGCTATGTTACACCTGTATAGGAGCACCAGGATTCGCATGGCCAAGTAGAAAATAAACATTTATTTATGTATTTAAGGTTTTTATATACTGGCATTCATGATAAAATCACATCATGCTGGTTTACATTAAAACAGTGGTGCATAGAAAGAAAAAACAAACTGGAACTGTAGTGCGGAAGAAAGCAGTTACAAAAAACAGGGAAGCTTAAACTGGGAGAGGAAGGAAAAAGAAAAGGTTAATAGTATTTTAAATATTTACAAGGAACAGTTAAATGAGCTGGTTGTGTTATAGAACTTGAAGCTGAAGGACATTAGCTGGAGTCCGGGAAAGCTCGTTTGAAGAGCCAAGTCTTAAGTCTCTTCCTGAAGGATGGGAGGCAGGATTCCTGTCTTAGGTCTGGGGGGATGGAATTCCATAAAGGGGGACCGGCGGTAGAGCGGGCCCGATCTCTCAAGGTAATACTGTATGTCTATATTTCATTTCACAATCTCCCTTTAGAAATGTCTTAAGGGAAAAGCATCACTAGAAAGGGATGGGTGCTGGGCCCTGGCGTGCTGAGAGAGGGGGGAGACTGCAGGCACGGCAGAATCCTTTCATCTTCCTGGTTAGGTCAGGGTCCAAACAGCCTTGTATTCCTGGGGAGGGGGCATTCATTCTTTTACAGAGTCTGAATCTTGGACAAAAGGCCGAGAAGAGGCCATCAGACCTTAGTCTGAGCAGTCAGGAAGGGCTGGTGGTGCTTAAACAATTTCCTGCTGCCTAATTAAGATGGCCTGATAGCTCCATGCCCCAAGGGACAGGCTGAGCCAGGCCTGATTTTCCAAGTTACCGGAATTTACTGCCTATAAGTGGGTTGCGAATAAGGAATAAAAAGAATTCCTTAGGTGTCTGTATGCGAATGCCTGGAGTCTAAAAATGATGATGGGATAGTCAGCATGGAAGGCGCTAGTGACATTGCAGGCACCTCTGAGACCTGCTGGAAAAAGGACAGCCAGAGGTTCACGGTGATACCAAGTACAAAATATACCGAAATGACAAGCAGACCGACTTGGGGAGGGCACAGAGCCACGTAGGATAAAAGTTCTGCAGGAGACCGGACCTATACTCCCAAAAACTGGTCAAGAAAGATATTGGGGGTCCAATAAAGAGGAGTCATGGAAAATCTCAGACTTCAGGCCACTGTCCGGGACAGCCTGAGGGGCCACGTCGTGCCAACACGGAGGGCCTTCCCTGGTTCTGAAGAAGGGGATATGATAGAGGTTTAGAAATCATGGGTTATAGGGGACAGATTAATAAGGAATGATTATTTATCCTTTCAAATAGTGCTAGGGCTAGGGGACATATCATGAAACTAATAGGTAGCAGATTTAAAACAAA
Source organism: Rhinatrema bivittatum (assembly GCF_901001135.1). Classification (NCBI taxonomy): domain Eukaryota; kingdom Metazoa; phylum Chordata; class Amphibia; order Gymnophiona; family Rhinatrematidae; genus Rhinatrema; species Rhinatrema bivittatum. The sequence continues at coordinate 99,075,005 of NC_042625.1, forward strand.
TGTAAGAGGTTTTCAGTCAGTGCACAATTAAGCTGTGGAATTTGTTTCTGGAGAATGTGGTCAAGATCAGTAGCATGGTGGAGCTGAAAGGTTGATAGCACAGAAAGGAAGCGGAGTAAACAGCACACACATATAGGGAAAATCACAGCATTTAGTGTGCAAATATAAAATAATTGCTTGGTTGTTATATTGTTATTGTCCAGTACATTGTATGCCGCACATTTTTTGCAGGGAGCTTAAAGGTTTACATAATTATCCAGAAATAATGATTAGCCATATAAACTTGGGGTTCGCCACCTCATACTTCTGGAAATGGGTCTTCCCATTAAGATCTGCCAGGTATTTCCAAATAACCTGGACTGGCCACAGTCAGAAATAGGATGCTGGGCTTAGTAGACCATTGGTCTGACCCAGCATGACTCCTCTTTAATGTAGCTCATGCACAACCTGTCCCTTATAGCCCAGGATCCTTAGTTGTGTTGATAACAGAGAACTCTGTCACATAGCTGATGACATCACACTTTGCTCTCCATACTCTTTAAAGGCGTGGTGAGGTCATCTGTGTGGGACATTGTCTTTCAGGAAGATGGTGATGTGATGGTGGGAGCTAGCATATGATAATTCTGATTAAATCTCCCTTGGAAGAGTGTGAGGGTGGTCCAGCGGGTCAGCACCAGCCGGTCCAATTAAGTGGGCCTGCTTTTTGCAGTGCACTGAACGAGCAGCAGCAGGCTCATGCCCTGGAGGTGATTGCTGAAATGCTTTCAGCAGACGCAGGGCATCTCCAGTGGGTGGGGATTGCAGTGAGTGTCCCTGCTGCAATCCCACCCACTGAATCATCTCCTCCCTTAGCTGTCAGTAGTCCCAAGAGCACAAATAAGTGTCTCCAGCTTCTGAGCTCTGTGCTGTTGTGCGGCTTTGTCTTCTGAATGGCAGGATTCTGAGGTTCTTGGTAGCAAAGAGAAAATTTAAGGAGACTCTGCGACCCTATGATGTGAAGGATGTGATTGAGCAGTACTCGGCTGGACACCTGGACATGCTGAGCAGAATCAAGAGTCTCCAGTGCCGGTGAGTACAGGGAGCGTGTGCTGATATGAAGTCTAGACAGATACAGTGAGAAATGTAGAGGAGGATTCCCAAGCATTCTTCTGACTTTTGCCATTGCTTTGTCTACCTCTTTGGCCTCATGATCACCCCTAAACTATAAGTTTCCCTTATGTTTTTGCAATCCACATGCATGATCCAGAATTTTCTAGCATTAGATCGTAGCTTCCAGATTCCTCAGGCTTCACTAGGTCCCATCTCATGCTTTCCACACCTTGCAGTTGTCTATCTTGTTGCAGTTTTTGGTATCATCTGCAAACAGGCAAACCTTTCCCAATAGCCCTGCCACAATATTTCTTATGACAATGTTTAATGTCCCTGCAGCTCACCACTTATAACCCACCTTTCCTCATAAGAAATTGCCATGTTGGGTCAGACCAAGGTCCATCGAGCCCAGCATCCTGTCTCCACCAGTGGCAGTCCAGGTCACAAGTACCCAGCAGATCCCAGATTCCTGTTACTCATTCCCAGGGATAGAAACAGCTTAAGTGATGGACGTCTCCTGCAGGTTCTTGTCCAAACCCCGCTGTGCTGGTCACCTTGATCACATCCCCTGGCAACAGATCCCACAGCCTGACTGTGCGCGGAGTGAAAAGCACTTTCTACCGTCTGTTCTGAATCTGCTGGCTGTGAGTTTCACGGAGGTCTCCTTGTTTTAGTATTATTTGAAAGGGTATATAACCATCCTTTATTTACCATTGCACCCCACTCATGATTTTATAAACTTCTACCCTGTCCCCTCTCAGTCATCTCTGTTCCAAGCTGAAGAGCCCCCTGTGTAGCCTCTTATCACAGAGGAGATGATCCATCCCTTTTTATCATTTGTCTCCCTCCTCTGCACCTTTTCTAGTTCCGCTATTACTTTCTTGAGATGGGGCAACCAGAACTGCATCGTGTACTCAAGGTGTGGTAGCACCATGGGCGATATCATATTTTCCATTTTATTCTGCATTCCTTTTTGGATCATTTCTAACGCTCTATTTGCTTGTTTAGCTGCCACTGCACACTGAGCTAAGGATTTGAATTGTCCTCAAGGTCTCCAAGATCCTTTGCCTGAGTGGTAACTCATTAAAGAAACTATCATTGTGTACCTGCAACATAGAAATATAAAAACGTCATGGCAGAAAAAGACCATATGGCCAGTCCAGACTGCCCATCACACCAATTATTCAGCTTTACAATCTCTAGCACTCCCTCAGACATCCCCTGTATTTATCCCTTGCTTTCTTGAATTCAGATATTGGTTTTGTCTCCACCACTCTACTAGGAGGCATTTCCTTAGATTATGGAGTCTACCCCCTTTCCTGCTCAGCCTTCGTTCTGTTGGAAGAGGCTCGCCTCTTGTGCGTAGAAATCTTGGAGGTCTCTATCCCACCTTTCCTCTAGGCCAGGGCGTGCATGTTCAGATCTTTACGTCTATCTCCTTATACTTAGAACAAAGACCACTGCCCTCGGGACTGACGCCAAGCAGTTGATGTCCTTGTGAAGGTGCAGCCTCCAGGATTGGGAGCAGTTCTGGTGTTAGGTTTCTTTTCCATCCACATTAGATTTCCATGCAGTTCCTCACAGTGCACTTGTGTTTTGCTAACTTTGAATAATTTTTTCATCTGTGAATCTGAACACCTCATTTGTTTCATTCTTTTCCAAATCATTTTATGGATGTGTTAAACAGCACAGGCTCTCAGTACTTAGCCCTCTAGTACTCCCATGACATTTTTCCATTTAGAAAACTGACCATGCAGTCCTACTCTCTGTTTCCAGCCTTTTAACCAATCCACAATAGGACACCGCCTCCTATGCTATAACTTTCAAAAAAACCTAATAGATTTGAAAGGCAAAGCTTCCCTTAGCTAAATACCATGCTGCCTCTTCCCCATGAAGTCCTGTCTTTCTATGGGGGCCAGTGATTTTGTTTCTAAGAATGGCTTCCACCATTTTACTGATATCTGGCTCCCCGCTCTGTAGTTTCCTGGAACACCCACGGCTGTTTTAAATGATAAGATCCAGATTACTGGTATTAGGTTTGAAGGTGGAGTTCTGTTTGGACTCTGGAGTGATGCCATCTGGTACTGAAGATTTGTTACTCTTTGGTTTGTCAGTTTGATCTGTTATATCCTCCATTATCACAGTAATTTGTTTCAGTTTTTCAGAATCATCAGCATCAAAGAAAGCTTGCAGTGTAAAGATGGAGGCAAAGAATTCATTCAGATTTTCTGCCACTTCCTTCACCTCCCTTGGTCATCCAGCAGCCCAACTTATTCTCTCACAGGCTTTTGCTTTTAATAAATATTTTTTAGATATCGTGCCACTCCTCCTCTCTTCCTTCCTGAATATAACTCTATCCCGGTCCTGGATTTCTGTGTCCCAGGTCTCTGTGACAGCTTCTTCCATGACTGCCAGTGCCTCTAGACCTGGGGCTTTATTTCCTATACTATGAGGGCATTAGTATATGGCCAGCTGTTCCCTTTTTCCCCATTTCTATACAAGTGTTTATTTACCTGAGGGATTTTGTTTCGCCCATCCAGAACGATCTCAGTTTAAAGCCCTTCTCAGTAAGTTTGTCATTCTGTTCTGGATCTGTGAATTCCAGAAAGAGGCTCACGTTGCTATAACACAGATATTAAGAAGGGAATTGGTAGTAAGTTTGAGGGATTAGGATCATTTCCAGCATACTCTGGCTTACAAGTGATGTTCAGTCCTATTGAGGTGCACACGCAAAACAAATCCGTTTGCAGACACAGCCTTCGACAGAAACGTGTACCCACATACTGAGCACCTGCAGCAAGAGCTTACTGCCAGAGAAAAACACCCCACATGTATATACACACAAAATCTACTATCACAACAAAGGAGAAATACACTACGGATGTGCATTCAATACATTTCTTTCGGTGGGTACACATCTACCATGGGAAATGGACAGTAAGCATGTATTTTAATAATGAGATACACGCATACTATCCATTTTCCTGTGTGTACTAGAAAGTCAGCAAGCTACGTGTGTAACACTGAAGTGGCTGAAATGAATGCACATCCCTAAAATAGCAACCCACATAACCACTGCTATTAATTGCATCAGTAGCATGGGATCTTCTTAGTGTTTGGGTACTTGCCAGGTTCTTATGGCCTGGATTGGCCCCTGTTGGAAACAGGATGCTGGGCTTGATGGACCCTTGGTCTGACCCACTGTGGCATCTTCTTCTGTTCTTATTGGGAATCTGTGAGCACACCAAGAGGAAAATGCAGCCCCAGACACTGAGCTGGTGCTCCTGCCGTGGAGGATTGATCCTGACTTGTCTTTTCCAGCGTGGATCAGATCATCGGCAGGGGCCCTATTCCCATTGAGAAGAAGTCGCGGGAGAAGGGGGAGAAGGGGTTCCCTCCTCCCACAGACCTGGAGCCTGCAGATGAGCTGAGTATGATGGGTCGAGTGGTGAAGGTGGAGAAACAGGTAAGAATAGTGTGAGAGTCCTGGGTGGGATGATGGCCGGGTGTCGGGGGGCATGTTCATGGGATGGCATTGTTTTTCCAAAGTCCTCCTGCTCTTCATATTCTTAGGGGAATCTGCCTGCATCAACAGCCCATGAGATGCTAAACACTGCTCTGTTACATTGAGCTTATGGAGGGCAACTTTTGTAGCTTTTTATTCCATTATAAATGTGAGCGCAGGCCGGATCTTTCAGGCGTGGGGGGAGCTCCTGTAACCTGGAAGAAAATCTGTATGTGCCCGTTCTTTCCAGATCTCTCTTAGTAAGCAGTTTCTGCACAGATCCCAAAGGCTTTGCAGCTGAAGCACAGCACAAGAGTGGAAAATTCCTGCGCTTGAAAAGCAATCGAATTAATTTCCTTCTGCCAGAGCCCGGACTGCTGATCAGGCTCCCAATGGTGGAGTGGGTGACTGTACCACTTGATAAAATCACCAAAACAGAGACTTTTCGGGGTTAGGTCTATGAAAATCTTTTGTAGTAGCTGCATACATTTTTCTTTTTGAAAGAAATGGCATGGGGGCCCGCCCGGGTACTGAGCCTTTTTCCCGTAGACACAGAGAGGGTGAATTTCAGACATAGGATAAAATCTCTGGCTGCTTTTCACCCGCAAATTTCAGCCCGAGTTTTGAAAGTTTGGGTGAGGAAACAATGGGAGCAGCTGTGACTTTCCAACAAGAGAAAAGGGCGTGTGCAAAGCATGGCCCCGCCCTCGAACACCTCAATGCAATCACTTTATATTCAGAAGCCCCCCTCCCACCCTGAGGGCGTGTGCAAAGCATGGCCCCGCCCTCGAACACCTCAATGCAATCACTTTATATTCAGAAGCCCCCCTCCCACCCTGAGGGCGTGTGCAAAGCATGGCCCCGCCCTCAAACACCTCAATGCAATCACTTTATATTCAGAAGCCCCCCTCCCACCCTGAGAAGTTTTAAAAGGCCGGTTCTGTGCTTGCAAACCTATCTGAAAATTACCCCTATAATGGAAAAAAGCCTTTAGTACATCCGACCCATAAAAAGCTGCAGCTGTGGAGGGCAAACACCTTCCTCTTCCACTTAACAAGAAGCGACCCTGATCTCACGGAGGCTTGGGAGCTACCACGTGCTGGTCACAGCGGGTGGGTCAGGGTGCAGTGCGTGGGCACAGGGTTCACAGACAAGGTCCTCACATGGCTTCTCTTTTCTTCCTCTAGGTACAGTCCATAGAGCAGAAGCTGGACTTGTTGTTGGGCTTCTACTCCCAGTGCCTGAGGAAGAGGTCACTCAGCTCTTTCACTCTGGCCACCCTGCAGATGCCTCTCATTGACCAGGACATTACTTCTGACTATCACAGTCCTATTGACCAGGTTGACATCTCCATGTCTGCCCAGACCTTAAATATCTCACGATCGGCCAGTGCCAATATGGACTGAGCCCTCCAATACCACTGACCATTCAAACTCTTTGAGTGACTCAAAGTCAAAAGTACTCTGAGGATTGCAGTCAGCAAGCAGCATCTTCAGAGGACTTTCCTGCTCTGTGCTTGGAGCCTTTTTCCTTCATGCAAACCTCAGTCATGGGCCAGCTGTTTCTGTCTTGGCTACGTTAGCCGTCAGTCATGGACTAAAGACAGCAGCCCAGCTCCTCACCAGGCTCTGTACACCCAGGACAGAAGGAAGGCTCTTGGGTCTCTGGGCATGCTGGGGTTATAGCACTTGCGAGAGGAGGAGGAAGGACTTGGAGAAGAGCTGCTTTCTGTATCACCCTTAAGACAAGCAGAGAGCAAGGCTGAGGACAGTGAGATCCAGCACTGGAACGCACACCCAGGAATGCTCCTGTCCCACCATCTCCACAGCATCAGAAAGTGCCTGCTACAGGTGTCAAGAAATTCTGCACACCTAACATCTCCTCGACGTCATGCAGAGCGGGGAATTCTTCTGCATGGACAAGGACCAGGAAAACGTTTCAGAGAAGCACGAAGTATCTTCTGCTCTTCATCTGTCTGTCTTCTGTCTGTCCTACTGCAGACGTCAGTCTGTCCTGGAGTGATGTTTGTTTTGGAAGGAATCCTAGAGCCTGCAGTGGGTACAGTCTCACAGGGCCGGTGAGCCAGAGCACTAGTTATCTACGCCAGCCTCATACCAGAGCTATGCAAAGTCCTGAAATTCACCCCGTGTGCGGATCTAGGGGCATCACCAATTGGGTGGCCATTTTTCACAAGTTGGGGAGACACTGACAAAGAAGATGAGACAGCCCTGCTGAAATGGCCGTTTTGCAGGACAGACTGAAATACGTTGATTTGTTTTGTTCCTATGTGACCTCTTTCTCCCTATTTCAGACACTTGGCTGCTATAGCATCTGCTTGTTGTGTGTGGGGGTTATGCATCTTCCATGTTGTAGACCTCAGAAAGGGAGATCTTCCTGTGTAGCATCCTATACCTTGACTGTTATAAAACCAGAAGCACAAGTGAGGTCAGTTTCTTCTTATATTTTGGTGCCTATGATAAAAACCCTTGGATGCATCCAGGCTCCTTTTGAATGAGTAATGTTGTCTCTAAAAGGCACAGAATATGCAAACATGTTAGTTAATTTCTTATCAGGATTATAATTGTGTGGGGTTTTGTACATTGCAGGGCTGCTTAACCTTGTGTGAAAAAGCCTGATTCTGGTGGGGCTGGCACAGATTGGCTTCCGTCATCCATCACTGTTTCCAATCCAGCTCTGGAAAGTTCCACTGGGAGACATTTTTGTTGATGGGAAGTGAAATTGCACTCGCAGCCTCTCACTGCTCACGATGCCTTTCCACAGCTGGAATTCATTGGTCCACAGGATCTTACTGCGTCACTCACTCTCCCTTATCTTTGTCTGCAGGCCCCACACTGGACAAATCCCCTCATCCCCACCCTAAGCAGCCTCCGATCCCCTTCTGGTATCCCACAGACTGTGACTCAGCCAGCCCTGGCACATGGCTATTTCTCCTGCCAAACTGCTTAGCTGTTGAAAAGCCCTTTACATTCATTCACCATCTACAGAGGAGACAGACCCAGCTTTCTTGTAACTTAGCAACGTCCATAGTGTGTTTTGCATCTGTGTCCCCAGTACAAGCTGATGCTTCCCATGCAGGCAATAGGGGACACAGGGAGATGCTAAAACCCAGGCATGACAGTAAAAGGGGGGTGGGGCCTGTGTGGGGTCTTGTCAATGCTGGGTCATTTGTTTTACCACTGTCTCTCAGTAGAGCAGGCTGGACTACATGTACCAGAATGCATTGTGAGAGAGGCTAGACCTAAATACACAGAGCTGTCTGCTGGTGTGGCTCTGGGAGGCCAGCTCTGCTACAGTACCTGCAATCCAGGTGTTTCGGGAGCCTCATCCCTTACTGTCTGCATTTCCTGGACAGCTGGGTCAATAGCAGTGCAGGGCCCTTAAAATAAACTGAAAAGAAATTCAACACCCAGTGCCCTTTGACCCCAAACTCTGACCCTCTCCATTCATCCCCAGCGCAGAGTCTGAAAATGCTCTGACCAACTACAGCCCTCTGCTCACCTCCATGTGTTTTGTTCCCTTCCACAGATCCTGACAGAAAACGTTTATAACACCAGCACTGGGTGAACAGATCTGTGGATGTTCTTGCATTCAGTTGCCCCACCCAGGCTAGTGGGCTGTGCTATCTTCCAATGGGTATGAGGTGGTCCCTATCCTGGCAGCGTGTGATGCTCTTACACTGGGGTGTGTGGTGTTCCCCATCCTGGCAGCGTGTGATGCTCTTACACTGGGGTGTGAGGTGGTCCCTGTCCTGGCAGCGTGTGATGCTCTTACACTGGGGTGTGAGGTGGTCCCTATCCTGGCAGCGTGTGATGCTCTTACACTGGGGTGTGAGGTGGTCCCTGTCCTGGCAGCGTGTGATGCTCTTACACTGGGGTGTGAGGTGGTCCCTGTCCTGGCAGCGTGTGATGCTCTTACACTGGGGTATGAGGTGGTCCCTATCCTGGCAGCATGTGATGCTCTTACACTGGGGTGTGAGGTGGTCCCTGTCCTGGCAGCGTGTGATGCTCTTACACTGGGGTGTGAGGTGCTCCCCTTCCTGGCAGCGTGTGATGCTCTTACACTGGGGTGTGTGGTGTTCCCCATCCTGGCAGCGTGTGATGCTCTTACACTGGGGTGTGTGGTGTTCCCTATCCTGGCAGCGTGTGATGCTCTTACACTGGGGTGTGAGGTGGTCCCTGTCCTGGCAGCATGTGATGCTCTTACACTGGGGAGTGAGGTGGTCCCTATCCTGGCAGCGTGCGATGCTCTTACACTGGGGTGTGTGGTGCTCCCCTTCCTGGCAGCGTGTGATGCTCTTACACTGGGGTGTGTGGTGTTCCCCATCCTGGCAGCGTGTAATGCTCTTACACTGGGGTGTGTGGTGTTCCCTATCCTGGCAGCGTGTGATGCTCTTACACTGGGGTGTGAGGTGGTCCCTATCCTGGCAGCGTGTGATGCTCTTACACTGGGGTATGAGATGGTCCCTATCCTGGCAGCGTGCGATGCTCTTACACTGGGGTGTGTGGTGTTCCCCTTCCTGGCAGCGTGTGATGCTCTTACACTGGGGTGTGTGGTGTTCCCTATCCTGGCAGCGTGTGATGCTCTTACACTGGGGTGTGAGGTGGTCCCTGTCCTGGCAGCGTGTGATGCTCTTACACTGGGGTATGAGGTGGTCCCTGTCCTGGCAGCGTGCGATGCTCTTACACTGGGGTGTGTGGTGTTCCCCTTCCTGGCAGCGTGTGATGCTCTTACACTGGGGTGTGTGGTGTTCCCTAACCTGGCAGCGTGTGATGCTCTTACACTGGGGAATGAGGTGGTTCCTATCCTGGCAGCGTGTGATGCTCTTACACTGGGGAATGAGGTGGTTCCTATCCTGGCAGCGTGTGATGCTCTTACACTGGGGTGTGTGGTGTTCCCTATCCTGGCAGTGTGTGATGCTTTTACACTGGGGAGTGAGGTGGTCCCTATCCTGGCAGTGTGTGATGCTCTTACACTGGGGTGTGAGGTGGTCCCTATCCTGGCAGCGTGTGATGCTCTTACACTGGGGTATGAGGTGGGCCCTATCCTGGCAGCGTGCGATGCTCTTACACTGGGGTGTGAGGTGGTCCCTGTCCTGGCAGCGTGTGATGCTCTTACACGGGGTGTGAGGTGGTCCCTATCCTGGCAGCGTGTGATGCTCTTACACTGGGGTGTGAGGTGGTCCCTATCCTGGCAGCGTGTGATGCTCTTACACTGGGGTATGAGGTGGTCCCTGTCCTGGCAGCGTGCGATGCTCTTACACTGGGGTGTGTGGTGTTCCCTATCCTGGCAGCGTGTGATGCTCTTACACTGGGGTACGAGGTGGTCCCTGTCCTGGCAGCGTGCGATGCTCTTACACTGGGGTATGAGGTGGTCCCTATCCTGGCAGCGTGCGATGCTCTTACACTGGGGTGTGAGGTGTTCCCCATCCTGGCAGCGTGCGATGCTCTTACACTGGGGTGTGTGGTGTTCCCCATCCTGGCAGCGTGCGATGCTCTTACACTGGGGTGTGAGGTGGTCCCTATCCTGGCAGCGTGCGATGCTCTTACACTGGGGTGTGTGGTGTTCCCCTTCCTGGCAGCGTGTGATGCTCTTACACTGGGGTGTGAGGTGGTCCCCGTCCTGGCAGCGTGTGATGCTCTTACACTGGGGTGTGAGGTGGTCCCTGTCCTGGCAGCTTGTGATGCTCTTACACTGGGGTGTGAGGTGGTCCCTATCCTGGCAGCATGTGATGCTCTTACACTGGGGTGTGAGGTGGTCCCTGTCCTGGCAGCGTGTGATGCTCTTACACTGGGGTGTGAGGTGGTCCCTATCCTGGCAGCGTGTGATGCTCTTACACTGTGGTGTGTGGTGTTCCCCATCCTGGCAGCGTGCGATGCTCTTACACTGGGGTGTGAGGTGGTCCCTGTCCTGGCAGCGTGCGATGCTCTTACACTGGGGTGTGAGGTGGTCCCTGTCCTGGCAGCGTGCGATGCTCTTACACTGCCCTCCGTCATGGCGTGTGGCTCTCTCACACACTGAGGAAGAAGCTCAGAACAGAGCAGTTTCTTATAAATAAATATTCACACTTCCTTCATCTCACTAAGGACCAGCATGCTGCCTCCTAGATCCCCCTCTCCCCCCTCCTCACATCATACGATGGAGCAGGGGTGTCTGTCCATTTCATGCCTGGGCATTGCATGCCAACCTGCAGCCTGCCCGCCTGCTCACTGAATGCTTTGCATGTTCGTGCATGAGGGTCTCGCCCTCCGTCACACTGACCTAGCCGAGTCTTCCAGGCCTAGAGCTGCCATGTTTTTATGTATCTCAGTGGGGGAGGGATGAATGCTTTGACCAAACCATAAAAGAGAAGAAAACAATGTAGCAAAGATTGCTAAACTTGTTTCAGGAATGAGTACCTCACTTTATTAACTTATTAACTTATGGCTTTCATTAAAGTTTTAAGTACAAAGTTGCTTGTGTGTCTTCTTTTGCCATCTTCCCTCTGCCTTGTAAAGAGGAGTCCTCCACCACGTCCCTGCCACCTGTGCCCTGGCTCTCTCGGGATACCAGGCAGGAGGCTGGGCTCTTCTTTACAGAAGGACACCCTGAGCTGACCCCCACCCTAACTTCCTGTGCTCAGCTGGGCGCTCCTCCCTGCAAATCCCATTGCATTCAAGGCATTGGCTATCGTGCCCCCCTGCAGAGGAGCAGTAAAGTGGGGGCCCATGCACTGCAAACCTGATTCTTGTACAAAAACATGGCCTATGCGCATAGGGGTAGATTTTCAGAGCCCTGCTCGCCTAAATCCGCCCAAAACCGGGCGGATTTAGGCGAGCAGGGCCCTGCGCGCCGGGAAGCCTATTTTACATAGGTCTCCCGGCGCGCGCAGAGCCCCGGGACTCGCGTAAGTCCCGGGGTTCTCGGAGGGGGGCGTGTCGGGGGGCGGGCCCGGTCGTCGCGGCGTTCCGGGGGCGTGTCGGCAGCGTTTTGGGGGCGGGTACGGGGCGTGGCTACGGCCCGGGGGCGTGGCCGCGCCCTCCGTACCCGCCCCCAGGTCGCGGCCCGGCGCGCAGCAGGCCCGCTGGCGCGCGGGGATTTACGTCTCCCTCCGGGAGGCGTAAATCCCCCGACAAAGGTAAGGGGGGGGTGTAGACAGGGCCGGGTGGGTGGGTTAGGTAGGGGAAGGGAGGGGAAGGTGAGGGGAGGGCAAAGGAAAGTTCCCTCCAAGGCCGCTCCGATTTCGGAGCGGCCTTGGAGGGAACGGGGGGAGGCAGCGCGGCTCGGCGCGCGCAGGCTATACAAAATCGATAGCCTTGCGCGCGCCGATCCAGGATTTTAGTAGATACGCGCGGCTCCGCGCGTATCTACTAAAATCCAGCGTACTTTTGCTTGAGTCTGATGCGCAAGCAAAAGTAGGCTGATCGCGCTTCTTTTAAAATCTACCCCATAATGTTTTGTGCGGGCAGGCTCTTTGAACTCCGGACGCATTCGCATACATTTTCTTACTGCACGCGGAGTTAAGGCAGCCCAGGCCTGCGCCGAGGTTCTCATTGCCACGGGGCTGTCACGCCGTCCGTTTCTATCCTCTGACCACTGGGGGGCAGCAGAGACTGAGCCTGCCGGGATGTACGGCAGTGAGTGCTCGTGCAGGCTGCCCAGCAGGTGGGTTTTGCCTGTTTGCTTTTTTATCCCTTACCCTGTTGTCCGAGAATGCACAGGGGCTGTAAACCATTGTAAACAGCACCGAGGCAGGACGGGAGAGCCCACTGTACCTGGGCTCTCCCGTCCCCATGCTAACTTACTCTCCAATCAAACTGCATAGAAAGAGTGCTTAGCATAAAGGGGGTTTGTTTTTTTAGAAGAGAAGAATGTAATCATTTCTTAAGCAGAGGTTGCATCGCTTGACTCCTCACAGCAGGAAGGTGCCAGAGCCCGGGTCTCTGGGATTTAATACCCTAAAACATTGCTGGGTCTTTTTCTGCCATCATTCACTATGTACTGTGTCACCTTCCTCACCCTCGCCTCAAGTAATCAAGTGAAAAATAATCTAGATTCAATGTAAAAAGGGCAGAATTATGCCTGAGACAGAGCCCTCCTCACCACAGTCCAGCTGCACTCATGGACTGGGAGCCAGGCTCCTTACCAAGGCCAACCAAAGAGGCTGAGCCACTTCTGGTTTTGCCCTGTGCATGCAGGGAGATGTAGTTCCTACTTTTTTGTAGGAAGATCCGAACGACCATTCTGTACAGTAGGGATGTACACACAAAACTTTTTCATTTTCTTTTCTTCATTCCTTTCAGCCACTCCTTTCGCCACAATTTTCAATTCAGTTTGTTCATTTGTTTCAGCTTTATTTTTTCGTACGTGTTTTGGTTTATTTCAGTAGTTTATGCTTGTAAAAGCCATTTTTTATCCATAAATTGGAATTTTATGCACATAAGTTTTATTGCTGTGCAAAAAATCAGATTTTATGTGTGTAAAAAAATGTACGCACATGAACTACCAAAACAAGTGAAACTGAATGCACCAGGGAAAACAGGATTGTAGCAACCTGTCTGAGGGTTGCCACCTGTCTGAGGGTTGCCAGGTCAACCCAATCAAACAAATGAAAACTTATCTCAATTAAAGATGGAAAAAGATCTTAGCGCCTCCTTGCTAACGCGACCCTGCAGTTACCGGTGGTCTGCCGGTTATGAACACTGCTGCCGATAAACTCAGCATTGGTTTCATAACTGCAGTCAGCCGGTTTTGAAAACCGACGCCGAGCATCAGCTTCAGTCTTCAAAGCGGCCGGCAGAGGGTTTTTTTTAACTTTAAAAAAAGTACAGAAAAGCTGTTTTTTCTGCTTTTCTGTACTTTTTTTCAGTGTGCTCAGCCATTAACGCCTACTCCAGGCAGGCATTAATATCTGAGCAATAAATGTGCATCTGAGACGCACATTTATTTTTTTGCATTTGGAGTGAATGAGTAATAGCCTCATTCACATGCATTTGCATGCGATGAGCACTAACTCATTCACTCCACATCGGACCCGGTTAAATAGGCGCTAATCCCCCTATTGCATTAGGAGGTGGATTAGTGCCTATTTAACCCGCAACTGACAACAGGTTAAACAGTGCTCTTGGCTGAGTACACATGTTTAAAATCATGAGAGGTCTAGAACGGGTAGATGTGAATCGGTTATTTACTCTTTCGGATAATAGAAAGACTAGGGGACACTCCATGAAGTTAGCATGGGACACATTTAAAACTAATTGGAGAAAGTTCTTTTTACTCAACGCACAATTAAACTCTGGAATTTGTTGCCAGAGGATGTGGTTCGTGCAGTTAGTATAGCTGTGTTTAAAAAAGGATTGGATAAGTTCTTGGAGGAGAAGTCCATTACCTGCTATTAAGTTCACTTAGAGAATAGCCACTGCCATTAGCAATGGTTACATGGAATAGACTTGGTTTTTGGGTACTTGCCAAGTTCTTATGGCCTGGATTGGCCACTGTTGGAAACAGGATGCTGGGCTTGATGGACCCTTGGTCTGACCCAGTATGGCATTTTCTTATGTTCTTATTGCATCGGCCCCAATGGAAGTAATTGCCACTCCATGCAGGTTACCCCATGTTTCTGTTAAGGGCAGTAACTACTGCCCCATGCAGGTTACCCCCATGCATTTTGTTAAGGGTAGTAACTGCTACTCCATGCAGGATACCACTGATTCTAACACCAGACAGCAGTCAATCCCCTGGGTCAGACCAAGGGTCCATCATGCCCAGCATCCTGTTTCCAGCAGTGGCCAGTCCAGGCTGGGGACCCCGATGATTCTGACAGCAGACTGTCCCCTGGGGACCCCAAGATCTCAGACCACAGCAGCTCCCTGGGACCCCAAGGATTCTGAGAGTAATCAACAGCCCCCAAGGATCCCTGAGGATCTCTGATGGCAGGCAGAATGCCCTGATGAATCCTGATAGCTGATGGGGGTCAGCAGTAGCACAGGAAGTTCTCACTCATACATAGAACTTATAGACATTTGATATTAAAGCTTTTACCAGAATACCATAAATTTAAAGTAGGAAGGAGCAGAAGGTAAGACTATTAATTCCCACCTTTCGCTTGTCCAAAAAACATCCAAAGAGCCAAAAAGTCCCTCCCAAGTTCCATGAGAACAGGCCTCTCAGTGGTGCTAAATTCATCTCGCCAGAAAGCAAGGAAGCTTCTGAAAGCTATTGGCTTAGTCTGCCCTGGGACTGACGAGTGCATGGATGCCGACTGCCTCTGCTCCTGTGGTAAAGTATAGAGCTGGGAATCCTGCAAAGCCACTTTCATTACGCATTGTGTGACCTTCAGAAGGTCACCCTTAGGTAAGCAGGAACAGGCTGCCAATTCCCTTGCGCAAGGCTGTGTTGACAGCACTCATTAAATAATACATATCACGCTTATTTAGCATTTAAATGTTGCTATCAAACATTTCCATCCTTGTGCTTAGTTTTTCCTCCAGGTTTCAGTCTTATTTACAAGCTCATACCTGTAGACCGGTGCCCTTCACCTTTGCCCTCCACCCCCTCTGTTTGTATGTTCTCACTGATCCTTCTTTGCAGGTTTTGCATTGTTTAAAGGTACCACGTATCCAGGACCGGCCTGGGCAGGTCGCTGACAGCAGGGGCATACGAGGGCACAGGAGGT
This sequence comes from Rhinatrema bivittatum, assembly GCF_901001135.1. NCBI lineage: Eukaryota > Metazoa > Chordata > Amphibia > Gymnophiona > Rhinatrematidae > Rhinatrema > Rhinatrema bivittatum. The sequence goes on from NC_042625.1 coordinate 99,090,271, forward strand.
AAACTGAAGGGGTCTTTCACATTTATCCCCAAATTCTTGCAGCTGGCTCCAGATGTTCCAAGCAGACGACTGCTGCGCTGCGTGCTATGACATCACCACTGCCTGCTTGGTCCTGAGGCGCTTCCTAGGGACAGGGGAGAATCTGCCTGTCTCCATCATTCTGGCAAAAGCTCCAGCGCTTATGACCCCCACCTTCTGTTCTGCTGGATGGAGAGCACAGCTCTGCAGTCTCAGGAGGGCATCCCCTCAGGACTGGACCTCTATGCACATCACTTTTCTTCCATAAGATACGGGGAGTGTTGTCAAGAAGGATGTGTGCGCTCAGATTCACTTCAGTGCAGTTTGATTAGGTCTGCAGGGGGACCTTGATGGAAATGACCCCTGCTTTTAACCAGGTGCTCACAGAACTGGCCCCCACACACAGATAACAGCTAAACAAGAAACCCTGCTCTTAAATTTGTCTTTAATTCAGACTTTGAGCCAGGAGTTCCTGGCTGCCGGGTGCTCGTAATGCGTCATGATTTGCTGACTTAGCCTTCAGCCCAGAAGGTTTCCTCTTGGCAGGGGCTGGCACTCTTGGACTCTGTGCCATGAGAACGGGTCGTAGTGGACCTTTGAGTCAAGCTCCTGACCCTGGTAACAAAGCTGCCACGTGGCCGGGCACCAGAAAGATTATAGGCCAGTCCTGCTTATTGAATTTCCATCCCAATACATTGTAGGATAACCCCACCCCTTTTAGGAGCCTGCTGAGCACTTTCCACTCACTGCATGCAACTAGTGAGCTCGGGCTAAGCTGCAAGATCAAGGACATCGAACTCAGCCACAAACCCCCTTCCCCTCAAAAGAGTCCACATTAACCGGGTAATTTTCAAAGAAAAATGTAAATGTAAGACGGTCCCATAACAATTTTCAAAAGCCATTTACTCATGTAAAGAAAATTGAATGTGGGTAGAAGGTGTGGACAGTTCGGTAGCCTTCGAACATTGCTGCAGTCTGTGCTACCCAACTGTCCATAGCTTTCACCCACATTAAGTGCCCTTTCAATGGCTTTTGAAACTTGCGAAAATAGTAGGTTAGATTTACAATTTGGGGTGAAAATTACTCTGTAAATGTTGTGATCCAATGCCAAAAGTGAAGCTCCTGAATAAATGTAGAAAATAGTTCAGAAACAGAGGGATCGGCTTCTTAAACGAGCTGAGGAGAGTGGCAGAGGAAGGAGACCCGCTCCCTACTCGCCAGAAAGCCCAAACAGCAAACTAGAAAATCCTCTTCTTCCACTCAAAACCAATGTCAGGCACCTTCCCCCGTCTCTGACCCACCCTCAGCTCCCCCCTAAGGTTTCTCTATGGGAGGGAGGACCATCCTACCGTACCCTCGTCAGAAATTCAGGGCTGGCAACGGTGCCCTGCAGAGGCTCAGGAAGGGTCCGGGTCCCTCTCCTTGTGACGAAAGGGAGACTGCAGGAGGAGAGCCCAGGAAAAGCTCTGACTGCCCCTTCTCCTCTCCTTCTGTCCCCTGCCCCCTCCCCTCCCTTCATGCTTCACCTTCTGTCTCTCTCCTTCACTCTTTCTCTTTACCTCCCATTGCCTGCCTCTCCCACCTCTTTGCAATTTGCATGACTTACCAAAGTATTGCGTGAAATGTGTGGGGAGACCCCCAAATTAGTGTCCCTTTCGATTCTAATAGCACAGGATACTGTGGGTGGGGGGAGACTCAGGTGTTGGAAAACTGTTTCCAAGTTGCAGTTGTAGTACTGAAGAGTGGCCACAGGAGGGCGCTGGGCAGGAGGCCGGATTTCTGGGTCATGGTTAGTGCCAGGTGCCAAGGCGTCTGGGTGCTAGGGTTTTGGCTGATGTTGTCTCCCCAGAAGTTTATGGAAGGTTTTGATTGGTTGGGAAAAGTACTTGAAAGGTTCAAATTCTGAGGCAAATAGGCAGGAGTGGCCCTTTCTAGGTTGGAGCGTGAGGAGAGAGGGACCTCCAGGAAGCAGGAAACCTGCAGGGACCCGGGGACCCTACCAGAAGGAAGCGGGGCCTGACAGGGCTATTCCCCTCAAGGCAAAAGGTCTGACTCTGAGCAGTGGATAAGAGGTAATGCCCTTCCATTAGGGGACAGCCATGGAGGAGATGATGAAGGGACGCCCTGAGATGTGGGGAATCCCAGCAAAAGTGAAAGTACAGAGGAAACAGGGAAGGAGACTGAGTGACAACCTGGAGGTAAAGTAAGGCAGCATGTGAGTGTGACTCAGATTCAGGTCTCTGAGTGACAGAGGAGACTTAGCCTGGAGGAAGAGTAAGGCAGCATGTGAGTGTGACTCAGATTCAGGTCTCTGAGTGACAGAGGAGACTTAGCCTGAAGGAAGAGTAAGGCAGCATGTGAGTGTGACTCAGATTCAGGTCTCTGAGTGACAGAGGAGACTTGGCCTGAAGGTAAAGTAAGGCAGCATGTGAGTGTGACTCAGATACATGTCCCTGAGTGATGGAGAAGACTTAGCCTGGAGGAAAAGGGCAGCATGTGAGTGTGACTCAGAGATGCAGGTCCCTGTGTGATGGAGGAGACTTAGCCTGGTGGTAAAGTAAGGCAGCATGTGAGTGTGACTCAGATTCAGGTCCTGAGTGACAGAGGAGACTTAGCCTGGAGTTAAAGTAAGGCAGCATGTGAGTGTGACTCAGATTCAGGTCCCTGAGTGATGGAGGAGACTTAGCCTGGAGGTAAAGGGCAGCATGTGAGTGTGACTCAGATTCAGGTCCTCGGTGACAGAGGAGACATAGCCTGGAGGTAAAGTAAGGCAGCATGTGAGTGTGACTCAGATTCAGGTCCCTGAGTGATGGAGGAGACTTAGCCTGGAGGTAAAGGGCAGCATGTGAGTGTGACTCAGATTCAGGTCCTGAGTGACAGAGGAGACTTAGCCTGGAGGTAAAGTAAGGCAGCATGTGAGTGTGACTCAGATTCAGGTCCTGAGTGACAGAGGAGACTTAGCCTGGAGGTAAAGTAAGGCAGCATGTGAGTGTGACTCAGATTCAGGTCCCTGAGTGATGGAGGAGTCTTAGCCTGGAGGTAAAGGGCAGCATGTGAGTGTGACTCAGATTCAGGTCCTCGGTGACAGAGGAGACATAGCCTGGAGGTAAAGTAAGGCAGCATGTGAGTGTGACTCAGATTCAGGTCCCTGAGTGATGGAGGAGACTTAGCCTGGAGGTAAAGGGCAGCATGTGAGTGTGACTCAGATTCAGGTCCTCGGTGACAGAGGAGACATAGCCTGGAGGTAAAGTAAGGCAGCATGTGAGTGTGACTCAGATTCAGGTCCTGAGTGACAGAGGAGACTTAGCCTGGAGGTAAAGTAAGGCAGCATGTGAGTGTGACTCAGATTCAGGTCCCTGAGTGATGGAGGAGTCTTAGCCTGGAGGTAAAGGGCAGCATGTGAGTGTGACTCAGATTCAGGTCCTCGGTGACAGAGGAGACATAGCCTGGAGGTAAAGTAAGGCAGCATGTGAGTGTGACTCAGATTCAGGTCCCTGAGTGATGGAGGAGACTTAGCCTGGAGGTAAAGAGCAGCATGTGAGTGTGACTCAGATTCAGGTCCTCGGTGACAGAGGAGACATAGCCTGGAGGTAAAGTAAGGCAGCATGTGAGTGTGACTCAGATTCAGGTCCTGAGTGACAGAGGAGACTTAGCCTGGAGGTAAAGTAAGGCAGCATGTGAGTGTGACTCAGATTCAGGTCCTGAGTGATGGAGGAGACTTAGCCTGGAGGTAAAGAGCAGCATGTGAGTGTGACTCAGATTCAGGTCCTCGGTGACAGAGGAGACATAGCCTGGAGGTAAAGGGCAGCATGTGAGTGTGACTCAGATTCAGGTCCTCGGTGACAGAGGAGACATAGCCTGGAGGTAAAGGGCAGTGAGTGAGTGTGACTCAGATTCAGGTCCTCGGTGACAGAGGAGACATAGCCTGGAGGTAAAGGGCAGTGAGTGAGTGTGACTCAGATTCAGGTCCTCGGTGACAGAGGAGACATAGCCTGGAGGTAAAGGGCAGTGAGTGAGTGTGACTCAGATTCAGGTCCTCGGTGACAGAGGAGACTTAGCCTGGAGGTAAAGGGCAGTGAGTGAGTGTGACTCAGATTCAGGTCCTCGGTGACAGAGGAGACTTAGCCTGGAGGTAAAGGGCAGTGAGTGAGTATGACTCAGATTCAGGTCCTCGGTGACAGAGGAGACATAGCCTGGAGGTAAAGGGCAGTGAGTGAGTGTGACTCAGATTCAGGTCCTCGGTGACAGAGGAGACTTAGCCTGGAGGTAAAGGGCAGTGAGTGAGTGTGACTCAGATTCAGGTCCTCGGTGACAGAGGAGACTTAGCCTGGAGGTAAAGGGCAGTGAGTGAGTATGACTCAGATTCAGGTCCCTGAGTGACAGAGGAGACTTAGCCTGGAGGTAAAGGGCAGTGAGTGAGTATGACTCAGATTCAGGTCCCTGAGTGACAGAGGAGACTTAGCCTGGAGGTAAAGGGCAGTGAGTGAGTATGACTCAGATTCAGGTCCTCGGTGACAGAGGAGACATAGCCTGGAGGTAAAGGGCAGTGAGTGAGTGTGACTCAGATTCAGGTCCTCGGTGACAGAGGAGACTTAGCCTGGAGGTAAAGGGCAGTGAGTGAGTGTGACTCAGATTCAGGTCCTCGGTGACAGAGGAGACATAGCCTGGAGGTAAAGGGCAGTGAGTGAGTGTGACTCAGAGATGCAGGTCCCTGAGTGCCATCAGGCATCTGAAGCCATCCATGCCTTAGTCATGGGCTCAGGAAGGCTGTGACTCAGTGCTTCTGGAATGACTGAGCACGTACGCTAAACTTAAAAAAGTCATTGTTAACAATTTGTTTTGTTACTATTAACATTCTTATTCCAAGAATCTTCCTTTGTTTTTTTTCCCGTTTATAAATTCTTCAGAGTTTGTAACATTGAGGCATAAAGGTCAATATTTCAACGATTTATGTTGTTAAAGTTGGCTTTAAATACTTGTTAAAAAAAAAATCCCCCACTGGCAGCCCTGAGCTGTTAAAATCTGCAGAATGTGACTGTGTGCACTCACCAGTTTGCATGACATCCACTGCTAACCTGTGTGCACCCAAAGTTTGCTTGAATCTGAGGCACAGGGGATGCACAGGTACAGTAACGTACATGGAAGGATGGATGTAAAATGTAATTACAGAAATGGAATCCCATATTCACTTGCAGCTTTAACCGATTAGTTCCCTCTGTATATCCAGACAAAGTTAATCAGTTATAATTAATTGGTTAACTCTGCCACATAGTAACTTAGGGGATAATGAATTACAGAAAAGAACATCTGACCCATAATGTCTGGTGAATTATTCTGTCCACACTGCTAAGGACACACACCAGCTGTGAGTCAGGGGAGCTCAGCGAGGCTCTGGTGGGTTCACCGAAGGTTTCGAAGGAAATGGGACATTACAGACCCATTCGTCTGAGCTCAGTGGTGTAGGGAATAGTGAAACATCTGGAATCCAGTGGCAAGCAGGGCTTTTACCTGAAGGAGAGGCTGCAATTGCTTGGCTTGAATGAGCAGGGCCAGTGTGGGATTTGTACTTGGATGTCAGCAAAGCTAAGCCATTCTCCTATGTCTTATTTATCTGTTCTCTACAAATCGGGAAGTGATTTACAACATATCTAAAACCTACAATACAGTCCTGATAAATCTGTAAGAGAATTTCCATCCATTCTAGAATAATGAAACTCATTCACCACTTATGAACGTACTTTGTACATAAAACCTCACCCAAACGCTGCCTTCCTCAGAGAACACATTAACTTTAGAACAACAAAAAAGGATGACCTTGTGATTTTTGTTCATTGACTTTTATGTCCCTGTATTCAAATGGATTAACATAGCACTCACCTCCCTTCCAGCAAAGCCTTTGCTAGTATCTCATAAATAAATGAGCAGCCTGGAGGAAGTCACACGGTGGGGTCTGTGGTAAAAGGAATTCACGTCCCAGTGCTCGGCCTTGGGGTCAGTTAAGAATATAGGAAGTAGCCATACTGGGTCAGACCAAGGGTCCATCAAGCCCAGCTCCATGCTGGTTACCTCCATGCTTTATGTTAAAGGTAGTTGTATCCTGGAGGAGAGTTGGGTGGTGGATGGGCAGGATGTAGCCTGGAAAATAGGAGAGTTGGGTGGTGGATGGGGGGTGTACCTTGGAGAAGAGGATAGTTGGGTAGTGGATGGGAGGTATGTACCCTGGAGAAGAGGAGAGTTGGGTGGTGGATGGGAGGGATGTACCTTGGAGAAGAGGAGAGTTGGGTGGTGGATGGGAGGGATGTACAGTGGAGAAGAGGAGAGTTGGGCAGTGGATGGGAGGGATGTACCCTGGAGAAGAGGAGAGTTGGGCGATGGATGGGAGGGATGTACCCTGGAGAAGAGGAGAGTTGGGTGGTGGATGGACGAGTTGTATCCTGGAGGAGAGTTGGATGGTGGATGGGCAGGATGTAGCCTGGAAAATACGAGAGTTGGGTGGTGGATGGGGGGTGTACCTTGGAGAAGAGGAGAGTTGGGTGGTGGATGGGAGGGATGTACCCTGGAGAAGAGTAGAGTTGGGTGGTGGATGGGAGGGATGTACCCTGGAGAAGAGGAGAGTTGGGTGGTGGATGGGAGGGATGTACCCTGGAGAAGAGGAGAGTTGGGTGGTGGATGGGAGGGATGTACCCTGGAGAAGAGGAGAGTTGGATGGTGGATGGGAGGGCTGTACAGTGGAGAAGAGGAGAGTTGGGCAGTGGATGGGAGGGATGTACCCTGGAGAAGAGGAGAGTTTGGTGGTGGATGGGAGGGTTGTACCCTGGAGAAGAGGAGAGTTGGGTGGTGGATAGAAGGGATGTACCCTGGAGAAGAGGAGAGTTGGGTGGTGGATGGGGCATGTACCCTGGAGAAGAATAGAGTTGGGTGATGGATGGGGGTGTACCCTGGAGAAGAAGAAAGTTGGGTGGTGGATGGGATGGATGTACCCTGGAGAAGAGGAGAGTTGGGCAGTGGATGGGAGGGATGTACCCTGGAGAAGAGGAGAGTTGGGTGGTGGATGGGAGGGATGTACCCTGGAGAAGAGGAGAGTTGGGCAGTGGATGGGAGGGATGTACCCTGGAGAAGAGGAGTGTTGGGTGGTGGATGGGGGGGGGGGGTGTACCCTGGAGAAGAGCAGAGTTGGGCAGTGGATGGGAGGGATGTACCCTGGAGAAGAGCAGAGTTCGGTTGGATGGGAGGGATGTACCCTGGAGAAGAGGAGATTTGGGTGGTGGATGGGAGGGATGTACCCTGGAGAAGAGGAGATTTGGGCGGTGGATGGGAGGGATGTACCCTGGAGAAGAGGAGTGTTGGGTGGTGGATGGGGGGGGTGTGTACCCTGGAGAAGAGAAGTGTTGGTTTGTGGATGGGGGGGGGTGTACCCTGGAGAAGAGCAGAGTTGGGCAGTGGATGGGAGAGATGTACCCTGGAGAACAGCAGAGTTGGGGTGGATGGGAGGGATGTACCCTGGAGAAGAGGAGAGTTGGGTGGTGGATGGGAGGGATGTACCCTGGAGAAGAGGAGAGTTGGGCGGTGGATGGGAGGGATGTACCCTGGAGAAGAGGAGTGTTGGGCGGTGGATGGGAGGGATGTTCCCTGGAGAAGAGGAGTGTTGGGCGGTGGATGGGGGGGATGTACCCTGGAGAAGAGAAGTGTTGGTTTGTGGATGGGAGGGATGTACCCAGGAGAAGAGGAGAGTTTGGTGGTGGATGGGAGGTATATACCCTGGAGAAGAGGAGAGTTGGGCGGTGGATGGGAGGGATGTACCCTGAAGAAGAGGAGGGTTGGGTGGTGGATGGGAGGGATGTACCCCGGAGAAGAGGAGAGTTGGACGGTGGATGGGAGGGATGTACCCTGGAGAAGAGGAGTGTTGGGCGGTGGATGGGGGGGTGTACCCTAGAGAAGAGCAGAGTTGGGCAGTGGATGGGAGAGATGTACCCTGGAAAAGAGCAGAGTTGGGGTGGATGGGAGGGATGTACCCTGGAGAAGAGGAGATATGGGCGGTGGATGGGAGGGATGTACCCTGGAGAAGAGGAGAGTTGGGCGGTGGATGGGAGGGATGTACCCTGGAGAAGAGGAGAGTTGGGCGGTGGATGGAAGGGATGTACCCTGGAGAAGAGGAGTGTTGGGTTGTGGATGGGGGGGGGGGGTGTACCCTGGAGAAGAGCAGCGTTGGGCAGTGGATGGGAGCGATGTACCCTGGAGAAGAGCAGAGTTGGGGTGGATGGGAGGGATGTACCCTGGAGGAGTGTTCGGTGGTGGATGGGGTGGGGGGGGGGGTGTACCCTGGAGAAGCGCAGAGTTGGGCGGTGGATGGGAGGGATGTACCCTGGAGAAGAGGAGAGTTGGGTGGTGGATGGAAGCAGTGTACACAGGAGAAGAGCAGAGTTGGGTGGTGGATGGGAGGGATGTACCCTGGAGAAGAGCAGAGTTGGGTGGTTGATGGGAGGGATGTACCCTGGAGGAGAGTTGGGCGGTGGATGGGGGGTGTACCCTGGAGAAGAGCAGAGTTGGGGTGGATGGGAGGGATGTACCCTGGAGAAGAGGAGAGTTGGGTGGTGAATGGGAGGAATGTACCTTGGAGAAGAGGAGAGTTGGGGGGTGGATGGGAGGGATGTACCCTGGAGAAGAGGAGAGTTGGGTGGTGGATGGGAGGGATGTACCCTGGAGAAGAGGAGAGTTGGGTGGTGGATGGGAGGGATGTACCCTGGAGAAGAGCAGAGTTGGGGGGTGGATGGGAGGGATGTACCCTGGAGAAGAGGAGAGTTGGGTGGTGGATGGGAGGGATGTACCCTGGAGAAGAGGAGAGTTGGGTGGTGGATGGGAGGGATGTACCCTGGAGAAGAGGAGAGTTGGGCGGTGGATGGGAGGGATGTACCCTGGAGAAGAGGAGTGTTGGGCGGTGGATGGGAGGGATGTTCCCTGGAGAAGAGGAGTGTTGGGCGGTGGATGGGGGGCATGTACCCTGGAGAAGAGAAGTGTTGGTTTGTGGATGGGAGGGATGTACCCAGGAGAAGAGGAGAGTTTGGTGGTGGATGGGAGGTATATACCCTGGAGAAGAGGAGAGTTGGGCGGTGGATGGGAGGGATGTACCCTGAAGAAGAGGAGGGTTGGGTGGTGGATGGGAGGGATGTACCCTGGAGAAGAGGAGAGTTGGGCGGTGGATGGGAGGGATGTACCCTGGAGAAGAGGAGTGTTGGGCGGTGGATGGGGGGGTGTACCCTAGAGAAGAGCAGAGTTGGGCAGTGGATGGGAGAGATGTACCCTGGAAAAGAGCAGAGTTGGGGTGGATGGGAGGGATGTACCCTGGAGGAGTGTTCGGTGGTGGATGGGGTGGGGGGGGGTGTACCCTGGAGAAGCGCAGAGTTGGGCGGTGGATGGGAGGGATGTACCCTGGAGAAGAGGAGAGTTGGGTGGTGGATGGAAGCAGTGTACACAGGAGAAGAGCAGAGTTGGGTGGTGGATGGGAGGGATGTACCCTGGAGAAGAGCAGATTTGGGTGGTTGATGGGAGGGATGTACCCTGGAGGAGAGTTGGGCGGTGGATGGGGGGTGTACCCTGGAGAAGAGCAGAGTTGGGGTGGATGGGAGGGATGTACCCTGGAGAAGAGGAGAGTTGGGTGGTGAATGGGAGGAATGTACCTTGGAGAAGAGGAGAGTTGGGGGGTGGATGGGAGGGATGTACCCTGGAGAAGAGGAGAGTTGGGTGGTGGATGGGAGGGATGTACCCTGGAGAAGAGGAGAGTTGGGTGGTGGATGGGAGGGATGTACCCTGGAGAAGAGGAGAGTTGGGGGGTGGATGGGAGGGATGTACCCTGGAGAAGAGGAGAGTTGGGTGGTGGATGGGAGGGATGTACCCTGGAGAAGAGGAGAGTTGGGTGGTGGATGGGAGGGATGTACCCTGGAGAAGAGGAGAGTTGGGGGGTGGATGGGAGGGATGTACCCTGGAGAAGAGGAGAGTTGGGTGGTGGATGGGAGGGATGTACCCTGGAGAAGAGGAGAGTTGGGTGGTGGATGGGAGGGATGTACCCTGGAGAAGAGGAGAGTTGGGGGGTGGATGGGAGGGATGTACCCTGGAGAAGAGGATAGTTGGGTGGTGGATGGGAGGGATGTACCCTGGAGAAGAGGAGAGTTGGGTGGTGGATGGGAGGGATGTACCCTGACCTTCAGCAGGCTGTGCAGTGAAAGTGGCTTTAGTCACTGCTGGCTGTGGCTGACTCAGTGCCCACTACTCTGGTGACTTGGATCTCAGCTTTCCGATCGCCCTGAGCGTGGCTTCCTGTAAGAGATCAGCAGTGCAGGTGACTGGGGAGGCTCACAAGCTGCGGCCTCTGCCTTAGTTGGTGCTGTATTGGGGGGCTGGGGGTGTTTCTTTGTCCCTTATTGTAATGTTCCAGCCAGACATTTCCAAGGTCCTATTATATTAGAAAGGGGGTTTACGGGTGTCCCTGGGAGGAGCAGAGGAATGATGATGATGATGAGAACCCATGTTATGTGCAAGATTGCCTTACAGTGAGGGAGTCTGCTCACCCTCTCTTATAAGGGACACAGCAAAACTGGCAAAAGTCCAGAGCAGGGCAAACACAGGAGGCTTTCTCCCATTTGGGGACAATGCTTAGTGCAGGACCTCCTGAAATTATTTGCTTCATTTCTTTGAGTTTCTGTTTTGTTTTGTTTCATTTTTTTATAGAAGTGAAAGGGAATAAAAGCCCAAATTTTGTTTTTTATTTTGTTTCATTTTGATAATATAACGGCATGAGAAATATCATTGCTAATTTCCAATGATTCTACATCCCTAACAAGAATGATTACAGGATGGATGAAAAAAGGTTAAACAGGTTAGGATGGCTGAAGGGGGATATAACTGAGGTTTAGAAAAGAATGAGTGGAGTGGAACAGGTAAGTTACTTAATTACCCTCTCAGATAATACCAGAGCCAGGGGACACTCCATATAGCAGATTTAAAAAAAAACAAAACAGAAGAAAGTATTTTCTCACTGAATGCACAATTAAACTGTTGACTTTGTTGCAATTAGCATAGCTGGGTTTAGACAAGTTCCTGGAGGAAATTTCCATAAACAATAATTAACTAGTGGACTTTGGGAACGCCATCAGAGTTATCCTAGGGTGGTGAGCAATCAGGAATCAGCTCTAATCCCTGAGATCTGCCAATCTCAGACACAGGATGCTGCTGGGCTTGATGGATCATTTGTCTGATACAGCAGAACCCTGCTTAGGATTCTTTAAGGGGGATGTGCATTCATTTGAAATGAATGAGGAATCCACATAAAAAATAACTCATTTATGGTTTGATTTGCTGAATGCAAAAGTTCTGAAACTGCGCCGATTTTTCCATTTGGCAAACAATGCTTGCTGTTAGCAAATATTTTCCCATATACTTTTTTAAAGATGTGCCTTCCCCAGGGTCACCTCCGTGGCTCTCCTATGATGAAAGGGGTAGCTGAGATCCCACCGGCTCCACTTTAAGCCGGTCCTCATCAAGGTGCTTTCTGGCTCTGTTGCATTACGGCTGTAAAACTGTTTGATGCTGGCTGCTTTTCTGTACCTTTCCCGGTGCCGGCTGACATTAACGCCTGCCTTTGCTTGGCTGCACATTTTGCTTTCTGGATCGCGCGGGAATGACTAATAGGCCTATTAACATGCATTTGCATGTTGCGGGCGCTATTAGCTTCGGGGGGGGTTGGACGCGTGTTTTCGACGCACTATTACCCCTTACTGTATAAAGGGTAAAAATAGCGCGTTGAAAACGTGCGGCCAAACCGGGGCTAACATGCGCTGCGCTGGAGCGCACTTTACTGTATCGGCCGGAAAGAAAGAACTGAATAGAGTTTGCGTTTAGTAGGTAGATTTATCACCTCAATCCCAACCTAACCCACTACCTTTCTCCCATTCCCCTTTCTCCTACCTCACTCCACCTCTCCTTTATCCTATTGCCTATTCCCCCACACCACCATCAACTTCGCCCTGAAAACTATCACCGTTTGTACCCGGTTCCCACCACCCCCACCTCCCCCCGCCTCCGCTCCCTCCCTACCCCCCCCCCCCCTTAATCATTCTTAGGTGCACCGGCCCCTGTCCTACTGTAAATAAGTTTCATATACTAAATATCTCAAGTGCACATGCCAATTAACCTTGTATATTGGTTCTTTTTGTAACGCTGCCTGTTTGACTCTCCTCTCCTCTTCTTTGTATATCACCCAGTTAACCCCTCCCCTGTTCATTGTAATTTCCTTTCCTTTCTCAGTTATTTGTAAACCGACATGATGTGCCCTACGAATGCCGGTATAAAAAAGTTTTTAAATAAATCTCCCAGTCCTAGGCTTCCTGTCTCAGGAGCAGCACAGGGACTCCATTGAAAAGAAATCCTCTCTCTGCCCTGGGTCTGTCTCTGTGCATTTCTCTGAAGAGGGCAATAATCCATGGCTTTTCCTGGGGCTTTAGCACCAACCCTCATTAATGGAGATAATTCTGCCCGCCCTGTGGCTCCGGGAACGGGGAGGAGGCATCAGGGTGACACATGGTGTGTGGTTACCTGAAGACAAAGCAGGCACAGGCCTTTGCAGGGAACTGTGCAGACCTGCATCCTTTTGTTCTCATAATTGTGGCAAAGCTCCTGGGTTAAAGTTAGCCCAGGCTTTGCTTTGCTGTTTTCCTGACTCGCTCTATCCCTTTCCCGCTCCTCCTGCTGCTTGTGTGTGTCTCCCTCTGCCTTCTGTGCAGCAGAAAGGAAATGGGTGGAGTGAATAAGCAGTGCCCCTGGCTGCTCAGCCCCAGTGTGGGGGAGGCACTGATGAGGGAAGGAAGGAGCTCGGGCTCTCCCAGCAGGTGAGGCTCCCACACCTTCTGCAAGGGTGACGAGTTGGGCTTTCCCACTCCATATCTCTCTGTGCTGGCAGCCACCTGCATCCATCGGCTCTGCTCGTCCAGCTCCATCCAGGTATCTCTGCTTGCTGGCACCCAGCAGTCCACTTCTGGGGCTGCAATCTGGGCTGCCTGATTGTGCTGTGGAGCTGGGCTGGGGGGTGCCTGATTGTGCTGTGGAGCTGGGCTGGGGGGTGCCTGATTGTGCTGTGGAGCTGGGGTGGGGGTGCCTGATTGTGCTGTGGAGCTGGGGTGGGGGGTGGCTGGGGGTGGAGGTACCTGATTGTGCTGTGGAGCTGGGGTGGAGGTACCTGATTGTGCTGTGGAGCTGGGGTGGGGGGTGGCTGGGGCTGGGGGTGCCTGATTGTGCTGTGGAGCTGGGGGTGCCTGACTGTGCTGTGGAGCTGGGGTGGGGGGTGGCTGGGGCTGGGGGTGCCTGACTGTGCTGTGGAGCTGGGGGTGGCTGGGGCTGGGGGTGCCTGACTGTGCTGTGGAGCTGGGGTGGGGGGGTGGCTGGGGGTGCCTGATTGTGCTGTGGAGCTGGGGTGGGGGGTGGCTGGGGGTGCCTGATTGTGCTGTGGAGCTGGGGTGGGGGGGGGTGCCTGATTGTGCTGTGGAGCTGGGGTGGGGGGTGGCTGGGGCTGGGGGTGCCTGATTGTGCTGTGGAGCTGGGGTGGGGGGGGGTGCCTGATTGTGCTGTGGAGCTGGGGTGCCTGACTGTGCTGTGGAGCTGGGCTGGGGGTGCCTGATTGTGCTGGGGTGGGGGGTGGCTGGGGGTGCCTGATTGTGCTGTGGAGCTGGGCTGGGGGTGCCTGATTGTGCTGGGGCTGGGGGTGGCTGTTCCAGGTGAGGCAGAGCCTTGATCTGGGTGCAGTGCTTCCTCTGCCCTCCTCCCTGCATACATCAGAGCTGTGGCACTAGCGGCAGGCACTGGCACCGAATGGGGAACGGGGTCCTGTGGTCAGCATGAACTCTCTGCCAGGGTCCGAGCACTTCAGAGCAAGCTGTGCAGCATGGAGGCGCCGCATGGAGATAGAAAATGTAATCTGCCGTTCCTGAAACCTCAGGGAGGGGCACAAACTGAGGAAGGAAAACTTCTGGAAAAGAGAGCAAGATCTGTTTGGCTGAACATTGCTGAGTTTCGGAACCGGGCAGAGGGCGAGCGCGCGAGCAGAGCTTTCCCCGGAGCTGAAGTGCGGCTCCTGCTGGAGCACCGCACTCGTTCATAGACGGAGTTCGCGTTTCTTTCCAGAAGTTGCAAGGAATTAAATCCTCGAGCAAAGCAGGCGGGATCCTGACTTGCCAGCTCTTTGTACTTAGCGCTCAAAAGGTCAATTCTGCATAAATCCTCAGCCATTTAAATGCCACATATCTGGCGATAATAATGAGTTTGGGATTTTTAGCCCAAGGGATACTCAACTTACCTGAAAGCTTATTAGAATTCAGGTGCAGTAATTCCTGCCCGAAGAGCTTACAGTCCAAGGGCCCTGATGGACAGTGCAGAACCCGGAACAGCAGGGACTGGTTTCCCTGAGAATGCACTGAACATAATAGCATAGTAATGACAGCAGAAAAAGAGCAAATGCTCCATCCAGTCTGCCCAGCAAGCTGCTTAAGGTAGTAACTGCCGCTCCGTGCAGGTTACCCCCATGTTTCTGTTAAGGGCAGTAACTGCCGCTCCATGCAGGTTACCCCCATGTTTCTGCTAAGGGTAGTAACTGTCGCTCCATGCAGGTCACCCCCATGTTTCTGCTAAGGGTAGTAACTGCTACTCCATGCAGGTCAGCCCCATGTTTCTGTTAAGGGCAGTAACTGCCGCTCCATGCAGGTTACCCCCATGTTTCTGTTAAGGGCAGTAACTGCCGCTCCATGCAGGTTACCCCCATGTTTCTGTTAAGGGCAGTAACTGCCGCTCCATGCAGGTTACCCCCATTTTTCTGTTAAGGGCAGTAACTGCCGCTCCATGCAGGTTACCCCCATGTTTCTGCTAAGGGTAGTAACTGCCGCTCAATGCAGGTTACCCCCATGTTTCTGTTAAGGGCAGTAACTGCGGCTCCATGCAGGTTACCCCCATGTTTCTGTTAAGGGTAGTAACTGCCGCTCCATGCAGGTTACCCCCATGTTTCTGCTAAGGGTAGTAACTGTCGCTCCATGCAGGTCACCCCCATGTTTCTGCTAAGGGTAGTAACTGCTACTCCATGCAGGTCAGCCCCATGTTTCTGTTAAGGGCAGTAACTGCCGCTCCATGCAGGTTACCCCATGTTTCTGTTAAGGGCAGTAACTGCCGCTCCATGCAGGTTACCCCCATGTTTCTGTTAAGGGCAGTAACTGCCGCTCCATGCAGGTTACCCCCATGTTTCTGTTAAGGGCAGTAACTGCCGCTCCATGCAGGTTACCCCCATTTTTCTGTTAAGGGCAGTAACTGCCGCTCCATGCAGGTTACCCCCATGTTTCTGCTAAGGGTAGTAACTGCCGCTCCATGCAGGTTACCCCCATGTTTCTGCTAAGGGTAGTAACTGCCGCTCCATGCAGGTTACCCCCATGTTTCTGCTAAGGGTAGTAACTGCCGCTCCATGCAGGTCAGCCCCATGTTTCTGCTAAGGGTAGTAACTGCTGCTCCATGCAGGTCAGCCCCATGTTTCTGCTAAGGGTAGTAACTGCTACTCCATGCAGGTCACCCCCATGTTTCTGCTAAGGGTAGTAACTGCTACTCCATGCAGGTCAGCCCCATGTTTCTGTTAAGGGCAGTAACTGCCGCTCCATGCAGGTTACCCCCATGTTTCTGTTAAGGGCAGTAACTGCCGCTCCATGCAGGTTACCCCCATGTTTCTGTTAAGGGCAGTAACTGCCGCTCCATGCAGGTTACCCCCATGTTTCTGTTAAGGGCAGTAACTGCCGCTCCATGCAGGTTACCCCCATTTTTCTGTTAAGGGCAGTAACTGCCGCTCCATGCAGGTTACCCCCATGTTTCTGCTAAGGGTAGTAACTGCCGCTCCATGCAGGTTACCCCCATGTTTCTGCTAAGGGTAGTAACTGCCGCTCCATGCAGGTTACCCCCATGTTTCTGCTAAGGGTAGTAACTGCCGCTCCATGCAGGTCAGCCCCATGTTTCTGCTAAGGGTAGTAACTGCTGCTCCATGCAGGTCAGCCCCATGTTTCTGCTAAGGGTAGTAACTGCTACTCCATGCAGGTCAGCCCCATGTTTCTGCTAAGGGTAGTAACTGCTACTCCATGCAGGTCAGCCTCATGTTTCTGTTAAGGATAGTGACTGCCGCTCCGTGCAGGCCACCCCCATGTTTCTGTTAAGGATAGTAACTGCTGCTCTGAACAGGTTACCCCCATGTTTCTGTTAAGGATAGTAACTGCTGCTCTGAACAGGTTACCCCCATGTTTCTGTTAAGGATAGTAACTGCTGCTCTGAACAGGTTACCCCTATGTTTCTGTGCAGGATATCCCCATATTTCTGATAAGGGTAGTAACTGCCGTTCTGTGCAGGATTGATTTATTTATTTCAGGATTTTTATATACCGTGGCACGTTCTGGACATCACCTCGGTTTACAATGAACCACAAAGCAGCAACAGGCTTTACAATAAACTGATTAAATAACAATCATTGACAAAAGTGGCAACAGGCGTTATAAGATACACCCATATTTCTGTTAAGGGTAGTAACTGCCGCTCCATGCAGGTTACCCCCATGCTTTATGTTAAGGGCAGTAACTGCTGCTCTCTGCAGGTTACTCCCATGTATGTTATCCCCTGGTTCTTTGTAAACCGATTTGATATGACCCATGTCATGAAGGTCGGTATATAAAAGAATTAAATGTATCTGTTAAAAGTAGTAACTGCGGCTCTCTGCAGGTTACCCCCATGTAACTGTTAAAAGTAGTAACTGCTGCTCCATGCTGGTTACCCCCATGCTTTATGTTAAGGGTAATAACTGCTGCTCTCTGCAGGTTACCCCCATGCTTTATGTTAAGGGTAGTAACTGCCGCTCTCTGCAGGTTACCTCCATGCTTTATGTTAAGGGCAGTAACTGCCGCTCTCTGCAGGTTACCTCCATGCTTTATGTTAAGGGCAGTAACTGCCGCTCTGTGCAGGTTACCTCCATGTATCTGTTAAAAGTAGTAACTGCTGCTCCATGCTGGTTACCCCCATGCTTTATGTTAAGGGTAATAACTGCTGCTCTCTGCAGGTTACCCCCATGCTTTATGTTAAGGGTAGTAACTGCCGCTCCGTGCAGGTTACCCCCATGTTTCTGTTAAGGGTTGTAACTGCCGCTCTCTGCAGGTTACCCCCATGCTTTATGTTAAGGGTAGTAACTGCCACTCTCTGCAGGTTACCTCCATGCTTTATGTTAAGGGTATTAACTGCCGCTCTCTGCAGGTTACCTCCATGCTTTATGTTAAGGGCAGTAACTGCCGCTCTCTGCAGGTTACCTCCATGCTTTATGTTAAGGGTTGTAACTGCCGCTCTCTGCAGGTTACCCCCATGCTTTATGTTAAGGGTAGTAACTGCCACTCTCTGCAGGTTACCTCCATGCTTTATGTTAAGGGTTGTAACTGCCGCTCTCTGCAGGTTACCTCCATGCTTTATGTTAAGGGCAGTAACTGCCGCTCTCTGCAGGTTACCCCCAAGCCTTATGTTGTTAAGGGTAGCAGTATTTCCAATCAGACAATGCTGCTTGAATGTGCTTTGCTTTCATCCTTGGTTGTAGAAACAGTCCTGTGCTCTTTCCTTGATGTCTGTAAATCAGAACCCCGGACTGGGCCCAGCCTTAGCTGTCGTCTGAATCCAATTCCCCTTTTTTCCAGGACTCGATGTGATGCTCAGTACAGCGCACAGCTGTGTTCCCAGTTGTGAGCACATTCTTACCTCTGATCTACCACGCCTTGCACACAAAAAATGTGCTCGTAACTGCAGGCACTGTTTAGTGCCTTTGTTTGGAAATCCCATGCAAATGAAAACATTAGATATTTGCCCAGGCTGGCGCTAACAGTTTTGCTGCCCTGTGTGAAAAATTGCTATGCCCGGTATAGAAACTGAGTCTCACGCTCTATCCCAGGCCCCCTTTCACCGCGGAAATTAAAGCCCTGCTCCCTCCAGCAATCACAATTGATCCACTCCCTCAAAGCTATGTTACCCCCATCTAGAGGATTAAAATTTCTAAATTATGCAGGAAGGATCCCCAGGGCCTCCTTCCCCACTGGTGCTGGCTGGGCCCTGAGGCCGGCACCAGTTTGTTGTAGGAAAAAACATCCACTTGGAACCCATCTATCGCCTGTTAGATGTGGGTTTGGCCCTTGGACGGCCTTGAGTAAACTGAATGACAACAATATAGTAAAATCCCCATACCCCAGCAGTACTAACTGCAAGCACTCAAACAGGAACAGGCAAATATTATACCAGGCCCTAGAGCACCTCCCATTAGGAAAGCAGAACAAACCAGTCTGCTTTAAATTCCTGCATAGAAACCGCATGCTAGCAGAATACCTGACCTCGCTTACACATGCAGAACACAGACAGACAGACCCTCACCAAATACAGAATAAAGAGACCAGAAAGTATAAATAGAAACTGCAACAAACTGAAAGGCTCTATGCAGTGAAGTAATGGAAAAGCAGAAACTTCACCAGTCCTCATAAATCAAACAAAGAAATCAAGAAATATAACTCAATCATAATAAGCCATACTAATAAAACAAATATTGACAAACAGATGATGAACAGAATAACATCCAATAATTAAGAACTGATATTACAATTTTAAAAAATGTCCATACAGCAATAAAATATTTCAAAATAGCAGAAACATCAAACACCCAATAATTAAAAAAAATAAGGGAACAATCCCTCACTTCTCACACCTGAAAACTTTTGATTTCCAGTTACCCTGAGCTTGTCGTGGATTGGTGAGGGTGGCATAAACCTTTTCACATCACCTCCCCAAAGCAGGCTCCATTCAGACACACACACACATCCCTCCCCAGACAGATTCCCATTCTCACACACACACACACACATCCCTCCCCAGACAGATTCCCATTCTCACACACACACACACACACACACATCCCTCCCCAGACAGATTCCCATTCTCACACACACACACCCCCCTCCCCAGACAGATTCCCATTCAAACACACACACACACACACACACACACACACCTCCCCAGACAGATTCCCATTCAAACACACACACACACACACACACCCCTCCCCAGACAGATTCCCATTCAAACACACACACACACACACACCCCTCCCCAGACAGATTCCCATTCAAACACACACACACACACACCCCTCCCCAGACAGATTCCCATTCAAACACACACACACACACACCCCTCCCCAGACAGATTCCCATTCAAACACACACACACACACACCCCTCCCCAGACAGATTCCCATTCAAACACACACACACACCCCTCCCCAGACAGATTCCCATTCAAACACACACACACACACCCCTCCCCAGACAGATTCCCATTCAAACACACACACACACACACACCCCTCCCCAGACAGATTCCCATTCAAACACACACACACACACCCCTCCCCAGACAGATTCCCATTCTCTCACACACTCACACACACACACACATCCCTCCCCAGACAGATTCCCATTCTCACACACACATCCCTCCCCAGACAGATTCCCATTCTCACACACACACACCCCTCCCCAGACAGATTCCCATTCACACACACCCCTCCCTCCCCTCCCCAGACAGATTCCCATTCTCTCACACACTCACACACACACACACATCCCTCCCCAGACAGATTCCCATTCTCACACACACACACACACACATATCCCACCCCAGACAGATTCCCATTCTCACACACACACACACACACACACATTCCCCCAGGCAGGCTCCCATTCACATCTACTCATCTCTGGTAGACTCCCATTCACACACTATATACACCACCTCTACACAGGCAGGGTCCATGGGTCTCTTCTGCTGCTGCTGCTGCTGCTGCTGCTGCTGCCACCACCCGGTTCCTTGCTCCTTGGGGGAAGACCAGTTCTTCTTGCAGCTCCTCCTCGTGTGTATTTGGGCAAGTCCCATCCTACTGGCAGTGGAACAAGAAAAAGGCTCATCGACGGCTGAAGAAGAGGGAGCTCATTTTGTGGCTCCTCCTTGTGTGCTAGCAAGCCCCATGGTCTTATCATCACTTTCTGCATGCTCATCTCAAGAGGCACAAGCACTGCGAGGTTTTATCGCAGGGCCAGCCGGCACACGAGGAGAAGCCACTAAATTAGCTTCTGCCACCAGTGGCATGGGGTCCACCAGCAGCCACACAGGCCTCTTGGGATAAATCAGCCGCCCTCCCAGGTGTGCCACCCCATGCAATTGCACAGATTCCATACCTGGTAGTGCCGGATCTGCTATTACCCCCGATGCAGAGAGCAGTGCAAGCTTCCCTCAGGCTTTCTTAGGGCAAGAAATTTCGCTCCCGGTTTGAGGGGCAGTAACGTTTCCAGCGCCTGTGTCAGTCTCTGGGCAGAAGCCAGAGTTGGGGTGCCAGGATCTGTAATTGGGATTTATGTGCAGAAAACCTGCTTTCTGTACATAAACCACGTTTTGCTGTGCACTAAGCTTTATCTTTGCACACATTTTCTGGTTGGTGCGCATTTTTTAATTCACTATGCATTACTGTACCTTTAGCTTACTGCACTAGGGGGCCAATGCAATAAGCTGCGAGTAAAAACACGCATCCAAACTGGCGGCCCGTTTTTTTAATGCGCACACAGCCACTTCTCCTGGGCGCACGATTCAGTATGGTAATGGGGTGCTGTGCTAAAAAGGATGCACTAGGGATCAATTGTGTGTCCCTAGTGCGTCCTTGACATCGGGCACCCAGGAGATGTGGCTGGTAAATTGAGCATCTCTTTTCCTACGCTGGCTGCAATCAAGACTTATTTTTTTCATGTTAGAACATAAGAACATGCCATACTGGGTCAGACCAAGGGTCCATCAAGCCCAGCATCCTGTTTCCAACAGTGGCCAATCCAAATCACAAGTACCTGGCAATTACCCAAACATTAAATAAATCATAAGCTATTATTGCTTATTAATTAATAGCAGTTTAAGGATTTCTCCTCTAGGAACTTACCCAAACCTTTTTTAAACCCAGCTACACTAACTGCATAACCACATCCTCTGGCAATGAATTCCAAAGCTTAACTATGAGCTAAGGGGTAGATTTTTAAAGAAGTGCATGTGCGTCCATACGTGTGCACTTCCTGGTGTGCACACATTAGGGGTGTGCATTCGTTTTGAACTTAAATGTAAAACGCAACTTTTTTTTTTTTTAACTTAAAAAAGTGATGAGGCGAAAACGATCGGATTTCCAACTTATTCAACATAGCTATGCTGAATAAGTTGGAAATCGCGATTGTTGATCCTAAATAAAAATTTAAAACCCCTCACCCTCCTTAATCCCCCCCCCCCCAAGACTTACCAAAACTCCCTGGTGGTACAGCAGGGAGTCAGGACGCCATTTCTGAACTCCTTTGCGAGGAGCACGTGACGTCGGCGTCACGTCAGAGTGACGCGGCGTCAAGTGATTCCCCGCGCGTTCGCTCCGGGACCCTCGTTGCACCCAAAAGGAACTTTTGGCCAGCTTGGGGGGGCCTCCTGACCCCCCCAAGCTGGCCAAAAGTTCCTTTGAACGAGGGGGGGGGGATTAAGGAGGGTGAGGGGTTTAAATTTTTATTTGCACGTATGGACATAGACTCAACTTATGGAATTCTCCATATGTCCATATTGACCGCAAATGGGACCCCCTTTCAACTTATGGACTTATGAACATAAACTTTTGGTCTGCACATCTCTAGCACACATAGATGTGCAGAGTTTATAATATGTGCGCGCATGTTATGAAATTGTTGGGCCGCACGCACATGCTCTCTGGATTTTGTAATCTGTGCGCTTATGTGTGGACGGCGTGCACAAGGAGTGGTACAAATATGCAAATTTCATACAGCAACGCATCCCAGCCTTCCCAGTTCCCTCCCAGTCCATTTCAATTAAGGAGCGGACTGGGAGGGAACTTCCTTACCCCCTACCCTAGCCTCCCTTCCTCTTCCCCTCTCCTCCCCACCCCTAAATGTGGGGAGGAGAGGGGAAGAGGAAGGTCGGGCCCTTGTTTACTTCAGGGCCCGACCTGAAATAAGTTGCGCGCACGGACAACTGGCCGGCGCACAAGGCTCCAGGACAGTAATGAATGGCGCTGTCCCAGCCTGCACACCCACCCGCCCCTCCCTGCCCCTCCCTGCCCCCAGGTCTGCCCCTTCAAAGAGGCCCGGGGGGGTTACACGCGTGGCTGGGCCCCTTTGAAATACGCGCGGTGCTTGCAAGGCCCAGCCACGCACGTAATCCCTGTTTTTAACTCGCATGGGGGATTTAAAATTCTGCCGTAAGTAAAATGTTTTCTCCGATTAGTCTTAAATGTGCTACTTGCTAACTTCATGGAATGCCCCCTAGTCCTTCTATTATCCGAAAGTGTAAATAACCGAGTCACATCTACTCGTTCAAGACCTCTCATGATCTTAAACACCTCTATCATATCCCCCCTCAGCCGTCTCTTCTCCAAGCTGAACAGCCCTAACCTCTTCAGCCTCTCCTCATAGAGGAGCTGTTCCATCCCCTTTATCATTTTGGTCGCCCTTCTCTGTACCTTCTCCATCGCAATTATATCATTTTTGAGATGCGGCGACCAGAATTATACACAGTATTCAAGGTGTGGTCTCACCATGGAGCGATACAGAGGCATTATGACATTTTCTGTTTTATTAACCATTCCCTTCCTAATAATTCCCAACATTCTGTTTGCTTTTTTGACTGCCGCAGCACACTGAACCGACTATTTTAAAGTATTATCCACTATGACGCCTAGATCTCTTTCCTGGGTGGTAGCTCCTACTATAGAACCTAACATCGTGTAACTACAGCAACGGTTATTTTTCCCTATATGCATCACCTTGCACTTATCCACATTAAATTTCATCTGCCATTTGGAAGCCCAATCTTCCAGTCTTGCAAGGTCCTTCTGCAATTTATCACAATCCAACTTGAGATTTAACTACGCTGCATAATTTTCTGTCATCCGCAAATTTGATAATCTCACTTGTCATATTTCTTTTCAGATCATTTATAAATATATTGAAAAGCACCGGTCCAAGTACAGATCCCTGAGGCACTCCACTGTTTACCCTTTTCCAGTGTGAAGACAGACCATTTAATCCTGCTCTGCTTTCTGTGGTTCCCCTCCTACTTTTAGCGAGTTTTTGACACATGGCAAGACTTAATTCCAGCTCTGGGGCTGGCGTTTAATTTGCTGTGTTTAAAAAGTCATGTTGGGTGCATGGCAATGTTTTGCAATGGAAGTAGTAGCTAATAGCCTCATCTACATTGCATTTACTTGTGATGAGCGCTATCAGGATGCGCTAATCCCCTTATCCCCTTATTGCATCGGTTGTTAGTCTAGCATGTTAAACCCACGTCCAATTGCTGGTTAAGCTGGGTACCAGCCAGAGCACACAATATTGACTCGGCCCCTAGGACTTAAAAAAATTAGTTTTTGTGTTAAGAAACTGTGCTCTGAATTCCCACACAGCTTTAACACTTAGCTAATCACATAGGCCCCTATGTGAGCACCTGAGGCAATAAGACAGAGAAATATGGGGGATTTCAACCTTTTGCCTATTCAGCCCATGTTTTTCCTCACTGGGGTTATCTCAGGGAATATTTGGCTATCTCATGAGATTTTGTCCTGTCCATGTTATTTTCAGCAAAATCATGCTCCCGCTGAGTACCCATCATGTATATAGTGACTGGTAATTCTGCTGAGATTGTATGTGTGAGAGCTCATGTGCATCTATATGTACATGTGGAGGTGTATATGTATGTGTGAGAGCTTATGTGTGTATATGTACATGTGGAGGTGTATATGTATGTGTGAGAGCTCATGTGCATCTATATGTACATGTGGAGGTGTATATGTATGTGTGAGAGCTCATGTGTGTATATGTACATGTGGAGGTGTATATGTATGTGTGTGAGCTCATGTGTGTGTGTGTGTGTGTATATATATATATATATATATATATATATATACACACACACATGTGGAGGTGTATATGTATATGTGAGAGCTCATGTGTGTATATATACATGTGGAGGTGTATATGTATGTGTGAGAGCTCATGTGCATCTATATGTACATGTGGAGGTGTATATGTATGTGTGAGAGCTCATGTGCATCTATATGTACATGTGGAGGTGTATATGTATGTGTGAGAGCTCATGTGCATCTATATGTACATGTGGAGGTGTATATGTATGTGTGAGAGCTCATGTGTATATAGGTACATGTGGAGGTGTATATGTATGTGTGAGAGCTCATGTGCATCTATAGGTACATGTGGAGGTGTAAATGTATGTGTGAGAGCTCATGTGTATATAGGTACATGTGGAGGTGTAAATGTATGTGTAAGAGCTCATGTGTATATAGGTACATGTGGAGGTGTATATGTATGTGTGAGAGCTCATGTGTATATAGGTACATGTGGAGGTGTATATGTATGTGTGTGAGCTCGTGTGTGTGTGTGTGTATATGTGTATATATATATATACACACATGTGGAGGTGTATATGTGAGAGCTCATGTGCATCTATATGTACATGTGGAGGTGTATATGTATGTGTGAGAGCTCATGTGTATATGTACATGTGGAGGTGTAAATGTATGTGTTTGTGTGTGAACATAAAACCAAGCTTGATAGTGCCCTGAGTGAAAAAGCACTTTCTACCATCTGTTTTCAGTCTGCTGATGATTAGTTTCACGGAGTGTCCCTTCTTTTAGTAAATAACCATCCTTTATTTACCATTTCACCTCCCTCATGATTTTATAAACCTCTACCCTGTCCCCTCTCAGTCATCTCTTTTCCAAGCTGAAGAGCCCCCTGTGTAGCCTCTTATCACAGAGGAGATGATCCATCCCTTTTTATCATTTGTCTCCCTCCTCTGCACCTTTTCTAGTTCCGCTATTACTTTCTTGAGTTGGGGCGACCAGAACTGCATCGTGTACTCAAGGTGTGGTAGCACCATGGGCGATATCATATTTTCCTTTTTATTCTGTATTCCTTTTTGGATCAGTTTCTATTTGCTTTTTTTTTTTTTTTTTTAACTACTGCCGCACACCGAGCAGAGGATTTCAACAAATTGTCCACAAGGTCTCCAAGGTCCAATACAGAACCCAGCATCGTGTACCTGTAGTTGGGATCATTTTTCCCAATGTGCAATGTGCATTTTTCCCAATGTGCATCAGGCTCCCAGTCTCACAAGCTCCTTCTGCGGTTACTCCCAATCTGCTGCTGTTTAAACAACTTTGAATAATTTTGTGTCCTCTGCAAATCTGATCCTCACTCATTGTTCCCTTTTCCAGATCATTTATGAAAATGTTACACAGCACGGGTCCCAGTACTGATCCCTGTGGCACTCCACTAATGACCTTTCCATATATCACAAGGGAAATGTGAGAATAAATTATCCAAACTATGATTTTAATAGTCATAAATCCTTTGATTAAGGTCAATCACTGATGAGCTTTCTCCATTCAGTCCTATCTTTTATCCACGTTGTCATTTCCCGGGGAGTCTCTCATGTGTGCATGGATAACCATAAAAAGAAAGCATAAAACATAGCAGGGTAGTAACTGGCTTTACTTAGTTTGGGGGAATCCACACCTTTCACTTATCTGCCCAGACAGAAGGCTGTCGATGTCTCAGCAATGTAAATGTTTAGTACTGGCTTTTAAGGTATTGTTTCTATATGTTTTCACGCGCAATTAAGTTTGCCTTCTGTGAAGCCGTTAAACACCTACGCATGCAAAATTGAGTCTTTTCTGCTGCGGCCCGAAACTCTGGAATGAATTACCGGAGTCTTAATAGAGGAAAATGATTTAATGAAATTCCAGGAGGGGGAAAACATGGTGGATATTCAAATTTTGCTTGTGGGGCTGAATGGAAGTATAAACTGTTTTATAAGTATACAGAGCGAGAGGATCTCATGTTTCACTTGGTTTTATTTGCTGCTCTCTCTTTCAGTGATAGTGTTATGTGTTATTTCTGTAAATCACGCCGAGCAAGTTTTTAAAACTGGAAAAGGCGATTCATAAATAATTTTAAATAAATTGCTTCCATTTATTGTTTTCTTCTTTGTTTGCATAATATAAACAGTCTTAATATCAAAGGTCAAAATCCCCAACTTGTTTTACTAACAAGGCTTCCTCGACACGGTCTGTGTATGGGAAACTGTGACTTCCTGCGGCAGAGCAAACAGATCCATGCATACTCCCCACTATTACATCTTCAGATCATGGCATCTCACCAAAATTACAAAACTGCACTCCATTCACCCCTGCTGGATGTTCTACATCAAACCGAAAAATCCAAAATCGTTTGCATTGATTTATCTGCACCTCCCTGTTACCTCCTTGCCATGGTGCCTGTATTTATTCAATCTCCAGCCAGTTATGATCTGAAAACTCGTGTTGGCGATCAATACAGAGCTGCAGCATAGGTGTTACTGTTTTCAGCTTCTGTGTTGGTTAAACAACTACAGAGGTCATCATATTGGAGTTGTGTGCAATACTTTGATTTAGTGCTGCATTTTATTATAGCGATTTATATTCTGTGCATTTTCCTGAATACCTGTTCTGGGAGGATTACAGAATGAAACAAAAACATATGCAAACATAATAACATTCATTCAGCATTAACTTTAAAAATAACTCTCCAAGAAATACTAACAGTACACTCAGAAAGTGAATTTAAAATATCTATTCAAATAGCATGGCCTCCTGAAAAACAAATTTCAGATCCTCAGTCTGGTGCAGAGACAGTGGAAGAGTTTTCCTTTAACTCCAGGAACAAATAATAACTGGGAATTTGCCAATCTTAAAGCACAGGCAGGCTGGAACCTCTACAGATTTTAAATAAACAGGATCATCATCATATAAAGAGTGGAAGATCAGTATCCACATTTTATTTTACTTTAAATTTATTACCTGCCCATTACCAGACTCCTGTGCTGGGCGGTTGCCAAGATCACATACACAGAATTAAAAACAGACTACATACAAGTATATACATCAAAAAATAATACAAACAAACAAAACAACTTCCGGTAGTTTGAAAAGCTTTTAAACTGCAACGGTTGTTCTATGGGGAGCCAGTGTGATCCCGCAGACCACAACCAATAATCAATCTAGCCACTGCATTCAAGAGCAATTGCAGGGCTCTCAATTGAAAACCTGGCAATCCATTGTATACAGCATTACAATAGCCAACAGTGGGCATTATAAATGCTTGAATCACTGATCTACAGTCCTGGCTCTCTGAAATGTATTTTAGTCTTCGTAGATTTCTCAACTTGAAGGAACAGTTTCTTACGACTGATTTTACTTGAGAGTGAAAAGTAAATGTGGTATCAAAATTAAAACCTAAATTTTGAACAACCTCAGAGAATGATATGGTAATATCTTCCAATGAGAAATGTGGCAATGGAGTACAAGATACAACACGGGCTACATGTAAGGCTTCCATTTTGGAAACATTCAACCTGTCCCAACACTCTGACAATACAAATGAGGGTAACTTCTATAGTGGATCTAACTGGGAGCCACAACTGCCTGTTGTCTGCGTAAACTTAAATTTTGCAACATATCACAAAGTGGACTCAAATAGATATTAAAAAGAATTGGCAATAAGCAGGAAGCCTGTGGTAGGCCCCACATCACAGGTGTCCAGGCTGAAGATTGCTCACCCACTCTTACTTGTCGCAATCACCCCTCCAAACGTAAATCAGTGCCCCTATCTCAATCTCTTCTAGCTGTTATAATAAAATACAATGGCACACAGAATTGAAAGCAGCTGACACATCTAGCAGCCTTCATCCAAAGACAAAATTTGCACAGAGATTAGAAATGTCTCTGGACTACCTCTCCATTGGAAACCACATTGATGTTTTCAAGGGTGATGAGTCAGATGAACTGAACCAATTCACTGTGAACCTGGAAGATATAGTAGGCCAGATTGACAAACTAAAGAGAAGCGAATCACCTGGACCAGATGGTATGCATCCTAGGGTTCTGAAGGAACTAAAAAATGAAATTTCTGATCTATTAGTTAAAATGTGTAACCTATCATTAAAATCATCCATTGTACCTGAAGACTGGAGGGTGGCCAATGTAACCCCAATGTTTAAAAAAGGCTCCAGGGGCGATCCGGGAAACTATAGACCAGTGAGCCTGACTTCAGTGCTGGGAAAAATAGTGGAAACTATTCTCAAGATCAAAATCGTAGAGCATATAGAAAGACATGATTTAATGGGACACAGTCAACATGGATTTACCCAAGGGAAGTTTTTTCTCACAAATCTGCTTCATTTTTTTGAAAGGATTAATAAACATGTGGATAAAGGTGAACCGGTAGATGTAGTGTATTTGGATTTTCAGAAGGCGTTTGACAAAGTCCCTCATGAGAGGCTTCTACGAAACTAAAACGTCATGGGATAGGAGGCGATGTCCTTTCGTGGATTACAAATTGGTTAAAAGACAGGAAACAGAGAGTAGGATTAAATGGTCAATTTTCTCAGTGGAAAAAGGTAAATGGTGGAGTGCCTCTGGGATCTGTACTTGGACCGGTGCTTTTTAATATATTTATGAATGATCTGGAAAAGAATACGAGTGAGGTTATCAAATTTGCAGATGATGCAAAATTATTCAGAGTAGTTAAATCACAAGCGGATTGTGATACTTTGCAGGAGGACCTTGCGAGACTGGAAGATTGGGCATCCAAATGGCAGATGAAATTTAATGTGGATAAGTGCAAGGTGATGCATATAGGGAAAAATAACCCTTGCTGTAGTTACACGATATTAGGTTCCATATTAGGAGCTACCACCCAGGAGAAAGATCTAGGCATCATAGTGGATAATACTTTGAAATCGTCAGCTCAGTGTGCTGCAGCGGACAAAAAAGCGAACAGACTTTAGGAATTATTCAGAAGGGAACAGTTAACAAAACGAAAAATGTCATAATGTCTATGTATTGCCCCATAGTGAGACCACACCTTGAATATTGTGTACAATTCTGGTCGCCGCATCTCAAAAAAGATATAGTTGTGATGGAGAAGGTACAGAGAAGGGTGACCAAAATGATAAATGGGATGGAACAGCCCCCCTATGAGGAAATGCTAAAGAGGTTAGGACTGTTCAGCTTGGAGAAGAGACTGCTGAGGGGGGATATGATAGAGGTCTTTAAAATCATGAGAGGTCTAGAATGGGTAAATGTGAATCGCATATTTACACTTTCGAATAATAGAAGGACTAGGGGGCACTCCTTGAAGTTAGCAAGTAGCACATTTAAAACTAATCGGAGAAAATTCTTTTTTACTGAATGCACAATTAAGCTCTGGCATTTAAAGTCAGAGGATGTGGTTAATGTAGTTAGTTTAGCTGCGTATAAAAAAAGGTTTGGATAAGTTCCTGGAGGAGAAGTCCATCACCTGCGATTAATTAAGTTGACTTAGGGAATAGCCACTGCTATTACTGGCATCAGTAGCATGGGATAATCTTAGTGTTTGGGTACTTGCCAGGTTCTTGTAGCCTGGTTTGGCCTCTGTTGGAAACAGGATGCTGGGCTTGATGGACCCTTGGTCTGACCCAATATGGCATGTTCTTATGTTCTTATTCAAAATAGCATTTTCAAGCTGGGACAACACCATCTTCTCCAAAATGCTATTTGAGTTAGGATGTTATTTGATTTAGTGTGCTTCAAAATGACATAATTTTTATAAAATGAAAATAAGCTAAAATGGAAAGAAGAAAAAAATAGATTTGCCATTTACACGGCAACTCCGAATGGGTGGATCCCTCTACCACACAGCGCTTTTAGCCACATGTGGAGGAGGCATTTTGAGAGAGAATAACTTGTGTAATTTCCATTTTGAACGCTATGTATATTAATGTGCATAAAAACCAGTTGGAAACGTCCGCAGAGTGTTAAAGTTAATGTAAACACCCACACACAGACCCTTTCTGTCTGACAACTGCTGCAAAGTCTACCAGTAACCAGAACAGTGCCCAGGGACTTTGTCCCAATGAGCAAAAGCTGAAATGTGACCCTAAACGATGTTAACTTTTAAACAGGCGGCCAGCGACGCAGCAGTTTTCTAACGTACATGCATATATGTGCCTGACCGTGCATGCAAACACCGCTTCTACCATGAAAGTGGGGGCATTTTAAAAGACCTCACGCCGATACCATTACCAGTTTTATCAACTCGTTCCCTGTCACCCAGGTAAGGGATAGGACTTCCAGACCTCCGTTTCCCCCTATCAGCGCCAATCTATTTATCTTTCTTTTAGAACTTACACGTCATCCCTAGCAGAAATAAAGTTAAGTGGCAGGTAACCCCAGCACACTCCTGTGTGTATAAGTATTTTCACGCTAATTTCAATGCCCTGCCCAGACCACACCCCTTTTTTGGAACTTTTCATTTGTATACTAGCGGCAAGTACTCGCGTACTCAGGAAGCTTTTAAAATCCACTCAGCACATGCCGGTCCGACTTATGCACGAATCTCCCTATTTTGGCATGCACCAGGATTTTAAAATTCACCTTGGTTTCTGTATGTGTGTGTATTTTGTATATGATGTATGTGTCTGTATTTCTGTTTATAATGTGTTTGTGTTTCTGTATGTTTGTATATATGTGTGAATTTCTGTATATGATGTATGTGTCTGTATTTCTGTTTATAATGTGTGTTTGTGTTTCTGTATGTTTGCATATATGTGTGAATTTCTGTATATGATGTATGTGTCTGTATTTCTGTTTATAATGTGTGTGTGTGTTTCTGTATGTTTGTATATATGTGTGAATTTCTGTATATGATGTATGTGTCTGTATTTCTGTTTATAATGTGTGTGTGTGTTTCTGTATGTTTGTATATATGTGTGAATTTCTGTATATGATGTATGTGTCTGTATTTCTGTTTATAATGTGTGTGTGTGTTTCTGTATGTTTGCATATATGTGTGCATTTCTGTATATGATGTATGTGTCTGTATTTCTGTTTATAATGTGTGTGTGTGTGTTTCTGTATGTTTGTATATATGTGTGAATTTCTGTATATGATGTATGTGGGTGTATTTTTGATTATAATGTGTGTTTGTGTATTTCTGTATATAAAGGGCCAGATTTTCAAAGGGATACACGCGTACCCCCCGAAAACCTGGCCCAAACACCCCCTGCACGTGCCGAGCCTCTGTTGCATAGGCTTCCGGCGCGCGCAAAGCCCCGGGACACGGGTAAGTCCCGGGGCTTTCCTGGGGGGGCATTTTGGGGGGCGTGACGCATTCAGCGCGTCATCCGGGGGCGGCACCACTGGCGTGGTTTTGGCCCGGGGGCATTCCGGGGGCATGGCCGCGGCCTCCAGACCAGCCCCTGGACCGGAACATGGAGCGCGGCACCCAGCCTGGCGCGCACAAAGTTACGCCTGCTCGAGGTAGGGGGGGGCAGTTTAGATAGGGCCGGGGGGGTGGGTTAGGGAGGGGAAGGTGGGGGGAGGGAACGGAGGCAGGCTGCGTGGCTCAGCGCACGCAGGCTGCCGATTTTTGGCAGCCTTGCTCGCGCCGAGCCCGGATTTATTTTTTTTTTTAATTTATGAATTTTCACATCCAGTACAAGAGTTTTATAAAATATCTTGTCAAATCTGAATACAAGTCATTTACATCCAAGATAAAGTCAAAACAATATAATCAGTTAACAATCAAAATCCAAAAATCATTTTGGGTAAACGACCCTTCTAACTATAGGAAAGTTTTTTGAGATCAGTTACTTTAAAGAAAGGAAAAGGAGCCTCCTTCAAGGAAATAAACATGACTTATTCTAGTACATGGAACTCTATGCCGAGCCCGGATTTTAATGCATACACGTGGCTACGCGTGTATCTATTGAAATCCAGTGTACTTTTGTTCGCGCCTGGTGCGCGAACAAAAGTACGCGTGTGCGCAGATTTACAAAATCTGCCCCAATGTGTCTGTTTTCTGTATATTTACATATATGTGTGAATTTCTGTATATGCTGTATGTGTGTGTTTCTGTGTACGATGTATGTTTGTGTATTTCTGTATATGATGTATGTGGGTGTATTTTTGTATATAATGTGTGTGAATTTCTGTATATGCTGTATGTGTGTGTATTTCTGTATGCTTGTATATGTGTGTTTCTGTATATGTGTGTGTATTTTGTACATGATTGTGTATTCTGTATATAATGTGTGTGTGTTTCTGTATATTTGCATATATGTGTGAATTTCTGTGTATGATGTATGGGTGTTTCTGCATGTTTGTATATATCTATGTTTCTGTATATGATTTGTGTGTGTTTCTGTATATGGTGTATGTGTTTTGTATATGATGTGTCTTTCTTTATGTCTGTATATATATGTGTGCGTTTCTCTATATATTGTATGTGTGTGTATTTTTATATGAGTGTGTACTTTTGTATGTGTGTGTTTCTGTAGATGATGTATGTGTGCATTTACGTATATTTGAGTATATGCGTGTATGTGCAGGTTTTCAGTTCAATTGCCAGATTACTGACTGGACAGTCAGCGAGGTGGGTCCCACTTCAGCCTAGTGACTGTCCAGGTGGGGAGGGTGGTGGTCCTCCTTCCAGTGACATGGCTGGCTGCGGGGAGGGGGAGCTCCCTCTGAGGGTGCAGCTCCCTTGCAAGGATCCAGGCTTTTATTGTATGTGCTCATGTGTTTTTGCACATGTGTGTAATGTATGTCCATATCTTGTATGCATGTGCTGCTGTGTTTTAGGGAACCTTTATAGCATAGATTGGGGGGGGGGGGGAGTGAGAAGACCTTTGTGTGACTTTTTGACAAGACCTTATATGCTCAGGCTGAGAGGCATTCAAGTGACTGAGGATGCAGACTCTGCTTCGATACAGCTGCAGGGGAGAAAAAGAGCGAGGATCTCTCCAGAAAGTGCTGGGAGGGTCCCCAGACCTGGGTGCATGCAAAGATGGGGCAGATTGATGAGCAGTAAACATGCCCCCTCTCTCTCTTATCTCTTCAGCAAGGTAATGGCTCTCTGCAGAGGAAGCCAGCTGCTCCTTCTGCTGGCACTGTCCCTGGCAGTGAACGAGGGTCTCTGCAGCCGTGCAGCTCGCAGCAGGCGGGATTTGGCACCCGGGCTGCATACGCAAGGAATCCGGGACGCTGCTGGTTCTTACTGCCAAAAGATGACTTCATGCTGCCCCGGCAGAGAAGATACCTGCACAGTGCCCTACCTGGATACCATCTGCTACTGTGATCTCTTCTGCAACCGCACAGTCTCCGACTGCTGTCCGGACTTCTGGGAGTACTGCCTGGGCATTGAGCCTCCCATCGCCATTCAGACAGGTCTGTTCTCCCCCTCCCAGCATAATCACCTCTAGATAAGATGGGGGTCAGGGATTGAAATGCCCTTTTCTTCAGGAAGGGGTGCTTTTCCGTAGGGCATGCATCTCACTTCAGGCTGTGTCTATGGGCATTTTGTGTAGAGAGTAAAGTGTGACTCTGGCCGTGCCCTGTGCACTCACACGTGGCTATTTCTGGCAAGCATTGAGGAGACTTGCAGGCCACACTGCACCATTGCTGGTGAGAGTGGTGTCACTACGTGGGTGCTGGCTTTATGCTGGTGTTAATGGTGATACCAGAGTGGCGTCACTACGTGGGTGCTGGCTTTATGCTGGTGTTAATGGTGATACCAGAGTGGCGTCACTAGGTGGGTGCTGGCTTTATGGTGGTGTTAATGGTGATACCAGAGTGGCGTCACTACGTGGGTGCTGGCTTTATGGTGGTGGTAATGGTGATACCAGAGTGGCGTCATTACGTGGGTGCTGGCTTTATGGTGGTGTTAATGGTGAGTACTGCTCTGGTGTCACAGGGCTGTTCTCCTATGGAGGTGGTTCCAGTGCTTTTCCTTGTCCTTTCTTTTTTCCAGGTTGTGTCAGGCAGGGAAAACCATATCCATCAGGGGCGACATATCAGGACAACTGCAACCTGTGGTGAGTACTCACGATTCTCCTCTGCAGCATGCATGCTCCCAGGATTACCAGAGTTCCCAGACCCTGCCGGCAGCAACTAGCAAAACACAGACATAACTTTGCCCTGTAACAAGAATTATAATGCTGACAGTATCCACTGTGCAAGATAAAATGCTGGTCTAGGTTTGTGCACAAGCATGCAATCGTTGGAGGTGAGATTGGAACCCAGAGCCGCAGGTGTGCCAGGCACTGGCGTTTCCCATTAGCCCTCGGCAGGATGTGGCTATTTCAGAGGGAAACGGTCTGATTTTCTGCCGCTGCCTGCACTTTGATTACAGTGTGAGCCTTGATACTGAGACCCAGAACTCCTCCAAGCACTGCCAGGGAGGAGAGAAGCTGCTTTCATTATTAACTGCTCTGGAGCAGTGGAAATCTGGAGGCACTGCCCCTGCTGCTCCCTGGGGGAGGACTCGGAGGAGGGTGTCTTCAGCTTTTTATCAGCCTGGATGTGTGGGTGGCAATGGCTTTTTTTCTGGCTCCATCCATTTTTTCCATGAGTTCTCAAGCTCCTGGGACTCTTGCAGGTGGAACCAACCCAGAACAGCTTTTCTCCTCTGGCAGGGGTGTGCTGTGCTCGGTCCCAGCACCGAGAGAGGCAGGTGGATGCTTTATTGAGCAGTGGGAGGGCTGCGCTGATGATTCCCTTTGATTTGCAATGGCTGAATAGTTGTGCAGTGTTCCCCAAGCCGCTCTGTGCTGCAGCTTAATCAGAGCCCTCTGGGCTCTGCCCCAGGGTGCTCCTGCTCTTCTCCCTGCTAATCTGCTTCAAGGGAGGCCTTTGATAAGATGTTCTGGCTGTTGGACAACTCCATGTGCGCAATAGGGAAAAAATGACAAGAGCGGGCTCTGTCTGGCCCATGGGTTCCTGTTTAATTTGACTCGCTGCCTGCTTTTCCATTCCCTGGCCTGTCCGACTGGGGTCATCCATCTTTCAGGGCAGGATTCAGAGTCTATGGCTGCATGCAGGAGACCTCTGGGAGCTGCTGCAGTGCTTGCAGATTAAAGGATGTAAGGATGGCAGGTGTTTTAAGGAGACACACATCATGGGAGGCAGGGAAGAGGTGGGGGTCTTCCCAGACAGGAAAGGGTTAAGACCTGAGCAGGCACAGCTTAGTTCCTTACAAGGAAATGCAGAATTGTAAGTTCCTCTTCAGAATGCAGGCGTCCCCTGGGGAGAGGCAGGGCAGGGCGTGAGGGACACTGGGAGCTTTCAGCTCATCCGTGACCTCCGTTTTCCCACATTCCATGTTTAATCCTGGAATCCTCAGCCAAACTACGATTGTATAAAAATGACTCCATCTCTTAGGGATTCAGTGAGGTCCTGGACTTAGTCCAAGGTTATCCTGTCCTTCGGTCTGTTGATAGGACGACTCAGCTTACAGTAATGTGTGCGGGTTACTGTACAGCAGAGTTCTGTGTTCACACTGATTTACAGACACACAACTCCAGTGTTTACGGAACTTGTATGTGCATTTTACAGAGTATAGTGGAGCTGTGCGTGTTCAGGCACTGCAGAGCTCTGTGTGTGAGTGTAACTGTGTACAGTAGCGTGTGCATGTGTTAGTGTACAGCAAAGATCTGTGTGTGTGTGTAGATCTCTGTATTATGTGACTGTATACAGCAGTGTGTGTTTGTGTAGATCAGAGCTCTGTGTGTGTGTGTAACTGTGTACAGTAGCGTGTGCATGTGTTAGTGTACAGCAAAGTTCTCTGTGTGTGTGTAGATCTCTGTATTATGTGACTGTATACAGCAGTGTGTGTTTGTGTAGAGCAGAGCTCAGTATGTGTGTAACTGTGTACTGTACAGTAGCGTGTGCATGTATTAGTGTACAGCAAAGTTCTCTGTATGTGTGTGTAGATCTCTGTATTATGTGACTGTATACAGCAGTGTGTGTTTCTGTAGATCAGAGCTGTGTGTGTGTAACTGTGTACAGTAGCGTGTGCATGTATTAGTGTACAGCAAAGATCTCTGTATTATGTGACTGTATACAGCAGTGTGTGTTTGTGTAGATCAGAGCTCTGTGTGTGTGTGTGTAACTGTGTACAGTAGCATGTGCATGTATTAGTGTACAGCAAAGATCTCTGTATTATGTGACTGTATACAGCAGTGTGTGTTTGTGTAGAGCAGAGCTCAGTATGTGTGTAACTGTGTACAGTAGCGTGTGCATGTATTAGTGTACAGCAAAGATCTCTGTATTATGTGACTGTATACAGCAGTGTGTGTTTGTGTAGATCAGAGCTGTGTGTGTGTAACTGTGTACAGTAGCGTGTGCATGTATTAGTGTACAGCAAAGTTCTCTGTGTGTGTGTGTAGATCTCTGTATTATGTGACTGTATACAGCAGTGTGTGTTTGTGTAGATCAGAGCTGTGTGTGTGTAACTGTGTACAGTAGCGTGTGCATGTATTAGTGTACAGCAAAGTTCTCTCTGTGTGTGTGTAGATCTCTGTATTATGTGACTGTATACAGCAGTGTGTGTTTGTGTAGATCAGAGCTCTGTGTGTGTGTGTGTGTGTGTAACTGTGTACAGTAGCGTGTGCATGTATTAGTGTACAGCAAAGATCTCTGTATTATGTGACTGTATACAGCAGTGTGTGTTTGTGTAGATCAGAGCTCAGTATGTGTGTAACTGTGTACAGTAGCGTGTGCATGTATTAGTGTACAGCAAAGTTCTCTGTGTGTGTGTAGATCTCTGTATTATGTGACTGTATACAGCAGTGTGTGTTTGTGTAGAGCAGAGCTCAGTATGTGTGTAACTGTGTAATGTACAGTAGTGTGTGCATGTATTAGTGTACAGCAAAGTTCTCTGTGTGTGTGTGTAGATCTCTGTATTATGTGACTGTATACAGCAGTGTGTGTTTGTGTAGATCAGAGCTCTGTGTGTGTGTGTGTGTGTAACTGTGTACAGTAGCGTGTGCATGTATTACTGTACAGCAAAGATCTCTGTATTATGTGACTGTATACAGCAGTGTGTGTTTGTGTAGATCAGAGCTCTGTGTGTGTGTGTGTGTAACTGTGTACAGTAGCATGTGCATGTATTAGTGTACAGCAAAGATCTCTGTATTATGTGACTGTATACAGCAGTGTGTGTTTGTGTAGAGCAGAGCTCAGTATGTGTGTAACTGTGTACAGTAGCGTGTGCATGTATTAGTGTACAGCAAAGATCTCTGTATTATGTGACTGTATACAGCAGTGTGTGTTTGTGTAGATCAGAGCTGTGTGTGTGTAACTGTGTACAGTAGCGTGTGCATGTATTAGTATACAGCAAAGTTCTCTGTGTGTGTGTGTAGATCTCTGTATTATGTGACTGTATACAGCAGTGTGTGTTTGTGTAGATCAGAGCTCTGTGTGTGTGTGTGTGTGTAACTGTGTACAGTAGCGTGTGCATGTATTAGTGTACAGCAAAGTTTTCTGTGTGTGTGTGTGTAGATCTCTGTATTATGTGACTGTGGTTCTGCGACCTGTAACACTGTGTCTGTTCTGGTTCCTGCTCTGTAGCTCCTGCAGTGGCACTGGGCGCTGGGACTGTGAGCAGCACGCTTGTCTGATAGAGCAAGACATGATTCTTGCCATCAACCGAGGGAGCTATGGGTGAGTGGTTGGTTCCTGATGTGAGGGGAGAGTCCCTGGCTAACTGTAAGCCGAAAGGCCATAGAACCCAGGATGGGACAGGAGAAAACGGTGCTTGCCAAGTTCCTGGGTTCCCATCCGAATGATAATCACAGGAATTAGTAGTCTGGATCTTATCACCAACGTGAAATCATTAAAAACTGCTGGTTCTGGAGGGTCTCTGGGCTGTGATTGACTGCCTTTCCTCATATTTTCTTCTGTCTCTGCTGGAAGCTGGAGGGCTGGGAACTACAGCCAGTTCTGGGGCATGAGCTTGGATGAAGGGATCCGGTATCGGCTGGGGACCCAGAAGCCCCCCAGCACAGTGCTCAACATGAATGAACTGCAGGTGAGTTTCAGCATTTATTTCTTGGTATCTGTACGCGAAGCTCCAGGTGGCCAACCATGCAATGTCCATAATGATTAAAGCACTATGACTCTGCAGCCGGCACACAGAGACCACCACTCATAATAAGTGCCTTCTCCGCTTCTGATCCCCTGCTTCTCTCAGCCCTGTGCGGGGCAGAGGATCACAGCTGAGAAGCAGCAGAGTCACCACTTGTATGTTAAACCCCCCACCCAGCACACACTGAATTGATGGAGATCACGTGCAGCCTGTGTGGGGCTCAGGGGCAGGAAGTCTTTCTGGCTGTTTTGCATGGGCAGTCTGAGTGCAGAATCAGCAGCACAGGGTGCAAACCTCTCACCACTCACCTTCCCGTCCAGGAAGTCCAGCCTCTCACCATTGTTCTGCAAAGTATTTCCCCCTTCATGACTCATTCTTGGGCAGGGGACCTTGAGAATGGAGGGGAAGGAGAGGACAGGCCAGAAGGAGAAAGGCTGCTTATAGTGACTGGGTCAGAGGTTCCTCTTCCTCCCCGTCCTTGCAGTGCAAGAGTCTCACTGGATCTCTCCGAAACACCAGCTTTTTATAATAATGCAATTTAATTTGCCCTTGGAAAATGTCTGGGGACTTTCTAACCCCTGACTACTGTCCTTGGCTCGCTGTTCCTATTGTGTCTGACAGGATACGGGGCAGAGACAAGAGTCTGCAGCATCTGCTGAAGCGGTTCTGTAAATGTTTATAGTTCTGATCAAAAGATGTTCTGGGACTAACTGTGAAAGCAGAATATGCACAGCAGCAATCTGTTGCACCCTGCTAAGTCCATGTACCTGACTCCCGCCCTGCACCAATCCCTGCTATCTCATTACAGAGAGGCCCCAATCCCGGCTCTGCCACCTCACTCCCGCCCTGCAGCAATCCCTGCTATTACATTACAGAGAGGCCCAATCCCGGCTCTGCCACCTCACTCCCGCCCTGCAGCAATCCCTGCTATTTCATTACAGAGAGGCCCAATCACGGCTCTGCCACCTCATTCCCGCCCTGCAGCAATCCCTGCTATTTCATTACAGAGAGGCCCAATCACGGCTCTGCCACCTGACTCCTGCCCTGCAGCAATCCCTGCTATCTCATTACAGAGAGCCCCAATCACGGCTCTGCCACCTCACTCCCGCCCTGCAGCAATCCCTGCTATCTCATTACAGAGAGGCCCAATCACGGCTCTGCCACCTCACTCCCGCCCTGCAGCAATCCCTGCTATCTCATTACAGAGAAGCCCAATCACGGCTCTGCCACCTCACTCCCGCCCTGCAGCAATCCCTGCTATCTCATTACAGAGAAGCCCAATCACGGCTCTGCCACCTCACTCCCGCCCTGCAGCGATCCCTGCTATCTCATTACAGAGAGCCCCAATCACGGCTCTGCCACCTGACTCCCGCCCTGCAGCAATCCCTGCTATTTCATTACAGAGAGGCCCAGTCACGGCTCTGCCACCTCACTCCCGCCCTGCAGCGATCCCTGCTATTTCATTACAGAGAGGCCCAATCACGGCTCTGCCACCTCACTCCTGACCTGCAGCAATCCCTGCTATTTCATTTCAGAGAGGCCCAATCACGGCTCTGCCACCTCACTCCTGCCCTGCAGCAAACTCGATTCCATCACTAGGACACCCCACCCTCACACATCTGCCATTCAGTCCTGCTCTCTAGCATCCTCTGCATTTCTAGTACCTCACAGATACCTTTACTAGTGCAACTCGATCCAGATTGGCCTAACCTTGCTATTCCAGTATTCGGGGGCACCGGTGACAGTACAAGTAATGTGTGGAAGGAAATGCTTGATGGGTACTGTGGCCCATTATACAGGCTGCAGTCTCAATGAGGGTAGGCATAAAGGCTGATTTGCCTCCATTGGATGGAAAATTAGTTTAAGGTTGCATTGCCTCTGCTGGTTTTCAAACTTGGGGTCATGAGCCAGTACTGGGTCAGGGCACTCCAGTGACTGAGCCACAGCCACATTCCTGATGCTCCTGCTCCATGTGAGGTTACAGATACCTCCTGAGAGCTGCACTGAACCTGTAATCTCAGCGCTGCTCTGGTGATGAAGCCTGGGATTGCAGACACCACACAGCTGAAAGTGACTGAGCTATGCGGAGAAGGAGCATTAAAGATATTGAGCAATGGGAGCTTGGGGAGGAGGAAGGCAGTAAAGGTGAGCAGCGAGGTTGGAGAGGAAGAGAATTGCAAAAGCAAGGTGACTGGGGATAACAGTGAGCAGTGGATGCTGATGATGGGGGAAGATGAAAGAGAGCGCAATGGGGGAGGGGGAAGGCAGAAGATGAGAATGACGGATTATTTTTCTTCACTGGATCTGGAGAAAGATTTTCTTTCTGATTCCTGTGGGAAAACGTTTGAAAACATTGCTATAGATGATGAATGAAAAAGTTGAATTACCTTCCAATGAATGCTGTATGGAGGATGAGTGCAACAGCTGTGTTGTTCTCTATTGGGTGCTGTATACAGAATGAGTGTAAAAGCTCTGTTATAGGTTGAGTGTTATATGGAGGATGGGTGTAAGGGTTGTGTTGCTCTTCATTGGGTGCTATGGAGGATGGGTGTATAGGCTCTGTTGCCTTTCTTTGGGTGCTGAATGGAGAATGTGTGTATAGGTTGTGTTGCTCTCCGTTGGGTGCTGTAATGGAGGATGGGTGTATAGGTTGTGTTGCTCTCTGTTGGGTGCTGTATGGAGGATGGGTATATAGGTTGGGTTGCTCACCGTTGGTGCTATATTGAGGATGGGTGTAAAGGTTGGGTTGCTCTCTGTTGGGTGCTGTACGGAGGATGGGTGTAAAGGTTGGGTTGCT
This sequence comes from Rhinatrema bivittatum, assembly GCF_901001135.1. Lineage (NCBI taxonomy): Eukaryota > Metazoa > Chordata > Amphibia > Gymnophiona > Rhinatrematidae > Rhinatrema > Rhinatrema bivittatum. The sequence goes on from NC_042625.1 coordinate 99,131,206, forward strand.
CTCCATTGGGTGCTGTATTGAGGATGGGTGTATAGGTTGTGTTGCTCTCTGTTGGGTGCTGTATGGAGGATGGGTGTTACAGTTGTGTTGCTCGCCGTTGGGTGCTGTATTGAGGATGGGTGTAAGTGTTGTGTTGCTCACCGTTGGTGCTATATTGAGGATGGGCGTAAAGGTTGGGTTGCTCTCCGTTGGGTGCTGTATTGAGGATGGGTGTAAAGGTTGTGTTGCTCTCTGTTGGGTGCTGTATGGAGGATGGGCATAAAGGTTGTGTTGCTCTCCGTTGGGTGCTATATTGAGTATGGGCGTAAAGGTTGGGTTGCTCTCTGTTGGGTGCTATGTGGAGGATGGTTGTAAAGATTGTATTATCTTTTGTGTACTTTATCTTAGGTGAAGATGGCCAGCAATGAGGTCCTCCCAACATATTTCAATGCTGCTGACAAGTGGCCTGGAATGATCCATGAACCTCTGGATCAGGGGAACTGTGCGGGCTCCTGGGCTTTCTCCACTGCAGGTAATATTTCTTCCTTCTGCAAGTCCTGCTACAGACCTGGGTCCTGTGCTTTCTGGAATATCTTATATTACTTGACTTCCCTCTTAGGAAGCCATAATGTTAAAGGCTGCCCCGCCCCTTCCAGTCTAGCATTTCTGCAGGGCTCCTCTCATACTGCTTAGGCTATCTGTAGTATCAGCAGAGAAAGGTCGGTGACTCTCGCTGACTGTTTTCTCTGCATTTCTGCAAGGCTCCTCTCATACTGCTTAGGCTATCTGTAGTATCAGCAGAGAAAGGTCGGTGACTCTCGCTGACTCTTTTCTAGCATTTCTGCAGGGCTCCTCTCATACTGCTTGGGCTATCTGTAGTATCAGCAGAGAAAGGTCGGTGACTCTCGCTGACTGTTTTCTAGCATTTCTGCAGGGCTCCTCTCATACTGCTTGGGCTATCTGTAGTATCAGCAGAGAAAGGTCGGTGACTCTCGCTGACTGTTTTCTAGCATTTCTGCAGGGCTCCTCTCATACTGCTTGGGCTATCTGTAGTATCAGCAGAGAAAGGTCGGTGACTCTCGCTGACTGTTTTCTAGCATTTCTGCAGGGCTCCTCTCATACTGCTTGGGCTATCTGTAGTATCAGCAGAGAAAGGTCGGTGACTCTCGCTGACTGTTTTCTAGCATTTCTGCAGGGCTCCTCTCATACTGCTTGGGCTATCTGTAGTATCAGCAGAGAAAGTTCGGTGACTCTCGCTGACTGTTTTCTAGCATTTCTGCAGGGCTCCTCTCATACTGCTTGGGCTATCTGTAGTATCAGCAGAGAAAGGTCGGTGACTCTCGCTGACTGTTTTCTAGCATTTCTGCAGGGCTCCTCTCATACAGCTTGGGCTATCTGTAGTATCAGCAGACAAAGGTCGGTGACTCTCGCTGACTCTTTTCTAGCATTTCTGCAGGGCTCCTCTCATACTGCTTGGGCTATCTGTAGTATCAGCAGAGAAAGGTCGGTGACTCTCGCTGACTCTTTTCTAGCATTTCTGCAGGGCTCCTCTCATACTGCTTAGGCTATCTGTAGTATCAGCAGAGAAAGGTCGGTGACTCTCGCTGACTCTTTTCTAGCATTTCTGCAGGGCTCCTCTCATACTGCTTAGGCTATCTGTAGTATCAGCAGAGAAAGGTCGGTGACTCTCGCTGACTTTTCTTCTGCTCAGGACATCAAAGAAAAAAGGGAAGTGGGGTCATTTTTCTTGTTGTCTCAGAGTTTGATATTAGGCTTCTTTCTGACAGCGGTTGCTTCTGACAGGATCTCGATTCAGTCCATGGGTCACATGACGCCGGCTTTGTCACCCCAGAATCTCCTCTCCTGTGACAAACGGAACCAGCAGGGTTGCAGTGGCGGAAGGGTGGATGGCGCCTGGTGGTACCTGCGCAGGAGAGGGTAAGTGGGCAGATATTGGACCCAAGGTAACCCACCAAGAAGGATTGAAGCTTGCGAGCAGTAGCACTGACACACAAGGCTTGAGCTGTGCATATTTTTCATACACATTCATAAGTCAATCTCTCTAAAGTGAGAGTGCACCTTACAGTCACTCACTTCCTGCTTGGGTGAGTGTTCTGACTGCTAATTCTCCTGGCGTTTCCTTAGGAAAACAAGTTTGTAGGGGGAAGAAAGACTAGGAGAGACGTACATTTAAAAAGGCAAGAAGCTGGGACCCTCACCTATTCTTCTTCCATAGACAATCACATTCCCTTACAAACCCGTTTGCCCACTGATAATTATACTTCCTAGGGGGCACTCCATGAATTAGCAAGTAGCACATTTAAGACTAATCTGAGAAAATTCTCTCTCACTCAATGCACAATTAAGCTTTGGAATTTGTTGCCAGAGGATGTGGTTAGTGTAGCTGGGTTTAAAAAAGGTTTGGATAAATTCTTGGACAACTCCGTTAACTGCTATTAATCAAGTTGTATTAGAGAATAGCCACTGCTATTACTGCCATCAATAGCGTGGAATAGAATTAGTGTTTGGGTAATTGTCAGGTACTTGTAGCCTGGATTGGCCTCTGTTGGAAACAGGATGCTGGGCTTGATGGACCCTTGTTCTGACCCAGTATGGCATGTTCTTATGTTCCTAAGAGTTTGCATTCAGAACGCTCAGCCCTCTCACTCAAGCATGAGGTGAGTGAATGAAATGTATACTCTCATTTTAGAGCAATTATTTGTATATTCTTTTATGATAATTTAATTGTGAATGGATAATTAAGGTTCAAGCCTTGATGATTGACATGACTACTTAGAAGTTTCAAATTTGTGCTAAATCAGTCCTTTTTTATGTCATTGAATAACATAAAATGCTATGTCTACCATATCTGTCCATTTATCTCTCCACACAATACAAATGTCACAAACAAATTCTTAATTCAAGACCCCCAACATCACATTCCTCGAAGATACTGGAGTGCCATCAACTACATTTGAACATGAACAGAAGACTGATGTGCAATCTCCTCCGTAAATGGAAATGAAAGGACAAGCCACAGTGGATTGTGGCCATGCAACCCAAATTGTGGATCAGATAGTGATACCCATCATAATCTGCACTGCAGCAAACTACACCAACTTCTGTCTGCAGCCCAAATTGTGGTTCAGAAAGTGATACCCATCATAATCTGCACTGCAGCAAACTACACCAACTTCTGTCTGCAGCCCAAATTGTGGATCAGATAGTGATACCCATCATAATCTGCACTGCAGCAAACTACACCAACTTCTGTCTGCAGCCCAAATTGTGGATCAGATAGTGATACCCATCATAATCTGCACTGCAGCAAACTACACCAACTTCTGTCTGCAGCCCAAATTGTGGATCAGATAGTGATACCCATCATAATCTGCACTGCAGCAAACTACACCAACTTCTGTCTGCAGCCCAAATTGTGGATCAGATAGTGATACCCATCATAATCTGCACTGCAGCAAACTACACCAACTTCTGTCTGCAGCCCAAATTGTGGATCAGATAGTGATACCCATCATAATCTGCACTGCAGCAAACTACACCAACTTCTGTCTGCAGCCCAAATTGTGGATCAGATAGTGATACCCATCATAATCTGCACTCCTTCAATGGAAAAGCAGCAAGCTACACCAACTTCTGTCTGCAGCCCATTTGTGACTCTGATATTAAACTCCTGGCTTTCCATCTGAATTGCTTGTATCTTCCTAGGTGCCTCTCTGCTTTGCTCCTGGTAAATGCTGCCTCTCCTTCTCAGTTTGTGCTGTGCTAGCATTACCTCTGCCTTCTGCTTCTGTTCCCAGAGTCGTGACGGAGGAGTGCTACCCATTCACCAGCGGGGAGAAAGACAGGCCTCCTACCAGTGGTCCATGCATGATGCACAGTCATTCCACAGGACGTGGGAAGAGGCAGGCAGCAGCTCGGTGCCCCAACCTACACACCCATTCCAACCAGATCTACCAGTCCACGCCTGCATACCGACTTGCATCCAGCGTACGTAGCCACAGCAGGCAGTCCATGGCTCGGCATCTGCTGTCACCTGAACTGTCTGCAGAACCTATTATCTCTCTCAGAACCTCCCTGCCTCCATTTCTCTCTTCTTGTTCGGCATTATTACAAGACTGAGGTGCTATGGTGAATCTGGGTGCCCTGGGGCTCAGAACTTGAGTGGCAGGGTCTGTTGAGGGTCAGGAGTCCCTGGGCCCAGCATAGGTATTGTTACTCTACAAGTCGATACTGTGTGAGGCTCTTTCCTCCTCACTCCCGAGCAGCAGTTCCTGCTGGAAGGTACAGAGCACAAGGTAGAGGAATCTTGCCATCATCCACCTTCATGTTTTTGTTTTCTGTTGCAGGAAAAAGAAATAATGAAGGAGGTGATGGAGAACGGGCCGGTACAAGGTGAGATTCCGCTTCATCCAGTGACTCGCCTTTTACGCCCCAATGACTCCACTGCACAGTTTGGGGGCAACATTTGAAAGCACTCACCTACTTAATGAGCAGATATTGTTCCTAATTTTCAGGAATTAACTTGTGTGTCTAGAAAGGTTGCTGCTACGTGTACAGCACTGGGGTAGCAGGAGGTGCTGCAGGGCAGGAGTGAGGTGCACTGGCAGAGCAGGGTGTGTGTGTGTGTATGGAGGTGGGAGGGTTCAGCACTGGGGTAGCAGGAGAAGCTACAGGGCAGGAGTGAGGTGCATTGGCAGAGCAGGGTGTGTGTGTGTGGAGATGGGAGGGTTCAGCACTGGGGTAGCAGGAGAAGCTACAGGGCAGGAGTGAGGTGCATTGGCAGAGCAGGGTGTGTGTGTGTGTGTGTGTGGAGATAGGAGGGTTCAGCACTGGGGTAGCAGGAGGTGCTGCAGGGCAGGAGTGAGGTGCATTGGCAGAGCTGTGTGTGTGGGTTTCTGTACTGGAATAGCAGGGGGTGCTGCAGGGCAGGAGTGAGGTGCATTGGCAGAGCTGTGTGGGGTCTCAGTACTGGAATAGCAGGGGGTGCTGCAGGGCAGGAGTGAGGTGCATTGGCAGAGCTGTGTGTGAGGGTCTCAGTACTGGAATAGCAGGGGGTGCTGCAGGGCAGGAGTGAGGTGCATTGGCAGAGCTGTGTGGGGTCTCAGTACTGGAATAGCAGGAGGTGCTGCAGGACAGGAGTGAGGTGCATTGGCAGAGTTTTCCGTGAGGGTCTCAGTAGTGGAATAGCAGGGGGGTGCTGCAGGACAGGAGTGAGGTGCACTGGCAGAGCAGGGTGTGAGGGTCTCAGTACTGGAATAGCAGGGGGTGCTGCAGGGCAGGAGTGAGGTGCATTGGCAGAGCTGTGTGTGGGGGGTCTCTGTATTGGAATAGCAGGGGGTGCTGCAGGGCAGGAGTGAGGTGCATTGGCAGAGCTGTGTGAGGGTCTCAGTACTGGAATAGCAGGGGGTGCTGCAGGGCAGGAGTGAGGTGCATTGGCAGAGCTGTGTGTGAGGGTCTCAGTACTGGAATAGCAGGGGGTGCTGCAGGGCAGGAGTGAGGTGCATTGGCAGAGCTGTGTGGGGTCTCAGTACTGGAATAGCAGGAGGTGCTGCAGGACAGGAGTGAGGTGCATTAGCAGAGCTGTGTGAGGGTCTCAGTAGTGGAATAGCAGGGGGTGCTGCAGGGCAGGAGTGAGGTGCATTGGCAGAGCTGTGTGGGGGTCTCAGTACTGGAATAGCAGGGGGTGCTGCAGGGCAGGAGTGAGGTGCACTGGCAGAGCAGGGTGTGAGGGTCTCAGTACTGGAATAGCAGGGGGTGCTGCAGGGCAGGAGTGAGGTGCATTGGCAGAGCTGTGTGTGGGGGGGTCTCTGTATTGGAATAGCAGGGGGTGCTGCAGGGCAGGAGTGAGGCGCATTTGCAGAGCTGTGTGAGGGTCTCAGTACTGGAATAGCAGGGGGTGCTGCAGGGCAGGAGTGAGGTGCATTGGCAGAGCTGTGTGAGGGTCTCAGTACTGGAATAGCAGGGGGTGCTGCAGGGCAGGAGTGAGGTGCATTAGCAGAGCTGTGTGTGAGGGCCTCGGTACTGGAATAGCAGGGGGTGCTGCAGGGCAGGAGTGAGGTGCATAGGCAGAGCTCTGTGTGTGTGCATAAAAAGATCATACAGCCTTGTTCTCATCTCCTTCCTCACAAGTTCATATTTATCCTTTGACATCGTTGGGCCTCCATGAGAACATAAGAACTGCCATACTGAATCAAAGCAAGCATTCATGAAACCAAGTATCCTGATTCCAATAGTGGTCAATCCAAATCACAAGTACCTAGCAAAATCCCAAATAGGTCAGCCCAAGGGTCCATCAAGCCCAGCATCCTGTTTCCAACAGTGGCCAATCCAGGTTACACATAATTGGCAAATACTCAAGCATTAAATAGATCCCTTGCTACTAAGGCCAGTAATAGCAGTGGCTATTCCCTAAGACAACTTGATTAATATCAGTTTATGGATTTCTCTTCCAGGAACCTAGCCAAACCTTTTTTAAACCCAGCTATGTTAACTACCTTAACCATATTCTCTGGCAATGAATTCCAAAACTTAATTGTGCGTTGAGAGAAAAATAATTTTCACTGATTTGTTTTAAATGTGCTACTTGCTAACTTCATGGAGTGCCCCCTAGTCCTTCTATTATCAGAAAGTGTAAATAACTGATTCACATCTTCCCATTCTAGACCTGTCATGATTTTAAAGACCTCTATCATATCCCCCTCAGCTGTCTCTTCTCCAAGCTGAACAGCCCTAACCTCTTTAGTCTTTCCTCATAGGGGAGCGGTTCCATTCCCCTTTATCATTTTGGTCGCCCTTCTCTGTACCTTCTCCATCGCAATTATATCTTTTTTTGAGATGCGGCGACCAGAATTGTACACAGTATTCAAGGTGCGGTCTCACCATGGAGCGATACAGAGGCATTATGACATTTTCTGTTTTATTCACCATTCCCTTTCTAATAATTCCCAACATTATGTTTGCTTTTTTGACTGCTGCAGCGCACTGAGCCGACGATTTCAATGTGTTATCCACTATGACGCCTAGATCTCTTTCCTGGGTGGTAGCTCCTAATATGGAACTCAACATTGTGTAACTACAGCAAGGGTTATTTTTCCCTATATGCATCACCTTGCACTTGTCCACATTAAATTTCATCTGCCATTTGGATGCCCAATCTTCCAGTCTCACAAGGTCTTCCTGCAATTTATCACAATCCGCTTGAGATTTAACTACTCTGAACAATTTTGTATCATCTGCAAATTTGATCACCTCACTCGTCATATTCCTTTCCAGATCATTTATAAATATATTAAAAAGCCCCGGTCCCAGTACAGATCCCTGAGTAGGCAGATTTCATGCTGCTTACAGCGGCTTTCCCCAAGCTTATGCTCAGGGCCAGCTGTCCCTCCAGAGGCTCTTCTGCTGCAGCCTTGGAGTGAATAACGCAGGAGGACATTCTTATCTGCAAACAAATGTTGTCTTAGTACCATTTATATAGAAAATGGTATACAGTTTACCTCAGGATGCGAAATGCAGAGCCTCCAGGCAGCTACCTGTGCAGATGAGTCCTTGATTGGCTGTAATCTGAAAGATTACCCTCTGAATCTCGCTGTCTCATCATTTCCAGCTGAGAAGTTTGTAGTTCACAATATTTATTTGCGTAATCGGGAATGTTGCTCTCTATGGCAATCAGAAAAGGAGTGTAAAATATTTAAATTAAATGTATGTATGCATGCATGTTCTGCCGGTGACTGAACTGATATCTCTGGATATGGACCGCTGCTTTCGGGCGCTGACAGCAGAATGGAAACATCTTTACCAGGTCTGAGGTAGTGAGCACTATAAGGCCTCCAACTCTATATGTCTACATTCACTTTTATTATTATTATTATTATTATTATTGAAGCTGGGGCTCGCCTTTCCAAACGCAAGCTCAAGGCAAGTTACATTTCCGGTACTGAGGGTGGGCCCTTGTTCCAGAGGGCTTACAATCTTACTAAGCTGCCTTACCATGTAGTAAATGCCTTAACTCAGAGATTGCAGGTTGTAGTTACCATAGGCTTTTCTGCTTGAAGCTTTAACTCTTGTTCTATGAATGTGAATTTTATTTGCTTTTGGATTTTAATGTATTGTTTCCTGTTTATGTAAATTATTATAAAACTGCTTTGACAGTACTGTATTAGAACATAAGAAGATGCCAGGTTGGGTCAGACCAAGGGTCCATCAAGCCCAGCATCCTGTTTCCAATAGTGGCCAATCCAGGCCATAAGAACCTGGCAAGTACCCAAACACTAAGTCTATTCCATGCCAGTAATAGCAGTGGCTATTGACTGGCGGTCACTCAAATGAAATGAATATTAATGATGTGCAGTATCTGAAATAGCACATTATCTCCCCTCAGCAAACCTGGCGCAATATGGCTAAGGTAAAGAGCTGATTTACATGCAAAATCAGCTCATTACTAATAAATCTGATGCATAAGAACATAAGAACATGCCATACTGGGTCAGACCAAGGGCCCATCAAGCCCAGCATCCTGTTTCCAACAGTGGCCAATCCAGGCCATAGGAACCTGCAGATAAACTCATGTAACTTTCATCAGAATTTGCAAGGCATGTTATTTTTGGAATACACGTCCCAGTGCTCTCCCAAAATATTCCCCCTTCCAGTCATATGTGAAAACTCCAGGGGTCTTGACAGACACATTGTCCCGCCTCCACTCCCCTGCCACACTTTCAGAAAGCCCAAATTGTTTAAATTAAAACCACCCCTTCCCGTCCTTGCAGTACAAAGGCTGTTTCTCCACTTGTAGAGAAAAGTGATGCCACGGGTTCGTAAATGTACCCCTAAGTTTATTCTGAAGCAATAGAGGTGCTGGAACTTGCCCAAGCTCGATTTGCACTCTGCCTTTCCTGCTCTGATCACTAAGGCACTCCTGCAAGCCACTGAAATCCACAAATTGGTTTTTCCAGTCCCCAGAGGATCCATCTGAAGAGACAACAGACACCACGGCTCCCTCTCTGGCACCGTGGGGGGAAGTGGATGCCCTTGGGACGTAACCATCTCTTTCTATGTCTCTTTCAGCCATCATGGAAGTGTATGAAGACTTTTTTCTGTATAAAGGAGGAATTTACCGGCACACGGCAGCGGCAGCTGGAAAAGCAGAGCGTTACCGGCGACATGGGACGCACTCTGTGAGAATCACGGGGTAAGTGCGCGGAGTCGGCCTGGGATGGCCGGGGAGATCTGGCTCTTTCAGGAGTAAGCACTGAACATGTGCATTGCTTTCCCACTCATCCCTTGCCCCCTTCTCAGCTGCATGACCTGCAAAGTGCCTGCTGAGCTTTGTTGAAGATGCAAAGGAAAAAGCTGGAACATTCTGGGACTCCGCCGAGCCCTCTGCCCTGCTCCTGTGTCCTGGGTCAGCTCCTCTGCCTTTTGCCTCGCCTCCCCAGTGTCCTGTGAGCACCTCCAGGCGTCCTCACAGCACAACTTACTGCAAGGTGCAATTAAATGTGAGAAAAACGTCTTTCCTGTCCCAGACTCTCTTCCATTACTGCATTCCCAGAAACCTCCAGGGTCGAGGGGCCTTGCAGAATCTGAGGGGGGAGGGAAAGCCCTATCAGTCCTGCTCAGGCTCAGTGTTGGGAGCTTCAAATCAGCTGTGGTCGGGAAGGACAGGGTCAGTCTGCAGAAACCAGAGGCTCACACACTGCAGGCCAGCAACATGAAGCAGGGCAGGTGAGTGGCGAAGGCGAGAGGTAGGAATCAGCCAGTCAGCTGCCGTCATATCCTTGGGTGGAGGACCTTCTTATTTCTACAAGAGGGATTGCCTGCATATTTCAGGGCTGACAGTAGAGTTACACAGTGAGGGGAAACACTGTGGTTTTCTGGATGTGCTCCAGCTTGCAGCTTTCAAAACCCACAATGCTCTATACCTATGATAAGGCAGAACACCAACCATGAAATGACTCACCCCTGGCTCTGCCAGTGCCACACATCTCGTAGTGAAGCATGCTGATCTCTGTTAACTCATTTGTCCAAGTTTTGCTTGTGATTATGTAGATAATGTTATCCATCAAGATGTCTGGATTGGTGGAATACAAATCATTTTAAATAAATAAAATGCCCTACTCAGTATCTGACCATTTTTCAGTTCTGTATTAACTGAGAGCCCAAAGAGGAACGAGTAGGCCAGGAGTGAGGTGCATAAGCAGATCTGTGTGTTTATGGATTTCCCTGTACTGGAATAGCAGGGGGTGCTGCAGGGCAGGAGTGAGGTGTAATAGAGTTGTGAGGGTCTCAGTACTGGAATAGCAGGGGGGTGCTGCAGGGCAGGAGTGAGGTGCATTGGCAGAGCTGTGTGTGTGGGTTTCTGTACTGGAATAGCAGGGGGTGCTGCAGGGCAGGAGTGAGGTGCATTGGCAGAGCTGTGTGTGGAGGTGGGAGGGTTCAGCACTGGGGTAGCAGGAGGTGCTGCAGGGCAGGAGTGAGGTGCACTGGCACCGCAGGGTGTGGAGGTCTCAGTACTGGAATAGCAGGGGGTGCTGCAGGGCAGGAGTGAGGTGCATGGGCAGAGCTGTGTGTGAGGGTCTCAGTACTGGAATAGCAGGAGGTGCTGCAGGGCAGGAGTGAGGTGCATGGGCAGAGCTGTGTGTGAGGGTCTCAGTACTGGAATAGCAGGGGGTGCTGCAGGGCAGGAGTGAGGTGCATTGGCAGAGCTGTGTGTGAGGGTCTCAGTACTGGAATAGCAGGGGGTGCTGCAGGGCAGGAGTGAGGTGCATTGGTAGAGCTGTGTGTGAGGGTCTCAGTACTGGAATAGCAGGGGTGCTGCAGGGCAGGAGTGAGGAGCATTGGCAGAACTGTGTGTGAGGGTCTCAGTACTGGAATAACAGGTGGTGCTGCAGGGCAGGAGTGAGGTGCATTGGCAGAGCTGTGTGTGAGGGTCTCAGTACTGGAATAGCAGGAGGTGCTGCAGGGCAGGAGTGAGGTGCATTGGTAGAGCTGTGTGAGGGTCTCAGTACTGGAATAGCAGGAGGTGCTGCAGGGCAGGAGTGAGGTGCATTGGCAGAGCTATGTGAGGGTCTCAGTACTGGAATAGCAGGAGGTGCTGCAGGGCAGGAGTGAGGTGCATGGGCAGAGCTGTGTGTTAGGGTCTCAGTACTGGAATAGCAGGAGGTGCTGCAGGGCAGGAGTGAGGTGCACTGGCACAGCAGGGTGTGTGGGTTTCTGTACTGGAATAGCAGGAGGTGCTGCAGGGCAGGAGTGAGGTGCATGGGCAGAGCTGTGTGAGGGTCTCAGTACTGGAATAGCAGGAGGTGCTGCAGGGCAGGAGTGAGGTGCATGGGCAGAGCTGTGTGAGGGTCTCAGTACTGGAATAGCAGGGGGTGCTGCAGGGCAGGAGTGAGGTGCATTGGCAGAGCTGTGTGTGTGGGTCTCAGTACTGGAATAGCAGGGGGTGCTGCAGGGCAGGAGTGAGGTGCATTGGCAGAGCTGTGTGGGCAGGAGTGAGGTGCATTGGCAGAGCTGTGTGTTTGTGAAGGGTCTCAGCACTGGGGTAGCAGGGGGTGCTGCAGGGCAGGAGTGAGGTGTAATAGCAGCGCTGTAGCTCTCTCTTGCTTATTTTGGTGCTGCCTCACACATCCAAGTAAGAAGCTTTCCTATTTCCTTCAGAACCTGCTGTAGGACCTGTGTTGGCTGGCAGACACTACTAACACGTCTTCTAAATAAACCCAAGAAAACTAAAACAAACCTTTGGCCCGCTCTTCCCTTGACCTTGTACAGGCAGTTGCCATGGATTCCCACTGCAGCCTTGAGGAGAAGACATTGGCAGACTTAGGCTCTGCAGGCCACAATCTCCTGATCAGACGGGAGAGGATACAGCAGGCGTAACTCAGACGCACTCCGGACAGAACTCCTCGCCGGGTTCCTTTTGTGGATTAATTCTTGCCGCCTCACAGAAGGTGATAGCAGAAAAAGACCAAATGGCCAATCCAGTCTGCTCAGCAAGATACTTATGGAAGTAACTGCTGCTCTGTACAGGTTACCCCCATGTTTCTGTTAAGGGCAGTAACTGCCGCTCCATGCACGTTACCCCCATGCCTTCTGTTAAGGGCAGTAACTGCCGCTCCATGCAGGTTACCCCCATGTTTCTGTTAAGGGTAGTAACTGCCACTCCGTGCAGGTTACCCCCATGTTTCTGTTAAGGGTAGTAACTGCCGCTCCGTGCAGGTTACCCCCATGTTTCTGTTAAGGGCAGTAACAGCCGCTCCATGCAGGTTACCCCCATGTTTCTGTTAAGGGTAGTAACTGCCGCTCCGTGCAGGTTACCCCCATGTTTCTGTTAAGGGCAGTAACTGCTGCTCCGTGCAGGTTACCCCCATGTTTCTGATAAGGGTAGGTACAGCCACTTCATGCAGGTTACCCCAAAAGCCTTATGTTAAGGGTATTAATATAAAAAATCAAAACCAAGCAACTGTCAAACCCATAACAAAATTACTGCTAGCAACATTTTTGGGGGGTGAGCGGCCTTGCTGATAATTCACACAGTGCTGCTTGGACATGCACTGCTTTGATGTGACCTTTGTCCCTCATGTCTGCCTATCAATACCCTGCACGGTCAAGTCAGGGATAAACATGGTCTCTTGTTTGAATCCAATTCCTCTTTCTCCGCACCCCCCCCCCCCCCCCCCCACCATCAAAGTGGAGAGCGGTGATGCAGTTGCATTAAAATTGTGTGTGCTCCTTGTGCTAATTAAGCGAATTGGTTGAGGGGTAATAGCTTCCACTCCTCCATTCTCCCTTCTCTTCATTTCCACCTCCAGCCGTTAGGGATCCACAGTGTTTGTCCCATGCCCTTTTGAAATTGTTTCTGTTTTCATCTTTACCACCTTTTTCTGAAAGGGCATTCCTGGCATCCACCATCCTCTCTGTGAAGAAACATTTCCTGATGTTGATTCTGAATCGTCCCCGCTGAAGTTTCATTCATGACCTCTAGTTATATGGCTTGCTTTCCAATGGAAAAGGTTTGACGATTGTGCATCATTGAAACCTTTCAGGTACCTGAAGGTCTGTATCCTATCCCCCTGCACCTCCTCTCTTCCAGGGTATCTGAAGCTCTGTATCCTATCCCCCTGCACCTCCTCTCTTCCAGGGTATCTGAAGCTCTGTATCCTATCCCCCCCTGCACCTCCTCTCCTCCAGGGTATCTGAAGCTCTGTATCCTATCTCCCCCGCACCTCCTCTCCTCCAGGGTATCTGAAGCTCTGTATCCTATCCCCCTGCACCTCCTCTCTTCCAGGGTATCTGAAGCTCTGTATCCTATCCCCCCCTGCACCTCCTCTCCTCCAGGGTATCTGAAGCTCTGTATCCTATCTCCCCCGCACCTCCTCTCCTCCAGGGTATCTGAAGCTCTGTATCCTATCCCCCTGCTCCTCCTCTTCTCCAGGGTATCTGAAGCTCTGTATCCTATCCCCCCTGCACCTCCTCTCCTCCAGGGTATCTGAAGCTCTGTATCCTATCTCCCCCGCACCTCCTCTCCTCCAGGGTATCTGAAGCTCTGTATCCTATCTCCCCCGCACCTCCTCTCCTCCAGGGTATCTGAAGCTCTGTATCCTATCCCCCCTGCACCTCCTCTCCTCCAGGGTATCTGAAGCTCTGTATCCTATCCCCCCTGCACCTCCTCTCTTCCAGGGTATCTGAAGCTCTGTATCCTATCCCCCCTGCACCTCCTCTCCTCCAGGGTATCTGAAGCTCTGTATCCTATCCCCCCTGCACCTCCTCTCCTCCAGGGTATCTGAAGCTCTGTATCCTATCCCCCCCTGCACCTCCTCTCCTCCAGGGTATCTGAAGCTCTGTATCCTATCCCCCTGCTCCTCCTCTCTTCCAGGGTATCTGAAGCTCTGTATCCTATCCCCCCCTGCACCTCCTCTCCTCCAGGGTATCTGAAGCTCTGTATCCTATCCCCCCTGCACCTCCTCTCCTCCAGGGTATCTGAAGCTCTGTATCCTATCCCCCCTGCACCTCCTCTCTTCCAGGGTATCTGAAGCTCTGTATCCTATCCCCCTGCACCTCCTCTCTTCCAGGGTATCTGAAGCTTTGTATCCTACCCCCCCTGCACCTCCTCTCTTCCAGGGTATCTGAAGCTCTGTATCCTATCTCCCCCCTGCACCTCCTCTCCTCCAGGGTATCTGAAGCTCTGTATCCTATCTCCCCCCTGCACCTCCTCTCCTCCAGGGTATCTGAAGCTCTGTATCCTATCTCCCCCTGCACCTCCTCTCTTCCAGGGTATCTGAAGCTCTGTATCCTATCTCCCCCCTGCACCTCCTCTCTTCCAGGGTATCTGAAGCTCTGTATCCTATCCCCCTGCACCTCCTCTCCTCCAGGGTATCTGAAGCTCTGTATCCTATCCCCCTGCACCTCTTCTCTTCCTGGGTATCTGAAGGTCTGTATCCTATCCCCCCTGCACCTCCTCTCTTCCTGGGTATCTGAAGCTCTGCATCCTATCCCCCTGCTCCCCCTCTCCTCCAGGGTATCTGAAGCTCTGTATCCTATCCCCCTGCACCTCCTCTCCTCCAGGGTATCTGAAGCTCTGCATCCTATCCCCCTGCACCTCCTCTCCTCCAGGGTATCTGAAGCTCTGTATCCTATCCCCCTGCACCTCCTCTCTTCCAGGGTATCTGAAGCTCTGCATCCTATCCCCCTGCACCTCCTCTCCTCCAGGGTATCTGAAGCTCTGTATCCTATCCCCCTGCACCTCCTCTCTTCCAGGGTATCTGAAAGTCTGTATCCTATCCCCCCTGCTCCTCCTCTCCTCCAGGGTATCTGAAGCTCTGTATCCTATCCCCCCTGCTCCTCCTCTCCTCCAGGGTATCTGAAGCTCTGTATCCTATCCCCCCTGCACCTCCTCTCTTCCAGGGTATCTGAAGCTCTGTATCCTATCTCCCCCCTGCACCTCCTCTCCTCCAGGGTATCTGAAGCTCTGTATCCTATCCCCCTGCATCTCCTCTCCTCCAGGGTATCTGAAGGTCTGTATCCTATCCCCCTGCACCTCCTCTCCTCCAGGGTATCTGAAGGTCTGTATCCTATCTCCCCTGCACCTCCTCTCTTCCAGGGTGTACATATTCAGATCCTTCAGCCTCTCCTCATAAGTCTTCCAATGCTGACCCCTCACCATTTTGGTCGCTCTTCTTTGGACCGTCACTATCCTGTCTTTATCCTTTTTGAGATTGAGGCTCCAGTAATGCGGTACACCAGGTGAGACCTCACCAAGGACCTGTATAAGGGGATTATCATCTCCTTTATCTTACTGGTTATTCCTCTCTCTATGAAGCCCAGTATTCTTCTGGCTTTAGCTATTGCCTCGTCACATTGCTGTGCCACCTTCAGATCATCAGACACTGTCCCTCTCCCAGTCCGTGCACATTACTCTTTCTTCCCCATCTCATACAGCTCTTTTGGATTACTGCATCTCAAATGCATGACTCTCCACTTCTTAGCATTGAATCCCAGCTGCTAAGTCTTCAACCACTCTTCAAGTTTTCTTAAATCACATTTCATTCTCTCTCTACTCTCTCAGGCATATATCCACTCTGTTGCAAATCTTAGTATCATCCACAAATAGATCCCAAGCTTCTCATTTTACTTACGAGCCTCCTCTATGGGATCATATCAAAAGCTTTGCTAAAATCCAACTACATCACATCAAGTCATTGATCCAAATTTCTAGTCACTCAATCAGAAAAATCAAAAAACCTTCCTCTGGTGAATCCATGTTGCCTCAGGTCCAGCAATCCTCCTGACTGTAGATAGTTCACTACCCTTTCCTTCAGCAGGGTCTCCATTACGTTTCCCACCACCGAGGTGAGGCGAACTGGCCTGAGGTTTCCAGCCTCCTCTCTGCTCCCACTCTTGTGAAGCAGGACCACCACCGCTCTTCTCCATCACTCGGCACCACTCCCGTTTCTAGGGATCTATTGAACAGGTCACGCAGTGGAGCCGCCAGCTCATCTCTGAGCTCCCTCAGTATCCTGGGATGTACCTTATCCCGCCCCACGACCTTGTCCATTTTTCTAGCTCTTCCCATACATTCATTACATCAAAAAACAGAAATAAAGAGTTTGAAGCATGAGCTAAAACCATTGCTCTTTAGAAATGCATACGACTTAACGTAAAATCCCAAAATACTGATAGCTTCAATGTGAGTACCAGAGACAATGTTAGCGGAGCGAGCAATAAGGCGCAAATGACATAATGTGTATTGTTGTTAGAATCAGAATCTGTAGTTGCTGTTGTGTCTATCTAGAAAATGTATGAATATGTACTAATTATATATTTGCCCATGTGTTGACCTAGAATATGTATGGATATAAACGAGGATTAGTCTTTTTCAATCTTTATTGCAGTGGAGACATATTTAAAAATGTTGGGCAACATTTTTATTTATTTATTTATTTAGTATGTTTTTATATACCGAAGTTTAGCGAATGGCCTTCACTCCGGCTTACAGGTATAACAACAGTGTACATAGAATCACTGGTTTACATTCATAACTGTGGGAGGTGGCACATGCCTACACTCCAAGAAAACAATTAGAGAACATAGGTTTATATGAATGGGCTTGCAGATTACAAGGTAACTGTGGGAGGGTTAGAAATAGAGAAAATATGAACCAATGCATAAAACAAGATAAAGTAGGAACTGTCCTACTATTAACAGTCTCAACTGAGTATGATGCTAGGTATACGTTTGGGAGGTGTTTGTGAGTAATAAAGTACTTAGCGGTGAATAAATTCTTGGGGATGGAAGAGTGATCGTTTAGCCTATCCCTTCTTTGTAGGTTTGTCTGAAAAGCCAGGTTTTGAGTAGTTTTCTGAATATTTTTTTTGTTGTTCTGTAGTCTTAGAGTTTCCGGTCGGGTGTTCCAGAGGTGAGGTCCGGCTATTGAGATTGCTCTCTTTCTTACGGTTGTGAGTTTGGCTGTTGTGACTGATGGGATGTCCGTTTCTGCTTTGTTTGTTGATCTAGTGTTGCGTTGAGTAGTGTGGTGTTGTATAATGGTGTTTAGGCATGTGTTTTCATTGTTGTGTATTGCATTGTGTAAAATGGTTAGTATTTTGTATTCGATTCTTTTTTTCTACCGGTAGCCAGTGTAGTCTTTTTAGGACAGGGGTGATGTGGTTCGATTTTTTGTGGTCGGTGAGGATTCTGGCGGTGGCATTCTGTAGTATTTGGAGTGGTCGGATTGTTGATTTGGGTAGGTCTATAAATACGTCTTCACTGCAATAAAGATTGAAAAAGACTTGGGCATCTATTCCTCTCGTTTTCTTAACAGCTTTTTTAGATTGCCTCCCTACTTGTTCCCTGGATATAAACGAGAGCATGCATTTGCTGTTGTGTTGATCTAGAATATGAAAGCTGACAAAGTTTGTGAATGTCGACCAAGAATTCTAAAGCTGACTTTGTAAATCGTTCTGATCTTCTGTTGGAACGACGGTATATAAAATGGCTAAATAAATAAAATAAACATTCTCTTCTGTAAACAGAGTTTCATCTACCCCACTCCCATCTTCAGTCTTCTCAATCAGCAATGGTCCTTCTCCAGGGTTTTCTTTTGTGAATACCGAACTGAAGTATTTGTTTACTACTTCTGCCACTTGTTTGTCTCTTTCCACCACTGCTCCTCGTCACCTTTCAATTTCACTATAGCACTTTGGACTTTCCTTTTTTCTCTGATATATCTGAAAAATGTTTTGTCACTCGCTTTACCTCTTTGGCAATCCTTTCTTCTGCTTGGGCTTTTGCTTTCCTGATTTCTTTCTTCATCTCCCTCAGTTTCACCCGGTATTCTTCCATGGGTTCCTCTTTTTGGGATCTTTTATATATTTCTTGAACGCTATTCTTTTTGCCCTTATTATTTCAGCCACCTCCTTTGAAAACCAGATTGTTTCTTTTTCCTCTAACTTTTGTTTACTTTTCTAACACACAGATTTTTTGCCTTTCTAATAGCGCCTTTTAATTTGGCCCACTGTTTTCCACCTCACCCATTTTCTCCCAGTTCCAGTTCTTCCTCTAGGAACATCCCCATTTTGACAAAATCTGTACTTTTGAAATTCAAAACTTGGGTCTTCATGTGACTTCTCTGTATCTTATTTGCGATATCAAAGCATACTGCCTGATGATCACTGGTGCTCAGGAGGGCACCTACGTAGACATTAGCACATTATCCCGAATAGTGAGCGCTAGGTTGAGGATCATATCTTCCTTCATGGGTTCCATTACCATTGTTTGAGCAGAGCCCATGAAGGGCATCCACTATCTCTCTCCTTCTTGTAGATTCCGCAGATGGGATGCTCCAATCCACATTCGGCAGATTAAGATCTCCAATGAACAACACTTCTCCCTTCCTTCCCACCTTTGGGATGTCTTCGACCAGAACTCTGTCTACCTCTTCTGTCTGAATTGGAGACCTGTAGACCACAACGATGTAAATGGAAATACCATCTTCATTTTTTAGGACACTCCATAGTGCTTCTTCCCTGCTGCATGACCCCTGCATTTCAGTTGTTTGGATACTGTTTCTGACATAAAGAGCCACTCCTCCCCCTTTCCTGTCCTTTCTTAATGGGTTATAGCCCGGGATGGCCGTATCCCAATCATGAGACTCAGTAAATCATGTCTCTGTAACAGCAAAGATGTCCAAGTCCACTTCCATCATTAGGGCTTACAGGTCTGGGATTTTATTGCCCAGACTACGAGTATTTGTGGTCAGAACTTTCCAACTTTTCTCCCTTAGTTTGTTGCACTTCCTAGTCACCTTTTCTGCTATTTTGAGCCAATTGATTTTATTTTCTCCTCTCATGTCCTGCATCGCTTGGAGGTGACATGCCAATCCCATCGGCCACCTGACGCCAGCCCACCCTCTAGTTTATTACAGTTATTCCTGTGCCCACTGTAAGGACATCCCCTGCTACCAGTCATAGAGGATGACCACCCATTGGATTTCTCTCTTTATCCATTTTTATTTACTTCTTCATTGGTTCTCTAACTTTCTACTATCCTAGATAGATGAGCATATAAGATCCCATACTTAATCCAACGCTTAGCCCTCTTCATCCATCCCAACAATTTTTACCACTAAGTTTTGTGCCATAATCATCTAGACAGCTCCCAAAACTAGTCAAGCAGCTGCCCAAAGGTTCAGCCTCTATTTTATTTATTTATAGCACAAGAATCCACAGTTCATAACGGAGAGCTTATTATACATACGTAATAAAAACATTTCACTAAAGTGCTTTCCACCAGACTGACAATGTCCTACACTGGACCTCTCAATATTGTCAAACTATTAATGATAGAAAGATGTGTAGACGAGGCCCAAGCTTGATTTTCAAAACTGTTTCAAATACCTGTTAACAGCAAGGGATTTCTGCCATCAGCTAATGCTTCACATATTTATGTTTAACATCAAACATATTTACTGTTCACAGCTAAGAGACATCAACTTCCTTACTTAAAGGTCAAATGCCTTTAAAGACTTCTTAAATAGTTTGGTACCAGTCATAGTATGAAGGTCATAGAATGCCAGGAGGGATTCCAGAAACAAGGCCCAGCCACTGCTAAAGCTCAATCCCGGGATTCCACCAAGTGGAGGGAAATCTTACATAGAAATGCAATATTCAGATAAGCCATGATGTTGAATTGTCAACCAAGGTAGCAATTTTATACTTGAAACATCACTCAACAGCCAAGCAATGAAGAGAACTTAATATTGGGGTTCTATGTTCTTGATTTCCAGTTCCTGTAAGAAGTCTTGCTGCAGAATTTCGGACTAAATGAAGGAATTCTGAGGGGATTCCAGTGACCAAGGAATTACAGTAATCCAATCATGTTAGATTGAGCACCTGACGTACTGAGCGAAAATCATTTGCATTCAATAAAGGTTCAGCCTCTGTAGCATCCGCAACTTAGAAAAAGAAGCTTCTACTATGGTCTTTAAATAAGCATGCAGAGATAGATGGGATTCAAAAATGAACCCTAAATTATGCACCTGTGCAAAAACTGGGAATTTCCCACCTTCAAAAGCAAACTCAGTAGGAGCATCAATGAGAGGAAATCTGCTCACTATAATCACTTTGGTCTTACCTGCATCGAGTGCAAATGCTTATGTGATAACCAAGATTTTACAGTAGCCAAACATAGGTACAAAAAGTCCTGAGTTGCACACCAGGATGACATTTTAGGTATAAAAAACCTGAATGTTATCAGCTTACAGTTTATAATTAAACTCTAGCCCTGACAAAAGTTTACATAAGATATTAAATAAGGTGGCCGAAGGAGCAGATCCCTGTGAGACACTAGGGGTTATATTGTTTGGTGCAGAGACTGCTGAGGCAATGCATTCTCATATTCTGTCCAACCCAGGATGAAAACCACTTCAACACCATACCAGCTCTTTTAAATGAGACAACAGAATTTGATGGTTAATACTGGCAAAAGCTGCTGAAATATCCAACAGGACCATAACATACCTTGTTCCAAATCAAATTCCCACCTAATTTTTTCTAGACTTGATAAAAGCAAGGTCTCTGTGCTGAATGATCTGTGGAAACCATAAGAAATCTTTTAAATAAATACATAAACTGATGTTGATCCAAACCGGCATGTTCCTGAATGAAATCCTTTAGTTTATTTGTTTAAAATATTTATCACCCGCCTATCCACTATACTAGGTGGGTTACATAAATAACATCCATAAAAAGTAAACAAATTGCAACAAACAGTAAAACAATATCATATAAATAAAAACAGGCAAAACTGTAAAACAAATCCAGATAAAAGCAGTAAAACATATTATAAAACAAGCACTATAACATAAATACATACTAAACCACAACACTTTCCAAAATTTTAGACAAATACAGCAGGGAGGAGATAGTTCTAAAGTTGGCTTCTTCAGTAATGGGCAAACTGCAGCCCTCTTAAGACTAGCAGGTATATAAGCCTCTGCTAAAGTGAGGTTAACTATTCTTGCAGGGTGTTCACCAATATCATCCCACAAAGCTTTAAGCAGTGCTGATTTAAGGGACAGTCTGCGGTATTTAACTTGGACATGCCTTTGTCTTTAGAGATGATAGAGAATGAACCCAATAAGGGCGAGACCTCACACTTAGCTGGCTAACTTTGGAGGTTTCTACAACAGTGCAGCTGCACTACTGAACATAGCTAACTTTATGACAGCTCTGTGTTACTACCAGATTCATCAAGGTCTTTTCCCACAGACACAGAATGGGAGGAAAACGTTAGTGAATCAGGAGCTTACATTATCTGGCCAGCTAACGTAACTTCTCCCTGGAATGCCTCCAGCTAACTTTTAGCTCCATAATAAGACATCCAGTTAAAATATAGCCAGATAAGTGCCCAAATATTCATTTAACTGGATAACCTGAGTTATTTGTCTAAATGCTTCTGACTATGGACCTCCGGATGTTGCAACCTCCTAACCCTCTTCTTCCCACGGTCGTAGACATTCTTGCTCAATGGCACGGACCCCCTCTAACTTTCCCCCTCATCCCACAGTAATTTGCTTCTAAGGATGGATTGCATGGTCCTTCCGAGCTTTCCCCAGGGCAGTGCTTGTGCCATCTAAGATTTCAGCCTATAAACTGGAGGTTTCTGTGTGGCTCCTGCCTGTGCTGAGCATGTCAGTAAACGGGCAGCTGCAGGTCATATAGGTTAGCCAGAGTGGACCTGGTACTGATCCGAAGTGAGCTGCATCTTCATAGCTCTTAGGTGCTGTGTCCACCTTCTTTATAGGTATAGGACGTGCTGGTTTGTGCTACAGAAATGGAATGAGTCAAGGGTTGCAGGAAGTTCTTGGAAGGGATAAGGAGGTGGAATGTGGAACTATCTTTAAACTGGTTCTTATAAGAAATGTCTGTCTGCTGGTGAGCTGGCAAATGCATTACTTTACATTTTGCGTTTTTTTTTTTTCTTTTAAATCCTAGTTGGGGAGAGGAGAAAATGCCCAATGGAGAGAGTCAGAAATACTGGGTAAGTAGCAGACTGGACTTGTACTATCCCTACCAGGACTCGCTGCCCCTCCTCCCCGAGCCCCCCTCTCTGATGCTCCTTCTCGGGCTTCCTCAGAAGCACAGGTCCTGGGAGGTATCTGTAACCTGTGCTGGCTTCATGGAGCAGAAGCAGCAGGAATGGGGGACTGGCTCAGGCCCCCACTGCTCTCTGCCATGCACGTGAGTCACTTTGGCGCTTTATAGATCATGGAACAGATGTATCCAAGTTTTCCTGCAGTGCAAAAGTAGTGATACTGTGGTATTTTCTATGGGGAAACTGCTCAGCAGAAGCACTGGAGGAAAGTTTGCACTGCGATACATCTGGGATAGGAATTCTGATGGATTTCATCTTCTTTCTTCAGATTGCTGCAAACTCCTGGGGCAAGCACTGGGGCGACAGTGGCTACTTCCACATTGCTCGTGGCACCAATGAGTGTGAAATTGAAGGCTTTGTAGTGGGTGTGTGGGGCCGCGTCAGCATGGAGGACGTTCACAAGAAGTGAAACAGCCTGGGGTGATCTGTTCGGGGGGAGGGGGGTGCTGCTTCCTCCCCTCAGTTCCTGAATTTTTATCACCACACAAGAGATCCGGAGCACAGATACCAAAGCTTGGAACCGGCTCCTAATATCTATGAACCCAATTTTGCCAAAAGCAGTTGTTTAACGTTGAATGGCCGGCCGAGTCCTGCTGCTTCCACCCTCCTGGAGGAGAAGATGCCCTGCTGTGCCACCTTTCAGAGGCAGGAGGGGTGGAAGACCCAGACCCTCTTACAGCAGTGACCCTGATTCC
Source organism: Rhinatrema bivittatum (assembly GCF_901001135.1). Lineage (NCBI taxonomy): Eukaryota > Metazoa > Chordata > Amphibia > Gymnophiona > Rhinatrematidae > Rhinatrema > Rhinatrema bivittatum. Next base: position 99,154,044 of record NC_042625.1, read on the forward strand.
TGCTGAAAACGTAATCCTAGTGCTAGGGACCAGACGCTCACCCGCTTCTTGGATTGCTGGGGCTCCTCCATACACACTCTTAACATCTAACCTTCTAGATCGTAGGTTCGCTGACCTTAAGAACAGAAGCGGTCCATGCAGGGTCAGAGCAAGGGCCATCAAGCCCAGCTTCCTGTCTCTGATGGGGGCCAGATCACCAATAGTTGATTTAGTTCTTGTATCTCATGCCCAGAGATAAGTGTGCAGTGATGGCCACTATCTTATGTCTAGTGCTCAGCATAGAAATCCCCCTGCAGGCCCCTTACTTCCAATAACATGGGCGCTTGTACTGAGTGCCCGTTTTCTAATGTGCACACAGCCAGCTCTCCTGCATGAAACGGGACGCGCTAGGGAGAAATTGTGTGTCCCTAGTGCTCAAATGCACTGGGGGCCCAGGAGCCGTGACTGTGCGCTTACATAGTGCTACGGGCGCTCAAGAAAGAATTCATGTAATGCATTGATTACAAAAAAAAACCACTTTTCTGTGTGCACAATATACAGGCAAGGGGTGACAGCGGCCTGGAACATGTATGTTGTGCGTCCAGATATTTTTTGCTTTGTAATGGATCCATTTCACTAATCCTTTATTTTTAATCACCAAAATCCACAGATCACAGTAGATCTGTGGAGGAACCAGGATTTTTTCATAAGCCCATGACCCGCGGGCTGGCATTAAATTTGCCATATTAAAATGTGTATGTTGGCTGCCCAGGGATTTACTGCAGCAGGGGATAACGGCCAATAGCCTCGACCACATGGGATGAGCACTATAAGCTATGCAGTTGTTTGAGTGTGCGTTTTGGACGCGCTAATCCCCTTAATGCAGCGGATGTTAGTCTAGCACGTCCAAACCCCACATGTGCTAGGCTGGCTGCACTTTACTGCATTGGCCCCTTTGAGAACAGCCAAAGTCAGCAGCGCTGAATCCCTGTCCTGCTGTAAGGAATTCTGGATTGTTGGGGGTCAGACAAAGCAGTGAGGGACTGGGGGTGCTGTGTATGATCCCTGCTCCCCCTCTGCCAGAGCTTAAACATAGAATAATTTTGTCATTAAATCTCCTGCTATACTATAATAGTGGCCTACAGCACAGTGGGGTCCTAGTTATGTACATTTGAGCATACAACATATTTACCTTTCTTCCTGGATCCAGGACAGGCAACATCTGTAGGAAAGGAGATGCAGCCCGTGCTCACCAAACATGTATTAATGGTTGAGCCTGTTTGTACCTTTCTTCCATGTACAGAAAGCCCAGAATGCTTTGGGGATGTGGTCAGGCCTGGGGAGAGATATTACTGGGCGCACACAGAGTTTCTTTCCTCATTGAAATCTGCTCGAGTGGTTCTCTAGGATTTGCACAGCTGCTGAATCAAAGTCCCATTCCTCTGCTGCTTCTGCAATAAGCAAACTGAGCTTCATTTTTCATGTCTGGTATCCTTCAGGAGGAAAGCTGGAGACCTCTGCAGCGGACAGGCAGTAGCAGGGCTACAGCAGCAGTGGAAGCCTTAATGAACCTGGCCCAATTCTCTGGCTTTGGCACAATGGCCTGCAGCATTCTTATGGTAATATCCCACATTGCAGCAACATTGTGCAACATTTCCTATGTGGTGATGATGGGGCGGGCACACCATAGGTTGGCATGGTTAGATCAGGACTCACGCCAGGACAATAATAATGGGATATTTCAATTACCTCAATATTGACTGGGTAAATGAAACATCAGGACTTGCTAGAGACATAAAGTTCCTGGATGTAATAAATGACTGCTTCATGGAGCAATTGGTTCAGGAACCAACAAGAGAGGAGCTATTTTAGATTTAATTCTTAGTGGAACGCAGGATTTGGTGAGAGAAGTAACTGTGGTGGGGCCACTTGGCAAAGGTGATCATAACATGATCATATTTAAACTAATAACTGGAAGGGGGACAATAAGTAAATCTGCAGCTCTAACACTAAACTTTCAAAAGGGAAACTGATAAAATGAAAGGTGCAGCTGCAAAGGTTAAAAGTGTTCAACAGGCTTGGACATTGTTTAAAAATACAATCCTAGAGGCGCAGTCCATATGTATTCCACGCATTAAGAAAGGTGGAAGGAAGGCAAAACGATTACCGTCATGGTTAAAAAGTGAGGTGAAAGAGGTTATTTTAGCCAAAAAAACATCCTTCAAAAATTGGAAGAAGGATCCATCTGAAGAAAATAGGATAAAACATAAGCATTGTCAAGTTAAGTGTAAAACATTGATAAGGCAGGCGAAGAGAGAATTTGAAATGAAGTTGGCCATAGAGGCAAAAACTCATAATAAAAACTTTTTTAAATATATCCAAAGCAAGAAACCTGTGAGGGAGTTGGTTAGACCATTAGATGACAGAGGGGTTAAAGGGGCTCTTAGGGAAGATAAGGCCATTGCAGAAAGACTAAATGAATTCTTTGCCTCCGTGTTTACTAATGAAGATGTTTGGGAGAAACCAGTTCCGGAGATGGTTTTCAGGGGTGATGAGTCAGACGAACTGAACGAAATAACTGTGAAACTGGAAGATGTAGTAGGCCAGATTGACAAACTAAAGAGTAGCAAATCACCTGGACCGGATGGTATGCATCCTAGGGTACTGAAGGAACTAAAAAATGAAATTTCTGATCTATTACTTAAAATTTGTAAACTATCATTAAAATCATCCATTGTACCTGAAGACTGGAGGGTGGCCAATATAACCCCAATCTTTAAAAGAGGCTCCAGGGGCAATCCGGGTAACTATAGATCAGTGAGCCTGACATCAGTGCTGGGAAAAATAGTGGAAACTATTCTCAAGATCAAAATCGTAAAGCATATTTTTTTTTTTATTTTATTTGGAGTTTTTCTACACCGGCATTCGCAATTAGAAACCACATCATGCCGGTTTACATATAACAAGGGGGTGTGAACAAAAAACAGAACATAAACAAGTGCAAAAAGATCTTAAAGTTAAAGTTATATAGAAAGACATGGTTTAATGGGACACAGTCAACATGGATTTACCCAAGGGAAGTCTTGCCTCACAAATCTGCTTCATTTTTTTGAGGGGGTTAATAAACATGTGGATAAAGGTGAACCGGTAGATGTGGTGTATTTGGATTTTCAGAAGGCATTTGACAAAGTCCCTCTAATGAAAGGCTTCTAAGAAAACTAAAAAGTCATGGGATAGGAGGCGATGTCCTTTCGTGGATTACAAACTGGTTAAAAGACAGGAAACAGAGAGTAGGATTAAATGGTCAATTTTCTCAGTGGAACAGGGTAAACAGTGGAGTGCCTCAGGGATCTGTACTGGGACCGGTGCTTTTCAATATATTTATAAATGATCTGGAAAGGAATATGACGAGTGAGGTTATCAAATTTGCAGATGATACAAAATTATTCAGAGTAGTTAAATCACCAGTGGATTGTGATACATTACAGGAGGACCTTGCAAGACTGGAAGATCGGACATCCAAATAGCAGATGAAATTTAATGTGGACAAGTGCAAGATCTTGCATATAGGGAAAAATAACCCTTGCTGTAGTTACACGATGTTAGGTTCCATATTAGGAGCTACCACCCAGGAAAAAGATCTAGGTATCATAGTGGATAATACTTTAAAATCGTCGGCTCAGTGTGCTGCAGCAGTCAAAAAAGCAAACAGAATGTTAGGAATTATTAGGAAGGGAATGGTTAATAGAACGGAAAATGACATAATGCCTCTGTATCGCTCCATGGTGAGACCACACCTTGAATACTGTGTACAATTCTGGTCGCTGCATCTCAAAAATGATATAGTTGCGTATCTACTGAAATCCAGCGTACTTTTGTTGGCGCCTGGAGCGCCAACAAAAGTACGCCTATTTGCGGTTTTTGAAAATCTACCCCTTAGTGTTTGGGTACTTGCCAGGTTCCTGTGGCCTGGATTGGCCTCTGTTGGAAACAGGATGCAGGACTTGATGGACCCTTGGTCTGACCCAGCATGGCAATTTCTTATGTTCTTAATACTCAGAACATTTCACAACACACTGGGCATTTCCAGCTCACACGATGAGCAAACTGAAGGCAGATTAATGAATATTCAGACTTCCCTCCCAGCTGCTCATTCAAACTGTAAATATTTGGCTCAGAAAGACTTATTATAATGCCACGTGCACCTGTCATAAGCTGCACACACTGCCAGCCAGCCATAAGCTATACTCGTTCCCCCACTGCTGCTACCAACCTTAAGTGCTACTCACCTTCAGCCAAGCAATGGCTCTGTCCTCTGCTGCCTATGACCCTCTAGTACAGGGTGAAAGGACGCTCAGGGCTGGAGTAGGAAGAATAAGGGTCTTGGAACAGCCCATGTGTGTGTGATCTCTGCACACAGACATGATTTCCTGCTCATCTTTGCTGGTGTCTTAATGCCGTGAGAAGGATGGATGAAGAGGTGACGTATCAGCTTTTCCTCTTGGGTACACCTCACAGGACCTTGATTTTCCAGTCAGCCACACTGACAGGGACTGGGGGGCTTGGGAACAGCAGAGCTAATGCAGCCCCTGCGAGCACTGGCGCTTCTGAGGGGCTCAGCACAGGACTATGGGAAGGTCGCTGATACCAGAGACTTATGTGTCTGTCTATCTAAGGGCACTTAGCTGCATGGAGACACCCATGCTGGAGGGCAATCTGGAGCGCTGGGACATCAGGAGGGCAATTTCCAACCTGCCCCTACTGAGCCCTCTACCCTAGGCTTAGCATCTTTGCACTTTGGAGTCAGACACAGGTAGGAAATGCACGCATTTGCTTTTTCTGGACGTACATTTTTGCTAGTTAAAGTAAGGGCATGTACTTTTCCTCCCCAACCTAAATACATGCGTTAGCCTTCTCAATCACTTTGAAAATTGTGCGCTGCATGAACACAATGAGCTCACCCTCCATTACTGCATTGACCCTGCTCCTCTGATGGAAAGCTGCACATCTAATACCTATTGGGAAGAGCCTCCCGCTGTCCATGTACATAAATGGAATAAGCCGGAAGTCACTCGTCTGGCAAATGTTCTCCTTAGCACTTTCTGTGGGTTTCATATGTAAGCAGCTGAGCCTGGCAGTCACTCCCGTGGTCATGACCTGTGAAGGTCGCAGCAGCAATGAATTAACACAGGACTACCAGTCCCAGAATACACTAGGACACGAGACAAATCTGGTCCACATTTAGACTGTTAGCCCCCTGTCTATCCCTGCAAAGGGCGGTGTCAAATCCCCATCCCCTTTCTCATGAGGTAAAGGCAACGCTAGAGCTGGAGGTGTTCATTCTTTGCTTGTATTTATTATGCTTTTTATGACTTGTAAATAAACACATTGCTGCTCCTTGAAATCCTGCGGTTTTTGACCTAATTGTCCCAGGACCCTTCTCCTTCCGAAGCTCTCCCCCTGCCTCAGCCAGCATCCCTTCTCCCCATGTCTGAGCATGAATGGTGTGAAAGTGCCCAGTGTCTGTACAGTGAATACAAGAGTGCAAGCTCCGCCTACCCTAGTGCTCTGCACCACCACACCTGTAGAAGTTGTTCTCCCACAGCAGATCTCACACTATCCAGCTGCTGTGTGCCCCTCCCGCTCCTGCCACTTCAGAAGCAGCAGGGGAATGTGACTGCTTGCCCTCCGTCCCCAGTAATCCCACCCTCCCCGTCTGAAGAATGGCCGCTGGCTGCTGTTGTGCTTTCCTGAGTTCCTGGCTGCATTGTTTCAATGACCCTGGCTGCCTGCGGAAATTCTTTGCCTGCATGAGGAGGTGAGGCCATACAGCTTGGAAAGTCTGAGTGTGTATTACTAGAAGGTTGGCTGGCAGTCAGCCACCCCCCATTGTTCTAGCCCAGGCGGTCATCGGGCATGCTGGGAGGCTTCGAGGGCTTGGGAGATCTCAAACGCTGCACTTCCTCACCTTCATTTCTGCCTGGTGCAATGAGGGCAGCTTTAGCTCTTAGAACTTAACACCTGGGAAACCCAAACAGGAAAATTCTCAATGTAAACTTCCATTAAGTGAAACTACATTGGTTCTCACCCCCATGCAGCATTGGCAGGTGCTGGGGTGGCTGCCTCTCGCTTTTAGCATTTGCACTGGCCTTTCTCTGGGAGATGGGCAGGGTTCACAGGGGCGCGCTCCCCCACTCCCTGCTGGAGGTGCTGCCCAAGCTGATATCACCTGCAGGAGAGGAGGACAATTTGATTCCCCAGCTGCCCAACTACAGAGCGCTAGTGGAGGGAACCGGCTAAGCTTATTCATTTTAAAAGATTTGTAACCCGCATGCTGCAAACAATGCTCATGGCGGTTTACATAAAAACCATAAGCTCGATAAATGAAACTTCTGGAGTTCCTTCCGTGCCCTGAAATGCCAGATCTTTAAAGCCTTCATTCCGCAGTCGAGGACCTGCCATTGAAATTTCTCTATTCTGCGTGCTATCATTTCTTGCCACGTTTAACACTAGGATTTCTAGGAGGTTCTTGTTTGCCGATTTTAAGTCTCTGCTAGGCTTGTAAAGTTAGAGGGAACAGATTAGCCGTGTGGATATTCATTGCTTAGGAGGTTATATATGAATGACAATACTTTATATTGCATGCGCCATACAACTGGGAGCCAGTGAAGTTTTGTAACCACTGGAGTAACGTGATTTCTGAAGTCCGATCCGGTAAGCATTGAACTATGGAAGTGGGTGGGTAGTGTTAGTAAGATCAGAATCAGTGATTGCAATACAAAGCAGAAATCATGAGATTCTATCAGTGGTTTTAGGTTTTTCAACAAATAGAGGCTGAATTGTGGTATTTCCTACATAAAACCACTGGGGGGACCATGTTTACTATGAGTGAGAGAGAGAGAGAGACTAGCCATAATGCCCTCACCCTAGACAGGTATTTATATCTCTATGGGAGGCCCACCTAGTAACTCGAGGTGAGGTTTAGGTATTAGTGTAGGGGGTTAGGGGCCACTTTGACATTCAAAGTGAGACGTACGAACAGCACAGTGCTCTCTTGTGAAGATTTGAGGACCTTCACCCAAAGATGAGATTTGGGCAATGTTCTCTCAACCTAGCTTGATGTTACCCAGGGTAGAGAATCCATCAAGCTAGGTTGAGAGAACATTGCCCAAATCTCATCTTTGGGTGACGGTCCTCAAATCTTCACAAGAGAGCACTGTGCTGTTCGTACGTCTCACTTTGAATGTCAAAGTGGCCCCTAACCCCCTACACTAATACCTAAACCTCACCTCGCGTTACTAGGTGGGCCTCCCATAGAGATATAAATACCTGTCTAGGGTGAGGGCATTATGGCTAGTCTCTCTCTCTCTCTCATAGCTAGTGTAGCTAAAATCGGCATTAAAGTCGTGCGATAGGGCTTCGCAAAACAGTGAACCCAGCCCACTCCCACCCCTTACTCCTCCTCATGGTGCTATCACATGCGTTAAAGGTGCTTAATGCATGCAAAAACACCATAACGCTTATTTGATAAATGACCCTGAGAGTTTGTAAAAGGAAGATTTAATGACTGAGGTTATGTCAGTTTTCATAGACACATTGTGATTTATTTATTTATTTATTTTTAATTTTTATATACCGAAGTTCTTGTGGGAATTACAAATCACTCCGGTTTACATAAAACGATGAACTGCCCAACAGCGGAAGGGGGCTTTACATATAACTGTAGAACATAAGGAACAATAAAACCGGATGTCAATTTAACACAGTAATAATAAATATAATATAATATGTACATGTGATCTTACCCTTATACTCCTACTCAGTGTGCCAGGGATATCTCTCAGCTGTCAGCCATACAAGCTTGACCGCCTAAGGGCTATTGGGAAGTGTAACCAGGTCAGCCTGTAGCCCATGTTAGGACCCTGGCATCTCCCCCCTCTGATTATATTGGGGTATGTACGAAAGCACTTCTGCCTTATTTTCTTGAGACTTCCCCTCTCCATTTGTCTCCTAAGTATGGCTGGGGGTGCCCATCTCAGCACATACATTTATGGGGTTTTATTTTGATAATAAATTAAAAAGCCTGGATGCGTCAAGATGATGATTAGGGGTGATGCTAGGAATGGGTCTTAATTTATTTAAAAATATTTATATTCCGCTACTTCCAAAGAATACATTCAGCACAGATTACAACTGAACATCCGCAATGAAATACAAAAAAACCCAAAAACATTTAAACATGAGATATACATGTGCAAAATCATAAAATCTGCATGAAGTTACCTCACCTAATACCTCAGCAAACAACGCCTTCAAAGCCTTTCTGAACACCTTGAAATCCTGTTTGCACCAAAGCACAACTGGCAACTTATTGCATTCAGCAACTGCTGCTGTGGAAGACGCTCTCGCACTCGTTTGGGCCCCAGTAACCGGGGGAATGGCAATTTCTGACCTCAGAGCTCTCGCAGTCCTGTAATATGCAAGGAGAGGGAATCTTCAATAGCCTAAAAATAAGTCGCCAATCTGAAACGCACACTCCATTTAACTGGGAGCCAATCCTGGGGTTACATGTCCATACTCGGGCTGCTGCATGCTGCGCCAACTGCAGGGCACGCATCAACGTTTCTGCAAGCCCAATAATCAAGAGGACTTAAAATGGCGTGTCACTTGAAAACTGTTCTGCCTTTGGCTTTTGCTGTATGGTTGTGCAAGCCTTGCTTTTAAGTTTATGAAAAGCTGCTTTCATAATATGTGAAGCTTGAGGCCTCAGACTATTGAGTGTGCAAAAGCACTCTCAAACTTTTTACCTCAGTGTAGACTGAAATGGCCGTACCTTCCCTGGGTCTTCATATCGAAATCTTATATCACTAACCACAACATTTTAGTTTTTTGTATGTTTAAAAATTAGCGATATTCCATTAACCATGCCTGCAACTTACTATGTCTTGCAATCAAGCCTCTGAAGCACATGGCAGAAAAAATTGGATGTCGTTAGCATATATGAAATATTTAACATTCAATGAAAAAAGAAGAGCTCCAATATTAAAAAGCACCGACGATAGTGCTGAACCTTGTGGTGCCCCACCATCAAATCTTATGCCATGCAGAGTATGTTTGACTCACCTGAAGTCTTTGATGTCTATTAGGTATTTATTATTTTATTTATTTAGATTCTTTTACTATACCGATACTCAAGACAAGGTCTTATCGTACCGGTTTACAATAGAACAAGGGGAAACCAATTAACAACTATGTAGAAGGTAAAGTTACATTGAACAGGGAGCGAAAACATGGGAGATGGAAGACAGGAAAGATATTATAACGAAAACAACTGGAGCGTGATACAATAATCAACGAAAAACAATAGGGTAGTGAGGCATAAACATAATATATCCTGTGGAAGGAGGAGACATGGGGAGGTAAGCGGGGGGAGGGGGTGGTGGGGGGGTAGGAGTTAGGGGTCGGAGGGTGAGAGTCAATGTCGGTTGATAGAAGTTACTTCAACGGTAAGCTTGTGTGAACAGCCAGGTTTTCAGGTACAACAAAACACTTCAACATAGTAGCAGCTATGCCAGGAGCACACGGGCGTTGTAATAAAATCTCATGGTGGACGGTGTGGAAGGCTGCTGGTAAGTCTAATTAGAGCAGTATACCCGAGGCGCCTGATCAATCATCCGTAGAGTCTCAAATCTGACTATCCTGCCCCTAATATTCCAGTTACATTAATAAGTGGAAGCATCCGTAGAGTTAGTGCTGGGAAATGGGAAAGCGTTCTTGGAATACAGACAGCAAAGGATCATTTTCTGTCCATAAGTCAGCAGTTTGCCTCCCGTTCTCGTCCTTCCCCGCTGAACATGCAGCACCAGCACCACCTAGTGGCAGTGCCCGCTTCAACCTCCCAAGAGCTTAGGTCATCGGGGCTTCCAGCAAATTTGACACCAGATAACGCCACCCGTCCTTCTCCATGTTTAAGTTCCTCGGAACAACATCTCTGAAGCTTCTCCGCTTAGATGAAACACGAGAAACGCTGTTTTACATACAAGGTCCACTGCTTTGGAATTTCACTTCCTTTAAAATTAAAAGCAGCAGCTTCTTTAACGAAATTTAGAAAATCTCTTAAGGCCTTCCTATTTGGTCAGGCATTTGTTGGCGCATAGCTCTAGTGCATCCATAGGTAAATTAAGTTTTGTTAAGCATATTAAGGTAAAATAAGGGTTAATGTTTAAGATCTGAAATATTATTTTAAGCACATTAGTGTATCATCATCATTTTTTTTTTTAAACGGTGATTATATTTTGTGTATGTATTTTGTTACCCGCATAGAACATTTTTATATAAATAAATAAACATTAGACCCTCAGTCTCAGGTCTGATTGGAGAGGGGAAGCTGGTGATCTAACCCAGGGAGCAGGATGACTTGGCCACACTCCCCAGCTAATGGCACAATGCATAAGACATGTACGGCTGAGAGCCAGAGCTACAGCAGCATAGCAAAGAGCCACTGGACAGAATGCTTGGGATAAATGGTCCTTATCTGCTAACATCCACTTATTTTGTACCTGCAGAGTTTCACTACAGTTATGACAACAGCTTAAAAATGTGTTGCTCTGGGATATTTTGCAGGAATGCTTTTGTTTTAGCTATGCGAGGCATCTAGCCCTTCTTAGTAAGTGTGGGGATGATATGACTGTTAGGGCTGTTAAAAAAAATAATAAAGTCTTGTGCTTATTTTTTAGATATTGTATTTTATTTGTATGATTGATGTATATTGTAATTGATATTATATATTTGTTTGACATTTTGTATTACAGACAGTATAAATTGCAGTAAATTTAATTTGCTGTGAACCGCCTTAGGTCTATATAAGTGTGAAAACAGAATAGACTGTTTTATGTCATTGCTTTAGTATTGATGTATGATCCTGTGATATTGCTTGGTGTAATACTGAAAGTTGATATAATCAAATAATCCTCAAACTAGGAGGTGTAGTGGTATTCTAGGGCCCGGTATAATATCTGCAGTGTTGCCTGTTTGAGTTCTGGGACAGGTTTGCTATTCAGCTTCTGAGTGTCTTTTTGAAGGGTTTGTACTACTTCCCAAAGTGATGGTAATGGAGGGAGTGTGTGTCACAGTCACTGAAACAACAGAATATGCATTTTGTTGTGCATGGTAAGTAGTAATGGGGCACATTTCAGAGATTATGGTAAGGCAATGCGCATGGATTTCCTTTATTTTAAAAAGGGTTGTAGGGCTGGATTTTGTTTGTAATCTACCCCCTCCCCCACCCCTTAAATCAAAGTGGACACATTCTTTAATTTTATTAAAATGTAACAGCATGACGTGATTTCTGAAACACATAACAAGCTTGTTCTGGGAGGGAGGGGGCAGTGTAAGACTGGGGTACCTGCTACAATACTGCTGGCCTTTCCTGGCTTCTCTCAGGTCCTCTATGCTACTTCTTTAGCACTAAAAAGGTATTGGGCTCTCGAACTTCTGCATGCTACATGGATGATTTTTCAATTTTTTAAGATTAAAATGCAATTCTCATATGCTTTGATCATTTTCCAAATTAAAAAAAAATCTTTCATCTGTTTCTTCCATCGCAAGTCTATTATAAATAAAACATTCGCAATGTACAGTACAATACAGCGGCAGATTCCCGATGAAGACCGACCCGGGGATTCGCCGCCCAGGCCGGCCCAGGAGATACCACGTGGTCTGCCGAGCGCGGCTCTGTCACGGCCGCGCTCGGCAGACCACGTGACTAGCGCGACCGGCCCACCGGGGGATGTCCGATCCCCCGATAGGCCAATCCAGCCCTGGTACAATATCATAAAGATTCACAGTACATATTTGTTTAAATTGAACTAGAAAAATTTATTTATTTATTTATTTATTTATGGATTTTATATACCGGGAGTTCCTGTATACAATACATATCACTCCGGTTCACAGTTAAACGGTAATAACTACTGCCGTGTAGCAGTTTACATGGAACAAATCAGAAACTTGATCTAATAAGCATAAGCGAAACTAACTAGTTACAACTTTAAACATATAAGTAAGGCAATATAAATCTTAGCTAAATAGTGTAGAGAATAATACATTAGAACCAAAGGACCAGCGTTGTTATGGGTTGTTATATCAGTTTGTTCTTAGCTCTCTGGGAATGCTTGCAGGAAGAGCCAAGTCTTTAATTTCGCCTTAAAAGTGGTATGGCACGGCTCCAGGCGGAGGTCTGGTGGTAAGGAATTCCAGAGGGACGGGCCCGCGGTTGATATAGCGCGTCTTCTCAGTGATCTTAGATAATGGCATCAAAACAACTCCTAATCATTACCATAAACCCGATGTAACAAGGCAGGAATCACTTGGTAAAGGCTTGATGAAACAGCCAAGTCTTTCGGCCCTTCTTAAATTTTACACAACCATGATCAGAGTGTAACTCTGATGTGCACAATATTGGGACCTGAACACTGAAAGATAAATAATGAGCTGATTCGATCCTAATTTAAGCAGGTTTTCAGGATTTCCACAGATTTGCATGCACTGTTTCCATGGTATGGATATCTCTCATGCATATTCATTGTGAACATCCTGAAAACAGGATTGGTTAGGTGTGTCCCGAGCCTGCAGCAGGAGATGGGGAAAACAGAACAAGCCAGATTGCTACAGAAACTACACCCTAGAATGCCAAGGCCAGCTGGACCCTCTCCAAATACAAAATAAGCAATCACAAATTACAAACAAAAATATACAGACAACACCTGAACCCTTCTTTACTCTGGTGTGCACACCAACCTCACCACCTGCACAGGAAGGGAGAGAGGAGCCTCACCCCATCCCCTCCCGTTCTCTGCTGCCTAGGAGTTGAGAGGATGGAGCAGTAAGCTGCTTAAGATAATAAAGAGAGCGGTCCTGCTGCCCCCAAAATTGTAACACCCTAGACAATTGCCTAGTTGACCTAAAAGGAAAACCCAGCCCAGTAACCAATTAGTGCAACAAAGCAATTGGAAATGCTAATGGTACATTTGGTTCCATAAAGCGAGGTATCGCTAGAAGTACTAGTATCTATCTACAGGTTTTTAGTGAAACCCTGCCTTTAAAACTATGTTCAGCTCTGGAGATCACATCTCCAAAAGGACACTGAGAAGACAGAGGCAATCCAAGGAGGATCATCAAAATGGTGCAGAGACTGCTGCATTGTAAGCAATCAACAGAGAGACTGAGGAAGCTAAGGAGAGAAGATGCAAACATCCACGAGGTGGGAGCTGATGGGATGGACGCTCACAGGTAACGTGAGAAAATCCTTTTTTACTGAGAGGATGGTGGATACCTGGCTCAGAGGAGATGAAACAGTGACAGATTCAGGCCTGCAAGGGACAGACACAAAGGGACCTCAGTGGCAGATGGAGGGAGAAAGATGACCACAGATCAATTAGGAAGGTAGAAATGGGCAGCATAGCTTGAGCAATTGGTCCTTTTCTGCAGTCAGCGTCTATATTTGTATATATAGATACTAGCTGGTCCATAACAGGTAAATATTTTAAAATTGAACCAAAGTGACTATATATTGTTATATTTAATTAGCATAAAACTTAAGAGAACCTCTATAAACTACATTGACAGTATATTAGACGACTCCATCCCACAGCATCTGAAGAAGCCTGCAGGATGGCTGCCGTGGATCCCCTCGTGCAAGCCTTCCCTAATGGAAAAGAAGCTCTAGAGCAAGGCTTGGTAATGTAAGGAAGTATTAATAGTATTCAAAAAGGCACAGGACAGCACTGAGAAGGCAGCCACGGCCCCCCATCCTGCAGTGGACAGAGGGCGTGGGTTGTGGCATTGACTGAAAAGGCAGCCTTGGTGTGTGTGAGCTGCACAGTGCACCTTCCACTGTTCCAGCTGCCACCTGGTGGCCACTGCTAGACATGACCGTGTGACTGAGTGACCGACTGACAAGCCTTACAGCCTCGCCGTAGTTTCCCTGTTTGAAGCCCCAGAGGAAGGCTTAGGAGAATGTACAAGAATATATTTCAGAAGGATGGCACCTATTGATTTATACAAAATTGTTTGATCTTCAAGACCCTGCATCATTACCTCTCTCCCTCCTGAAGAAACCTGTGAAGGGGTCCTTTAATGAGAGGAGATCTGATTCTATACCGCCAATTTTCACCGAGGAGAAGTTGGAAGGGCTTGTGGATAATAAAATTCATTAGTTGCGGACTGGACCACCGTGTTGGACATCTTTTATAACAGAACAAAAGACGGCGTGAGCACTTACCTTTGGGACAGCGCCACTTTAGAATCGCATGCATTACATTGCAAATTAGGTATTTTCTCTAAATATCGTGTGTACCTTTTTTGGAAATAAAGATTCTAATATTGAATATTAGCATATTTAAACATTTGTCAAATTTTTATCATTAGTGTTCGGTTTTCTATTTTCACTCTAAATTGAGTTTATCATTTTAACTGCCTTTATATATATATAAAATAGAAAATGCTTCTGTTGAGTCAGACTCCCACACACACATACAGGCACTGGCACAGACAAAGGTTCCCCCAAAGAAATGCACCCATACGAACAGGGACCCACTCAGGTTATTATTGAGCAGACAACCCAAGCAATGCTGGATACTGTCCACTCCCACACACAGGGGGGACGGGAAGGGAGATACACAGAAGATAGGCCTTATTGGGTCAGGTCAAGGGTCCATCAACTCCAGTATCCTGTTCCCAGCAGTGGCCAATCCGAGTCACAAGTGCCTGGCTAATACCCAAACATTAAAAAGATCCCAAGTTACTAACGCTGGTAACAAGCAGTGACTAATCCTTCTTGATTAATAGCAGTTTATGGACTTCTCTTTCAGGAACCTATTTAAACCTAGCTACATTAAGTGCCTTAACCACATCTTCTGGCAATGAATTCCAGAGCTTAAGTGGGCGTTGAGGCACACACAAGCTAGTGCAATCATGCAGAAGCACACTGGCTCGCACATGCACATCACACATACAGGCAGGTGCAAATACCAACAAAAGCCTCCCCCTAAGACACAGCACTTCACTAGTATAATACAGATACCAGAGATAACAGACATGGTGGCTATTCTCCCCAACAAATCACTGCCTATATCATTGTTTTCACATCAGTAACCTGTCATTAATACAAGCCTTGCTCTAGAGCTTCTTTTCCATTAGGGAAGGCTTGCCTCTTCTCATCCAGGCATTGCTGGGCACATTTGGGCCACATCTATGTTCTAACTTTAACAGGGCCAGAATTAGATTTGACATTAGAGAACTATTTGCATCTTGCTAAGCTCATAATTTTCTAAGCAATGCTAGTATCCTTTTCTCAGCACCTTCCCTTTTAAAAAAAGAAGAAAAAATACGATACGATTTGTACCCCTTACTAGTGATATTAGCCTCATGCAACTGACAAATGTATTAAGGAAGAAATGGCAGTGATTCAGGAGTCACCTGCAGAACCCGATGTGATAAGCAGGGCTCAGTGGTGAGCACATTGCACCTCTGATGCACCGTAGGCACTGCTTAGTGACCTTGCAAATGAAAACATTAACTATTGCCCCAGTGAGAGAGCAGCGTCGGCTTAGCTCGGGTCTTCTTAGCGCTGGAAATTTTACTCCCCGTCTAGCGTTTCTGTCGGGTTCAGGGCAGAAGCTGGCGTGCTGGTGCTGGGGAGCTGTAGTCTGGATTTATGTGCAGAAAACCACCACGTTTGGCTGTGAGCTAAGCCTTTTCTTTGCGCACGTTTTCTGGTTTGTGTGCATTTTTTTTTTTTTTTTAACTCCTGATGCATTACCCTAGCATTAGCTTACTGCATTGGGAGTTTAAAATTATTTGCTTGTGTGATAAGAAACTGTGCTCTGAATTCCCGCACCGCTTTAACACTTAGCTAATCACAAAAGGCCCCATAGTTTGCAACTATGAACTCCAAATGTTGTTATAGATTCAGGAGCAAAGGTGGATTCCACTTTATCAGCATCAGTTCAGATTGCAGGTTTTCACAGTCACTTTTTGGTAATATTTGCAGGCTGAAACCTTTTCTTCAGAAAAAGAATCTTATTATTCTCACTTGTATTTTTACTATGGTCACGTCTGGATTACTGAAATTAACAGATTTCACCGAGAAGAACCCAGTTATTACAAAACGCAGGTGCCCGAGTGATTTTCAGAACTTCTAAGTATCATCTTATTCCAGCGCTGGCTACCAATTCCAGCTAGGATTGTTTTTAACGTTCTTTGCATTATGCATAGAGCAATCTTCTGCTCCCTTACAGACCTTCTTGTTCAGATGGAGTTATTAATATTGCTGCCCCCCTATGAAATCACGTTGGAAGAGTCCACAGGGCCTTC